>NC_053160.1:189582340-190782340 GCF_016835505.1 Polypterus senegalus
AAAGCCAAACTCATAGGCCTTCTCATCCAGTTTCAACCCCACTGTCCTTTGACCCTCTAAGGTAACGTGTACCACATTCGGGAAGCGTAACTGTGTTGTATAGCTCAGGTAGTCATTTGGGACTTATTCTTATATTAATAAGGGCCAGAACAGCAGCTAAGGTCATACTACAAACAGAGCAGGGATGGGATTTGGCATTGCTGCCTTATCCAACAGAAAAACCACAAAACAAAAAAATAACAAAACACACACACATACCAAATGAACAACATGCTGATAACAATCATGAAGAAAGAAGATGTTCTCTAGGACTCATGCTTTATTCACACAAAACGAAGGAGACCCATGATCTATAGAAGGAGGGATGGGAGTGAATAAAGGTGGATGGAGAGGCTGGTAAACCTGGCATGCCCTGCAGAGCAACAAGCAAAAAGCAAACCCGTCTGCAGTTGCAGCAAAGCATGCAGTTGAATACCTGGATGATAACTCTGCGCCGGATGACCCTTGTCGTTAGCACCTCCTCTTCATCTGAGCTATCCTCCAACTCCCCTAGCTCCTCCGCTATTTCCTGAGTGACAGTATGGAAGCATGGTAGGATTCAACGTGCTGCTGCATTTTGTCGTTGGACAGCTTTACCAGAGTACCAAGCTGCTGGCCTCTTCCCGCTGCACATTTATTTCATTATTTTTTTCTCCGACACCACCAGGTGGCACGTAGGAGTATAAACTGTGCTAAATAAAGAATCGTGCCTGCTGGCAGAGCTATAAAGAACATTTAATGAGAGCTTGGCTGAATGTGCGCTCCATTTTCTGGATCACTGCCCACCTGCGAAGGAGCACACGCTAACAAAATGATTTCCCCACACAATTAATTAAAGAAACTGACACTGGGTACACCTTTTCATATCTTCAGTGGTCTTTCAATAAGCTCTCAGTCTTTTATGTAATACCTACGACAAAATGTACTCAATTGCTAACGCCAGCAATGTCTGCCAGCGTTCACTTCCAATTACTACAATAGTAAGCAGTGCTGACTTTGGCTCTCTAGATGTTTCCAAACATAACCTGCGTAAATCATAGGCATGAGAAAAAGCTGAGAAAAGTAAAAGAAAAGACAACACATGAGAAGTGAACACAGATGCTCTTCATGACATACAGCAGTTTCTGCAAAAGAAGACAGCGTGAATGTGAACGTTTCAGCACTCATTCCATTGAAAATCGGAAATGAGGGAGTGAGGCCGATGCAGCAGGCACAGTGAAATGATACCCAAGATGACGCAGACATGGAACTGGTTTAAAGTGGGAACCCGAAACAATGTGGAGAACTGACCCTGGTCTTTGATTGAGCAGGCCAGGCCTACTAAATTATCCACTCATCACCATGCTTGACTCATTTCATTCAGGTTCGGCTTATTGTTTCCTGCCTCAGCAGCACAGTGTTGGGTTTTTAGAACACCGCACTGGCATTTTAAAGGCTACTCAAGTGAAATAGTTGAATTGTTGCAAAAATAAGGCCTGGGCTTTGAGTAGCATGCTGCTCCAAGAACTGCTAGCGAAAACAGACGAGGCGTCCGGGTGGGGTGGGAGACAAGCTTATCGGTAGCAGACTCTGATGCTGCAGCATACCGTGGTTCTGGTGTAGAGCACAGCCAACAAATCGGCTCTAAGCTTATTGAACATGTGAGTGTGATGTCAAAATCTTTTAAAAGGGGATGTCCAGCGCTGGTCCTGGTGGGCCGCAGTGGCTGCAGGTTTTCATTCTAATCCTTTTCCTAATCAGTGAGCAGTTTTCGCTGCTAATGAACTCCTTTTCTCTTCACTTTCATAGCCCTGTTCTTAAGGATTTAGTCCTCTGAATTGATTTGACCCGCTAAATTGGAACGTCAAACTCCAGCCAATTTCAGTCCAACCAGTTTCTTAATGAGAAGCCGATTCTTCGCTGTTAATTATCAGGACTTGTTGTTGCTCTCGGTCTGCCACAGCAGACTCTTGATGTTCTGTTTTTTTTCTAAGACCACCGTTAAGCTGATTTAGTGACCTGAGCGGACCAACGCGACTGAGACGTTCACCTTTCTTTATCGTCAGGTTAGCTGGTCGCGTGGCAGCTTGTTTTGTGTCTCATTATTGTTTGGCTGCTCATCAAGGAAAAAGAAACAACTAAGGGGTCTGAGTCACGTCAATTAAAACAAAGGCAAAACGAGTGAATCAGCAACAAAAACGGCTCGCTAATTAATTAAAATGAAAACCTGCAGCCACTGCGGCCCACCAGGACCAGAGTTGGATATAATATTCAGTACTTTTACCTCCTAATAGAACTCCATCTTCTTGTGCAGGGGTCCTCAATCGCGGTCCTGGAGGGCCGCAGTGGCTGCAGGTTTTTGCTCCAAAGCTATTGCTTAATAAGAAGCCCTTACTGCTCAAGTGACACTCCTGCTTCACTTTAGTGGTCTCGCTCCTTAAGATTTTGAACCCTTGTTGCTTATTTCAGTCTTAAACAGCTGGATTCTTGGTTTTTAATCGCCCCAAATCAGCAATAACATTCAAATGACAAAAGAGATCAGCATTTCTCCATTGAGCTTGTTACCGTTTACACCTCTGTGCGTATTTATCAGGCACTATTGAGTTTGATTAAATACTTGGAAAGAAAGTGAAGAGAAAAAAGTGAAGGACTGAGAATTACTCCTCCATTTTAGTCTTCAAATCATTTGGATGATATCCTTAGAAAGAGGAAGAAAATCGAGGATATGAGAATGAGCTGACATAGCAGAGTTAAAGCACTAATAAGCCATGAAATTAAATTATTGGCAAGAATCGTAACCGGGTTAGAACAAAAACCAGCTGCCACTGCGGCCCTCCAGGACGGTAACTGAGGACCCCTGTTCTTGTGCTTTAGCATTACCACTGGCACCTTATAACATGGTGTTGTTTCTAGAGTTGCACTTTTTAGCTTTTACATTAGTTGCATTTGTGCATGTTTTTAAACTTTGAATTTCCTATTTCAAATTTGGAATCTGGAATTTTGGTTCTAGTTTTTGAGTTCTTCAGTATGTTACTCCCTAAGATTTCTTATGGCCAGGGTTTTGATGATACCTTCAGCACAACCCTCTGGCCATTTAAAATCATAACACTATGAACAACCACCTTCATTCCTTTATTCCACTTAACCCAATGGATTTTTGGAAATGTCAGCTACAGAAGGCTCTACTTTTTACCTTAGCAAGGCCAGATAGTCAAGGACAATAAGCAAACTCATGTCACATGTTTATGACCGTGGTGGCAATGTGTTTACAATGTGTGCTGGATTTTCCGGATTCATTTATTTAGCAACATTTTAGCAAAAAATGCATGTGTTGGCTGTAAGCAAACGACTGGATAACTGACACATGGAAAATGAGAAATTCCTAACACCAAAGACACCAAATTAAGGATTAAAAATCACTAAAATGACTGGATAACGGACATGTGGACTGTGTGGCAGAGTCTTCATATCATTTGCCATTGTACAGCATTGGTCAACAGTATTTTGTATTATATGTTATACAGCTGGAGTATGTGAATTTCCCCTTGGGATTAATAAAGTATCTATAATAAACTTTTTCTTTACTTCTAAAAGATAATCATATGAATGTTTAAGCTATCAATCACATAAAAGCAAACATTCTAGCTTGTGCAACAGCAGTGTTTCCCAACCTTTGTGGCCTATCAGTTGTGGTGATGGGGGAGATCCCCCTCCGTGAATTTAGCTTGATTGTCTAAGCAGAGGTAACTGGGGTGAGCTTAACTGTCAAGTGCTTGAACACTTGAGGGCATCCCTGTGCCATCACCAGAGCGTCAAGCGAGTGCAATCGTCAGAGCAGGGATTAGTGAGGACATCCAGGATTGGTCGCAATCCACCTGTGTTGCTGCCACTGTGAACGGAGCAGGACTGTTGAGTGATGGCTGTGGCCCACCTGTAATGCTGCCATGGCCCACAGGTTGGGAAACACTGTGCTACAGGATCTAACAGCATGAAACATTTGAAATAATACCAGGTAAAGAAAAACTGGACTGCAAAATTCCCTTGATCTACAGGAACTATCAGCATTGCACAAAATCAAAATAAAGAAACACTTGATTGCACAAAATTGTAATTTATATGCTGATTTAAATGGGCGTTAAAGCTGAAAATCAAAACAAATTAGTATCTGAGATAAACTTTACGTGTACAGCAGATTGACTTCACCCATTTCAGGTTTGTGTTAGTAGTCAAGCTGGCAGGCAAGGCTCCTTACCCTTTCCAGTGATTCATCATCCAGGTATCTGCTTAACTTCTCAGACTGGCCTACAGAGGACTCTATAATAGTGGGGCCACCCGGAATGGGGGATGCAGCCGTTTCCGGACTGATCTGTACGTCCTCGGGTTCCTGGATGATGGGAGCTGGTTCATGTTCTTCCACCACTGAGGATGCACTTTTGGGAGCGGACCATCTGTTACCGACGAACGACCCTCTGTCACCGGAGGCAACCCAAGAAAAATCAAAAGCAGGCCTTGTGTGATGGGGAGTGAAATCTGTAAAAGTGGGGGAGTCCTTGTCGTCAGGGCTTGGCGTCCTCAGATATGAAGGAGGTTCGTCTTGGTCGCAGGTTACCCCGACGTGAGCAGGGCTGTGCTGTTTTTGATCGTCATAGCATGGGATATTTTGGTACTGTTGGAAATATTCTCTCTCTTGTGGAGTAATCTCTTCATGATCAAGTCCATGCTCCTGAGAATCAGGAGACGACTGCTCAGACTCAGGAGACAGACTTCTGTAGTCAGAGGGTATCCACGTGTATCCTGGGGATGCATCTTTAAGATCTTGGAGGCTATCCGCCGAGCGTAATTCTTCAGGCGCAGACGCACACTCTGTGTGTTCAATGTTTACATCCTCCTTTTCAGGAGAAGCTCCTTGGAAGTCAAGCACGACCTCCTTGTTTTGAGGGGCAGGTGCACTACTTACAAAATCAACCTTTCTGTCATCACTTGAACGTCCAAGGAAGTTAAGATCTTGTTCTTTGTAGCCAAAAGTGCTAACATCTTGCATTTCAAATGGAGATTCTTGATCACTCAGAGCAAGATCTTTGTCATCAGCTTCAGGTCTCTCGTGGACAATGGAAGCCATACTGTTTTTATTATCGAGTTGCACGAGCCCAGTTAGCTCATTATTGTCTTCTAGGGCAGTACAAATCTTAATGTCTTCAGAGTCTTGGGAATAAAATAGATGTTCTTCTCCCTGGCTTGTTTTGTACGACTCTGCTTCACTACTATCAGCTGTTTCCCGAGTTTCAGACATATACTCACAGACAGAGTCTTTGTCTAAGTCAGAACTGTCAGGCACTTTAGAGTCAGTGGAAGGTCCGTCAGGTTCAAACGCATGATCTTTGCATTCCTGGTTTTGCTCCTCGCTGACAACCACCACGCTACTGGAGTCTGAAGGTGCTGCTTGAATGTCAGCCCCACACTCTGTCTCATCTAATGTCAGAATCTGATGCTTCAAGCCCACCTCTTCCTTATCAAGCTCATGGTCCTGGAGATTGAAGATTGCATCAACAATTTCACATGTAAGTGTGCTGTGGGTTTGGTCTACACTAGCTTCACAGACATCTTGCCACACTTCGGTATTTTCCTTGTGGGTAGAATCGACCCCTCCATAAATCTCAACATCAGAATGATCACTTTTCTGAACACACGCAGGTACAACACTGAAGGTCTCATCCTCTCTATAATCGAGACAAGGTTCTTCGATTTTGAGCACCACTTCTTCTGTATCAGGTGTGAATTCTTCATGACTAGAATTATCTTCATAATCAATTATAGGCTTATTAAAGTCTAACACAAGTTCTCCACATGTTGTAGTGTGTGCCTGGAGGATGGAATCAGCATCTGTGGGATCTGGAATAGATTCTATGATGTCATGAGCATAATCACTCATGCTGTCATCAGAGTTCATTCGCTCAAATTCAGGATCTCTTTGGCCAAAAGTAAGCTCCTCGTTATCAGTATGAAGATAGCTGTAACCTAAAATTGGCTCTTGAACTTCCACACCAGGTTTCATGTTCTCCATACTGCCATCATCGGTTGCTCTATAATCTAGACTGTATTCTTGAAGATCAACAACAACAATGGCCTTGCTCTCTGGGCTAGGTTTTTCATGATCAACGGTAGCCCCTTGGCTACATGGTGCAGACTCTTCCAGGTGAGCAGCAGGATCGTCACACTCAAGTTTGGTTTCTTTGTAGAAGGACTGAACCAATGTGAAGTCAGGAGTGACTTCCTGCAGGTTAAAAATTTGATTTCTGTGCTCAGAAAATGACTCTATTTGGTCAGAAGCATCCTGATTGAAACCAGGCTTAGATGTCTGCATGTCAAGCGAAGCTCCGTGGCACTCGGTGTTACTTTCACTGTGCGCACGCTCAACGTGTTCAAAGTCAAGGTCAGCTTCTTGGGAATTACGCATTGTCTCAGAGTGATCAGGGGAAACCAAACTACACTCTACGGGAAATTCTTGAAAGTCGGGCTCGAGTTCTACACAATGTGAAGAGGAATGCAAGTGCTCAGGGAAAACCAACAAATGACTTGACACGGGCTCTTTGTATTCTGGGGACGCCACTTTGTGATCGCGCTCTTTGTCAACAGAAATGAACCCACTCTGTTCTGGGTCAAGGGTTTTCAGCTCAGACAAAACAGAACTCACTTGTTCACCATGGTCTCTCATGTACTCGGCCAGAGTCATTGATTGGGTCTCCTCTTTGACCGGCGTTGAATGGGATCTCTCTTCTGCTCCTGGGATGGAGGTGCTGTTCAATGAAGAAAGCCAGTGTTAATGTTTTAATGCAACAGTTAAAAACAGAGACTTTAATACAAGGCATTAAAAGGAAAATAAACAAGCAGGAAAACAATTTAAAAGAAGCAACTTCAGAATCAGGACGGCACGGTGGCACAGTGGGTAGCGCTGCTGCCTCGCAGTTAGGAGACCCGTCTGGGTTCGCTTCCCGGGTCCTCCCTGTGTGGAGTTTTCATGTTCTCCTCATGTCTGCGTGGGGTTCCTCCCAGAGTCCAAAGACATGCAGGTTAGGTGCATTGGCAATTCTAAATTGTTCCTGATGTGTGTACGCCCTGTGGTGAGCTGGCGCCCTGCCCGGGGTTTGTTTCCTGCCTTGCGGCCTGTGTTGTCTGGGTTTGGCTCCAGCAGACCCCCCATGACCCTGTAGTTAGGATATAGCGGGTTGGATAATGGATGGATGGAACTTTAGAATCATGAAATAAAATACTTAATTTTTTGAACCCGTTAAACTTCAATTTACGTGGTCACAGGGAGAAGAATTCTATCTTGACAGCATCAGAACCAACATGCAGGATATGAGATAAAATTGGAAGCCCTTGAAAAAGCCTACAGAAGGGAGCTGAGAATGAGGAGCACTACGCCACTGTAACAATTTACACCATTCCATGTGTTTTGTGGGTGGAGCCCCAGGAGGCGGGGCCACCCTGGCATCATCACTCTTGAGTCTTCCCTTTGACTGTTTAGGCCAGGACACAAGTAGCTCAGATCTGCAAAGCACTGCGCCCGTTTGGAGTTATGGCAAGTATCGCATCGTTACTCTCTTTGGACTTTTTCCATTTTCTCGGACCTTCTTGCTTCTGTTTAAGGATTACGATTCTGGTAGTGTTTTGAGATGTTTGTTTAGGATTGCCTCTTAGACAACTCCTTTGCTCTTTTGAGCATTTCATTTTTGTGTTTTTAAAAAATCCTATTTTGTAAAGATTCCGTATTTACCCTTTTGTGCACAAGCTGGGGATTTACAGTATTCCTCCTTCTTATGGGGTTTTTGTTCTGTTTCGAGACATTATTGTGATTTTTGCCAGCTCTCCTTGTATGAGGCTTGCTAGGCCAGAAGCCTTCAGGCAGGGCAGTGGAGCTGATAACATGAGACCTTCGACTCCGACCCCGCCATTTATGGTAGAACCGACTCAACTTGTAATTAAATTTACTTCAACTTTGTTGATTGAAAGCACACTACATCCAAAATACAAGGCATTTCATCAGTGCCAACAGCGTCTAACACTTTTGTATGAAAACCCTGCAAGTGTCTTTTTAAATAGGATGTTCTTGTAGGCACATTCTTTTCGGAACCAGTAAAACTACGCATTTTTGCATCACATACTTTTCCACCATCATCATCTACAACACAGTGACACAGATACAGTATCTCCTATCATAATTGTAAAGTGTATAAAAGCTGCCAACTTTGTTAAAAGTCTTTCTGCCATTGTGAATTTGTGGATGGCGTTTAAATTATGATAAATATGTAATACTCTGAAATTAATGAAAACAAAAGTAGAAATCAGTCTTCAATGTACATTAAAATATATCCTGCAAAGAAAAAAAAAAGTTCTTAGTATATGTGAAATTGTAAATTTTAACTCCTATTACAATTCACATTTAGTCGGAGTCGATACATTTTTACCGGCCGGGTCTCCAATAGCCTAATAACTGCTGCAGACCCGGACTCCGACTCCACAGCCCTGCCTACAGGTCACAGATTTAAATAAGTCGCACTGGAAAAACATCTTCTGGGCTGGCCAGTGAAGCCTCCAGCCTGCTTTCATGGTCCTTTTAGGAGGCCTCACATCCGAGAGTCCATCTCACAACCGCCTATCATTAACTTTGTAAAGTCATTAATTTTATCTACTGAGTGTTGTAGGTGCCATGGAGGAATGACAGGCCCGCCGACAGAGATGGAGGATGAATTCTTGCCCGATCAGGAGGCCATAATGAATGGAATGGGCAAATGCGCATGCCAGGAGCAGTTCATTCCCCCACACGACAGATGGTAGTGTTCCTCTGGGCTGAACCCAATTAGGGCACCTGCAAGGTTGGCATAGAAATTGGAGTATAGAGTATGGGTCTTTGAGTGCCGCCACTGCTGAGTGAAGACACATAACACAGAAGTACTCTGGATGACCTGGGCGTGACACCAGATGCTGCTCCCGGGTCGAATTTAAAAGGATGCCTGCTGCCTCACTTTAATGAGTCAGAGTTGGTAGGCAGCGGGCAACACTCTACTGGAGGTGAAAGGAGAGAATCTGCTTGTGTGTACTGTGGCTGGTGCTTGTATAAAAAAGCGTTGAAGACAAATGAAAACATTTTATTTGAATTAGGGATTGTGTTGGGTGATATTGTGTCTGCAATATGAGGTTCAGTGGTACCCCCTTGTGCAAAAGATGTCAAAAATTTGCTTCTGTTGTGCAAGAAATTATGTCAGAATTTTCATCCAGCACATTCCCTACCTGTATTACTTCTATTCATAGAACTCCTGACAATTACACACAATCGCATTATAAGGATGCAAAATGTCCCGTGTGAATTCAGCTACATTGTCAGCCGACAGCCTAGCACCAGTCTCACAATTGTGGTGGTACCATATGTTGCCTGCATAGACAGCAATGATAATAAATGGCTGAATTACAAATTAATTTTTCTTTACCTTAGCTAATTAGGTCACTTGCCATTCATGCCCACTGTTAGGACTCTATGCTTTAAAACAACATGGACACTAAGTAGCAATAATTGACTTTAGGTCTAAGCAAAGCAGCATAGACCACGTCTGGAAATGTAGAATAATGTACACATTTATCTGGTAAAGGAGAAGGCAAATGGGTTCACACCAAACTACATCCGGACCTTTTTCATTCCAAGATGTTCCCATAGCTTTTCAATCCGACTCCTGTAGGCTTTGTTTTTATCATGGACACTGCCAAACGCAGTAGGAATCAGGAATCAGCATTTAAGCTTTAATCATGCCTCCCCATTTTAGTTTAATCCTAGTGTTTCTGTGACAGTCCTGCAGTTGCCTTGCTACCCTTTTCATTGCTTCCGTGTTGATCTCAGACAAACAATAAGGGGAAAAGGTCCATTTTGGAATCTTCCAAGACCTCCTGTAGTTGGAGTTGTCATTTTCAAGGCGCTAACTACACAGTTTAGTGGTCTCTGTTTTGCTTTCAAATTATCACTGACTGTGTGTGTTTCATTGCCCCAGAAAGAGTAAAAATTGTGTGGCACATTGTGATAAAAGGAGCAATTCATCTATAAAACTCATGATCCTAATACTGGAAATTATCCATTTTCTAAATAATTGTTATTAAAAATACATCATATACAGTTATTTATAGTACTACTGTGTAGACGTGACTTGCACCGAAGATATCCTATTATGCCAGGACATTGGATATTGGAAACTTATCAGGCCATCTTGTACATGCAGTTCACTGGAGGACTGAGATAAACTTATGCAGCAACCTATTTTAATGCAGCATTTGTATTTAATTTTATATTCTGTCTTTTAACAGTCTGAAATAGACGACTATCACCAACTATCAAGTACCAATCCATATTCTGGTACAACTTACTATTCGTGTCTTTGAATAGAGGAGGCCTCTGAAAGAGTTTCCAGTTTCCCATCCATCTCTGCCTGCAGCTTCTCCCTCTGTGCCTGCCTCAAGAGCTCTGCGACAGAAACCTCGGCGTCCGTTCTGGGGGCCGCTTCTTGAGGCATGGAGTAGCTTATGGAGACGTCTTCCTCTGACACCATTGGAGGCTGATGATCTGAAGGAGGCCGCTCAGTGCCTGTGCTTCCTACATGGTGAATACTTCTTGGGCTGTAGATGTCTTCATGGAGTGCAGAGAATCCTGAGGATTCAAGTGAAAGAGATGTGCTATAATGAATATCTGAGCAGAAATGAATCATAAAGGTGGAACAGATTAAGATCATCAAAAAAAAGCATAATTACAGAAATCCAGAGAGGTTAAAAAAAATAAAATTAAAGAGCTCCCAGGATGAAACCATCTAAGATTTTTTTTTCTCACAAGACTTTATTTACCTCTGTTTGTTTCGCCCAAAAGCCCTCAGCTAGTTTGTTCTTAAGTTAGCTTATGATATAATAACTTTTTTTTTCCAGTTGTTGATGCTGTGGTGTCATTAGTGAGTCTGACAAGTCCCTTCCTCAGTTCATTCCAAGCTTGGCTGAGGAGAGCTACATGAAGCTTTTGTGTGGATTCTGCTAAAGTTGTTTTAAGTATATTTAAATTACATCACCTGCGTAACTAACTTCTTACTGTTAAACTTATAAAAATCTCTATCTATCTATCTATCTATCTATCTATCTATCTATTATATAGTGCCTTTCACTATATCTATCTATCTATCTATCTATCTATATCTATACTAATAAAAGACAAAGCCCTCACTCCCTCACTGACTCACTCACTAATTCTCCAACTTTCCGTGTAGATAGAAGGCTGACATTTGGCAGCTCATTCCTTACAGATTACTTACAAAAGTTAAGTAGGTTTCATTTCGAAATTCTACGCGTAACGGTCATAATGGTCGACAACGTCCGCCATGTTGAACTTTCTTATTTATGGCCCCATCTTCACGAAATTTGGTAGGAGGCTTCCCTGCGCTAACAGAAACCAATGTCCGTACTTATTTCGGTGGTATGATGCCACTGTCAGCCGCCATATTGAACTTTCCAACGGTCTTTGTTACTTATGGGCCCATCTTCAAGAAATTTGGTACGCGGGTTCCCAACGCTAACTGAATCCTACTTACGTACATATATACGTCCATAGCCTGCAGTGTGAGGCGGAGTTGGGTTCCCCATCCCAATGCCTCCCACGTTGTTGGCTGCCTGCCTATATAAGGCCGTCCGTCGCTCCGGTCTCTTCATTCCCTTCCTTGCTTCGCCATGGGATTCATGTCTCCCTGCTGATAACTACAGCCTTTTTATTTAATCCACGGCTTCTCCTCTGTTTTATTGTTCGTTTATTACGATTATAGTTATTGTGTAGGTATTTTAGACTTACTTTACATTGTTCAGGTACCCATGTCCTTTATCATTCCAACCCCCATTAACATGTCTATCGAGGTGATCACCATCGATCAAAGAACTGTCACTTACCGAGTGGTTTCCATGCCCGGAGATGGCGCCTGCCTTTTCCATTCTCTTTGTTACATATTGCACGGCCATATCAGGCTCACTCTTGATATCCATTGTGTCTTATGTATTGAATGACTGGACAGGTTCAAGGTGTGGACTGATGACGTACAGGAGATAATTAGACTACACAGGAGCACTAGAAGAGTGAAATACTTAAGCCCTTCACCTATGGATCTGCATGTGAGTTGATGGCTGCCACTGAATTGTTTGGTTGTCGCTTTCAAGTGTACCGAAACGGCCAAATATTTTACACCTTTGGACAACCGCCAATGCCTCTTAAACATCTTAGATTGACAGGTGACGATTTGAGTAGTGGACACTTGGATGTTTATGAATGTTTAAACTCTCAAAAGCTGGATGTGATTTTATCGATGAAACTGGTTGTGTGCTTACAACACTTGACAGATGCCGAATGTCTCTTCAACACAACAAGTCCTACAAATACTGTCGTCATTGAAACAAACCATGAAACTCAAACCGATTATGACAGCAGCAATCCAAGCTGTGAGATCTGAAACAAGATTACTGTTCACATGGCCAACTGTACGTTACATGCTCAAGAGTAAGCTCAGCGCACAGCTTGGTCATATTACAACCGGAGGGCCGAACTGACAATGTGGCATACAAAGAGATCCTTAACAAATAATTATTGGGATATTATCCCTCAGTTTAAAAAGGTTTAATTTTCTTCTTAATAAAAATTTTAAGGCAGTACTTCGCCGCTGCGAAGCGCGGGTATTTTGCTAGTCTATACATAAAAGGAGATCTTGCTTTTTAGCCTTTAAACACTTTTTGCCAGTACAGTATATGAATGTTATAATATTAAGCACGAGTCTTTATGAACAACCACCTTCGGTTGTTACTTTGACTACTGGGGTGAGTTTTCCTGCTCTATATTGTGTGGAATATGGCAGACCATTCATCCCGGCCAATATCCCCAGGCCGCCAGGTGGAGCCCTCCCTGCAGCATGGAGGTGCCCCGAATGTCAGCAGGGAATTCTGGACATTGGAGTTTTCCTTTTCAGCCCTGCTGGATACCACAGGGACCACTAGAAGGTGCTGCAGGGAGGAACAGTGTTTATTTACCCTACGCCCTGGAAGTACATCCGAGTCACATGGACAAGGGGAATGGTGTGCTTCCAGGGTGAAGAAAAGGACTTCTGATCTGACCCGGAAGTGATAGGAGATCACATGGACTGGGGATTGGAACACTTCTGGGTCAGGGATAATAAAAGGATTGTGGGATCTCCCAGACGGCGAGCTGAGCTGGGTGGAAGGGTGGCAACGCGTCTGGGAGTTGGAGGATTGTATTATTGAGTATTTGTATTGTATATTAATGAGTATTGTGGAGAGAAGGGTGCTTGGTGCACTGTGCAGAATAAATATAGTCTACTTTTGGACTTTTATCTGGTGTTTGGCGTCTTGGACAAGGGTTCAAGGGAGCGATAGCGCCCCCAATCTGTCACAATTGTTACACGGCCACACCCCAATCATCTGTGTCAATGGAGATGCCTACAAGTACAACTTTATTTATAATACAACTAAAATGAATTCAATTTTAGTGTTGCTGTTCGTTTACCTCGATAGTTGCAGTTATGCATGTAAGAACTGTTAGTGCATTATATTTGCAGTTTGAGCCCTGGAGCCTGTACTCAGTTAGATAAAAAGACACATAATCCTCATAATGATACAGTATGATAAGTGACATTCAAACTCTTTAATAAAAAATCAAATTCAAGATGCTGGCAATCACCAATGAAGACAATCCAGAATATTTCATGTTTTTTTTTTTTAATAGTGGTTAAATAAAGTGATGGACAGCATCCATGAGCGTTTGTCCCAGCTGGGATAAGGAAAGGTTTCTTACCTGGATGGGAGGCCAACCCTTCAAAAGGACAAGAAACAGGGTGAAGATCATCCTGCCTCAACCAGGAAACAGGCAGAAGTGTGGCAGCGGGTACACTGGTTACCTGGCCAGGTATTATTCCTCACCAACCTTGCCAAGATTCCGGAGTACAACCCTGCTAGGAGGCCAGTGTGCCTGCTGCTGCACTGCCTCCTGGTTGAGGCAGGATGATCTCCACCCCATTTGTTGTGTCTTTGAAGAGCTGGACTCCAATCCTGGTAAGGAGCAAAGAGTGGCACTTAGTTAAACCATTAATTGTGAGATAAATATAATAGGTTCAAAATAATTATAATAGCAAATTGCTTTTAAAAATACTACTATTCAAACAGATCGTAACAACTCCAAACAGATGTCCACATTTAACGTACCTTCACTATGGTCCAGTGCTATAGTCTGCTCAATCTCCGCATAGGTGCGGGACGTCTGGTCTTGAGCAGGGTGAATATTTGATGTTTCAATAAGGTGAACTATATCCATTCTGTTAATCTTAGTAAGCGTCTGGATTAAATTATTTTCTATTAGAAAAAGAAAAAAAAAATCACAGTATTTAAAAGTCACAAAAATATTATTTCACTTAACACTGTTTTTATCTTTTCTTGATTTTTCATGTTTTTGTTGAGCTTCGCTGGATTAAAATTGGAAGAATGGCGCTCTCTCACAGTGATTAGCACTGCCAGCCTTACAAAAATCACTGAAACTAGCATATACAGTGACACTTTGGGACACATGTTCAGACATATGGTAAATATATATAATCATTATATAGTATTCACATACAGATATACTGGGGGCCTGTCCAGAGGTGGCTCTGGCCTTGTGCCCAATGCTGCCCTAATAGACTTGGGCTCCACCAGAGTCTACAACGAAAAGGTTAGTATAGATAATTGCGAAATAAATGTAATCCATACTGGAAACATCAGGAAGGACAATGGATTACTTTACATACTACAAAACAAGGTCGACATCATATTTTAATTTTCAAAACCACCTGAATAGAAAGAGTCTAGTGCCATGCTGAAAAAATGTGACATGTCTTACAGTTCAGCATGTTAAAAATCACAAAACTGCTATCCAGTAAACACCTTCAGCCAATGAGTACACCACTGGTCAAAAGGTTTAGAACGCATCAGTTCTTCCAGTTTTTCTTCAAATTTAATCAGCTGAAATGCAATAAATGACCTAAAATGGTGAATAGGTAAGCGGTACACTGCCAGATGTTTAATGTTTAGGTCAGCAAAAACTGAAAAAAAGGAAATTTCAGATTACAAATGGGCCTTTTTCAGGGAATGATACGTTACAACCTACAAATGTGATTAAATTAAATGAAGCCTTGCAAGCTAAAGCAAACAATTTGTACAGGTGTCCCAACTTCTGTTGATTACTTTAAAACCCCCTGTTTGTCTTAAAGCAGAGTTGGAAGAGACTGTATTGGGATGTGTTTGCTGGGGATTTATTTTAGGCAAAACCTCTTTTGAATGTTTTTTGTCTTTTCAGTAGTTTTGTTGTTTTTTCTATTTTTTTGTTAATAAATCTTCCAGTTTATAAATATTCTTTGTGGTCTATGCCAGTTTTTATTGTCTTCTCACTGGAGTGGCATACTTTAATTTTTGAGGATCTTTGCTATTCCCTTTTGAATTTAAATGCCTGGTCTCCATTTGGAGGCTGTGTGAGGCCTATAGCCTCTCAAATTCACATACATGCACTAAGGAGTCAAATTCGGGGCTCATTTAATGGTAATTCCACTCCAAGTCAAGGGTTGGTGCTGTTGCCTAATGCCACTTCCTGATTCTGGTCCTCTGAGCCCCCCTCTCCTGCCCTAAACATGCATCTTAAATGGCTTCTCTGCCATCTTGACTTCAGTCTAGTTGTGGACTTGCGTCTGTGAAGACATTTCTAACATCACACATTAAACATTGTGTTTGTCATTTGATTCAGTTATAGGAGGTTTGCCTAATCTTTATCATTGTCTGTGCTTTCATTTACTAATATATATATTTTGTCACACATGTACATTTGCGAGGCAGCACGGGGGTCTAGATAATGCTGAAACGCAGACACGGGGGCAAATCAAGTGTGCTAATGCCTTTTCTCCCATTCTTACAGGAGCAGTAAGATCCTCCCCCATCCTCTTCCTCCTCCAGCTTCAAACCACGCCTCCTGATGACCTCAAATCCACCTTCCCTCCAGATGACCCGCCTCTTCCTTTCCCTCAACTATAAAAACCCACCACCTTTGCTCTGCTACTCAGACTACTTGGCGGAGTATCACGCAGCTCTTTGTCGACCTGGTTTTAACGTAACTTTATTCTTTCATGAGTTATTTACAAGTTTCTCTTTGTTTACAGCCATTGACATGTCGCAGAGGTTAACACGTGAGGAGCGGATAGAAATTGTGTTGATGTCTGGTGAACGCAGTAACCGGGTCATTGCAGCAGATTTCAATGCAAGACACCCTACGAGACCACCCATCTCCCATGCTACAGTTAGCAAACTGCTTGCTAAGTTTCGTGAAACTGGTTCAGTGTTGGATTTGCCAAAATGTGGACGCATGAAAACTGTCACTAATGAAGAAACATCAGTGGCTGTCCTAGCTTCATTCAGCAAGAGCCCACAGCGTAGCACTCGCTGCATGTCACTGGAGAGTGGCATTAGTCAAACATCCCTTCGGCGGATATTAGCTACTCACAAATGGCACCCTTACAAACTCCAGCTACTGCAGCATCTCAACAAGGATGACCCAGATCGGCACACTGAATTTGCAGAATGGGCAAAACAAAAATTGGAACAGGACCCTCAGTTTACACAGAAGATTTTGTTCAGTGATGAGGCAAACTTTTATGTGAATGGTGAAGTTAAAAACAAAACCACCGCTATTGGTCTGACACTAACCCACATTGGATAGATCCCTCCAAGACTGTTGGAACAAAAAATTGATGGTATGGTGTGGTATATGGGGTACAAAGATAGTGGGCCATTCTTCATCAATGGAAACCTCAAGGCCACTGGATATGTGAAATTGCTACATGATGATGTGTTTCCCTCTTTATGCACTGAAGCTGGCACGTTCCCTGAGTTTTTCCAGCAAGATGGTGCACCACCACATTATGGGTGTCAGGTCCGAGCATTCCTAGATGAACAGTTTCCTGGAAAGTGGATTGGTCGTGGGCCAGTTGAATGGCCCCAAGGTCTCCGATCTGACCCCTTAGACTTTTATCTTTGGGGTCATCTGAAGGCAATTGTCTATGCTGTGAAGATACGAGATGTGCAGCACCTGAAACTACGGATACTGGAAGCCTGTGCTAGCATTTCTCCCGGTGTTGCTATCAGTGTGTGAAGAGTGGGAGAAGAGGGTTGCATTGACAATCCAACACAATGGGCAGCACATTGAACACATTTTATAAGTGGTCAGAAACTTGTAAATAACTCATGAAAGAATAAAGTTACATTAAAACCAAGCACACCATTGTTTTTCTTGTGAAATTCCCAATAAGTTTGATGTGTCACATGAACCTCTTCCTATTGAAAAAACAAAACTTGGATCCAAAATGGCCGACTTCAAAATGGCCACCATGGTCACCACCCATCTTGAAAACTTTTCCCCTCACATATACTAATGAGCCACAAACAGGAAGTTAATATCACCAACCATTCCCATTTTATTAAGGTGTATCCATATAAATAGCCAACCCTGTATGCAGTAATCCTCGCTATATCGCACTTACGACTTTCGGCTTCACTCTATTATGGATTTTAAATGTAAGCACATCTTAAATATATATCACAGATTTTTCGCTGGTTCGCTGCTTTCTGCAGACAATGGGACTTTTAATTTATGGTACATACTTCCTCAGTTTGTTTGCCCAGTTGATTTCATACAAGTGAAGCTATTGGCGGATGGCTTAGAAGCTACCCAATCGAGCACGTATTACATATTAACTAAAACTCCTCAATGATATAAGATATGCTTCCCGCGTGCTTGAGATTGTTTGCTTCTCTCTGTCTCTCTCTCTCTCTGCCTGACAGACGGGGTGTAAGCAGAGGGCTGTTTGCACAGACGACACGGACGCTCCTCTACAAAATGCCGCTTTTCGTGGTGCTTCTGTATACTTAAAAGCACGTATTGATTTTTGATTGTTTCCTTTTCTCTCGCTCTCTCTCTCTCTGACATTCTCTGCTCCTGATGGCGCTCCTTTGAAGATAAGATATGTTTGCATTCTTTTAATTGTGAGAAAGAACTGTCATCTCTGTCTTGTAATGGAGCACAGTTTAAACGCTTAACTAAAGGGTGTCATTTCATGTCTAGAGGACTGGTTGGGAGAGTTAATAAGGGCTTAAAATATATAAAAATAACCATACAAACATATGGTTTCTACTTTGATTTTCACCTATCGCGGGGGTCTGGAACGCAGCCCCGCGATCGAGGAGGATTACTGTAAATATAAATACTTTTTGGATTGTGTTGGTTGTGCAGGCTTACTTAATATGAGCACACTGGGCTGGCTCACCTGTTGCATGTTTGCCGTCTCGTTCCATCCAGTGTTTCAGAAGGGCGTGACTTTGGTCCAGTAATGAGTTGGGATTTTCAACTCTTATCTGATGGATCTGTTCCTCAGTAAAGTCCAGTTCCCGTGCAAGTTCTAGGAGGAAAGAAAATGAGCAAGACTGAGCATTTGTAGTGTTGTTTGCTGATCGGCCTAAACCAGTAAAATACAACAATATGTTAACTTTTCCTATTACAAGTTATTCATATACTGTATGTATTGCTAAAATGTTACTAGAAATTGCATTTTTAAACAGACCACACTGATTTTCTGGAGATGGGAGGCACTGATGCTCTTGTGGCTTTGTCTACAGATCTTAGGTGGTGTTCGTACTCCACAGTTTATACAAAACAAATTGTACAACAACTTCTAAGCTTGTTATTAGTCTGCTTGACAGATCTGACAGTAGACATTTAAAGAATATCCCGTGAATAATAACGGGTCCTAAACCAAGTCCAGGTCTACTGGAATTAGAACACACACAGTACTTAAATGGCTCTCAGATATGAACTGCTTTACCAGTACAGACAGCATTTTAGCCACAGACCATGAATCTTAACTCCACAGTGCACTGGCTCCTTATGTTCTGCTGGTGAAAATGATGTTCACTTAATGACTCTGCATTCGGTCAAAGGCGTATTTGTGATTTGTTTTCAAATTCCATGAATACACGTAGGGCTTTTTCCTACTTAGAGTTTATGATACCAGAGATATATAATACAGATCTGTTGCATCATTTCCCAAATAAGCCCCCACACCCCTGAACCTTTCTTAAAATCACAGCAGCACAACACTACACATGATACAGTCAGGACCTACAACTAGACATATAAAACACAAACTATGAAAAATAACCAAGTTAGCCCACAATTGTACTTGGGGGGCACAGAGAATTGTCATATTTAGCACTGATGTCTCTTCTACCTTCACTTAAACATTTTGGGTCATGCATCCCTGAATCTCCATCTTCATTTCTCAATTTTAGAGAGTATTCAATGTCTAGTTTTGACTTACCTTACAGTGCCTATAAAATGTATCTACTCCCTTAGCCATTCACTTTTTATTATTATACAACACTGAATCACAGTGGATTTCATGACACTGATAAAAAGAAATGATTCCTTAAATGTCTGACTGAAAAGAGATCACTGGTAAAGGTCATCTAAACTAACAATTATAAAACACACAATGATTGCTCACGTATGTATTCACCCTCGTCAAGCCAGTATTTAGTAGATTCACCTTTGGCAGCCATGACGGTCTGTGGGAGTCTAATGTGCACAGGTTTCTCTTTCTGTATCAGCCCTGCCATGTTGCCTTTCTTATTTACAAAACTGCTCCTGATCTGTCAAGCTGCTTGGGGATTGTGAGTGAAGGGCCTTTTTAAAGTCACGTCTCAAATTCTCAGTGGGACTGAGATATGCACTCCGAATTGGCCACTCCAGGACATTCACATTGTTGGTTTGAAGCCAATGCCTGTGGAGCTCTGGCTTTTGAGGAAGAAAATGAACTGTAATAATTAGAAGTATTTAACTCACAAATACTGGGGAGTGTATTTTGTAATAATCATGCTGCAGAGAGTTATATGATTTTTACTTCTATATGAACTTCTTCTTCATTTAGGTAGAAAAAGAATTAAGTTTGTACACAGAATTATTAGATTAACTTGCATTCTTTTACCTAACAGAACACCCTGTGATATTATAAATCAATGTGATCGTTTCTGAATTCTTACTTAAAACTATAAGAAACATGTCCCTCATGGATTAATATATAAGGATTATTAATCTAACCAAACAAATATAACCTAATGAAGATATTAAAGCTATAAGAATGTAATTTCTTTATAACTCATGTACTGAACTATAAGAAACTGTTTAAACTGGTCGTGTGTGCTGATAAGGACGTATTTTTAGGAGTGTGAGTGCCCTGATGACTCTTTAAATTGGTAATAAACTCTGTAAACACTCCTGCGTGTAATAAATCAGGATGTAACCGTAATTTACAGCAATCTATGTATGACCTTAAAATGAACTGCCATGTGTTTTCTCTTTGGTTAATGAATAAGATAGATAATATAAAGAGAGGATTTCTATTTCTTTTAAGGCTGCCGGGCAGGCTGTCTGATCTGACCAGCCAGTGGCACTGAGCGGGGGACGGAAATCTCTTTGAATAACCAAGAATAAAGAAATTGCTTTATATATTAAGTTGGAGTTATTGTCTCCCGTTGTTGTTTTCAACTTCAGCGTCCACACTTTATTCTTGGCCTTGTTGATTTCTTTTCCTAGAAGACTTCTTCCAAGGTGCAGGTTTCTTGCAGACTTCATCAGGTTTTTCTCCAGGATTTTCCCATATTTTGCTGCACTCATTTTCCTCTCACAAGCCTTCCAGGCCAACTGCAGAGAAACCTCCCCATAGCCTGATGTGACCACCGATATGTTTCATGGTGAAGATGATGCATTTTTGATAATATGTAGCACTTGAATGCATGAAGATGGTTCTAATGTCTCATCGTGGCTCATCAGAGTCCCCCACGTTCCTTCTGCCAAGATGCCTTGGGTGTATTTTCTCTTTGCTACTCTTCCAATCGCACTGTTGCGCCAATCTCAGTGACTGTAGTTTGCGACTCCTTCAGAGTTCTCTTAATGGCCTCCCTCACTGTTCTTTCTCTTGCATGATCATTCAGTTTTTGTGGCAGATTTATAGCTGGGCCATACCCATTCCACTTCTTTATCACTGATTTTACTGGATGTTCCATGTCTTCATGCCCTGACTTTTGCGTTTAATGGAGTTGCTTGACGCATTCTTTTGTCTTCATGGTGTAGGTTAGGCCACCATACTGACTCACCTCATGTTGGACCTTCCACATGCAATCAACCGAAATCCTAGACAGGTGATCTCCAATGGTCTAATGATGGGACCCCTAAAACCAACTGGCTGATGATGTAGGAGTGACATATTAAAGGGGGTGAATGCTTATGGGATGAGTTATTTGGTGTTTCATGTTTCTAATTCATTTAGACCACTTTGCAGAGGGCTGTTTTCACTTTGACATTAGTCTGTTTCAGTCGGTCAGTGTCAAAAAAGCCAAAACAAAGCCACTGTGATCAGATGTTCTATAATAATAAATGTGATAACTTCCAAGGGAGTGAATACATTTTATTAGGCACTATAAGTAATATTATTTGGAAAATCTATAATTTAACATGTAGCCAGAACACTTATAAGCTCTACTTATTAACAATGACCTTTGGTTATTTCTCCCCACTTACTTATCTTAACTAATCATTACTTCCAAACCTGAGCACACATTAAGATTAAGATGCCAGCCTGCTTCTGATTCCAAGGATTAATAAAATAACATTGAGAAGTTGAACTTTTAGTTGCAGGGCCCAGAAGCTGTGGTCTGGTGGACCTGCTGCCATAAGAAACGCCCCTTCGGTCTCAGGCTGAAGACTCACAACTTGTGTTTTGCATACCCTGACTAGAGCTGCTGATTAGCTGTGCACACTGTATCTTTGTTGTTAGTCATTAGCACTAAAATATAAGTAATACCATATTTATAAACCATCACTAAGCCTCCCCTATTCTGTGTCTCTTCTTGGTGTCCTCATGTAGCACTTGGTGCCACTGCTCTACTGCCGTGTTGTTTGCCTGACTATGGAAAAGTCATCTCAGATAAAGGAGCGCTGGAATTAGCATCGGATAGAAGGTTCCTTTCATCTGATTGGCCAGGCACTGTAAAATAGCCAATAGGTAGCTCGTTGGCCGAGGTCTCCAGGACACTGACTGTGTCTGGCTTGTCCGTCTCCTTTTCTACAATCTGTGGTTTAACAGCTAGCTGATGAACAGATGATGTTGTTTTTTGTTTGTGTTAGTTTCCACTTTGTTTTTGATGTATTTGAACAAATCTGTATCCTCATAGGGCGGCACGGTGGCGCAGTGGGTAGCGCTGCTGCCTCGTAGTTAGGAGACCCGTCTCGGTTCGCTTCCCGGGTCCTTCCTGCGTGGGGTTTGCATGTTCTCCCCGTGTCTGCATGGGCTTCCTCCCACAGTCCAAAGACATGCAGGTTTGGTGCATTGGCGATTCTAAATCGTCCTTAGTGTGTGCGCCCTGTGTTGGCTGAGATTGGCTCCAGCAGACCCCCAGTGACCCTGTAGTTAGGATATAGAGGGTTGGATAATGGATGGATGGATGTATCCTCATATGAGATGGTTCTATATTTAGTGAGTGGTGTCATCTATTCTTGCCTTGAGAGTTGTCACAGGGTCATGTGGTGGGGCGCGTGCAAGAACAACAAGGTAGTTTTGTCTTGCTGTGTTGTACTGAGGTGGCCATGGTACAATGGCCGTCAATTGTGTTCTGTTGATTTTGACAGCCAATGCACCCCAGCTTTTTTTTTGCTTTTCCCAAAAGTTTTTCTCATCTTCCAAGGGAGTCAAGGCTGGGAGTTGGGGTTGTCAAAAACCAGGACAAGTTGGGGATTCCTTCTGTGATTTTGGGGTATGCAAGAATTAAATTGTTGTTGTTTGTTTAAATGAAATTCAAGTTTGGTTGAGTTCCACTTTGTTGCATCTACATTTAACAAAAATGTGAGGACTCCATTTGTCATTTTTTTCAACTTTAGGAAATGACACAATGAATATTAGCTATTATTTGCACAAATGTGGCATTGTGTTTGATTACTATGCTGTGTTTAATGCACAAATGACAGCAAAGTAAAGCAAAGGCCTGCGTCTTTCGACCTAAGCAGCATATCACAAACATTCACAATTTTCGGCTTCTAAAAATCTTCCGTCCAGTTTTATTTATTCATCTCAGAACTACTGCAGCACTACCATCAAAGTGATCCTTACAAAACGATGCAGATGGCACATCATCTTTTAATAAATAATTTAATAAATGCAAGGCACAGAAGCACTGAACTCACTCCTTTTTCAACAGTAATATCAATACAAAATTTTATCCTTAGACTTCAATTCTTTACAGCAGGGGTCGCCAAGTTCAATCCTGGAGGACCACCATGGCTGCAGGTTTTCATTCTAACCCTTTCAAATTGAGTGCCCCGTTTGTGCTGTTAATTAACTTCTTGTGAATTCATTTTAATTGAATTGGTTTTTAAAGATTTCTTCCTCTGAATTTCTTCATTTCTTTCCTTAAATGGCACCCAAACTGAAATGAAATGTGAAGTGAGGGAGCCAACAGAAGACCAACTAAGTCAGGGCCTCAAACTCCAACCAATTTCACTCCAACCCGCTGCTTAATGAGGCGCCGATTCCTGTCGTTAGTTAAACCCGTTCTTTAATTTTGTGGCTTGTTGCTGCTCTCGTGGTGCATTAGCAGACATTTCTGACATTATTGATTTTCTCTTTTCTAAGAGCACTGGGGACCTGAGCAGACCAACATTCCTGAGACCTTCACCCTTCTTTACTTTCAGATATTGTATGATGGACACCAGTTGTTTTGTCTCATTTTGTATCTCACTATTGTTTGGCTGCTAATTAAGGGGTCTTCAAGAGCAAATCAATTAAAATTAATTCAAAAGATGTTAATTAGCAGCAAAAACAGGTCACTCATACAGAAAAGGGTTAAAATGAAAACCAACGGTGGTCCTCCAGGACTGGAGTTGGTGACCCCTGCTTTACAGGACAATTTTCCCTCACATTAGTCAGTTTTCCTAAATTGTTATGTACCAGACAGAAACCTGATGTCCACCTTTTGTCCATTCCGAACATTTTAGTAAGGGATCTGCCATTTACACCAATGGTCAAAAGTTTTACAACACCTCAATTCTTTTGGAAATGTAATAAGCAATGGCAAACAAAAAAATAATAATCAAGGAATCAAGTGTGCAAAATTTTATTTAAATTTTTGATACATCAAAATAGTCACCTTTTACTGATATAGCAGCCAAACTCTGGTAACCCTTTTGATTCAGAATGCCAGTCACTCTGTGCAAGTCACCAACTTTGCCTCCAGCAAAAGAAGCCCAGACCATCACACTTTGTCCTCCATGATTGACAGCTGCTGTCACACACTGAGGACCCACCCTTTCACCAACTCGACGGCATACAAATACCCTGCGTGATGAACCAACGTTTTCAACTGCAATGAGTGCAGAATGCAGCTGCTAGAATCCTAACTAGGAAAAGAAAATCTGAGCACATCTCTCCAGTTTTGATGTCACTACACTGGTTACCTGTGTCATTATGGGTTACAAAGACTTAAATTATCTGCTCCTTCTTATATATCGGAGTGTCTGACACCTTATATTCCAAATCGTCACCTTAGATCTTCAAATGAAGGTCTGCTTAGAATTCCAAGATCAAAACTTAAAGGAAGTGGTGAGGCAGGCGGCCTTCTGCTGTTATGTACCTCAAATGTGGAATAGCCTGCCAATAGGAATTTGCCAGGCTTATACAGTAGAGCACTTTAAAACACGGCTGAAAACACATTACTTTAACATGGCCTTCTCATAACTTCATTTTAATTTAATCCTGATGCTCTGCATATTCAATTAATTATCATTACTATTCATGGTGGCTCCAAAATCCGTACTGACCCCTACTCTCTCTTCTGTTCTTTTCCCGGTTTTCTGTGGTGGCGACCTGCCCACCACCACCTGATCAAAGCACCGTGATGTTCCTACATTGATGGATTAAAGGCCAGAAGTCCACGTGGCCGTCATCATCAAGTCCTTCCATGAGAACCCTGAATACCATGAGGACTAATTGTGTAGTCATTTATGTGAGGTAGAATGCCTAGAGGCGACTGGGTGGTCTCATGACCTCGGGACCTCCTACAGATTTTATTTATTTATTTTTTTTTTTTTGTTTCTTCTGTCCTTCCTGGCCATCGGACCTGACTTTTATTCTATGTTAATTAATGTTCTCTGATTTTAATTCTTACTTTGTCTTTATTTCTCTTTCTTCATCATGTAAAGCACTTTGAGCGACATTATTTGGATGAAAATGTGCTACAGAAATAAATGTTGTTGTTCACATTTTGAATCATCGGTCAATAAGACTTTCTTCCAGTCTGCAGTAGTTTGCCGCTGGAGTGACCCGACATTTGCGCTATAGACATATGAGCGCCGACAAAATAGCGCCCATTAAAACGCGGCGTCAAAATCGCCCCGACAAAATCGCAAAAGTTTCATTAAATATGAATTACTAGTTTAAAGCATGTATAATAATGTTTATTTTAGAAGTCAATATTATGAGACACGGCACGCAGATAGTCCTTAAGATCACGGCGTGCATACGTAGGAAGAATTGCAGCAAGACGTCTTGATAGTTGAGCGTATTTAGACTTGTTGGCTGCCTGACTGCTGGTAATTCCGCTTTGTATACGACGCGTTATGCCAACCCTCGACTGAGTTATTTGTTCGTGGCATGCCATCAGCAACACGTTCTCGTATGTTCCGCATGGTGATAGGAAACAACGGGTTGGCTCGTCCATTGCGTCTCAATCGACCAACCTAATTGTCCTCCCAGTAATCATAAACATTCTGGAGATTGTTGGGTCTACTCACGCTCAGTTCATCGAAAGCAGACCCCAACATCTTCTGGAGGAACGAAACTCAGTGCAATTAGCATCTTATAACCTAGCACATAATGTGTACATAATGCGCACGCACGCGTCCCACTCTCTTGGCCTCTCTCGCGATTTTGTTGTGGCGATTTTGTCGGCGTGCATTTGTCGAAAACCAGTTAGCGAGTTTGTCGGCGCTCATTTGTCCGTCGCGGTTTTGTCGGTGAAATATGCAGCTGGTCTATCAAGGCCCTCTAAGGAATGGCTTTCTTACTGCCACTTGCCCTGTCAGACCTCACAGTATGAAACTGACATTTGCTTCTTTTGGCCACAGTTAAGCTGTGCTTGAAGCTGTGGTGCTGTGAGGTGCCTATCATGCAAGCTGCTAGCCCTCAGAAACTTGTCTTCTGATTGGCTCTCGACTTTGGATCTGGCAGATCTCTTCCTATAAAGACAGGGAAGGGTGTTGAACTTCAGGCCTGGAGGGCCGCAGTGGCTGCAGGTTTTCATTCTAGCCCTTTTCCCTTCATTTTAATAGCCCCGTTTTTATGGATTCAGGGCTCTGAGTGGATTCTTTTCTTCATTAAAATGACAGGCAAACAGAAATGAGACATGAAACGAGCTAACTGATGATCAGCTAAATCGGGGCTGCAAACTCCAACCAATTTCACTCCAATCACTTTCTTAATGAGGAGCTGAATCCTTGCTGTTAATTAAACCCGTTATTAAACTCTTTTTAAGAGTTCCAAACTGTTGATTAAGGACACTGTCAAAATGTTTTGGTGACCTGAGAGATCAACCTTAATGAGACCTTCACCTTTCCTTGTCTTTACATATAATACGCTACCGTGGCTGTCAGTTTGTCTGTCCAGGATTTTAAATCACCTTGTAGCTTGCAAACGGTTCGACCAATTGACCTGAAATTTGGTACACATCTACTACGTGACCTCTACTGTCCGCTTTCGGGGTGATGATTGACCTCCAAGGATTTTTCTCTTTTAATTTTTACTTTATTTTATTGTAGAATCAACTCTCGTGGCGGGCAGCAGGGTGGCCATGTGGCGTAAGCATACGGGTGCTGTTCTCATTCCTTACCATCTTCGCTGCCACTTCCCTCTACCTTTTCAAATCTTAAATCATTCTTGAGGCAGATTGCAGACTTAAGCGCCAGCTGAAGTGAAAAATTAAGGAAAATGTACTCAGTAACTGCAACACAACCACTGACTTAATCAGTTTTAACGCAGAAAGATGGGCCGCTAGGGTGGAGAAAAGAAGAGCTGCTCAGGAACAGCAAGCGCATCAACCTCTGAGCAAACGAATGATAAACATACAGAGAAGGAGCAGGAAAACTAGAGGTCAAGTGTATTCACTGCATGTTATCGAGCAGTGCCCCGTTACTGGTTTTCAGAAATTGTGAGCTGGTCATATGGCGGCTTATTTTGTGTCTCCCTGTTATTTGGCTTCTAATTAAGGAAAAAGATACAACAAAGGGGCCTGAGTCAAGTTAATTAAAATTAAGGCAAAAGAAGTTCATTAGCAGCAAAACTGGTCAACCGATTAGGAAGATGGTTAGAATGAAAACCTGCAGCCACTGCAGCCTCTCCAGGCCTGGACTTCGACTCCTTTGCTATACGAGTTTTTATTCCAGTTTCCAGTTGCCTTTGGATTGTCTAGGACAGGGGTTCTCAAACTCGGTCCTGGGGGACCCCTCGGGCTGCGGGGTTTTTGTTCCAACCAGCCTCTGGTTTTAATTGGACTCCTGGGCTAATTAAGTGAACTGTTGTTTCCCAGATTTCATGTTTTGGGAACAATATACAAATTAGAAAACTAAGTTGGATAAAAAAAAGTATTAAAATGTACTAAGCAGTTATATGTATTTTTTTTCTTTTTAACAGTATTTTCATCTTGATTCTCATTCTACTTTTCTAGGTGTCTTAATTGTTTAATTAATCCATTATTTACTACTTTGTGGGGCTGACGCTAAAGTAGTTGCAGCCTTTCACGATTGAGTGTTGTTTGCTTGGGTTTCTGCTCGGCTTGTTTTTAATTGTCATTATTAAGATTCAACGAAGGGAGCAAACTGCACAGAGAAAGGGCGAAATACAATAAAAAGAGAGTTAATCCCAAGGGGAAATTCACATAATAAAGTATCTATCTATCTATCTATCTATTATTTATCTTTTATTCTACATTCAGAAAAGCACAGCAGCATGATTTTTACATTTATAAGAAACTTAGAAATATTTCTGTTTTTGCTATGGATTTCAATGCTTAACTCTCTTTTTATTGTATTGTAATAGCAGCTAACTAAATGAGATCAATGCTATCGGGTGTTGTCACCGATTAGGAATCTGGTTGGAACAAAAACCTGCCGCCACAGGGGGTCCCCAGGACTGAGTTTGAGAACCTCTGGTCTAGGACACCACCGTACTCACCGGGATATTTGATTTCTCTAAATGAAAGGCCTATACTTCTAAGGGTAATAACGCTCAGTCTCATCTCATTTCATTTGTTAATTCCTGTTTTCTTGCCAATATTGTCCAAGTCGTATTTCGGAGGGTGTAGTGACACAGTCTGTTCCAACTCTGCCTAATGACTCACAGAGGGTTTTTAAGTAAATCGACAGAATGTGGGACAACCGTACAAATTGTCTGCGTCAACTTGCAAGGCTTCATTTACTTTAAGTGATAACCTAAAATTTCAGTTCAAACCTCTGGTAGTTTACTGCTGACCTTTTCACTATTTTAGGCCATTCACTGCATTTCAACGCATTCAATGTGAAGAAAAACTGAAGTGTTCTAAAACTTTTGACCAGTAATGCATATACAGTAGGTAGCGCTGAATGAGTTGTGACTTCTCCTCCACTTCAATCACTGTTTCAATCACCACCTCACACACAACACAAACACAAGGGCCATTACCTGTCCAGCTGAAGCCCAGGTGGTCGGCAATGACAGCCAACCGCTCTTTACTCCGCTCTTCGTCCTCTTGAGGATCTGTATTTGATTGAAACACAGCAATGATCAACAAGGGAAACTTCAGCAGGTTGTCAAGTAAAAGTGAATTCATTACACTTGGCTCATTAGTCTGCACTTCTAGTCATCCAGCAAGAACTATAAATGTTATTTCAAGGCAGTTAGAGTGGGTGGCCATTAAAAGGATGTTTTAAGGTATGCTAGCTGCATGTTAAGACGGTTATTTTGCATTGCTAGCAAGCATTAGCAGTCAAGGAGGACAAAGACCACATGTTTGTGACACGGCTAAAATGTCCCTAAGGGAAGGAGACGAGCCGTTAAGTGACTCCAATGTTGCCCAAACTTGATGCTGTCGCGATACAGTGAGACTTTTGTGACAGATCCTCTGTGGCTGTCACAAGACGGTGAAATATGCTAAATATCACGTCAGTAAAATGACCGAATTCACGTTCAAGTGATGAATTGTACGAAATGCAAACAGGTAGCATTTAGCCAACATCTACAGCAAGCAGAAACTATGAATCTGTTCACTTCAGGGAGATCTAATTCAGAATATCTATATTCCGAATTAAAAGCAGCTCATTTTTCATTCAAGTGCTACCTGAGAAGGATCTGTTGATTGTGGGAGCGGCGCTCGTGTAGAATAATCAGTTACTATGCTCCTGCTGGACATAGTAAGTGATGTCACAGAATTTCGCAGAAAGGAAACTCACAACAACAGATCCAAGCAAGCCTTTGTCTTAAAGTTCTACCAGGCTTATTGGTCAATCTTGAGATTATCAGAACACAAAGGAAAAACAGACAGCCACGACACATCACTGATCACAAAACCATACAGACAACCAACAGAAACATTTACTAAAAGAGAGATGTGCAATTAAAATCTGAATGTGCAGTAGCACAGATAATCCCAGTAGCTGGGAGGTACCTTCATGTCGGTCGCGGACATTGTCGTCAGGAATGCGTTGAATCTGAGTCTCAACCGACTCATCCCAGATGGGTCTCATGTCAAAGATGTCTTCAGGAAGCGGAATCTGAGATTCAAACAGCGGCTCGTTTTCAATCACCGAGCCGTCCAGAGTGCTGCTCTCGTCATCGGAGACGGCTTCTTGCTCGCGCTCCGCCTGAGTTAACCTTTCTACTAATTTTGATGCTTCATCGCTTATCTCTTCAAAGAATTCTATGGAATGTTTGTAGAGTTCAAAGAAGCGCTCCTTGCTCTCTTTGCCCGACGAGGACTCCTGGGCTGTTTGGGCCGACTTTAATTTTATTGGGAGTTTCGATGGAAACGCCTTGTGCTTTAGACTGTCGGCGCATTCTGTTTCGCCCTTCACATCTTCATGAACAGTAGATGCTTCTGCTTCTGATAATCTCTTGGATTTGACAGTTTGTCTGGATTTTGCATCTCTAGCTACTGCTGCGTCCGATTCGGATTTACTCCTCTGGTCTTGCTTGACCGGCAATTTGCACTTCTTTTCAGCACCTTTAAGAGACTCGGCTCGCTTAACCACAGGCTGAGTAGTGTGTTCTGCCTTGGTGGTGCCAGATTTGACAGGTATTTTGGATTTGGGCTTAGTTTCTTCTTCTTCTTCAGATTCCTCTTTATGACCATCCACGTGTGAAACAGGTTGCATAGAAAGGTCACTTGACAAAGATGCTGTGTGGGAAGGTTCAGAAGAGCCTTCTTTGTCCAAAGTTTCAGGGGTTGCATTGGAGAGGGCAACGCTTTCTGAGGCCACCGTAGGGATTTCGATCACAGACCGCTGATCCTCCGGGGAAGAATCTGAAGATTCTTCTTCTTGTTCGGCATAAACAGACCTGGTGACAGTGGAAAAGTCTAACTGGACATTAGTAATGGAAGTCTCTGAAACAAGGAGACACTCGTCTACAGATTCATCATCTAACATGGGATTCACCTCTGTTGATTCAGCTGAAGGGGGGACACTTTTTATACTTTTGGTCGAAGCCGAAATTCCCATTTTAATTGGGATTCTTGATTTTGCTGTTGGAGAACTTGAGCCGCATTCTGAAGTGTCCTCACTGCCCTCAGATTTAGAACAGGATTCAGAAAGTGAAACTTCTGATGGTAGGTAGACATGGCTGACGTCACTGCTCACTCTCTCACTGGGTAACCCGTCTTCATCTAAAGGACGGGTCCCTTTGTTGGGCATTTCCTTCTCTTCTTCTTCATCTTCTTCTAGTAAGTCTTCTTCAACCGGCTGGTCTCCAATTTGGAAAAAGTGAAAGCCTTCATCCGCGTAGCTTCTTTTGCTCATATCAATTGCCCCACTTCTGGTCATTTCAAACAATTTGCCTTCCTGGAATAGAAATGGGTTTTGCTCACTGCTGGGTGTTCCTTCTTCCGTAGGCGTTCTAACGGGAGTTGTATCAGGAGTGAGTCCTTGGGATTGCCTGTCGACCATTAAACCAAATATTTTCTGCTCTTCTTCCTTGACTCTTGCTGCAAATGCATCATCATCCTCTCGTATGGCACTCCAAGAATCTACTTCACTTTCAACTTTTGCCGATACTCCCCTGGACTGAGTCGTGCGACTCAAGCCCTCTCTGTCGTCTGCCGGTCTTTCATCCGAAATGCAAATCTCTGGCCCACGACACAGTTCAGTGTCAAGTTGTGAATAATACTCGGAGCAGTCACCATCGATTTCTCCGGCTGGTGCTTTGGACCTTCTGATCATTTCTCCCTTGACATCATCGGTTACATTGACTCCTGCTGGGGTATCAGTGACATCATAAGTGTCTTGTAACTGCTCCAGTGCAACATTATCGTAGGGACTTGTCACCTCTGCCGTTTCTTGGCTCTGTTCATATTCCAATGAATCCGTTACAAGGGAATATTCACAGCCACATATTTTGGACTGAACCTCAGACTCCGTTTCACAAGCAGACTTCTGATCTGGTAATATGTCAGCAGACTGAGCAGGAGTTTTGCTTTCCACTTCTGTTATCAAAGACTCCCTTTTGAACCCGGCATCTTCTTGAATTGAGCTAAAACTACCACCTGTTTGACATGGTCCTTCACTACCTAAGCTCTGCTCTGCTCCACTGATTTCTGAAGTTTTACTGTGAGGTAAGGATTGCTCCAAGTCAAACTCTTCTGGGCTCGAACTGTCGCCCGCACCGGGAGGAAGAGGAGAAGGAGGCTGAACCGTAATAAGGGGTTCACCCAACAGATGTGAGTCAGCCGAGCTTGTAAGATGAGAGACCTCCGAGTCGCTGTCAGAGGAGCTACGATGGTAAGAGATGACTCGCACTTGGATATCACAGTCATCTCCAAGACCAGAGGTGCAAATCCCCTCAGCCTGTTTGGTGTCTTTTTTGACATCTTTCTTACATTTTGCTTCTTGCTCCATTTCATCAAATGTTTTAATCTTGGCTACCATTTTAAACATTTCTTCTTCAGGTGTAAATTTCTTTTTTGGTTCGCTGCTATCTGAGGAATCATCATCATCTTCTGCTTCTTCGGCATCTTCAGGAATTGGAGATGGTTTTGATAGCACGGACAAAACTTGCACTTCAGGTGTTTTAGGGGTCACCTCGTAGCTCACTTCTTCTGAGCTGGGGGTATCGGGTGACAGGGGGCTTTTTCCAGAGCTCTCCATTTGCGACGTTTGTTCTAAGCTATCGTCATCAGCACTGCCTTCGGGGTCTCGGAGGAGTCTATTCCTCATAATCTCTGAAGGGAAATCAGTTCTTAAAGGTACAGTCTGGCAAGTTGGCTCCACTGGTGGAAAGGCTGGTCTTGCTTTTTGATCCACTGGGCTGTTTTCTAAAGAATCTCGGCAAGGAGACTCTTTAGTGGGACTTGGCTCAATGGAATCTGGCGTTTTACGGGAGGAATTGTCCTCTTGAACGGGACTACCTTCTAAAGAATCCTTGTGACTGATTGTCAAAGAATCATCGGCAACAGGGCTGAGGCCTTCCGATTCGTGCTGGCAGAGTTGCAAATCTAAGCTTTCATGGCGATACAAGTAATCGCTTTCTGTTTTTAGGGAAATGGGTGGCTCTGCTACGCTCTTCCCTTCAGGCACTGGAGCGTCATCTTCCTCAGGGTTTAAAAGAGTGTCGACTGTGTCTGACACCCTCCGTGAATCAGATCGAGGTCTGTGCTCTTCCTGGACTATGCGCCGTTCCTTCTCGGTGTCAAATGTTGACTCACTTGTCCTTTGACCCTCGAAGTCATCTGTTGCCAACATCACAACTGCATCAATTGACCGACACTCGGTCTCGGTCTCTTGGAGCTGGGTTTCAGACAAAGTCATGAAGGAAACTCTAGCAGAAGAGTCCCTTTCGTGAACAGCTCCAGCTGGACCTGTCTGCTTGGCTCTTTCTAAGATTTGCTGTTCAAGTTTCTTTGGAGAAAATGATAAGCTTTCTGGGCTTGTCTCTGGAGTCTCTGCCAAGCCCTCATGTTTATAACTTTCTTCTGAGCTGATCTGAGGTGTTCCATCACCTAGGCTGATACTTGGTGAATCTGCTGCCCCCTCATGTTTGAGGCTTTCAGAGCTGTCATCAAGGACCCCATTCTGTAATGCGATTTCTTCTTTAGCGAAGTCTGCGGAAAGTGTAATATTTAAGTCATGGGTTGTGCTACTCGTGGCCACTTTTTCCAGATATTGATCATCTCCATTGATCCTAGTGAGATCTCCATCTAGTTTGTGTCCCATTTCCACGTCTTTGATGGGCTCTTTACCCATCTGAATGCCCCCTTCTTTTGGGTTGGCAACTTTCCCTTGGGCATGCTGCATTTCCTCCCGTTTCAGAAGGCTTTTAGAGTCAATGCTGTCTGACTTTGTATGGGTTAATGATGGACCATCATGAGCGCCTGTAGTACTTGTGGTTGAGAGAGACTCTAAATGTGTGCTAAATGTCTGTCTGTGGGTTACTGTCAATGGTTCGGACGTGTGTTCTTTACTCTGTGTGGCTACCATGGATGACTGGCATTGAACTTTATGGGTCACGTCTGCTGACTGTGATTGCTCACCTGATAACTGAGCAGATTTGTGCTCAAAGAGCCCTGACCTTCTTTTGGAGGGGTCTTGCCCTGTCTGGAAAGCCTTCATTAGTTCCCTTACAGACATGGTCTCCTCCAGCCTTTCGGATGAGCTAGATTGTACTTTGTGCGTCTGTTGCTGCGATTCTCGTTTATCCTGAGAGACTGTCCTCTCTTCTTTCTTTGGAATCTTGCTGGGCATTTGCCTTCTTCCCTTTTGTTCCTCTTCCACCTTCTTCTGAAGAGCCTTTACCTTTTCTTTAATTGATCCTATGGGAGTCTCCTCGACCACAGGAGAAACCTTAATGGGAGCTGGCGTTGGAGAAGTGGCCAAAATGACGTCCTCATCCAAAGACTCTTCGGAACTAAAGCGAGAAACATCGGACTCCGATTCGTGCACATGTGCCTCTTCGGTCGAAGCTTTTGTTCGTTCTTTCAGTTTTCTCCTAACTGGTTTTTTGATCCCTGGAGACGTCTTTTTGCCCTCCTGTAAAGAAGAATGTTCACGCTTCTTTTCAGCCTCCCTTTTAATGTACACCTCTGTACATCTTTCCTGGACTATATCTTCTTGAGGTTCAACAATGGCAGGCAAGGGCTGCTGAAAGAGGTAATCATTAAGGTCATTATCTAGGTACGACACCATGCCAGACATGTCCTTGACAGAACTTTTTGGAACATGTCCTCTGTCAAGTTTAACTTCCTTGAACGCAGGTTCATAAACTTCCTTTGGAGCCCTTGTTCGGGCTTCTTCAATTTCTCCATCGCTGAGGAGCTCCCATTCCTCTTCCTGTCTAGCTGTGATTCTGTCACTATCTTCCTTTCGTCTCTCCTTCTTGCTCAGGTAAGGACCACCTCGAAGAATTTCACTTACTTTCTCCAGGTCCTCTTTCACTTTTTCAACAATTTCAAATGGCTCTCCTGGTACCTCCTCAGCACCCTTTCCTAGAGTGCCCCGCTCGATTGAGCTCGCCTTCTCTGTGGCGTCACTTGTTAGAATGGCAGTCATCTTTATCAAGTCCTGCTTCATTTCAGACACTTCTGAGAGAATGTCAGGGCTCGCTAGTGCTGGGGGGTCCCGAATTAAGTGTGTTTTCAGTGCAGAGGTATCAGTGGATTCAGTGTCTTCATCATCTTGGGTGGTAATGGATAACGATTAAAAGTAAAATGGAAAATCAGAAACAGAGATTGGAGAAATGTGATCAGGACTGGAACAATACAAAATCTTTGGTTCATGAGTGAAGTCAGGGAAAGGGGGAAAAATCAAAAAGTTGGAGAGGAATGGCTGGTGGATCTACAGATCTGGGGGGCAAAAAAGCAAAGCAAAGCTAACGGGGAAAAAATAAAATAAAGTGGGACGGAATGGGCAGGAAATAACTTGCTTATTTACATTAAATTACGAGAGCACATCCACGCATACAACACCAAAAGCAAGAAAATAAAAATCTTAAAAAAAAGAAACCAGGACACCAACAAACCAACAAAAACAGAAAAACAAAGGAAAAAAACGGAAAGACACAGTGGCTTTACAGAGAAAGAGGCATCTCAAGATTGTTCAGATGTAACAGATTCATGTCTAAAGAAACCAAAAAACAAAAAGAAAAACAAAAAGAAAAAGAAAAATCAGACACCAGAAATAATCAGAAGCTGTTCTCCTCTATAAGGCTGTCAGAACAACAGTAAAGCGCCTTCAACGTCTGCACAAAATTCAGACAGGGAAAGCAGCCAACTGTTTAGAGCATCTGGAATAAGGATTTATCAGAATCACAGCAATGTGACATCTCGAGGGTAGCAAAACACATCACTCTTTAGAAAAGGAGGCATGCTTCTCTCCCTGGGAGCCTCCTCATTGTTCTGACAAATCAAATGAAAACACAAAACCGCAAAATAAGAAATGAAAAATACAAAAAGGAAATGTGTGTGATTGAAAAAGTGTATGCAAACCAACACAAGAAAAGTTATGGTGAGCAACAAAGCACTCACACGGACACACGTACACTTAAGCCAAGTTATTTCCATGCAAAGCAAAGTGGGTTAGAAAAGCGAGGCATGCTGCCTTAGGGGAGGGTAGATGAGCAGCAGTTTAAAAAAAGAAAGCCTTCCTTCAATTCCAATTCATTTATAACTTTTAAATGCTAAATTTCTCTTATGGGACAAATGAAAGATCAACTATTTATTATATGGCACCCTATCTATCTATCTATCTATCTATCTATCTATCTATCTATCTATCTATCTATCTATCTATCTATCTATCTATCTATCATATAGTACCTTTCACTCTATCTATCTATCTATCTTATCATATAGTGCCTTTCACATCTATCTATCTATCTATCTATCTTTCTATCTATCTATCCACTGTCACACACGTGTACCTTCAGGACAGCTTTAAGGCTCTAGTGGTGGTAATTCCACACCAATCCACTAGGTGGCACTGTTGACTAACACCTTTCCTCTTCCTCCCTCTACAGACGGTCCTACCGCCTCTGACGTCACTTCTGATATCTGTCTCTCTAGACCAAGGGTGTCAAACTCCAGTCCTGGAGGGCCGCAGTGGGTGCAGGTTTTCATTCTAACCCTTTTCCTAATCAGTTTCCAGTTTTCACTGCTAATTAACTTCTTTTCCCTCTATTTTAATAGCCCTGTTTTTAAGGATGAAGTCTTCTGAATTAATTCTTTAAATGACAGTCAAACAGAAATGAGACCTGAAACGAGCCAACAGATGACCAGCTAAATTGGGGCTTCAAACTCCAAGCAGTTCCTTAATGAGAAGCTGATTCTTGCTGTTAATTAAACCCGTTATTCAATTGCATGGCTTGTTGCTGCTCTCTTTCTGACACAGCAGACATTTCCAAAACTGTTGATTATTCTGTTTTTTTTTTCTTAAGAATTCCTAAAATGTTTTGGTCACCTGAGGGATCGACCTTACTGAGACCTTCATCTTTATTTTCAGATTTTGTTTGATGGTACAGGTGAGCTGGTCATGTCCTGCTTGTTTTATGTCTCATTACTGGCCGGCTGCTAATTAAGGAATAAAACTAAGGGGCCTGAGTCAAGCGAATTAAAACTAAGGCTAAAGAAATTTATTAGTTATTATTAATTTAAAAACTGGTCACGAATTAAGAAGATGGTTAGAATGAAAACCTGCAGCCACTGCGGCCCACCAGGACTGGAGTTCAACACCCCTGCTCTAGACCCACCTCCTCATGCCTGACCTATACTTAATCAAAAGTTTCACCATCTTGGGGCAGTCACTCTTGGGACTCATGTCTGTGAAGACGTTTCTTTGCCCTTCCAAATGCATTAATACTTTGTGTTTTCTTTGTTATATGGGATTTGCCTGTGTGTGCCATAACTCTTCATGCTAGTTTGTGTTTTTTCATTACACCATCGATCAATCAATCAATCAAGTACTATGCATCTTCTTATATAATACGCTACTGTGGCTGTTCATTTGTCTGTCGAAGATTTTAAATCACCTGTAACTCGAAAACCGTTTCATCTATTGACTTAAAATTTGGTACACATATACCACGTGACGTCTACTATCCGCTTTCGGGGTGATGATTTTTATTACTCTTTTTATTTTATTTTTATTTTATTGTAGAATCAGCTCTACTCATGCGTACGGGCGCCATTCTCATTCCCTACCACCTTCACTAATCATTCTTCAGGCAGATTTAAGACTTAAGTGCCAGCTTAAGTGAAAAATGTAAGAAAAGTAATTGAAACACAAAAACTAACTTAAACAGTTTTAACAGGAAAAGATGCCAACGAATGAAGAGAAGCAGCGGGCCGCTAGGGTGGAGAAAAGAAGAGCTGCTCAAGAAGCAACGAGCGCATCAACCTCTGAGCAAACCAATGATAAATGTACTGAGAAAGAGAGCGTCTGAAAACTACAAGTCAAGGGTATTCACTGCACGTTATCATTATAGCAGTGCACCGTTACTGGTCTATTATATTGTGCCTTTCCTATTTATTATATAGTGACTTTATCTATCCATCCATCAATCAATCAATCACGTACTGTCTGTCAATCACATAGTGCCTTTCCCATCTATCTACCCACCTAACCCACTTACTGATCTACCTACCTACTTGCTATGATTTAGCCAGGATTTTTTTCCTCTGGCTCATGTAAATCTTTTGAGTTATTATGTTTTAGCTATACTTGGGGGCTTCACTCGCCCACCTCCAGATTTGGTTTACTGGATGTACAATTTTAAGAGATTGCAATTTTCATGGGAATTGTTACATATGCATTATTTTTACTTTTACTTTAAAACTTTTGTAAAAACAATATTTGGAATTAACTTTTCTTCAAGATCGCATTGAATTTTGATTCCACGTTTGGACTTGCATCGTGACACCGCAACGTATAAACTGCCTGTGAGTGAATTTCGTTTCTTTCTCTCAAATAAATAAAATGACTTTCTCGAATGTTTGTCCATGTTCCTTCTTCTTCGCTTTGTCGTTGACGTATCATCTAGAACGTACAAAATTATTGTCCTGATGACATTTACAAGAGCTGAGAGCGCAGGAAGTGTGTCTGCTAAAAGCATTCACACGACTTAGGTTAGATGACCGAGGTCTTGGTTGAAAATAGTGGTAAGTAGGGCGTGACTGGAAAGAATCTCATGTTAAAAGTCTCCATCTCACGGGACTTCATGCCGTGCCAACGTTTTTAGGAATCTTTTAATTCTTACTGACAACATGAATTAGATGATCCACAAGTCTCCGGCTTAAAGTTGAAATCCAAACAATATATTCAATCTAATAGTAATAATTTCCGTTTTTTGTGCTAATGCAGTCTTTCCTATCCTTTTTTTGAGACTTTCGAATTTTCGTACTTCCATTATCTCTAACCTGCTGTGCATGTGTACTGCGCCAACGTTTTCAAATTCTTTACGATGTTCTACTTTGTCATCTACGCTTTGTCCTTTATTTCCTTCATAGTTAAGCCTCTTTCTCGCGGGACGTATAACGCTGGTCACATTGTGAAGTGGGGGGCTGTTGCGGTCGGATCAGCTGCTGTCGAGCTGCGTGGTCTGCTTGTCGGGCTGCACGTCGATCATTAAAATTCCACGTACAGCAGCTCTCCTTTTGTCTCACGTGACCTCAAAGTGTCTTCCTAGAAGGTCACGTCTCGTCTCCCTCAAGATTTTTTTTTTTTAATATGTTTAAGTGTGTTAAATATTGTTTTGTCAGATTATTTAGTATTTCCACATTATGTTGTGTATTTGTGTGTTATTAGTGTTTTTGGTTATGTACCTTGAGTTTTTGAGGATGGGGCCACCATTAATCGATGTCAGCTGGAGCATCGGCCCTTTGTCAATCTGTCAATATATTCAGGGCAGAGAGGTGAGAGGCTCATAACAGCATTAATGATTGTTGCAGGTCTTCTTTTTGTAAGTTTATTGATTTTTTTTTTTTTGTAATCTTTTATGGCTCTCTTGGATTGTATTCCTGATTCTCTGACAGGTGGTGTCAGTTTTTTTTTTTTGCAGTTGTCATTTTTTTTATATATTTTATTTTATATTTAAATTTCAAAAGTTTAACCTGTCGATTATATAGAACCCTTGATATCCATATACTTAGAAAAACAGCATTAAACTCCACATGCACTGTATCTATCTCAATAGAGCCTGGCTGCAGACCTCCAGTGGCAGACCCCCTCTTTAGATTCTCTAGCTAAAAGACCCCATGATGTCATTGGAGTCCTGCAGCTGAAGGAGCCACAAAGGGGCTGCCACTGGAAGTCTGCACCCAGACCTTTCATATCTATCCATCTATCTAATGGAAGGCACAGCATGGAGAAAACATTCAAATTGGGGATGCATACTACGCAGAGGGGCGGCACGCATAGTGGCGCAGTGGGTAGCGCTGCTGCCTCGCAGTTAGGAGACCCGTCTGGGTTCACTTCTTGGGTCCTCCCTGCGTGGAGTTTGCATGTACTTCCCGTGTCTGCGTGGGTTTCCTCCCACAGTCCAAAGACATGCAGGTCAGGTGCATTGGCCATCCTAAATTGTCCCTGGTTTGTGCTTGGTGTTTGTGTGTGGCACCCTGCCCGGGGTTTGTTTCCTACCTTGCGCCCTGTGTTGGCTGGGATTGGCTCCAGCAGACCCCCGTGACCCTGTAGTTAGGATATAGCGGGTTAGATAATGGATGCATACTACGCAGAATAGTTTGTCATTTAAAACGGAATGGGACTCAAATTGTTATTGCTAGTTATAGAAAACATGCAAGTTTTTAATTATTTTTTTCTGCTTAGGAATTAAAGCCTTCAGGGTGTGCCTTGGCCGGAATCTGCCATGGAGGAGACACCAGGACATCCTACTGTATCCAGGGCTCCATTGTTTCATTTCAGCCTCCAGTTCTGATGTCACTACATTGGTTACCCATGTCATTCAGAATTGACTTTAAAATACTGCTTATAGTTTACAAAGCCTTAAATATATCGGAATATCTGACACCTTACACTCTAAATTATAACCTTAGATCTTCAAACGAGGGTCTGCTTAGAATTCTGACAGGTAACCTTAAAAGAAGTGGTGAGGTGGGTGGCCTTCTGCTGTTATGCACCTCAAATCTGGAATACGAGTTTACGGATAGAAATTCGCCAGGCTGACACGGTGGAGCTCGTTACAACACTGCTAAAAACCCGTCATTGTAACATGGCTTTCTCATAGCTTCACTTGAGTTTAATCCTGATGCTCTGTATTTGCATTTAATTATCAATATCATTCCTAGTGGCTCCACAATCCGTCCTAACCTCTACTTTCTCTGCCGTTCTTTTTACGGTTTTCTGTGGTGCTGATCTGCACCCCCACCACCTAATCAAAGCACCGTGATGTCCCTCCATTGATGGATTAAAGGCCAGAAGTTCACATGACCGTCATCATCAAGTTCTTCCACGTGGAGCCTGAATACCACGAGGACTTTTTGAGGTCATTGATGTTAGGTAGAATGCCTAGAGGCGGCTGGGTGGTCTTGTGGGTCTTGGACCCCCCAAGCAGATTTTTTTTCTTTTCTCCAGCCGTCGGGAGTTTTTTTTTTTTTCCCTTACCTTTCCTTCCTGGTCATTGGACCTTACTTTTATTCTATTTTAATTAGTGTTCCCTAATTTTATTTTATTTTGTCTTTTTTCTCTTTCTTCATCCTGTAAAGCACTTTGAGCTCATCATTTGTATGAAAATGTGTGACAGAAATAAATGACGTTGTTGTTATTGAATTTTTTTGCTTGCTATATCAGACAGAGATCATAGGGGGCGCTCAAACACATACCCACAATCACTCCCTAACACGTTAAGTCCATGTGGACATTCAGAGAACATACAAATTGGCTTACACTGAAAAAGCTGCTTGCCTACAGAGTAGTCAGTGGGTCAGCACTGGTTTATATGGAGACACCCAAGAGGTCTTGTGCTCATTCTCGCCAACTCTGTTTGGCATCAAACCTCACTTCAGACTCTCTTCATTCGTAGCTCCTCACTGATGACTGAATGAGCTGCTGACTCCCTCAGGGAGCTTAAGAAGCGTTCCAAGTCTCTCTTGTTCTGTTAATGAATCTCTAACGGATATTGGCTTTTTTGATAGCTTCTTGTAACTAATGGCTATGTCACCTCACGTAACTTCTCTAGCGATTTTCAGCCGCATTCATTTTCATAATCTTAGCAAGTCGGAGGCGGTCACCTAATAGGACATATCTAACGACTCACTCCAACTAGTCCGCGACTCTCACACATGTTGGATTTGGTCTTTAGTCATAGGGGTGGGCTCTGTATGCATGAGAGTGGACAACCAATAAATGCTCAGCTGGAAGTACAAAGCATATAATGCAACAATAAGAAATAAGGCACTTGGGGGTCTGGACCTCACAAATAGAAGAGAAGCTCATCTATATGATGTCTTGGGTTGTACAAGCCACAGCAGAACAGAGTTTGTGGCTGAACCTGCCACCGCCGTTAACCCTTCATACAGCATCATGCCCCAGTAATGGACACGCGTGACTGACTGTGCTGGAAGATCAGCAGTTGGTCAGTAAAGCAGACATGCCCAGCGATTTTCATTCATTTAAACTGAGAGGGTCCAGCGACGCAATCAGCAGTTGCAGTCCATAGATCTGACATAGGTCACGACTGTTAGTCGTATAAAGTGAAATCGGCTTAACTCTTTCAGGGCTGATGTCGACTTCTGTCAAAAGGAGGAGTTGACGATGGTAATCGACTGTAAAAAAACCAAGTGTTCTGTTTCAGGTAAACTCTCGATGCTAGAAGGAAAAAGTTATCTTTATTAGTTTGATCGAGATTTCCTTCGCGTGTGTGAGTAGCAAGGTGCAAACAGCAGCAAAAATGGCACTGACATCTAACGAGAGATCAAAGTGAATGCATAAAGCAAACTACTGCGTGGATGACGCTTTGCCTATTATCTCTGAACCGGACTATGACTTGTCAGACTCCGATTTTGACACAAGTGATCGAAAACGAATGCGAGATTCAGTCTTCAGTTGACTGGTCCCCAGCTAATCATGGCTCTGAATGGGTTCATGTAGCTGATACGCCTACGGCAATGTTCGCCAGGGAGGAGTGCCACTTAACAATGATAAGAGGTAGAAACTAGATTGCAATGCCTCAGCCACGTGAAGACAGCTTGGCAGCAAGCCTACCGCACATTCTTGTCAAACTGGCTGCCACAGCATGCAGCAACAGACGTTTTATGTTGATTTCTGTGTCAAACCATTGCTTTTCAGAAAGTGTTTTTTTTGGAAAAAATATTCAGCCCTCAAAGAGTTTAGGAAAATGTTAACCAGATGTGTGTTTTTCTGTTTGGTTTAGAGCTTTTCCCTTGTGATAGTCAATTTTGTAACCCTCTTCTTAAAATAGTCTCCCCAAATTAAACGTTTACTCAATCATACTGACTTCTTTGGTAAGTTGCTGTGGATAAAAGCATCTGCTAAGTGAGTAAATGTAAATGTAACGAGCTCTTCAGGGCCTCACACAGTTACTGAATGCTAAGCTCTCTTCCTTGTCTGAAGATCTCAAACGATGCTCTTCAAAGAACTAAACGGCCATTTGTTTAAAGGGCTGACACAAACTATATACAGCGTCTTCACACACTTAGCAAAAACCGCTTCTTTCTTTATTGCTCATCACCAAAATTATGGACTCTCATACAAGTAAATGCACACAAACAGTATACTTCTTCTGCAACATCCGTGTCACCAATGAGTGCAGGACAAGCTCCAAGAAGATACTGTCAGGTTGGTGGACATGGAACTGATGCTCATATACTGCACCATAAAGCTGGCATGACTTTTGCTCATTGAAATGACGGTGGTGACAGGACAAAGCACACAAACAAACAAACAAACAAACACACAAACAAACAAAAAATAACACAGCAAGCAAAGCAAGCCAAAGCAGGGTTGTGGGGGGGATGGAAAAGTGGGTGTGTGGGGTTGAATATCTCAGTATAGACATTTTAGGCATCAAAACCATAGATTATACAGTTAGATCACTTGGCCATCGCACATTATTAGAACACAAGCTTTTAAGTCCAGAGGTTAGTATGTTAAGAGACATCTTACAATACGTGAATGAAGTCAAATGTGAAGGATATCTTACATTTCTCATGACTCTTGCTGGTCTGTAAGAGAGAAAGAGACATGTTAGACATGCTAGTGTAGAACAATAGTCATTTTAGCCACCAATATTTTGACCATTGTAACTTACTGTGAGAAATGCACTTGGATAAGATGAGTGTAAGACGCATGTGGAAATAAAATGGCATGAAAGGTTGTTAACCGCCCCATACAACAGATTTTCGGATTTGCTTTTCCACTTGTGACTTAAACTCGACTAACTCTGGTTCTCCATTTTATTTTCTCTCCCCATGACTACCCATGAAATTTCCATCCACAGCACAGTTACTGGTGTGTTACGTGGAACCCACACTGTCGAGAAAACCTTCAGCAAGGCCATCATTATGTTACGATTATAGATTTGTTTCATTCCGTTTTTATGTTGTTCTGGGTGTGCTGTTGTGCCGTCTTGTTTTCCTTATGGATTACTGCCATGTTGGATTTATGTTTTGGATGCGGTTCCCAGAATTCACGCATCGTGACGTCACCACCTAACATGTTTTAAAAGCCACCAAAAAATGTGCAAAACATCTAAGAAAAAAACCTGTGCGTCATCTCATGCTGTTAGATATAATTTTACTGTTCTTTCTACCCTCTAATTCTGATTTACATCTTGTGTTTCTCATGGCTCTGGCTACGTGTGCTCTTTTTGGCTAACAACCTATCAATGTTCTTCGACTACAATTCTGACGTTTGTTATTTAATGATCGTTTTCTTGGTTATGAGCCCTGTGTGAGTTCTGACTTCCCCGTGTCATCATCGGATTTCATTCTCTGTCAAAACTGCTGATGCCTTACATAAGCATACAGGAGACTTACTAGAATATTCTCTGGTTTCAGCGTGACCTCTGGTCCCTTGTACTGTAGATAGATGTGGACACCCAAGGCTACATATTGTTCTCCCTTTGGTTGGACTCTTTTTATAATACTTACCACATGGTAATTAAGAAGTTTTCCACCTATGCATGTATTCATTATTTTGGTGGGTGATAGTCATGGTGGCAACAAACTGAACAGGTCAGGCCAGGCCACACTTCTTTCCTTAGAACTCAGCTTGACTTCACTTGTGAACAAAGCCTCAATTGCCATAAAACAGCAAATGAACAGTGCCGCTTGGATGGAGATGCTGAGATTTCCTCCATTGCTTAATTAATACTAAACATAAAGAACACGGTGAACCCTCTTGTTACCAATCAACAGATGAAGAACTTCACAGTGAAGCAAACATGCAATTTCCCAAAAACTTGAAGAATGCAGTGGATCTGGAATGGGCATAGAAGGAGAACGTGAACAAATGCATGTATTGTGCTCCACACAGCTGAAGCCGGGATTTGGAGGTGTAGCCCCATAACACACAGCGCAGTGGACTTCAGAGAACAGAGTGAGGTGATGAGCTCCCTGCTGCTAGAATATAAGCCTAAGATGAGTGACTACCACTGCGTACAGAATATGGGAATAAAGCTTGTTAGTATATGCCGTGAAGCAGACAGCATGTTAAGTGACAAATGGGAAACCTGCCCATCTGGAAAATGAAATACCACATTGCAACAAGCCAATGACTGCACGAGTGGCGTTGACATTACCTCATCCTCGTGTTCCTGATCCGAATCAGATTCCTTTTCATTCCAAAAAGCAGCAGACAGAAAAGAGCAAGCACAGCACAAATTGGTCAGAAAGAGTTAGTGCAATAAAACCCCCAATTCAGCCTTAATGGCAGTCAATGCGTTACACTTACAACAAACAAAGCTGGTCCATCTCAGAAAAAAAAACACACCACAAAAATCAACACACACTTAAGAAAGGCAGTTCATTTGGCCTAATAGATGCCCGAGGGTCATTCATTATACCTTCACGTAAGCAGGTAGCGTTATGTTCAGGTTACAAATGGCGTGCTGTGCCAAGCCTCTGTAGGATCTTGGTTCCTTCATGAATGATAGGCGCCCACAGGGGTCTTGAGTGCTGTCTCGGACCTAAAAACAGGGGGAAAAAAAAAGTTATGAGATCCTTTGTAACGTGTAGTGGGGAAGAGGAGCATTGCAATGTAAGTAATGGCCAACTAATAGGAAGAGGAAAAAGGAGAAGTTCCGTATGTCCCCAACAGTAGGCCGTGGCTTATACATTCATTTTACAAATCTGCGTATTGGGTGCGGCTTGCTTAAATGGGGCGGCCTATCTAAAAAACATTTCAGTCGCCATTCCTCATGCCTTTATTTTGATGGCTATTGTTGAAACTATCCGATTGTCCTCACGCCGCGCGAGAATCCATTCTTTAAGTCGCTTCTCTAAATTTGGCCAATTTGCTTTACTTGTACGCCTTGCACGCCTATGTGGCGGAAGTGTGTGCAAAGCTTCCTCATCTTTCCGCCAATTTCTGACTTGTTTTTCATCTACTTCAAAGTGGCGTCCAGCTGAACGATTGCCGTTTTCTGGAGCTTAAATTCTGCAGCGTAGGACTTGCGTTGCGGCATGATATCGGTAAGTGCAAAATTTTATCTATTTAATTGTTCACGCTCAACTATAACGTCACTATAGATTTGCAAAGGCCTACAGGGGCGTGACAAATTAGATGCTTTTACTTCAGATTGGTAAATTCAGTAACGCCGCGGCTAATGACATGGGGCGGCTTATCTTACAATTTTAAAACATAAATGAGCATTTTCTGCAGCTTATAGAATGGGGTGGCCTATAATGTGGGGTGGCTTATCGTTGGGGAAATACGGTATATGCTCTGTGTGCAAGTCTTTAAGACAGAGCTGAGATCTTAGAGAAGTGTCACCATGAACAGTAATAAACATAAAATTTGGACCAGCTCAATGTCTGCAAAATTTCGTTCCAACCAATTCAGCCATACCAGTAAAGGACTGAATTAGTGATAAAAGTCTCCATCTTGTGCTGCGGTAGGGACAATGCTGGACTCCTCCATTGCCTTTCTCTTTAAACAAAGCCCTAAACCTGTCCTTAGATTTTTTGTGATGAATCAGTTTGTGACTCTACATCAGGGGTGTCGAACTCCGGGCCTGGAGGGCCACAGTGGCTGCAGGTTTTCATTCCCACCCTTTTCTGAATCGGTGACCAGTTTTCACTGCTAATGAACTTTTTTCCCTTCATTTTAATAGCCTTATTTTGAAGGATTCAGTCCTTTGAATTTATTCCTTCCTTTATTAAATGACAGCCAAACAGAAATGAGATGTGAAACGGGAAGACAGATGACCAGCTAAACTGGGATTTCAAAATCCAACCAATCTCTTAATGAGAAGCCAATCCTTGCTGTTAATTAAACTCGTTATTTAATTCCATGGCTTGTTGCTGCTCTCATCCTGCCACAGCAGACATTTCCAAAACTGATTGATTTTTCTGTTTTTTCTATGAACACCGTCCAAATGTTTTGGTGACCTGAGAGATCAACCTTACTGAGACCATCACCTTTTTTTATTTTCAGGTATTGTGTGATGGGCACAGGTGAGCTGGTCACATGTTGGCTCGTTTTGTGTCTCATTATTGTTTGGCTGCTAATTAAGGAAAAAGAGACAAGCAAGGGGCCTGAGTCAAATTAATTCAAACTAAGGCAAAAGAAGTTAATCAACAGCAAAAACTGGTCTGAAGAAGATGGCTAGAATGAAAACCTGCAGCCACTGCAGCCCACCAGGGCCAGAGTCTGACAGCCATGCTCTACATGATTTTATTCCTTGTAAAACTGACGCAAATTACAAGATACCTTGATAAAAAGTGCAAGTCTGTTTTCCTTGAAGGCGTAGAAACTGAACAGGTGATGTTGACCACTCTTTGTTAATGGAACGAGATTGCCAAAGCAGTCTGCATATATTGGTTTTCCTTCTAGCACCTAAAGAGAAAGAGGAGAGAATATATTTTATATATTATTATTTCATGACTGTGGGTTTCTTTCAAGAAACACAAAAAAGTAAAGCATATGGAAAAACAAAATGGTGGTCAACTAAATCGTACACTACTTACAGACAATGCAGGCTGGCATGGAAAAAAAACGCACGTTTGTAAGCTGGCAAATACTGTAAGATAAGGCAAGCTCAATTTAACATTTACAGATACCTAAAAATGATCTACAGATACCTGAAAATATGTCTGTGTCTGGGAACCTCAGTGTATTTTCAGATATCTCAAATGCTTTTTAAGACATTTTAAAATGACATCCTGGTCACCCTCAGATATCTGAAAGTACTGTTTTGTAAGAAATATTAAAAGCATTTTCAGATATCTTGAAATCAGTCCCGGTCCCCGTCGAGACATCTCAAATATATTTAGAGACATCATAAAATTAGGATCTGATTAGGCGGATCGGTGAGGCGTCCACAGTAATACGGGCTCTGCATCGGTCTGTCGTGGTGAAAAAAGAGCTGAGCAAAGCTCTCAATTTACCAGTCGATCTACGCTCCTACCCTCACCTATGGTCATGAGCTATGGGTAGTGACCGAAAGAACGAGATCGCAAATACAAGCGGCTGAAATGAGTTTCCCCCGCAGGGTGTCTGGGTTTTCCCTTAAAGATAGGGTGAGAAGCTCAGTCATCCAGGAGGGGCTCAGAGTAGAGCCGCTGCTCCTCCGCATCGAGAGGAGTCAGATGAGGTGGCTCGGGCATCTGATCAGGATGCCTCCTGGACGCCTCCCTGGTGAGGTGTTCCGGGCACGTCCAAATGGGAAGAGGCCCCGGGGAAGACCCAGGACACGCTGGAGGGACTATGTCTTCTGGCTGGCCTAGGAATGCCTTGGGATTCTCCCGGAAGAGCTAGAAGAAGTGGCCGGGGAGAGGGAAGTCTGGGCTTCTCTGCTTAAGCTGCTGCCCCTGCGACCCGACCTCAGATAGGCGGAAGAGGATGGATGGATGGATGGATGGATGGATGGATGGATAAAATGACTCTTAGCACAATAAATGCAACATGAGGAGTCTCAAGATGACCTCATGTAAAATTGCTTGTGTTTTAAATGGGGCTTCCGACATCAATTTCTGATATCTTGAATTGCACAGTTAGTTACTTTACAGTATCTCAATACTGTCTAGATGTTATTTTAAGATAACACAATATGTCAAGTAATTTCATTTTCTAAAAAACTTCATGCAGACCAAGGCCACGGTCTGGGGATGCTGCAGCCTATCCCAGCTAGCACAGGGTGCAAGGCAGGAGCAAAGCCCAGACAAGGTGCCGGTCCATCTCAGAGTGAAAACACACACACACGGCCAATTTAGTATTGCCAATTCACCTAACCTGCATTTCTTTGGACAGTGGGCGGAGACCCACACATAGACACGGCAACAACACGCAAACTCCAAGCAGGGAGGACTCAGGACCTGAGCCTTGATCTCCATACTACAAGGCAGCAGTGTGCCTACTGCACCACCGTGCCACCCTATAACACAAAACACATTTTGGATATCTTCATATTGACTCACATTAGAAACATCTTGAAATACATTTTTAGATATCTCAGATTCATTAACTGATATCATAAAGTGGATTTCTGCTCTGTGTGAGAGATCCATTAATGTATTTTGAGACATCTCAAGTAGAAACTTTAAATAGCTTCTGGACTTTTTAAAAAATATCTTAAAATTTATTTGAAGACGTTCTCTGAAGTATTATTTTCCAATGTCTCAAATACAATTCATCTCAAAATACCTTCTTGCACATTTCAAGACATCTTAACTTGGTTTCCAATTTTTTCTCTGACATCTTTACATATCCTCCTGATCTGTACCATCTTTGTTATTTCCAGATTTCCACTTGTATCGCTCACATCTCGCTGCCATTCAGCATGCTACCTCTCACACAAATTTCATTAGTGACAATTGAAAAAGGCAAGTCTGGAGTCACATACAGTTTCACAAAAGTGGCACTAGAAATGCATTGTGCAGGTGATTTCACAACTACGAAACTCGCTAAAAAGAAATATTTGGAGACTTTGAAATTTATTTTGAGTGGAAAGTAATGAATATTGGTCCCTAAAGCCTCATCACACGTCCGCGTTGATCTGTGATCTTTTCTGCAGCTGGGAAGGTAAAGCAGGTAAATCACCTGGCATCTCATGTATAACGGCGCACATAGAATTCACACTAAAACATGGCGTACGGTCACAACTGGAAATGTGAGTAGGCACAAAAAAATCCAGATGTGCAGAACTGTGTGTATGCAAGATTCCACACACTTCCACTTTATAAATCCCAATAAATGTGAAATTTAATGCATGTGCCTACAGCCCCACCCCGACTCCTCCTAGAATTTCGCAATGTTACATCTTTAATGTAATGTTTAGGAACATAATTGGCAGAGGGAGGAATCGTATTACCTGACTAAATCGGGCAGCTCAACAAAAAGAATGTCTGCATGTGCCAGGAAATGAGTCTTGCAATTTAATATTATTTTTTTTCTTCCCTAAAGATCTTCATTTAAATGCTAAATGACAGGCAGACGTATATGGAATTAAAGCATATAAATCCTTCAAGGCAGAAAATAAACAGCTCCCTTCTTGTGTCGATAGCACAGATTGTACTGGAAGTAAAATGTGTTTCGTTTTTCAAATGTTTTTCCAAAGTGAAACACTGCGTTCAGTTTTGCATAAATTGTTTCAATTTTTTTTCCTTTAATGACAGAGAGGTTCCTTTAGAAGTCACACTGTGGGGACAGCTCCTGGAATGTCTTCCGTGTCACTCTCACCCTGGAAATCATCGCTGTGCTGGCATCTCCGTTTGCATTTATCACACCACCCAAGTTAGCAGAACTTTGCTACGTTTTGCACAAAAATCCTCCCAGCTGCTATCTAAGTGTACATGTGCTACACCAGCACTCTGCACCACTCTAACACACTCACCACCACTACAGTATGTCTCTTTTGTATCCAGTTTGGATTCAGTTTCTCCCAGCACCTCTACTGCACCCACCTCTTCCATGCCTGCTGCCCCTTCACCTCCAAACATCACCTTGGCTGAATACAGTAAACATGTACAGTGAAAATGAAAATGTTCAGGATGCAGAACACGTAAGAAAGTAAGCCAGAAATTCACACTGAACAGGTGTAAGGAGGGCAGCTTACCTCCACATCTCTGCTTCTGGCCACCTCTGTGAAGTTCTCCTGCTGCTCCAGTGTCTTGTCTACTTTGTCATCGGTCATGCAGAAGCACCTTAACCGAGCTTCAATGGGGTCATGGGATTTGGCAAAGATTACAAATTTGGCCATATAGGGTACACATATAATCTCTCTGTACACTTGTGTGGCAAAAGTTACAGACTCCTGAATCTGTCGGCAGTCTATTAGCCAAAACCTTTGGAAAAACCAAATCAAGAGGAAAATATGATTAGAGACCTTTCATGGAATGGACACTTCAAGTCAAGTATTTTATTCAACAGAATATATAGCTAAACAGAACATATAAAGCTCGCTATTTACTACATCACATATTGTATATTACACACTGTGTATACTCTGAACCTAAACACAACCAAGGAGGCAAAAACTCAAAAAGTAAAATGGGATTGTGTTTAAGTAAAGTCTAGTACAAGGAAGAACACAAAGGGTAACAGAAAAGGGTCAAATCTTCATCTTCCTTTGGCTGCTCCCATTAGGGGTCACCACAGCGGATCATCTTTTTCCATCTCTTCCTGTCCTCTCTATCTTGCTTTGTCACACCTGTCACTATATGTCCCCTCTCAGCATATCCATAAATCTTTTCTTAGGCCTTCCTCTTCTCCTCTTGCCTGGCAGCTCTATCCTTAGCACCCTTCTCTCAGTATACCCAGCATCTCTCCAGACCAACACAATCTCGCCTCTCTGACTTTGTCACCAAACTGTCCCATCTGAGCTGACCCTCTAATGTCCTCATTTCTAATCCTGTCCATCTTTGTCACACCCAATGCAAATCTTAACATCTTTAACTCTGCCACCGTCTCCAGCCCATATAACATAGCGGGTCTCACTACCGTCCTGTAGACCTTCCCTGTCACTCTTGCTGATCCCCGTCTGTCACTTATCACTCCTCACACTCTTCTCCACCCATTCTACCCTGCCTGCACTCTCTTCTTCACTTCTCTTCTACACTACCCGTTACTCTGTACTGTTGATCCCAAGTATTAAAACTCCTCCACCTTCGCCAACTCTACTCCCTCTTCCTCACCACTCCACTGACCTCCCTCTCATTTACACACATGTATTCTGTCTTGGTGGGCCTAATGACCTTCACTCCTCTCTAGCTCTTTGAGGGCTGAATATTTTTATGGTTTCACACATAAGTCAACATAAAACATCTGTTGCTATGTGCTGTGGTCGCTGTTGGCGCATGTTCGGCATCTCTGGCAGCAGTGGCTGGATGTGGGCACCTCGATGGTCAGCAGGAATGCATGGTGGGCCAGCTGCCTGGCTATCTTGGCACAGCAGGTGGGTGTGGTGACGGTGGCAGTGTGACACAATATGGTTTGTACCTTTTGTCATCATAAGTGGTGGTTCTCCCAGGCAAACGCTGCTGTAGGCACATCAGCTACACAAAAGTGTTCAGCGCCACAATCAGCTGGCGACCAATCAGACGATGCTGATAGCTCACTTTCATTTTCGATATCCATCCCCAGATCACTTGCATCAAACTCGGAGTGTGACAAGTCAGAGTCCTAATCATCAAAATTACGTAAAATGTCCACGGAGTATTTTGCTTTGCATATTCGCTTTGGTGTCTCACCACATGTCGATGCCATTTTAGAGGTTGTCTGCTCTTCGCTACTCATCCACGTGCAGGGAATCAAGGTTCAATCAACAAAGCTATGTAACTTTATCTCTAGCAAAGACAGTCAAACTAAAATGTAAAGGTAAGTTTTGTTGCAGTTTACTGCTGATTACCGTCCTCTACTCCTGAATTTTGACAAAAGTCGACATCAGCCCTGAAAGAGCTAGAGCAGATCTCCACCTCTCCAGGGTCCCCTTGACCTGCACCCCACACTCACTACAGAGCACAATGTCAAAAGGGTTAAATAATTCCAAATTATACCCCCAACTTGGGCTTACATTTTAAAGGATAATCATCTTAACTGATGACAAATTGAATTGAAGAATAGCATGAAGTTAACCGTACTTTACATGTTAAATATACCATCATAAGCAGCTCTGTAGTTTGTAGCTAATCATAAAACCATAACATCTACAAGCCAACATGGATTTTTTTTTTTATTAAAATTGTGAAAAAACTTTGTCATTTAGATGTATGGAAAAAAATGTCATCCCCTTTACTGCAAGTGACATCTGATCCGTCATTGTTACCATAAGGAATGTTGCTGCATATTACCTTGCCGATACATTAGTGGTGAAGGAAACACACTGATTAACAAATGTTAATGGCGTTGTTCCTGTGATGTCTTCCCATTGTGCGGGAGTTGTACCACCTAAAGGGAGGCAAAAAAAAAAAAAATGAATCACTGCAGTTAATCCTTCAGCATCAATCAACCATGTATCCATGAAGCTGAAGAGACTCTAAGTGACATGCTGCATTAGTTCAAAATGTTCTGCTGCTTATTTATGCTTGTACTCCGCATCTGATTCTTCACGTTTCAGTGTCCAACAATAGTCGGCCAACTGTAGGACAAAGTGAGCATTGGCTGTTCTGCTAGGCTTTAGTGGCAAACCAGGCCTGTTGAGGCAGCAGATTTAACAGACATCCAGCTGCTCAAAACACCCACTTGGATTACAGACTATGTGACTGAACTGCAGCTTGTACCAGGATCTGCTTGGACTGCATCTGATAACAAAGGTGTAAATCAGAGTTCAAGTGACATCTTTCCAGAGATCTTTCTGCAGATTTCTTGACTGAGAAGATGCAGAAGAAAGACTTGTAACTCATGGAAAGACGACTCGACTCGGATGGACAGAAGAACTCACCTATGAGGAGACACTGATTTTGCAAATGGAAAGGACTTTAATCCAATCAGGAGGTTACATATTCCCTTAAAACTCTTTGCATCATCCTAAAGATTCCCTTAGGGGAACACTCTCTGGCTCTCTCAAGGGAACTCTGAAGGAAGTCCCACAGAACTTCTGCTCTCACACTCCATAATGACAGACCCCCTGGAAGTTGTAGTGAGGGACAGAATTAAAACAAAACTGACTGTCTGCCATTATGAGCAATGCTGCACACCAACACCGAGGACTTTCAGCTACAGAATTATTCAGCAGAAGTGTCTGAGGAAACACTACAGGGGATCTTGATATCGAACAGAAATACGTCTGCATGATGCCTCACTGACTGTGACAGCCAAGTCAGAGCTTTTCTTTCTTTTTTTGTATTTAGACCCAAGTGTGTGTGTGTGTGTGTGTATTTATTTACTTGCTTATCTACCTATTTATGTATTTAAAGAGCCTCTGTAAAAGGCCAAATAAATGTGTTTCTCTTCCTTTCTTATCCATTAAAAGATTGTCAAGTGTTCTGTTCCACCTCCATGGCTCAGTTGTTTGTTCATGCATTCAGACCCACCCAACTGGCTGCCACTCAAGCACTGGACCTGGTCCCAGCCTGCTACTAAAGAATTTAGCCCCATTCAAAACTCTAGCTCCACTCAGTTGGCTGCCATTCGAGATTCTATACCTGCCCGGGCAGTTGCCACTCAAGAACATAAGAAATAAGAAAACTAGAGGAGCCGACTCAGTCAGTTTGTCGCTCGTTTGTTTGGCTATCTCTACATTTAAAGACTGGAAAGGTTTTGCCTTCAACTGCAAGGCTCAAACGGTTTGCTCCAGATTCCCACAACTCCTTGCATTGGGAAGTGCTTTCCGGCTTCAGTCCTAAATGAAAATCCCCAACCAAATTACGAGAAGAAAACGGAATGAAAAGTGTATCAAAACTCCTCAGTGGTACAGAAGGCCTTCAGTATACTTTCTCAGATGTGAAAGGGTTGTGGGTTATTAACTGCAAACAAGAGTAACAATCAATATTTACTCTGGATTTTGTACTAATCAATAAATTAAAAATAAGACAACTATTTACAGCACACAATAATTGGCGATTTTCAGAGCTCATAGCAGTGTGCTCATGTGACGATGTGGGTTCTGGCTCCACGCTCCCATGGCTGTTTGGGAACCCTTGAACCCAACACCGTCGATAATGAAACCGAGTGAGCCAGTCAATGGAGGCAAATTGAGCATCTGAGCAAGGGGATGGTTGAAAGTACAAAAGTGCTTTTATTAAAACAGTCAACAAAAACAGTGTTCCATAAATAGTGCAGTTCTTCAAATTCATTAAATAAATAATCCATAAAAAGAACACGTGGAGGTTAAAACCATTGGAAAAAAAACAATCCTTTAAAAACGAGAGGTTAAAATCTTCTTTTAGGAAGCAGTCTTAAAACACTAACACAATCCGGTGCCTATTTTCTGTATGCGTCTCACCTGCTTATCCCGTACGGGCCGCAGCAGGCAAGGCGCTCTCTGCAGCTGCCATCCTACTTCACACGCTCGAGACTGGAGACCTCCCGATCCCTGGCTTCGGTCTGGCACTCATCCCAGTCCCGAGACTTGATTACCCCAATAGCCAGGTCGCTCATATTGGGGACTCCACCACCAAGCCTCCCGACTTCCGCTGCCTTTCTGCGGCCTTCTGCGGCTCGTCGCTTTCACCTTGGTCACTCCCGCTACCTGCTCGCTCAGCGGGAGCGACATCAACACAAACACGTGGGTGTCGGCCTAACACCCAGCTTCCATGCAGCTGCCACGCGCTCGATCGCGCGCTCACCACCGCTCGCGTGTCCGTTTCTCTCCTGCACCGCTTGCTTCCACGCTCCCTGTAACCTCCGTCCTCTCCTTTCCTTTCTCTCCGAACGTTTCTTTCTTTTTCCCGATCGTTTCTTACACCGAACGTTTCTTTCTTCTTCCGAACGTTTCTTTCTTCTTCCGAACGTTTCTTTCTTCTTCCCTAAAACCGACTCGCGCTTCTTTTAAAAACGTGAGGGCCATCACAGCTGCAGCATTAGCCACGGGAGCAATCACGAATGTGGGCAGTTCCTCACCTGTGCACACGGTGAGAAACGCCCACATCGACGACTGCCCCGCTGGCTCGCTAACATCGCCCCCCTCACGAAGCCGCCTCGGGTGCGGTGATTATTTATTTAAAATCAATGGCCTTTTCTCCACGAGCTGTGGACCCATAACACCACAGCTCAGTTCACAGTGGCAATGGAAAGACAGTGAGAGCATCAAAAATAAATCAATCCACGTACTTATTAGTAAGGATATTAAACATATTTTCACACCTGCACTATACAACATCTTCAACATTGTAAAATGGTAAATCTGCCTTTCTGCTAGGCAGGCTACTCTATGAGGCCGTGTCACCAGAAGCACACCTGAACACACATTAAACCAAATTACAACCCATATGTATGAAGGTTGAGTGCAATTATGACTTTAAACTAACACAGCAAGAGAAAAGTATTGACACTTCAGTCTTTTCTTTTTAATCTCACAAGACAAAAACATCATCAAAGTTATGGTTAGAGTTATTTCATCTAGATTATTTAATCTATGGCTGAAAGCTATCCGTTTTATGAAATCACAGATGACACATACTGTGTATTTCTTACTTTACGACTTCTTATCTGTGTAATTGATGGTGCATGTCTGCATTTCTCTCTTGCACCATAAAGTGCAGTCATAATAAAATAAAAATAAAGGACCGTTTATTCCCAAACTAGCCATCTATCTTTGAAACGTAACAATCAAACAAGGTCATTATGTGTTAGCTTGGTGTGCATTTTTAATATCCCAGCAGTGACTGTGCACTTTTTGTACAAACGCCCGTCTTAATTTCCTCATTTCAGAACATCAGACAGTCAACGGTGATTACGAGTCGTACCTGTAATACTGCATAGTAGTCGGAGTGTTGGAGTATCTCCCCCGTATCCATTCATCATTCCGTCGGTGGAAGATTTAGGAACTGGAATTGTCATAGTGATTGGCTTGTGGAATTTCCTTCTTCTGGGTTCCAAGGTGACAATAGGGCTAAATGTTGCTTTGTTGCCCAAAATCTTTCTCACAACCTCATTACTCATTGGCTGGGCCTAAAGACAGACAGACAGACAGAGAGACAGAAAAAAATAAGCACTTCAATTATTTCCTAATATAACTATGCTACTATTCATTACTATTGTGCTTGTGCCAATGTTTGAAAAAAAACTTTTGCATGCATTTTTAATAAATAAATGATCACTTGAACCAGGAACTTGTGTCTATGGAGCAGTGTTGGGGGTTATGGGTGCTGCAACGCCACCTACAGGACACACTAGTTGCACCACAATATAATAATCAAAGCACCTTTACCTGTAGGCCAACTCTGATCCGTTTAGTTAAGGCCCCTTCAGGAAAGACGGCTTGGACCTGTGACACCACAGTACTGCTCAGGACGCCACCTTCTGGTCCAATCAGATTGTTGTCCTGTTTGACTCTGGAAACCACTGCAAAGTACTGTGGGAAGTCTCTGGTGATGATGCGGCAAATGCGCTTCTTCTCCAGTTCTTCAGGAGTGTCGAGTTCTACAGCAATAAAAACACATGAATGTAAAAATCAGTCAGTGGACTGCGCAAGACAATCGTTTCTCAAGTCCAAGTGGTTTTGTCTTCTTGCGCTTTGGGCTAATCGAGAGCAGACAAGTCAACACTCAGCCTCCCATAGTGCCACTACAGCCGGAGCTGCTTCGGGTGTAATTTTTGACACAGTAAGCGTTATGATGATGTTTTTTTCTTCATTTTTCTAGCCTCCTCTTACTGTTCTGTCCTTTAATCGTTCCTTATCTGGATTTGGATTATGAGGATTCTAAACATTTGGGTTTTGCATTAAAAATGTATTTAACATTGAAAATATTTTGTGAGATTCTGACATTTAGTTTAGTTATGGTCGCTGCCAGTGTGTGAGACCGTTGTCAGGACATGGCTTCCCAGTTGCCGGGGGCGTGTCTCAGAGGTCACAACACTTCATCATTTGCTGACAGGTTAAAATGTTGAAACTGGTGGCCATTTAAAAATACTTTCCTAAAAGACTAATGTGATCCCTTCTTTTCTCTCTCTCAGGCATACGGCTTTTTGACAATGTTTTTGGACTAAATTTTTTTATATTTTTTTCATTTTACTTGCAATATTTTTTTTACTCATTAGCATCTTCTGAAGAACTTTGAGCTAAATGATTTGTATGAAAACATGCTACAGAAATAAAGGCGATTGTTGTTGCTATTGACTAATTACGGCACCAGAGAGTGGCGACGTGTTGAATGTTGATGAGCCCAAACAACTAGGACTTTCACTGTGAACTCTGCACATGTGACAATAAGGATCCTGTAAACCTACAGTGAGTTTCAATGCTGTCTGTACAATGACATTTTGTGTACACACTTTTCATTTAGTTTTGCTCTTAGGTTAATTAAAGTTTTATGTAATCTAATCCCATGGGGAAATGCAGATAAATGAGAGTGTAGAAATAAGACAATGTCCTCCAGCACACAAACCCAGCGATCTTTAACGTTCATTCAACGATTCATTTATTCCCAAACCTGCTTAACATGCTGACAGCTAAATATGAGTTAACTCATGGTAAACAATCTCATAGGCCGTCTTCTGGACTGTGGCACCAAATACAGTGTGAGCCAAAAAGTACCATCACATTTCAAACGTTTATTCTACAAAAATGCCATAAGATAAAATAAATTTCATTACGACACAAGAAAGGGTACACAAAATAGATCTTTTTCACTGTGTTTTAAAAACGATGCCTTCAAGGTGGTGGCCATCATTAGCGATACACTCTTTGAGATGATTTCTGAACACTCACATGACTCTTTCAGCCTTTTCAAGGGGAGTAGAGGCGATTTTGTGGTCAATGAGGGCTTCAAGGTTTTGTGTGTATACCTTTGACTTGAGAGCCCCACAAGAAGAAGTCACATGGAGCCAGAGCAGGAGAACATGAAGGCCACCCAGGGAGATCAGCTTCCCCAGAAACATCTCCCACAAAGCTTGCATGGATCTCTGTGCCGTATGAGCTGTTGCTTCATCCTGTTGAAACCAGGCATCCACCACATCCATTTCTTCCAGTTGGGGCTTCAAAAAGTTCTCTAGAACTTCAATCTGGCTTTCTGAAGTGACGATGACCATTGCTCCCCACTCCTCAAAAAAGTAAGGCCCTATAATACCAAATTCTGCAATGGCACACCAAACTGTAACAAGTGTGCTCATTGTGCGGAGGTCTCTGATGAAGTTCACGAGGGTTGGTTTCAGCCCAACAGGGGAATTTTTTCTTATTTATGCAACCAGTCAAATGGAAATGTGTCCCGTCGCTGATGTCACAAATGACGATGGCATCTCAATGAACGGTTTGCAGAAATGTTGGCGCACAACTCTCTACGGCTCTCCCTGTATCTCTCAGTGAGTTCCTGTGCTACCATCATTTTGTAAGGATGGAAATTAAGGTCCTCATGCAAAATCAAAGACGTGTTGGAAATGCCTGAGGCAGAAGCACGCTGAACGTTTAGGAGACGGCAAAACTGATGTCCTTACAAGCTTAGATGTTTTCTGGCGTTCGTACAGTCTGAGGATGGCCAGGAGATTTTCTGTTCAGTGTTGCACCCATCTGTCTAAATTTAGCCACCCACTGAAGAATTTTTTTCTTATTTGGGACGTCACCATTGGGAGGGATGTTGAAGTGCATTTGGAAGGCAAGTTGCGTAGCGATGATGGATGTGTTGTTTTTGAAGAACACTGACAGCAAAAGCAACGGTGCGCACCAGACAAAGGCATGTGGCCAACTGAAAACTATACGGGATCGCCTATCAAAGGACCCCCCCACCGCAACCCTACCTCGCACAATGACCTTGAGAAATGTGGTACTTCATTTTGGCTCACCCTGTACAAGCAAATAAACACGGGATAATGGGTATGTGAAATACGAAAGAAAAATTAGTCAGGTGTCACAAAACACAATATTTCATTTTCAGTAATTTTTTTTTCTTATTAGCCATATTTTGGATAACATTCATTTTTTACTGATATCGTTTACATACAGTGGAACCTCGGGTCAGGAACGTCTCTGAACACGTACAGATCGGGTTACGACCAAAAAGTCTGCCAAACTTTCGCATCTGTTTACGACCACACACTCGGGTGACGAACAAGCCAGCTTCCTTTCCGGTTTGTACGCGCCGGTGATTTCCGCACGTGCTCAGTGTCTCCTTGTACAGTACATTGTTCTCGGTCAGACGTGCATCGCGCAGAGCGACTTTACCTCAGAACTGTAATCTCCTCTCCACCCAGCTTCCTCCTCACATCCTTCATGTCAGAACTTGATTCATGCAAGGTTAGTTTTCTTGGTTGGTTATGGTTAGTTTTTGAATAAATTATGGATTTTTCAAATGTTCATTTTTTTTCCTATGCTTAAAACTCGTTAAAAAAAGTGTTTACAGCGAGCGGTTCGTAAGGCTCTAGCACGAACTCCTGCAATGTTACTTTTCTCTGTTCAAGGTTTTCTCAGTGTTATTCAATGTTTTTACATTTAGTTTACTACTACACTGTGCATTCTATGGTATAATTAACTACAGTAATCCCTCGCTATATCGCGCTTCGACTTTCACGGTTTCACTCTATCGCGGATTTTAAATGTAAGCACATCTAAATATATATCACAGATTTTTCGCTGGTTCGTGGATTTCTGCAGACAATTGGTCTTTTAATTTATGCTACACGCTTCCTCAGTTTGTTTGCTGTTTGATTTCATACAAGGGACGCTATTGGCGGATGGCTTAGAAGCTACCCAATCAGAGCGTGTATTACATATTAACTAAAACTCCTCAATGCTATAAGATATGTATCCCGCGCGGAGCTTGATTGTTTGCTTGTCTCTGCCTCTCTCTCACCCTCTCTGACATTCTCTGCGCCTGACGGAGGGGCTGTGAGCAGAGGTGCTGTTTGCTTAAAAGATACTGACGCTCCTCCAAAAAAATGCCGCTTTATTGCGGTGCTCGGCATATTTAAAAGCACACGTATTGATTTTTTGATTGTTGCTTTAATCTCGCTCTCTCTCTTGACGTTCTCTGCGCCAGACGGAGATGTGAGCAGAGGGGCTGTTTGCACAGAGGCTGTTTGCTTAGAAGATACTAACGCTCCTCTAAAAAATGCTGCGGCAAACTTAAAAGCACAAGTATTGATTTTTTGATTGTTTGCTTTTCTTTGCGAGCGCTCTCTCTCTCTCTCCCCCTCTGAAATTCTCTGCTCCTGAAGAGAAGAAGATCTATTTGCATTCTTTTAATTGTGAGAAAGAACTGTCATCTCTGTCTTGTCATGGAGGACAGTTTAAACTTTTGACTAAAGGGTGTTATTTCATGTCTAGAGGGCTCTAATAATGTTAACAGTGTGGGAGAGTTTATAAGGGCTAAAAAATATATAAAAATAACTACACAAACATATGGTTTCTACTTCGCGGATTTTCGTCTATCGCGGGGGGTTCTGGAACGCAACCCCCGCGATCGAGGAGGGATTACTGTACTTTTGTGCTTAAAAATCTTTAAAAAAAATATATTTGCATAGAGTTCATACGGTCTGGAACGGATTAATTGTATTTACATACAATCCTATGGGGGAAATTACTTCGGATCACGACCAAATCGGGTTACGACCAGAGTTTTGGAATGAATTACAGTCGTGACCCGAGGTTCCACTGTATGGGGGAGTTTTGTGGTTGTGTGCTGTGAGACGTGCCAACTGGAACAATACGTGTGCAATCTCAAGAACTTTCATGGCTTGAAGACTGACACATCTTGAGAGTTTTAGGGATTCCCTTTTCACATTAGGACTTGAACCTCACAGATGACATTGTAAAACCACCCGAGGTTCCACTGTATATAGAACTACATGCAATCTCAGTATTTCTGTCCCTGAATGACTGGCTTCAGTTCTTCTGCAAGGTACTCAACAGCGATTTCATCGATGACGGGGAGCTCCTCTGTGAGAGACGACACTTCTACAAACAGAACCTCCAATCCGCAAACACTACAAAGGTAATAAAGCATTCCTGACTACCTTCCAACAGTCTGTAGCGATGCCACATAGTTAGTATTTAAATGTCAGTTCTGTGTGTGTCTCGTTTCATTGTCCCATTGACTGTGTGTATGTGTATCAGTTAATGTTGTCCCCGTAAAGGAGGACGGATGATGGGAGGAGTTCACAACCACTAATCTGGAAAGCACCTGTGTCAAATCAATCAATTACTGCCGTCACTGACTATTTAGGGAGAAAAGAAGGAGACGAAGGGAGAACTAGCACGAGAGAGAGAGAAAGAGGAGAACCAATACCGCATTCACGAATACAACCTGCCTGCCGATTCATTTTCATTGCGCTTTGATCCAGTTTGTTTTTCATTCATCCGGACTGCCTTTCAACCTGCTTGCCGCTGAAGACCCCGGGGTCGAATCATCATTCGCCACACGCCGAGGAATCACGGTGAGGTTGTTCCAAACGCCGGGAAATACAAACACTACAATTGCCGCTAATCAGTACCCGTATTCAGGACATTTATTCACGTTCGGACTCAAGTTCATGATCATTCTGTTTGATAGTCATTTGTCGTTTGTGTGGTGTGTGTTATATGTTACGTGGACAAGGGAGGGGATTTGTATATATATTTTCAGTTTTGCTTTGGGATTGTTGGGGTGGAGGAATATTTGGGTGTGCATTTGTCTTGTGGCGTGTCTTGTCTCATCTAATACATTTATTCCTGTTTAATTTTACATTCTGCCTACTGTGTCTTTGCATTTCAAACCGTCGATTGTGGGGAAAGTTTATCTGTGTAGGAGTACGGCTTGACAGGAAAGGTTTCTCAGTAAATTATCCAGGCCACAGGTCTTGGAGGTGCAGCTGCCGGCTGGGAATAAGGGGTCGGCCGTTACAAGTCATATTAACAGACATGACCTTGTAGAGAAAGGTAATAAATATGCAAGAAGTCAAAGCTGAAGAGGTGCATTATATTGAGCCGAATATTATGACCTATAGATTCTCTAAAGAGCACAGACACAGACAGTTAGGAGGTTACTGACATGAACACCCACGTATCTCTAGCTGGACTACAGTGTCTGCGCAGTCGTCTTTTCCGAAACCCTTGTTATTTAATATTAGAGCACTAACTAGAAAGATATTTTATGCTAATGATCTTATAGCTGATAGGAGAATACACTTTTTAATTTTATCCGCAATGTGGTTCATTAGTGATGGTTCTGCAAGTACTTATTGAAGCTGCACCACCAAACTTTAATTTTACTCAGTCAGAGAGTGAAGGAAAGAAGGCCGGCGACTTAGCAAATATTTTCTGAAGCAAAGTTAACTGTAAGGGTGCAGGCTTATTTCCTCCGATATCCCGCCAACTTGAGTTTTTATTTTGCTGTCCTCCCTGGCCATTTGACCATAATTTGTAATTAAGCTGGACATCGCGATTTTTCTACAGCTATAAATATGTAGTTTTTACTTTCATTTTGTAACTATGTTTAGCTATTATTATTATAAAGCACTGAAGCTCCTTTCCTGTATGAAAGTGTGTTACATAAATACATGTTGTTCTTGATTGGTGTCTCCCTACCATGTAGTTCATGTAGAAGCTGTGATATTTGACTGCAGCACATTGTGTAACATCGAACTTGTTAGACTCGGAGGAGTTATCACGCAGCTGGTGTGAACAAACAATTTAGTTTAGATACTGCATCTGTTATTCATTTACTATTATGTAAGGAACACTTCTTTGGGTCTTCATAATGCATACAATGCATCGGTAAAGTGCAATGTGACCGACTAAACAAAACTTCATTCTGGAGAGACCTGAGGTGGCTTAACGGAGACACACACGCCTCTCGATAACTCCATATTTAGTGTGAGACCTGGGAATCCTTCATATTCATTCAGTCAGTCATTATCCAACCCGTTATATCCCAACACAGGGGTCTGCTGGAGCCCATCCCAGCCAGCACAGGGCGCAAGGCAGGAACAAACCCCGGGCAGAGGGCCTGCCCACTGCAGGGCACACACACACATCAAGCACATAGTAGGAACAATTTAGAATCGCCAATCCACCTAACCTGCATGTCATTGGACTGTGGGAGGAAACCCACGCAGACACGGGGAGAACATGCAAACTCCACACACGGAGGACCCACTGCGCCACCCATCCTTCATATTAACAAGTCATTTTACCATCATGTCAATATGCCACATTGCACAGAGATGAATAACTGACTTCTGATGTTTTAGAAGTGTTATGAAGACCAAAAGAAGCCTCTGTTGTTAAAGTCTTATTACGGAAGAGTACATCATACATTTTTGACGTACCTTCACTAAAGTGTTACTGAATTTTCTGTTCCAACGTGCCAAACCACGAGGTAACTCAAAATGATAGTTTTTTTCTTTTTTACGAGACAATACATTTTTGTTGTGAGTTTTGCTCAATATTAAAATGGATCTACTTAGCATATTAACATAATAGCTTGGTGTTAGGAACTAATTACCATTTTTATTTTTGTTCATTGTGAGACTCAACGTGTTAAACAAGTTCAGGGTCGTGGAGTCCCTGGAGTTTTTCTCTCCAAGCAATGGATACAAAAAGCAGAAGACTAAGGCTGAGGGGGCATAATTAATTTTGTACCTTGTATACCCCCCCCCGGCCCCAGTTTATCCCACCCTTGTATTTATTTATCCATTAACACTAGAATTCCTGAAGCCTATAAGCCTTTTTTTGTAGGCTTCAGGAATTCTAATAATTAATAATAATTCTTTGCATTTACATAGCGCTTTTCTCACTACTCAAAGTGCTCAGCAATTGCAGGCTAAGGGCCTCGCTCAAGGGCCCAACAGAGCAGAGTCCCTTTTGTCATTTATGGGATTCGAACCGGCAACCTTCCGATTGCCAGTGCAAATCCCTAGCCTAGCATTAGAAATAATTCTTTACTGACTTTCCTGATGTCATTCAGAGTACGGGTGTCACTAAGACCACATATCCTTGTATTGATGGTGTATATATACTGTAGATATAAGACATTGCATGACATTGTATGTTAATCTAACTCTTGTATTTATTTATTTATTTATTTATACATGTAATAAATTCTTTACTGTTGCCTATTTTGGCCTGGAGGGGCCGCCAGTCCATTGTAGGTTACACTCACACACATCTACACTTTCACTCACATTGGGACCAAGGACAATCCAAGCAGACAAGGCGAAATAAACTTCACACACACAACAAGCCGGTACAGGATTTAAAACCAGGACGTTGGATCTGTGACCGTTGTAGCGGTGTTAACGTGTGCACCACCATCCCATGAAAAACAGCAAAATGCTCAGTAAAATAAGAAACATTCCAATTTATGTACCTTCATCCATGCCATTGAGGATCTCGTTAAGCTCCTCTTCTGTGAATTCACATATGTGCTCCTTCCAGCTTTCTCCGGTTTCACTCCGTAAGACTACTAATTCCCTCTCCTTCCCTCTCAGTGCTGCGAAGTGTGGAATCTCCACGATCACTGGTCTGAGCCAAAAAAGAAAGAGAAGTAAGCAATCTGACAAGAAGAACATTTCATGGCAAAAACGAGTTGGTAAAGCCTGCAGCAAAGTAACTAAAATGTGCCGAATTTGAAAAAGCACTCTAAAAGTCTTTTAAACTATAAAACAAATATTTCTAATTTATTGTTGAATAAATATAGAAAGTCCTTGACTTGCATAGCAGTTACATGTGATATACCTGATATCTCAACTTCAATGAAAATGATTTTTGCACACATAAACAATATTTCTATCTGCATAACAAGGAGACCTGAGTAAATCAACAGCCTTTTACATGTTAGGGGTATGAGAAGACCTCCAGTAGATTTATATACTGTAAAATGTAGAGGTGGAGAAACAAATAAGAGGGGCTATAAAGAAGGAGACAGAAGAGAGAAACAGAAACAGAGTGTGTGAGACATTCTGTGGTTAGGCCAACTAATCTTACACCTTCGGCATTCATACCAGGGTGGGGCACAGTAAACCTACTCCTCAGATTTAGCAACATCCCTGTGGATCTTATTATGGACACGTCTAAAAAAAAAAAAAATTAAACAAACTAGTAATCATAATACACATTAAAGGCAGGAACCAACCCCTGGTGAGGGTGTCAGTCATAAATGCGTCAATAACTCAATGAGTCATTTTTGGGACCCACTTATTTCCATTACAAATTCACAGGAAGCTAAAGCTTCTCTCCCTCTCCAGAGCTGGATGGAAGTTAGGAAACCAACTCTTTATAAAACTTCATTCTGTCCTGGTCTGTAGTGTTTAATTAACCCTAGATAGATAGATAGATAGATAGATAGATAGATAAAAGGCACTATATAATAGATAGATAGATAGATGAAAGGCACTATATAATAGATAGATAGATAGATGAAAGACACTATATAATAGATAGATAGATAGATAGATAGATGAAAGGCACTATATAATAGATAGATAGATAGATAGATAGATAGATGTGTAAGGTACTATATAATAGATAGATAGACGACACATGGATGTGTCTTTGGTAAAATTTGGGGATTGTTCTACTCAGAGGAATGAGTTGATTTTGAAATTTGTATTAAAAATGTAGGGGGGTAAAGAACACATTACGTGGGTCACTTACTCCTTATATGTGAAAAATATTGATGATTTTTAATCATGAACCAAGTTCATTTATGAATTTTTCAAGCAACTGTTTGAATGTGTGTGTAGATTAGGAGGCACGTACTGGCATACTGGTGATGGCAGAGGCGTAGTTAGGGTTTTCAGCGCCCGGGGACAACTGAAGATTTTGCGCCCCCTCCTGCTTGCCAAAATGCAATGGGGAAGGGAAAGAATTTTTTAAAAAATGTATTTAAAATAATAGTATTTTAAGAAAAAAATGTCATATTTTTTATTTTAAATAGTTTAATTTTTGAAAGCACTTTTATGCATATATTTTCAAGGTTTCGCTGAATTTATAAAGATAGAATTAAGTAAAATAATTAAGACAACAATGGTAGTTGAAAATAATTATTCTAAAATATTATTCAAATATAACAGATAAAAAGATCTCCTCATACTGATGGAGTGATGGACTGGGTATTGAAATGTTTTTTATTTACTTTTTAGTGCATTTAAGAATGGAAAACATTTTTTATTCTGAAATTTTGTAACATCAGTTTGGCGCCCCCTGGATGCTGTGCCCGGGGACAGATGTCCCCACTTGCCCCCCAAAGCTACGCCACTGGGTGGTGAGGTAACCAGTACACATCAGAAATTCTTCTGAATGGAGGCAGGAACTGGGGGAGTAATAGTGCTGATGTATTAAACTTTGTATTTAATAATGTGTGTGAGGATAAGAGTGTCTTTCCAGTCTGTCTGTCTAACAAATAAAGAGAATTACCCAGCAGCGATGGCCTCTGCCATGGGATGCTACAAACAGTCTGTCATTAACATTTATTACTCAATGGCATTAAAAACTGCACCATTGTTGTGCATTTGTTAATCGTGGCACACAAACAATTCTTCAGAATGCACGTACTTGCAGCATGAAGATGTTATCGAGAGAGCTGCTATAACAGTTAGTGCAATGTAAATCAAGGACCATCTGAATGCCGGTGCACTACAATAAAATAAACTGAGATTTTAACAGACGTCTAGAAGAGCGTATTACCTGCTCCTAGTTTTGATTAAATTCTGCAGTTGCAAATATCTGATGTGGAAAAAAAAATGATTAAACATAAATCTGCAGGGCCACAATATCCAGATCTTCCAAAATGAAAGTGAATTAAGAGATCTGCCTTTCTTTTAGAAACAAAATTGATTTTCGGTTTGCTCTACTAGAAATTTGCTTCAGGCTTACCAATGCCTCGCTATACAGGATGTGACACAAATGAAGGCCTATGAGAACTCCATGCTGAAACTAAAATGCAAAAATGGATTTACAATTGAGAAGGGAGCACAGCATCATTTGAAGTGAAACATAAAAGAAGCACCGTCACAACACATGGGTTTGTGAAAATAAAAAAATAAATAAAGAAATAAATAAAACACATCAACAGCCACCACAACACAACAGGTACTAAAGAAGTAAAATGTGGGGGTACAGAAACCAAAACAAAAAGCCACAGAGGTCACAAAGGTAACAGAAAACAGAAGGCCAACATCTGGACCCTCTTTCTTTTTCGGTGGATCTCTCCTACCCCAGAAATTTTGTTCCAGGAGGCCCGAGCTGCAGAATTCGGCTAACCAAACTTTCTCCCTCATTAAGAGGGGGAGGAGCAGTTGGAAGGTGAAGTTTACTGAATGAATCCAAAGCAGCATTAAAAAAGAGAGAGCACAGGTAGTAACACAAGTCGGCCATTGATTTGCTACAAGCACATCGATTCCCACCCCCCAAAGCAACTGTCAAGATATGGGGAACAAAAGATAACACTTTATTAAGCAAACGGCACTTAACAAAACAAAACAAACAGCTACAGAATCATTGCTTTCTTTACTAAGAGAAGTTTCATGGTATCCAAAATTAAAGTGGACTGATAGAACTACGTAATAAGCAGTGTACTATTGGCTATAACACAGAGTAATGAAGCAGAGTGTGCTACTTAATAAAAAACTTTCAACTGAAAGTGTTGGTGGAAAAGAATCTTAAATTACTAATTCCAAGTGTTTACTTACGTACACTGAAACGTCTGCTGGCATATGATACAGTTCACGCAGTTAAAATAAGCACCGTTACTGAATAGAAAACCACAGAGACACAGACTTGTGGATGTAGGCCGAGCGAGGCAAATTCATTTTGTATCTTATGCACTCCCTCTGTTTATCCCACTCTTGTTTTTATTGATCAATTTAATTACATTTCATCTCGCCTGAAGAAGGGGCCTGACTTGCCTTGAAAACTTGCATATTGTAATCTTTTTAGTTCGCCAATAAAAGGCGTCATTTTACTGGACTACTCACTGCATTCATAATGGCTAGCACGGTACAACACTCCAGTACTACTTGATCAATTTAGTAAATTCTTTATTGTTGCCTAATCTGACTTCCCCTGTTGTCACGATCAGCACATATCCTGGTCTTAACAGTGCATATATATTGTAGGCATTACACATTGCATTACACTGTCCAGTTTTGAAATAATGTTTATGAAAAAGACTTTTTAGAATTGTATTATTCAATAATAAAATGAAATTCATTGACTAGCTAGATTGAGTCCCATGAGGCACAGCACTATATATAAATCTGCGATCATTATCACTGTCATCACCACTTCAGGAGCGGTAGCACTACTGACATGGGCTGACCAGGCCACTCACTCTCTCCTCTTTAAATCTTTTCCAAAACGTCTTGGGGTATATGCAGTGATGCTCCAAGGCCACCACAAGGATACCATACCATGAGGATCCTTTTGTTCTGCCCCTCAATCCTGTGCCTCGTAAATATAAAGATGCCTTAATTTCCAGGGGACATTCTAACTACAAATCCAAATCATTTCAATGGTCTCCTCTAGATCTGCAGACCTCTAGACTCTAGACCAGGGGTGGCGAACTCCAGGCCTCGAGTGCCGCAGTGCCTGCAGGTTTTCATTCTTACCATCTTCTTAATTAGTAACCGTTTTGTGCTACTGATTACTTCTTTCAATTAACTTCACTCAGGCCCTATAGTTGTTTCTTTTTCTTTAATTAGCAGCCAAACAATAATGAGACACAAAACACGCCACCACATGACCAGCTCCCCTGTGCCCATCACACAATATCTGAAATTAAAGAGAGGTGATGGTCTCGGTAAGGTTGATCTCTCAGGTCACCAAGACATTTTGACGGTGCTCTTAGAAAGAATAGAAAAACAACAGTTTTTGAAATGTGTGCTGTGGCAGAATGAGAGCAGCAACAAGCCATGGAATTAAATGACGGGTTTAATTAACAGCAAGAATTGGCTTCTCATTAAGAGACTGGTTGGAGTTTGAAGCCCCAGTTTAGCTGGTCATCTGTTGGCTTGTTTCATATCTTATTTCTGCTTGGCTGTCTTTTAATGAAGAAAGGAATCAATTCAGAGGGCTGAACTCTTTTAACTGGGCTATTAAAGAGATGGGAAAAAAGTTAATTAGCAGTGAAAATTGGGCACTGATTAGGAGAAGGGTTAGAATGAAAACCTGTAGCCACTGCAGCACTCCAGGCCTGGAGTTCGCCACCCCTGCTCTAGACCACCAAGGTCTTGCTGAATTAGAGAATGAGCCCAGAAAGCATTGTCACCACTGCAGAGCTTGTAATTACAGTTGAGGATGAGGATGTAGACTGACTGGTAAATCAAAAGCTTCACATTCAATGATTGTCGTTGGTGTACGGGTTTGTTGAATTTCTTGATCACCTGAGACACCTGCCAACTCTTTACATTAAGAGAATAAGGAGAAGACCATGACCTTAACTGGTCACCTGTGTCATTCAGAATTGACTTTAAAATACTGCTTATGGTTTACAATGCCTTAAATAATCTGCTCCATCTTATATATCGGAGTGTCCGACATCTTACATTCCAAATTGTAACCTTAGATCCTCAAATGAGTGTCTGCTTAGAACTCCATGAACTAAACTTAAAAGAAGTGGTGAGGCGGGCGGCCTTCTGCTGTTATGCACCTCAAATCTGGCATACGAGCTGACCGATAGAAATTCGCCAGGCTGTTTAAAAAACTGCTAAATACTCATTACTTTAACATGGCCTTCTCATAACTTCATTTTAGTTTAATCCTGATGCTCTGTATATTCAATTAATTGTCATAACTATTCATGGTGGCTCTAAAATCCGCACTGACCCCTACTCTCTCTTCTGTTTCTTTTCCTGGTTTTCTGTGATGGCGACCTGCGCCATCACCACCTTATCAAAGCACCGTGATGTTCCTCCATTGAAGTCTACATGACCATCATCATCAAGTCCATCCATGAGATCCCTGAATACAATGAAGACTGTTTATTTATGTTAGGTAGAATGCCCAGAGGGGACTGGGTGGTCTCATGACCTCTGAACCCCTGCAGATTTTATTTTTTCTCTCCAGCCGTCTGGAGTTTTTTTTTGTTTTGTTTGTTTTTTCTGTCTTCTCTGGCCATCGGACCTTACTCTTATTCTATGTTAATCAGTGTTGTCTTATTCTAATTCTTACTTTGTCTTTCATTTCTCTTTTCTTCATCATGTAAAGCACTTTGAGCGACATTATTTGAATGAAAACGTGCTATAGAAATAAATGTTGTTGTTGTTCAGATCCAGAGGTGCTAACTCTCACTACGACCTCATCACACATAACTGTGAATCATTCAAGTGGGGGTCAGATATCACACCCTGATGAGGCCAAGAAAACAAGTAGTACAGAGGCAATCCTCAGGTTTCAGGCCTGGACACTGTCCAGTCTTTGGCTGTTAAAGAAGTTAAGTAGCAACAAAAACAGGTCACTCATTAAGAAAAGGGTTAGAATGAAAACCTGCAGCCACTGCGGCCCCCTCCAGGACCAGAGTTTGAGAACCCTGATATAGTGAATAGTGACACATGTTCCAGTCATATGCTGAACTTGCAGCACAAAGACAGCTGATTATTACTAAACAACAGTGAAAATACAGCAAAAAAGTGAGTTAGTGATTAGCGACATGACTTACATGAATTCAATCTGCAGCAAAACTCCATGTTTTGCCTCAGAAAAAACATTGCAAAATAAATTTCTGTTTACACTAGAAAAAAGCTGTTTAGTTTCCGTCTTGAAGTGATCTTATATGTTATTACTGCATGCGTCTACCTTTCCTTTAGCTTTTAAGTAAAGAGCTCTAGTGGTATGGCAGATGCTAGGTAATGGTGCTGGAAAGCGTGTCCTGCAGGGGGCGCATGCTCTCTGGGAGCCTCTGTTCTTTTTAGGAATGCAACTCACAGCTTGAACCTGTATGCACACACCACTTGAGCAAGCATGGCGGACGTATCTATCAAGACAAGAGAAATATGGTTCACAAGAAAGGATATATATATATATATTTAACTTACTTTAAAATGCTGCAGTACATTGTACTATAATCATTTATAAATACAAATGCAGCCGAAAAGGAGCCATTAGAAGAGTGCAGTCATCATTCATTTGGGGTCTGCTGATGACGCATTTTCGTTTTAGTGGAATGCGTTCCAGTTGCAGACGGGCTCCTAGCTTGGCCTTTAATACCCCCACATGTATGATATTCGGTGAGCGACCTGTGATAAATATCAGGTATGGGTAACTGCCAACTGAGCTACATGAATACGCTACAGTGCATCCGGAAAGTATTCACAGCACATCCCTTTTTCCACATTTTATGTTACAGCCTTATTCCAAAATGGATTAAATTCATTTTTTTCCTCAGAATTCTACACACAACACCCCATAATGACAACGTGTAAATCAGTTTACTTGAGATTTTTGCAAATTTATTAAAAATAAAAAAACTGAGAAAGCACATGTATTCACAGCCTTTGCCTTGAAGCTCCAAATTGAGCTCAGCTGCATCCTGTTTCCTCTGATCATCCTTGAGATGTTTCTGCAGCTTCATTGGAGTCCACCTGTGGTCAATTCAGTTGACTGAACCTGATTTGGAAAGGCACACACCTGTCTATAGAAGGTCCCACAGTTGACAGTTCATGTCAGAGCACAAACCAAGCATGAAGTCAAAGGAATTGTCTGTAGACCCCTAAGACAGGATTGTCTCGAGGCACAAATCTGGGGAAGGTTACAGAAAAATGTCTGTTGCTTTGAAGGTCCCAATGAGCACAGTGGCCTCCATCATCCGTAAATGGCAGAAGTTCGAAACCACCAGGACTCTTCCTAGAGCTGGCCGGCCATCTAAACTGAGCGATCAGGGGAGAAGAGCCTTAGTCAGGGAGGTGACCAAGAATCCAATGGTCACTGTCAGAGCTCCAAAGGTCCTCTGTGGAGAGAGGAGAACCTTCCAGAAGGACAACCATTTCTGCAGCAATCCACCAATCAGGCCTGTATGATAGAGTGGTCAGACGGAAGCCACTCCTTAGTAAAAGGCACATGGCAGCCCGCCTGGAGTTTGCCAAAAGGCACCTGAAGGACTCTGAGACCATGAGAAACAAAACTCTCTGGTCTGATGAGACAAAGATTGAACTCTTTGCTGTGAATGCCAGGCGTCATGTTTGGAGGAAACCAGGCCAGTACCATCCCTACAGTGAAGCATGGTGGTGGCAGCATCATGCTGTGGGGATGGAACTGGGAGACTAGTCAGGATAAAGGGAAAGATGACTGCAGCAATGTACAGAGACATCCTGGATGAAAACCTGCTCACTCCAGAGCGCTCTTGACCTCAGACTGGGGCGACGGTTCATCTTTCAGCATGACAACGACCCTAAGCACACAGCCAAGATATCAAAGGAGTGGCTTCAGGACAACTCTGTGAATGTCCTTGAGTGGCCCAGACTTGAATCTGACTGAACATCTCTGGAGAGATCTTAAAATGGCTGTGCACCGACGCTTCCCATCCAACCTGATGGAGCTTGAGAGGTGCTGCCAAGAGGAATGGGCGAGACTGGCCAAGGATAGGAGTGCCAAGCTTGTGGCATCATATTCAAAAAGACTTGAGGCTGGAATTGCTGCCAAAGGTGCATCGACAGAGTATTGAGCAAAGGCTGTGAATAGTTATGGACATGGGATTTCTCAGTTTGTTTATTTTTAATAAATTTTCAAAAACCCCAAGTAAACTTTTTACACGTTGTCATTATGGGGTGTTGTGTGTAGAATTCTGAGAAAAAAAATTAATTTAATCCATTTTGGAATAAGGCTGTAACATAAGAATATGTGGAGAAAGTGATGCGCTGGGAATACTTTTCGGATGAACTGTAGATATTGACCGTGTTCTTATAAAACCCCAACACTGTGAAGAGTGCATTTATTACAATTCATTAAGGTTCCTGTCTAAAAGAATTGTCCTTGCTTTAGCGGCATGAATTTATGCCATTCTCTCACAGTTACTCTTCTAAATCCCAATATCAAATAACTGTTTTTCAATTCTGGTTACAGCAGGGGAGGAGATTTTACAAACGGCGACTTTCTTTCTACCGAGTTTTCCTGTGGAGACACCTTAGTAGGCCTACATGTGCCCCATGGTGTGTTTTAGTGTGTCTTCATATTGAAACTTTGCAGCATGTCACATTTTTACAAGTGTACTACTGCACTCCTCCAAAGGGATATAATTGCGTGGCAAAAAAAATGATTCATTTTATTGTGTTGTAAAGGATTTGAGATTTTATGCAGCTACACAGAACAACAGGTAAACACTGGAGTTTGAACGAGGCTTTTGAAAGCAATATTCCTTATTTTCAAACCAAACTTTTAAACCTCAAAAAAGTATTTATTATGAGTTCCACATTTGCAAAATTCCCTACAAAATGACATTTTTTTTTGAGAAACTGTGTGCAAATCTAAACTTCCCTGTTTCGCTCATCACTAGAGACAGTTGAACTTTTGGCTGTAAGCAGGATGACTCATCTGGCAATGCCCAAGATGGATGCACATCCTCCGGTACCACGCTACGCCGTATTTATCCGTACGTAAACTTGATGAAGCACATCTAGTGTAGAGAGTGTCCTGCTCCTCAACAAATATTTTACTTAAGAGTGATAAGAATGACTACTGACGAAAGACAGCACACCTCGCCTTGTATACGTGGAGAGCTTTCTCTGCTATTCTCAGCAGCCTTGACATTATTTATCCCTTTTACCATTTTAATTTTCTTTTCAACATTCAGAAGTCAATATGGAATCATTACTGTGTGTTCAGTTTTTTCAATACGTATTCTTTGCAGATTAAGACGATTTTTAACAAAATTCTGCAATCTTCACAATTCACCTAATCCACTGTGAATGTTAAAATCTCACCCAGTTAAAATATGCTCACACCAAACAAGTAAAAAGACAGAATTAAATATTCTCTAAATATGAAATTCAGAAAGCATTTTACTTTCCAGTTCATAATATTTTTAAAATATAACAGAATTGAGTCTAAACCTAAATCTGCCTCAAGCAGCTCAATCTACTTTAAGACTTACCCAAGAAACTGCGCTCCAGATGGCCCAACTTCTATCAGCCTACTCGCCAGGCCTTCCCCTTCCACCATGGGAGGCATGGTGGCCAAGCGGTGTCGTTTCACTAACCGGCAAGTGACTCGCGTTGGAGCAGTGCACTTTCGAGGAGGAATGATGATCCGCAATCCATTGTGGCGGCAACCTCGCATGGCTCCACCACGGGCGTCCACCATGAAACTAACCAGGAAGCTGCAAACACAAACAAATGTTATCCAGCGCACACACAGTGAGGAGTTCTTATTAACCTTCTGGATATTTAAGACTATCGTTTTTAGTGTTAATATAAACTTCACACATTCTTGCCAAGCATTCAATGTACTGCACGTGCCTTGAGTTTTTCTTACTCATCATCTTATATAAAGCCATTTCCTAAATGAAGACGACAATACAGGCCATGCTTGCTGAAGGGAAATTGCTTGCCTGATTTTGTTTCCCCCCCTAAATCCAGCATGAACATCCTTATGCTGGACTAGATGTGAAAAACAGCAATTCAAGCACTGTTTTCAATCTTCTTCTGAAGAGCGCCTACCCAGAATGTCTCACTGGCCTCCTGAAATCGCCTGCTTCTATGGGGCGGAGGAAACTCGAATAAAAAATAAGTACGTTTTGATGGCATCAATATGGGATCACAACTTCTAACTAAATTTAACTTTTTAGAAAAGCGGAGAACATTCACCCATCCAATCATTTTGAATATTTTCTTATTTCTAGTTAAAGATTTGAGTTTTGTCTCAGCAGCAACTGGCAGCCACTTGGACATCACTGAGTGATTTATATACAGACAAGAACAAATCAACATAAAATGAGGAAAAATAATCAAAGCAGGATTGTAAGTTCCTGATGTCAGTTGTTAATTTGGACTGCAAATGAAGAATTCTTTAAATGAATACCTCCGAGTAAATATTCATGACATTTAGAAACAGGATGCTTAGTGTGACCAGTGGGGTAAACCTTCTGGTTAAGGGCTCTGCAGAATCAAACTTCATTTCAATGCTCAAGGATCCCACATGCGTCAAACCAGACTTCCACCACGTCAGCTCAAGTGGTCCGCTGGGTCTGTAGGGTCTCTGCTGCTTAATCAGAGGCATCTCCAGAAATACAACTTTTTGGTTTGTAGCATTTATGAGTTGGGTTTGTGGGCTTAAAAATAGCCCCTCCATATGAACTTTCCACCAAAGTCAGCAAATGCTCTCAGTAATATGAGCACAGAAGACTCAGGCTCTCCCCTTCCACATGAAGTTGCAAAAAAAAGTCATAAAAATGTCCCAATTTTTGTAAATGGAGGGAGAAGCAGATTATACAGAATATAACGGAAAAGCAAGAGCTCTGCCCCTGATTAAGAGATGTACTGAAATAAAAATGACAGACACTACAGCTCATACAAAATGAGGTTTGAAGGCCTTAAGCCCAAATTAGTCAGAAGAGAGAAAACATGGAGTCCACACACATATATACAGAAAACCAGGCAGAAAGGTCTGTCCCTCCGATACCAAACAAGCGACTTAAGAGTCACACGCTTACAACTTGTTTCGGCTTTATGTGTTCATTAGCAGTTTACTTCACGCCAAGTCTGACAGAGCAAGACACCGGCACAGACAGACAAACTCGCCCGCACTAAACTCCATCCAAATTCATTCACCTTTGTGGTGTCTCCTCACTGCAGCCATCTCTCTAAGCCCCTTTCTGGTCTGTTAACGATTTCAGAATTGTTTAGCGGTGGACACTTTATGTGTTACTATGATTTGCACTACGTCCATATTGCAAGCCTCATGGCTCAATTCTGATTTTTTGCTCGGATCGGATTTGCCTGTCTTGACGGTTCACATTACTTAAGTACAAGTGACCTGCTGTGCCTAACTGTAATGTCAACGCACCGGTCCTCTGAAATGGCACACCTGCGCACATCGATACGTTTGAGCACGAGTCATTTGTGTCACCGACAATGACAAAAATAGTCATATTTCTGAGCACTACATCCCATTTACTGCATATACTCGTGTTGAAGTTCTACTGCGGGGAAGTCGGGACTTGATTTTACCATATAATTTCTGGTATTTTATAATGTCGGTCAAATAAGTCGAATGCGACAAACTCACGCTATTGGTCCAAGAGATTATGATATGCTAAAGCCCACCTGAGAGAGGAACCACGGAGCGCAGTGCCATTTTTTCCCCTATGTATTGTGCCTACGTGACCACACGGTGTTACCTGAACTATTCTGAAGCGACATTTGCACCGGTTTGTGTTTTTTGTATCTCACACCATCATAAACCTTTATTGTAAGAACATCCCTTATCTAGATCTAGAGGGGACTGGGCGGTCTCATGGTCTGGAATCCCTACAGATTTTATTTTTTTCTCCAGCCGTCTGGAATTTTTTTTTGTTTTTTCTGTCCACCCTGGCCATCGGACCTTACTCTTATTCTATGTTAATTATTTTATTTTCTTACTGTGTGTTTTATTTTTCTATTCTTTATTATGTAAAGCACTTTGAGCTACATGTTTTTGTATTAAAATGTGGAATATAAATAAATGTTGTTGTTGTTGTTCAATCAGAAGAAAATATGAGGCTGGTTTTAAATTAAAAATTTGAAGTGGCGAAAGAAATTGGTAACCGTGCTGCTGCAACAAACTTCTATGCATCTGAGAAACTGGTGTGAGATTGGAGGAGGCGAGAAGATTTAAAAAAACAATAATTTTTCAAGTGCCACAATTTTGAATGGGCGTATAAGTCAGGGTCTGATTTTATGATCGACTGATCGGGTTTCAAGACTTGACTTGTATACAAGTATATACGGTACCTCAAAAGTCAGATGTCGGAGCTGGGAATGATGTCACACTCAAGTTGCCTACGTTCCATTAAAACATTTGGAAAGCCAATATGGACACATCCAGGAAAACCTTTGCTGTGCTTGCTGCATCACAATAAATATCAGTTGATAAGAACACCTTATGTGGCATTTTGCATATAGCAACATATCCACAGACTGAAGCTGGACAGTGCTGTGTGTTCAATGGATTTAATGAGACACAGGTACTAACAAACAGTAGAATAGGACAGCTTTCAATAAAATTCATGGTGTATGTCGCCAGTTTGGATTGACGTCAAGATCTGAAGTCAGACAAACTCGGACTTCACAGACCAGGCCAGAATTACCGAGATGGAAATCCAACTTAAGGGAGCATTCCAGTTTAAAATCCCGACTAGGAACTTGGAAATTCTTCCCATTTCAAATGGAATTCAGCATTGACAGTAACAAAATGGACGTTCTAATCACTAGTGTATGCATCAACATTTTGCTCTGGAGGACAGCAAACAGTCCGTCAGCTGTACATGATTAGGTAGAGAGGGCGGAAAGAAGTCAAACAGCTCACTTTTGCCATTTTTCATAGCTATTGGTGGCACTGCTGCAGATGTGTGGGTATGAGAAAGCCACCAGCAATGGTGGGACTGAGACTGTTGTCATAGCTGTAGCGCTCCTCCAATGTTGTTTTGCTACAATGTCAGTGCTGGCCGATGATGGCAGCGCTCAGCCCATGAGTAAAGGCAAAAAAACCACATGGATTCTGATCTGACCGTTCTCATTCATGTCGCAAGGCCACAAATCCGATGGGCACCTGATGTAGGACCACATATGAAAGTGACCCTAATCTGATTTGAACAGATTGGATTTCTGTGTCCACACAGACCTGAAAACATCAGACTGGTGTCACATTAAGTCAGTTCAGCCAAGTCATGTGAACATTGTCTTACAGTATAAAGGTGTGGGGCTCACATTCTGTCCTGGGGGCCCCCACCCCTGTGGCTGCAGTTTGTTGTTCCTCAGTATCACAATCACCGAGCCTTTGCAGCCCACATTCATCTATTTAATTAGCTCCTCTCACTGTGAACGTGGCACCACCTCTTGACATCAGTGCTATAATCTTTGCTGTCCTCTGCATCACCACGGGGTCCTCCTCTGACCTCTGGACTTTGACTACAAAGTCGTCTGCCATCTATCGAGACCATATGGTATTACAGGATTCCAAAGCAGACTCTTTCATTTTTGTTAACAGCTGCAAGTGTTGTTCTTTTTTACTGTGAGGTGTACAGAGCAGTTTCTGATTGTAATTTAGCATGGTTGCACTTCAAAATGGATTTGAATGTAAAAGTGTACAATACGCAATGTCAGTACGCAGCACATAAATATTCGGTAAGGCCTTCCTTACAAAAGATACTTTTAGCAGAGATTGTGTTTGTTTGAGTGCAGCGCCAACGCATTTTTGTATATATGGCACAGTATGTGATTTTAATATAAAGTGACTCAATTTCAGTTTACGGTGCACTTAGCTACAGGAGCAGAATGAACACTAAACAACATCTCATGGCACTCTAAACAGCCATTTTCTATGCTGTACAAATTACCTGTCATCACGTATACTATCCTTGCCTCTCTGAATTATTGTATACAGTAGTATAGAAAATACAATGATTGAGTGACACTTTGTGAACAGGTTACCTTCATCCCGAAGTCCAAATATTAGTTTCATTAACTTTGAATCTTATACTGCTTTGCTCAAAACATTAAAAATATAATCCACAACGGCCATTCAGTACGCACATGTTGCACTTGTTGCTGCTGGGCCTCAGTCCAGTGGAATTGACTGAGATATTTCAATTTTTGCTGTGCGTGTGTTGACCCTAATATTTCTCATTCAAACATATGAAAGCACACAAACTACACTCATTTCATGTTCACAATAGGATTAGTGGAACACAGAACAAAAGCTAATGAAGCAAGGAAGGGCTCAGCTTTAAAAGCATTACATGAATGCTCAAGGAAAGGAGACAAGTCCTGCTTCATTAGTGGCCTAATCACACCTCAACAAGCCACTTGGAAGGACAAACAGATTTAAAGGTTAAACAAATGGCCACTTTTACAACAAGAAAAGATTTCTCCCAAATGTCACAAAGAAGTGTAAGGTGCAGACATAGCATATTGTTCTCCAGAACACAAAAAGAGATGTTCTTATGAAGATCCACAAAGATATTAAACACTGAGCATTATGGGAAACCACACCAATACATTGGGTACAAGTGAATATAAAGCACATTCTTGATTATTGCACCTTCTCCTGCTGATTGCCAAGGCTTATGCTGCAACCTGAAAACAAATAAAGTGTATCTGCTCTAAGGCTCAGTGAATGTTGCTTTTTATGTAATTGCAAGCCATCATTAAAAAAAAAAGGTCAGACTCTTAAACCGAGTCACGCTCTGTGACTTGGCCTGAAAGTAAAATGAAGAGCTGTTTCCAGTTCCAACAACTAATTATCAGCTGGCACCCGGCTAAACGGCAGGTTGGTGTGCAACACATTTTGTTTGAGTGAAATGGGTACATGTAGGTGGCGCTAGAAGGAGGAAAAGAAATAAAGTGAGACACATGTAGGCATTCCATAGTCAGCCATGATTGGCAAGCCACAAAGCTGCATTGCTCATCCAGTAATGCTTTAGTGCATCTAAAAGGACAATACCAAGGGCTGTCAAATTTAATCTTGTGTCAATTTTACAGACTAATAGCACGGCATTTACTAATAGTCAGCGTTATACTATGAAAATCAATGCTCAAAGTTTACCCACAATAAGTCTCTGCATTTAGTTTCCTATATACTTGTATATATTACATATAGCATTTAGCAAACCTAACTACTGTAGCCTGTCAGGTTTGTATGCTATTTACCATGATGGACATCAACATATCATAAAAGACTAGTTAGCTGTTGAGAAATAGTGGTTTATTATAAATCAGCAACACCAAATGGTAGAAAGGGCTCTGGGGTAAATTTAATATGAAAAATATATTGCATTCACTAAGCTCCATATGTGATATGAATATTGACTATAGTGAGAAAGCACAATATACAATGTAGGCATCAAAACAGGTAAAAAATATACTGTATGAAAGTATAGATCTAAAATGGCTTTCGTATCTGTCTATCTGTCTGGCTACAGACCTCCAGTGGTTGACCCCTGTGAGATCATTACATCAATTTCACCTTTAGCCACAAGCTTCTGAATGACATCACGGGGTCCTGTGGCTAGAAAAGCCACAAAGGGGTCTGCAGCTAGACATTTAGTGAGTAGATAGATAGGCAGATAGATATGTGTAAGGCGCTAAATAATAGATAGACAGATAGATAGATAGATAGATAGATAGATAGATAGATAGATAGATAGATAGATAGATAGATAGATAGATAGAGAGTGAGATAGATAATGTGTAAGGTGCTATATAATAGATAGACAGATAGAATACACACACCAGAGTGAATAAAAAGGAGGAAACTGAAAAAGAAAGAAAAACTTCTGACTTGGCACTCACAGTCACATTAAGGCCTTATGCATTATTTTGGGATGTAAGAGTAGAATGACGTATGCACTGAATGTGTATATACTCCACATAGACCACTATTGTGCCAGCAGTAAGGGTCCTAGCAGCTGCGAGGCAGCAGATATAAGCAACGTGCCCAGTGCAAGGCACATCGAATCAAGATAATGGTTCTCTTAATGACATCACGGGGTCCTGTGGCTAGAGCAGCCACAAAGGGGTCTGCCACTTGAGGTCTGCAGACAGACAGACAGACAGATAGAGTCTGAGCCCTGCTGTAGACTTAGGCTACATCCACACTACCACTTTTTTAGTCTTCGTTTCTGCCTTTCATCCACACCAGCCCAGCATGTCTAACCCCTAAAACGTGAGACTTTTGAAACAGCTCTCCAGAGTGATCTATTTTTGAAACCTCCACATGAATGATGCAGTGTGGGTATGTGAAAAAGGACAGTTTTGAAAACGAATCATGTTCTGATTGGTTCATGCTTATTATGTCATTGTTAAATGATTGGTTCATGCACATTACAACGTCTCATTCCATGACTGGTCACCCTTCACACACACATACAAAATAAAACCCCAAAAGCCTCTAGCGGACAGGAGTCGTTTCTTTCCATCTCACCTGTTGTGTACTGTACATGTACAAATGGCAAATCATTTACTGGTTGCAACAGTTTGGTAATAAATCCTGTGGCGAGTGCTATACAAGTATTTTGTAAAGAGGACACGTCTTTCTATTTCCACTGATGCAAACAGGCCCAATGTAGCTGAAGGGCTACCTCATATGCATTTTCAGCCATCTTAGTGTGGTCAGACATACTTTAGGAATTGATGTGGATGGAGAGCATTTTTGTTAAAAAAAAAAAAAAACAGCAGAAGTGTGGCTGTAGCCTTAATGAGGTTACCCTCTTGTCAGGATTGTACCAAAGGCAAACTTTTACAGACATTCAGCGAATCTGCAGCCCAAACTGACTTTACTTGAGGCTTCCTGTTAGAAGGTCAGGTTTATAGGGGACCCGAGTGGCACAGGGGTACAGGAGAAGTCAGAAAAAAAAGTGGACAAAGAACAACGAGGGACCTGAACATCTAGCTGGTGGGCACCGTAGGAATTACAGAGCCAACTTGTGTCACTCCTTGTTCTGTCACCCCGTTTGTCTGAATGAGATAAAACCTTAAGTTTTTAAAAGAAAGAGAACATTTGAGTTTTTGGCCAGTGGGAGAGTGACAGATTGTTGTGTAGGCTGGCGATGCACAACATGGACAGTACTGTATCTAATACTAATTAGTGTACATTATTATTACAATAGTGTTAAATGAGAAATGAAGCAAAATGGCCCCTTTTATTGGCTAACTGGACAGATTACAATATGCAGGCTTTTGAGGCAGCTCAGGCTCCTTCTTCTTGCCTGCTTCGGAAGGCTGCATATTGTAATCTGTAATCTGTTAGCCAATAAAAGGGGTCATTGTGCTCGACTTCTCACTGTACCCATAATGACTAACACCCTACTACTACATACAACAATATTAAGAATACTAAATGTACTGTATACTACTGGGCATGATATGCTACTCATATACCTTTAGAGCACACTCAGTTATTATTACATATACACAATACTATTATTTTTAAAATCTGGTGGTATTTCTGTTTTCTAAACTTTAGTCACTTTATTTCTCTGGAAAACTTAACTCACAAATTCATAAGAACACAAGTCCAGGTTTTATTCTCTCCAGGAGCAGATTGTCCTTTCAGAAAAGCAATAAAGCATCTCAAGCAGCAAGGTTAATAAAGACTCAAATTAGACAAAGAATAAAAAAAGCAAAAAGTATACAACATTAAGAAAGGCCATGGTGCAGAGGTTCACCTGCTATTGTCATGATCAAGGCATGGAGAGGAGCGGCTGGAAATAGAACAGAAGGTTTAGCACAACAAGAAGCAGAAAGACTGGAAAAGTACAGACAAGAAAATATTTCAAGTTTCATTGTATTATGTAAAGTACAATGGCTGAGGAATGCCCGATGAGTGATGATGAGGGTATCATTTTAGTACCCACCCCATTATCTGAACATTAACATTAGTCCAGCAGAGAGGCCTCACAGATGAGATTAGGAGTGAATGGAAACCATTACTCTGCTCAAAGTCTGCCAAAATGATGTGTTGGGATGACCAGGAACTCAGAGTCAAATTACCTTCATCTTAATGGCAAGCAAAATGAGGATGTGACTGCTTAGGTGAAATTATAAAACTTGCATTAGAAAGTCTTTTCTTTTCCCATCTTAACCATCATAAATAAATGCAAAATGTAAACATCAAGTAGCGTTAAGTGAACCTTAATATTTTTAAACTGACAGCTTTCAAATTCTGTATGTTTTTGTGGCACTTGGACCACCACTAGCAGGTACCTGTGGCTCTGGAGTGGCTTTTTATGCCCTTATGAATCTGTCTCCTTATGTGGAGTGGAAAAAGTGAGTGTGTCTTGTGAGTTAAAGCAGCACTGCCACAGCCGCGCAGGCTCCGGTGTCTCCGGTGTGTGATATGGTGATGTCAGCGTTACTCAAAACACGCTCACTTTCCACTTCGATTAACGTGACGCTGTACTGGGACCCACCGTGGAGATTCACTTTTCAGGGTGTGTGGATGTAAAGGATGAACGCTCAGGACAAATCACACCAGGCCTTTAAGTAAAACCTTATAATAAAGAAAACTAAATTGCATGTTGAAAGATTAGTGCATATTATTATTCTTGGTAAAAAAATATCTTTTCGTTTTATTACTTAAATAAAGTTAGCCTGGAATCCATTCTGAAGATGAACAGTGCTGTGAAATGACCGATCTTGTTTTCAGCCTCTGCATCAACACTAAGGATGAGTGGACTTTGATATCCAATCTACAGCCTATGAAAGTGTAATAAGATTATATGTTTAATATGTCACTGTGCTCTGTAAAAAATATTTTATAAACCTTCTTCTTCTCACACGTACAGCTAACACAAGGCCAGATTTAGCACACAGGGGCTCAGCATTTAGAACTGCTAGGCAAGCATCTTAAGACAAGACAAGTTAAGAACAACGTGCACTATTCCTGTGTCAGAGTCAGCATGAAATTGTATCCTCTCCTTGCCTTGTTTGGAATGGCTACCCAAGTGAGGGCCTGCACATGGAGAAAGAGTATAAAGCCTTGGAACATTGCCCGGCACACCTTTGAAGCTGGCGGACGGATGGGAGATACCGTCATCCGATCCTGAAAATCCTTCCAGAGCAACAACAAAAATGGCAGACTGTATACATCAAGCTCCCACTTCAGTGAAAAGTCTTGTCATGGCTTCCTTGTCTGTTATGCCCCATAAATCGTCATTAAAGTATGTTATGCCTGCATTGTTATCACTCTTTAATTTAATATTGTTCTTTATCAGTATGCTGCTGCTGGAGTATGTGAATTTCCCCTTGGGATTAATAAAGTATCTATCTATCTATTTATCTAAAGACAGCTAAGTTATTTCTCCTGTGATTTCTTACAGCCGTATCACTATAGGAGGGGTCTCGCCTTTTAATATTATATCTATACAGTTTCGGGTTATACAACATGCCACGATTAAAAAAAAACTTACTCCAACCAGGGAGCTAGCGCCCTCTGCTGGATAGAGAAATGAAATAAACAAAAATCACATGAAGAGTACTCGCCTATGGCTCAGGATAACTAGGCCTGCAGCCACAATGTGAAGGCCGAGTTTCTAATGTCAGTATGCTGTGATCTACTTTAGCGTCCTTATAAGTAATTGCATAAAATGTGACATTTTGAGAAGTGGGCCAACATGAAGATTTGTTTTAAAGATAATAAGAGCCCACCGAAACTCAATTCTTTTTGTGTTTTAAATGTCCTATCTACCTATTTTGCCTCATCTAACTGGAATCTCTGTAAACAAACCTCGACAGTCCACTCACGACGCCACATTAACGGAAAAAAAAGTTTCAGAAAGAGTGACGTGAATGTTACTAAATACAAATGTAAGGGGGCTTGAGGTCTGCTGAAGGAAAACAATGGCCCTTTCTGCATTGTTTAACAAAATGTGTTTTTCTGCTACAATATTTAATGTTGTTTCACAATACGGTGTATGTTTATACAGGAGAAGCCTGAAGAGGAAATGTGTGGATAAATGTTGGGGAGGATCATTGCATGTTTCAGACTTTGACTATCACAGATACTGACAAATTTAGAAAGTCCATTCATCCATCCATTTTTGAATCTTGGACCATCTTCAGAAAACCACAGAACTTAAAATAAATAGAGTACAAGGAGAAAATAAATGTGAGCCCTAAAGCCGGGTTTCCTGCAACTATGAGGCAGCAGCCCTGACCATCGTGCTATTGTTTTGCCATTCAATAAGTTAATGACATAAATCATACATTTTAGAACTGACAAGATGCTACGCATGCCTTCACAAAATTATGCCACCTGTCTTGCAGTACAGGAAGAGGGTGAGACTCTTTGCCTGGCAGAAAGGATCCACGGTCAATTCAGTCAGGACAGACAAGGAGACAATGATTTCTTCCTTTTGTTTGATATTTAGTGGTATCCCTTCTGTGTATTCAGTGCAGGAGTATTTTATTTAATAACTACATCTTTTTTTTTTCTTTTTGCCTCCACGTCACCCATGAGGTTATACTGTAGATACATGAAGGCCTATATGTGACTGCAGTATAGCCATACAAATAAGTAACTAAACATGGGGAGAGTTGGCATCAGGAATGGCATCCGGCTGTGAAGATAATAAGGAAACCTCTCCTGGAGTAGTCTAGTTAATAAAAATGTGAACAGCTACGGAATACACACACACACACACACACACACACACAGAGTAAAGCTTCATCTGCCACCATTTCCGACTATTACTACTTCCTTTTCATTGATCAAGTTGGCCCCAGGAGAACTTCCGACATGTCAGCGCTGAAGCCAGGAAGCTTTCAGCTGAGGCCGAGACTCCAGATGGCACGGAAGCCTCCTCCAAGAAGCCCACTCCAACAAGGCCCAGAAACACCAGCAGGGCTGCTCATCATTTGAACTACAACACCCATGCAGCCCTGTGGGTGTGCAAATGGAAGTTACGCTAGAAGGTGGTTGCCACCCAGCATACCAGGGTAACATATGGCTCTCCTATTGTCCTTCTCTCATATTGGCTTCCTGACCAGGAAAGGAAACAGAAACCATTCCAGGCCAGATGCCCTTCCATCTATGATGTCCAACCATTATGTTGGACTCTGAGCCGGGCATAGGCACATCAGCCATTCCTACCAGAATACCAGCCCAAACATGTCTTCCCTCACTATAGCTATATGTGTGTGTGTGTGTGTGTGCTTGTGTATTGTTATATTTGGGCACAGCATATATTTTGTTGTTCTTTAAGTTGAAGAGTTACAGTAGCTACTAAACTAGTGTTTTAAAAAGCTGAATAGTCTTAAGAATATCAGAAGGACTGGTATAACTGTAAATGTGTATTGCTAGCTGTCATGTGGCCTTTGTGAACTTCACTCTAACTATGGCGTCCACCGCCACGGACCCCCTCAATGGTCCATTATCAACCAAACTATCAGCTAAAGGCCTACAATGAAATTGATTTTGAGCTCACTGTTGTTTCAGACTTGTAACTCATATTATGGAATCTGATGTATTTGTTTTATGCCATGTACATATTCTGCCATTTATGTTAGGCAGATTGACCTGTCGTGGCTGGGTGGTCTTTTGGCCTTGAACCCGTGCTGATTATATATTTCTTTTCTCCAGCTAGACTGGATTTATTTATTTTCTCATTTTTTGTGTTTACCGCGACCTTCACATTGGACTGTCATTTATAAATTTAAAAAAGGACATCTCTTAATTTATATATCTTTATGTAAATGAGCATTATTCATCTTTTGTGCAAGGTGTGATCAAGAAATATGGTGAATGTTTTAAAAACGAAACGTCAATTGCAGTAAAAGATGTACAACTCCTAGTCCCCTCACTTCTCCCAACACTCCTGCCACTTTTGTGAAGCAGTTCTGGAAGTTTTCTTTCGAAAGGGTCTTTAGTTGGGCTGTCGTGGCTGCCTGGATGTCCTCAATGGATTGAAATTGTTTGTCTCTCGTGGTCATTTTCAATTTAGGGGACAGCCAGAAGTCGCACATTGCCAGATCCAGCAAATAAGGTAGATGCGGACACAGCATAATGTTTTTATTCGACAGAAATTGTTCTACTAGAAGGGATGTGTGTGACGAGGAGCGTTGTCATGATGAAGAATGAAACCGTTTCAACTTTTTCTTTGGTTATTGATGTTGAAGAGACGTCCTGATCTTTTCTCGTCTTCAGCAGAGTCGGATCCATTACGAAATCAGTCAAACCACTTTTAGACAGTGTGACAGGCAGCTGGTGTCCATACCCAGTTGGGATGCCCCTGCACGCTATATTCAGGGGGAGCAGCCCTGGACACTGCAATATCGCCCCCTGAACCCCGCGGACACTAGATGGCCACCTCCCTAGGGTGGAGCAGTGCCTTGGGTTCCCGCAGGGCATCCTAGGAATTGGAGTTGGGTGCAGTCCTGTTGGGTCCCGCAGGCACCACCAGGGGGCGCTGTGTTTGAGACTCCTGAGCCTGTATGGGCAACATATACCTCACACCCGGAAGTGCAGCCGGAACTCAAGGTTCAAGCACCTGGAGCACTTCCGGGTGAACTATAAAAGGAGCCAGCAGCCATCGCTCAATGGCCAGAGTCGTTCAAAGCTTGGTGAGGAGGAGTGGTGGTAGAAGAAGAAGAAGAAAAAGAAGTGTGTTGTGTGTCTTTGCTTGTGCTTTTGGGACTGTGTTGGGCCTGTGAGACACGGGGAAAACGCAGAAGATAAAATAAAAAAGTCTTTCATTTTATACATGCCTCTGTGTCAGTCTGTGCTGGGTCGGGCGCTATATAGCGCCTTTATCACAACAGTCTTAATTGGCGGTGCAGTGTCACCATAAACCCATTTTAACATCTGGATGGCCTCCTGAGCTTTTTAGCGATTTGAAACAAAATTTCATGTTAATGCGTTGCTCGATATCCATGATTAACGACAAACTTGAAAAACCCACTTGAACTCAACAGTGGCTCACAAACGACTGACAGGATCAAACACGTAGAAACTGGTCACAAACTGGGCTCTAGGATGGCCCTGTCAGAACCGGCACTGAATTGTTCTGCGGTGCTCTTGGATGGCGCTCTGCATCGACATTCACCATATTTTTCGATCACACCTCGTATACTAGTTAGCCATTATTGTGAATATCACAATGTAATGAGTTGTTCTTTGACGTGTTGTACTGCACTTTCAGCTACAGCCTTTGTATGTAAATGTGCCTCAGAATGAAATGCTGTTGTTGCTTTTGACATTTGTTCATGCCTACTGTATGACATCACTGCTCCTTTCAGACATCAGAAAACCAAGATGTCTTCACTGTAAAATCATCAAAGCTCCAGTCAAACACTCTTCCAAGGTCAGTCACTAAGGGTTTCTCTTCAGGTCAGCCTTTACAAGCCCTTGTGCATGATGGGATGTGCATCATGTTGGGTGGCACACTTTATCTGTGAGAATGTTCCAAATACTTTGTGCATCTCTTTTAGCAGAGTGTTTGTTTCTTCAGAGATTACACAGGATTATTTTTCTGTATCATATTAAACCAGATGATGTTTTTTTCAATACTACTACTACTACTACTAATAATAATAATTCTTTGCATTTATATAGCGCTTTTCTCACTACTGAAGGCGCTCAGCAATTTCAGGTTAAGTGCCTCGATCAAGGGCCCAACAGAGCAGAGTCCCTATTGGCATTTACGGGATTCGAACCAACAACCTTCTGATTGCCAGTGCAGATCCCTGGCCTCAGAGCCACCACTCGGCCTACTAAAGAGATATGCAGTTCTTAAAACAGACCTGCAAAGCCAACAACATGTGTGATACTTGCAAAAATATAGTAGTATTAGTGTTAATATTTTTACATGCACAGAGTACAGTGAACTTGTTACTTGCACGTTCATCCAAAATGCAACTCGTCACCCCACTCCGTTGTCATAAGAGGAGAAAAATGGCCACCTGTTGCCCCAAGAGTGTGTCTTGAAGGGGCTGAGGCTTTGGCCAATCAAAACTGGTTAAATGATGTAATGATGTGCTTTGATGAAGAGGAAATACTCTCTGCAGAAATGTAATGCTAATAAACACATGACATTACACGCTTCACACAGGTATGAGATAATGTTATGGATGTGGTGTTTAAAAAAAAATACAGTATTTGCAGTCCTGAAAATATGAAAAACATGTTAAAATGTAAACTCATTATTCACAGTCACTTTCCTTACGCTTATTTTTTAGATAATATATTTGGACCATCATAGTTAAAGTAAAATTCTGCCAAAACATCAACTGACTTTGTTATATCATAACAATACAGAACAAGATTCAATGGCTAAGACTCTCCTCTACTTGGACTAATAAGTTGGCATAATCAGTAGTGAAAGGGAATGTGCTCGTCCAGGCAATGGGTACAAACGTAGCTCAACTGTGGAGAACAGCGTGGGCCCATCAGCTACTTTAGCACACATTCCCTTAGCCACAGTGATCCCAAACCTCCTCCTGTGTCCCGTGGCTGACACCAGTGCAACTGGGTCATCTTTACCTGTGTGCCTGGCTTCTCTCAGAAATCACTCAGAAACTAGCAGGAAAAAAAAACTCTTAACAGATTAACAGCAACAACTTGACTTAGGCAGGTGACACAGTGAATCAAAGCAGAGATTCAATGAAGTTCAAAGCTGCTACTCCCTCTACTCCCAGCTCATCAGCTCAAAGGGCTAAAGAACCATTCGGTCCACCAAAGGAGTGAGTGATGAGGTCAATCGTATAATTGACTACTGCATTAAAAGGTCGTACTTTACTCACGGCAGAGTGTGAGCCTTTGGCTGTATCTTGGGTCTTTTTGTTTATCGGAGTTTAAGGTAAGATACCAGTGCTGATGGTCACATATAACCTACTGTAATGCCACTGGCAAATCTCAAGACATCACTAAAGTTGTTAGCAGCAGAAAACACTACAGGCAAGATACGGTTTACCTACCCTGAATGAATGGGACTAGAAGAAACGGCTATATTGTCCAAATGATCGGTGCCCCAGCTCAAGCGGTAAGAGTCTTTTTCTGCTTCCCTGGCAAGAGTGCACACCTAACAAAAATGAAGAAATAAGAGGGTTGGCGTCAGGAAAGGCATCAGGCTATAAAGGTCATGCTGAAACATCTACTGCTGAAGTCTAATCAAAAAAGAGCAACTCCATATAAAAATGGGAATAGCTGCAGAAGAAGAAGAACAAACAGAAGATGATGATGATATAAAACGCTTATGGACAAAGCCTCAGTAAATCTTAAATCCCCCTTCAGGTTAGTACAGGGAAGTGCTTCGTGTTGGAAAGACCCATTTTAGTGCCTGATGTTGCCAAGACAGACTCAGCCAGTAACTAATAAGCAAACATGAACGTCTTTTTAATCAATACAAAGAAATACTGCAGTTACGCAAATAGAGATCAAGTACAGTTATTAAACAAGAGTGCAGGTAATTTACATTATTTATTATATTACATTAAACTGAAATCTGTTGAAATGGAACGAGCTAACATTAAATATAAAAACCAGGGTAGCTGAACCTGCCACCATACTGATGTCATCATAAAGGAGGACGTCTATGAAAACTGTGCAGCCTTTGTCCAGTTTTCCTGCAGAGCTTTTCAACAATACTTTCTTCATTACAGAAAATAGATTTTTGGAAGTTAAAGGACAGAAGTAGAATAAATGTGATCTGTTACTGGCTAACTAACAGGAAGTGAGTTTACCCACCATGCATCAGTTCTGAATTCTGTGAAAGGAGCTAATTATCTAGTGCAAACATCATAAAGTTTATTTCTGGAGGTGAATAAAAGGAAGTGCAACAAAATCAACTCAATGTATTAATCTAAACTCTGCCAAAATCCATGAATTACAACACAGGAACTCAAAAGGAATGTGAAGTTTGGTGCGACGGTTAAAAAAGTTGGTGTCCTTCCAGGAGATGGCATTTCTTTCTAGGATTGATCATGTGATTTCAGTTCATTGTCAAATCCACAGTGCAACATTTGTGCAGGGAGTGGAAGTATCACTAAATATATTTAGATATAAAACAATAAAAAAGGAGCTTGAACATACCTGTTGGTTGGAGATCATATCCTCAATCAGGACGTTGTTTCTTAGGTAGGATCCATGGCTCATGTGGGACCTGTCAGAACTGAAGGACCGAAGGCTGTTGGGTTGGTAGGTTCCAGTGGAAACACGGCAAACAGGCGTTAGGGAGTTGGGAGAAAAAGCATGGCATTAGCACACACTGCAGCGTCCAGAGGGTGGCAAACGTAAAGAAAAGAAATCGAGTAAGCTCACCTCACGTTATAACGCAGAGCTCCGCTGAGTTAAAAGCACAAATTTGTAAAAGAAAACTCGGCTTTACAGAATATTTCTAACATACACTGTTCTCCAAGAAATTGAGATTTCATCCATTTGACACTTACAGTAGGTCTGCTTACTCAGACATTAGACGTTGGCCAACTGAAAAAAGCTTTGTTTCATTTATGTACAGTCAAATGAAAAGTAAGTACACCCTGTGAAATGTTTTTGGTTTTTAGCACTTGTGGACATATCAAGATCTGATCTTCATTTAAAAAGACCCTTTAAATAAAGTTGATATAATAAAATAAAATTTAAAAAAAAATGTGGTAAAAGTAAGCCCACCTTCAGCACTAATAGCTGCTATTGCTATTGCAGACCAGGAGTTTGACTTGGCCATTCTAGAACCATCCATTGTTTTTTCATCTTTTCAGTCATTCCTTGGTGGATTCACTGGTATGTTTAGGGTCAAGATCCACTTTCAGGTGGGCTTCATTCTTCTGACAGATGGTCTCATATAATCCTCATGCATGAGGTGCAGCATGCCCAGATGCAGCAAAGGCAGCCAACACCACATTTTCACCATCATGCTCTACAGCTGGTGTCACGTTCTGATGGCCAAATGCCGCCTTAGCTTTTCTTCTGGTACTGTGGCCAGATAATTATTTTTGCCGGGTCTGTCCAGAAATTCTAAAAGTCTATTCCAGAAGTTCTACTATTAGGCTAGGTGTTCATGGACAAACTTCAGTCTTGTCCTGATGTTCTTTATGTTGTCTCCTGACACACCTCCCTGCACATCTAATTTATGCAGCCCCTATCTAATGGAAGACATCATTTACTTGGACATTGATAGTGGCAAAGAGCTACCTAGAGATCCCGTAATGAAGTTCTAGGCCTCTTTGGTAATTCTTTCAACATCTTGCAGGATGGACTGGTCTGGCCAAGTCATCAGTTATTCGAAATCTTCTTCACTTGTAGATGTTCCTCCAGGCAGTGGGATGGCTGATTTCCAATTGTTTTGGAGATCTTTTGAAATCAACTCCCCGACTCGAAGGCATCTATAACCTTCCTTCTGAAGGCGTCGGAGACCTGTTTCGATTCTAGAATGGTGATAACTACACTTCAGCAACAAACAGCAAACCAAACTAAATGTTGGAGGCATAAATATGAGGACTGATTCCTCCATGATCTTTTCTAATGATGTTCTAATCATTCACACCTGACTCTAATTAGAGGTTTATGAGGTAGTGATAAATGTCGAGGTGGACTTTACATGTGTGAAATTTGTATTTATGCTTATTAGATTTATACATTGGACTGCCAAATGTAGATGATATTCGGTGTATTATATCACCTTTATCTACATATTCCGTTTAAATAATCATCAAATCTTGACATGTCCACATATGTTAAAAAAAGAGAAAAACATTTCCTAGTACTTACTTTTACTTTCTTCATCTTCCACTACATTTCTATCTCAATGGTACTCAAAATATATTTCGATACAACTCCCCTGGAAGCTGCATAAACAGACTGGGCATGCACAGAAGTGACATGGCACTCAATTGATAAAGCACAAGCAACAACTGTACCCCAAAGTAGAAAAGTCTTGGCAGAAAGTTCTGGGCAAAAAAGTGTTAAAGGTCAACGAGCAACCCCAAAGAACCAGAACTATCATATTCATGGTAGAATATTAAAATATTAGAAAGATTTAGATGAGAACAGGCCATGCAGCCACACAAAGCTCTCCAGTCCTATCCACTTAATTCCTCCAAGATAACATCAAGTCGAGCTTTTCAGGTCCCCAAAGTCCTACTGTCTACCACACACCTTGGTCTCTTTATTTTTCCATGTGTCACATGTTTCTAGATGTGTCCCCGTGTTCTTGATGAACTCATTTTAAAGTCCCCATCTCAATCCACTGCACTAATTCCATCATCATTTTAAACACTTCAGTCAGGTCTCCTCTTCATCGCCTAATGGCTCAGCTCTTTTAATCTTTCCTCATAACTCACCCTCTGTGGCCCTGAATCAGCCGAGTCGCACTTCTCTGGACTTTTTCTAGCGTGTCTATGTCTTTTTTGTAGCCTGAAGAAGCCTGGAGTTACAAATAGTTATGTGGTTTCCGAGCATGAAAAATGTCTAAAATACACACATGGTGTAAGTTGCAGTTCTGTCCGGGGGCTTAGTTAACTGATTTGGAAACTGGAGTATTTCATATTTGTTTAGATGCCTCAAACCGTCAGCTATCACATCCTCTTTCTTTTCCTCCTCCAAATGAAAGTTCTTGTACTGGGCACCGTAGCAGTCAAACTCCTTATACAGCAAAGATGCAAACATTCCTCAACTTGTCAATTGTCATCAGTGTGTAACATCTTTCTATATTCTTATTCATCAGGAATTATCTGCATTGAAAATGAATAAAGATGCAGTCCAATCCATATCCATCTGGAAGAAGGCGACAGCTTTGTTTGAATTACTAATAAGACAGTCGCCCTCATTTCACCCTTTTATCACTTAAACTTCAGCCTGGCCTGCTTTTCTGTTCTTGACAGATGTCATGTTTCTGTCTTGCTGCTCATTCTCCTGCATTGCCAAAGGAGCGTAGTTGGATTATGGGTACTGTGATCTAAACTCCTCACATCCCTGCATTGTCAACTTTAAAACTATAAGGGGGCAGACTGGGTGTGCGTTTGTAATTTTAATGTTAGATCACAAGTTACCTTTGGTACTTTTGGCTCTTGAGTTTACGGATACAAATAAATCCAGTGACGTGCCATCAAAACTCAGATCATTGGCTGCCTGGTGAACTTGTGTTGTCTCTTCTTATTAATGGAGGTTTTCCACCTGTAAACTCTGCCTTCCTTGCACACCCCAAAGACATGCAGATAAACTGAAGTGACGTGTGGAATGTCCATGTGTGAGTGTGACCGTCTGTACTAGTGTGCCCTGCCCAGAGTTGCCTCCTACTTTGTGCTTCATTCACCCCACAGCCCTGTAACGCAGTTCAGAAAATAGACGGTTGGGTAGACTTACAACTGAATTTAATAGCCATTTGGGCTCAAATGAAGTGAGCTTTTACAAGAAGGGAAGTCCAAGTGAAACACTGCTTGGTCTTCTGGTGATTCCTTTCTTTGTCTTCCCTGTTAAGTGCAGAGGCTCTAGACATTAGCATTAGAGGGTATAATCTGTATGATTCAAGAGTAGGCGCTGTAGTCATACACACTTAAAGTACATGTGAATGGCTTGAACGCTTACTCAAAAGGCTTTCCATCTTCCTCATAAGAAATCTGAAGGAAGTGATTAGGCCTTCCAATTTCATTCTGTATTTTATGTCTTTGGAGGCTTCATTTAATTTTTTTTTTTTTGTTTCATTAAACTCCTGTTATTAGCCAGGTTATGAGCACACACTGATACGGTGCATTGCACAACAAACCAACTCAGGATCCAGATTAGGACCCGAGTGCAGCCATGAACTGCACCACGCTAGTTCAGACTGTGAAAAAAAAATCAAACTAACAAAACAGTTTTTAACAAACACTCTCGATATCACTTTCCTATGATAGCTCAAAATCCTCATCTGACAGCGCAGAATCCGACTCACTGACAATACACAACACATCTTTGGCAGAGGATTCTTCTCACAGAGAGGCTGCCAGCATTTGACGCCATACTGTATGTACTGTAATAAAAATGAATGGCGGTTCTTCTTAATCTCATGGTCTTTGCTGCCATCTATTGGATAAAAGTATGTAACAGATTCTAGATGACTTTCCTTGCTGGTAAAACCGTACATTTTTTATGTGTCAACTTTTGTCAACACCTGCCTTAAAAATACTATAAAAACACTGCCACTGGTTTGGACATGGAAGGAAAAGCTCAACAAACTCAGAAAAAGAAGAGAAAAGGTTTAATTGTAAAAACAAGACGACTGAAACGTTACTGGTGGGCCAGCATTTTATTTTAGTTGATGGAGTATGTAAGGGGGTCGGCTCAGGTTGGACGACTGGGAGACAAAGTCAGAGAGGCGAGATTGTGTTGGTTTGGACGTGTGCAGAGGAGAGATGCTGGGTATACTGGCAGAAGGATGCCATGGATAGAGCTGCCAGGGAAGAGGAAAATAGGAAGGCCTAAGAGAAGGTTTATGGATGTGGTGAGAGAGGACGTGCAGGTGATGGGTGTGACAGAACAAGATGACGAGGACAGGAAGATATGGAAGAAGATGATCCGCTGTGGTGACCCCTAACGGGAGCTGCCGAAAGAAGAAGAAGGAGAATGCCTAGAGGAGGCTGGGTGGTCTCAGAACCCTGCAGATTTTATTTTTTTTCTCCAGTCGTCTGGAGTTTTTGTTTGTTTTTATGTCCTCCCTGGCCATCAGACCTTACTTTTATTCTATGTTAGTTAGTATTGTCTTATTTTACTTTTTAAATTTTGTCTCTTTTCACTTTCTTCACCCTGTAAAGCATTTTGAGCTACATCACTTGTTTGAAAATGTGCCCTAGAAATAAATATTGTCCTTGATGTTGTTGTCCAATAATCTAAATAGATTTAAAGATCACCAGGACAGCACGTTTACAAAGGTGAATGCAAAATGTGCTGTATGCTAAATAACGTAATTCATCAGCCAAAGAAAAACTCAAACTCAAAATGAAACTAAAAGTTTACCAGATGGCTGATACACAAAAACGAAACAATTCACACCAAAGAAGACAACAAGGCCTGCTGTTTTTATTCCTGATTGTAACGTTTCAGTAGCTGGTGGATAAGGCCTTACACTGTCATTAATGATTTCTTTTTTTTAGTTATTGTAATATGATAAATGGCCTACAGACACATCCCTGGAATAAAGAGTCAATGAACCAATCGCTGAACTGACATCCTAACCAAGATAAGAAAATGTTCACCCAGTACCTCACCAGGGGAGAGCGACACTAGGAAACAACAAACAAAAAAGGGTTTCTGTTTCTCCAGGTGCACCAGATGATCACCACTCCATGACAGAATGACGTACCTGAAGTGCAGGAAGGCAGGAAGATCTGCCAGTCTCCAAATGAGGACACATTAAATCCTCTAGAAACATGAAGTAGGGGTGTGTAAGAAATCAGTGTGTGGAGCTGCTCCATTCTCAAACATTAACAGGGCTAAAAGTAAATTAAAAAGTCTCAGACTTTCATAAAGAGGAAAAGCACAAGAGAATAACCCGGGCACCCAAGCCAATCTACTGTGGGGTAAATCACAACAAGGCCACATTAAGGCTAACGCTGCACACTCGCCAACTGCACAGATGCAATGGAGGACGGCCACTGACTGGGCACTGATCTGGTAAAGTCGACTTACCTTGGCACGTGACTTTGGGAGCATTAAAAGAAAACAGAAAATGAGGCAGGAGAAAGCAGAGGCCTGACTGTCTCTACACACGAGTACTTCAAACTGCACAATTAGCTAGCTAGGCAATCCTAGGTCTTTATATTTAGAATTAAACCAAAATTAGTCTTACATAATTCAATTTTCATTAGAAAAAAATGAAATCACCTTCAACATTGACAAATAATAAATTTAAACTAAAATGCAGAAAACAGTATAGAGAATACACAAAAATATGTAAATACTGTCATGAAAATATAGTTAAAGGACTACGTTTGCTATTTTGTTCCAAGTCAAAGCAATTTTTTCACAATCAAAGTACACATTCATTTTCTATTGGAATTTTTTGTTTGTGTAGTATTATTATTTTTTTAAAATTAATTTTAAAAAATATTGTGTTATGGTTTTCCAAAGTCATCTGTGAGGTTCAAGTCCTAATGTGAAAAGGTAATCCCTAAAACTCACAAGATGTGTCAATCTTCAAGCCATGAAAGTTCTTCAGATTGCACACAATGTATTGTTCCAGCTGGCACGTCTCACAGCACACAACCACAAAACTCCCCCATATATCCAAAACTGTTTACAACCACAACTTTGAACTATGAACGAGGACACTCCAGAAGGCCCTCCTTTCGCTGGACAAAATTATTTTTCGATTTGATCGCATCTTTGGACCTTGAATAGGACCATTCCCTCAATTGTTGAAGAAGTTGATATGAAGCTGAGAGGACTGGTAACGATTAAGTGATCCCACACAAACACAGATGACAATGATAATAAGTAACGGAGCCCGCAGTGTTAAGCAAAAACCAAGAAAAATGAAGCCGCACAGATTCTTAAAAAAAAAAAAAAACTAGGAGAAAACTTCAAATATGAAAAAAGTTAGAGGGGGGAAAAATGAAGCATTATTTTAACATCCCGGTGAAATGCTGTATGTGTTCAAAGTTAGCAGGCAATGGAACAGGAGACATTCACTCTCATACAAATAAAGACTTTTCATCATTAATATCTCTTTTTTAAAAATGGTTCATCAACATTCATTTCTGTTGAAAAGGGATTTGAAAAAGAGTGACAAGGGTCTTTCATAGGCTCTATCAAAGGGTTTGGTCTGAAAGCGTCTGCTGAAGTTGCCTTAAGCATATTAGTATTGAACATCGCCATCATAGGGAGTGTATTTAATCAGATATCTGTGTGTTAAATAAAATATGTTGGTGCTAAGATTTAGGACTATAAGCTCCCATTAACTTTCCAGTCTTGAGGTCCTGCACACTGATTCTGCTGACTGCCTACACATCTCACTGTCGGCTATGCACAAGTGTAACTTAATCTCTATATATAATCTTCATTTGGATCTTGATCTTTGTTTGTCTACGAATAAATTAGAAGAAGAAGCACTAGATGGCAGTAGAGAGACAGCGAAAACATAGGCATTGCATTAAGAATCTCCTCCAGGCTTATACTACTGAAGACTGCAGTACGCCAGTCACACCTCAAAACACAGACATTCAAACTAAACAAATTGGTGTGCTTTAAATTAACTAAAGAGATCTTCATTCAGATCTTGATCTTTGTTTGTCTGCAAATTCCACACATGTGTAGATCACCTTCCAGTTTAGTACGTTGTTGTTACTCACGGATGTCAACAATGTGTCGTAATAACGAAAGGGGTGGTGGACAGTGTTACGCTGGTTAGCTCCCGAGGTCTGGTTAGAGAATGAGATTGCCGAAGATAAAAGGTACGTGCCTACGTAACATATGAATGAAAGAAAGACAGTGGGTACAATGAATGACAACATGACAGCACGTTCCGGAAATTATTATTGTTACGTTGTAGCCGGCGAGTGCTGCGCGTCTCACAGATGTACCGTGACTTGCTCACATGTCAGTGAAGTGATCCCTATTTATGCTTTAAAGAGCCTGGATACCTATGTGTCCCCCTTTAATAACCATTGCTCCGTGTATATTGCTTTACTCTTTGGATTGCCACAAAGCAACCTGCAAGATTGGAGAAAAGTTGAGAAGACATCGTGAGAGGAAACGACAGCATCGTGAAAACAAGACGGACTGTGAACGCTTTTCTTTTGTAATTTTGTTTCCCTTATAAAAAATCATAATTCTGTGCGACGAAGGGCCCAGTTCACGACTGGTAGCCACGTTTAAACAGGGAGCTCTTCACAGACAACTTTAACACGCACAACGTAGTTGGGTGCACATGGCTAGTAAGTTATAAAGCCTGACATGCATGCTAAAAGGAGAGGAAAAACTTCTCTTCATTTTTAACTATTTTTGTGCATAACCTCACCCTGTGCATTTCTGGCATTATGTTAACATAAGTAACCAGCTCAGGACGAATGAGGGTAAAAACTTGGAACTTAAATTGCTTGTGTAAAATGTTCTGTCCAAATTACAAAACCAGGGATTGACTTTATACTCTTGTCCTTTAAGTGTTTCAGCTCTCAGAAAAGGCGAATGTGACACGTTTCCAAATTATAATTTGCAATTCACACATTATAATATTATCTGTAGTGGCAGTTGATTGTGGCCAGCCAGTTTTGAGTTAATACATTTGATTGGCTCCCATGCCATGAGTCAAAAAGCAGCACCATTGGTTATTTTAACTCACAGTGAAGGTCCACTAGACTTGTGTGTTTTGGTTTTTTTTTTGGCATTAGAAGTAAACACTCACATATTCATACAGGTCATGTTTTATAAAAATATTGATATTTTCAAGGGTTGTGGGTCGAAATGGCATAAATAAAACTGCTATAAATACCTGACAAGCACACGTCTGATTGTGCACGATTAGACTCGCACACTTTGTAAGTGGATCACTCGCTGCTCAGAAAGCCACAAAACACCAGGGGTCTCATGTATAACGCCATGCGTAGAACTCGCACTATAACATGGCGTAAGCACAAAAGCCGAAATGTGTTTACGCACAGAAAAATCCAGATGCAGGAATCTGTGCGTACTCCAACTTCCACGTTCTTCCGTTACATAAATCCCGATCAGCGTGAAAACTAACGCTCGTGCACGCGCATTATGTAACGCCCCCAACTCCTCCCAGAATTACGCCTATTTGAATATGCAAATCAATATAAATCGCCCTTAAGCGCAGCCTTCTGTGAAAAGACAATGGGAAAAGCACGGGGGAAAATATAAGAATTTCAGCGAATACCAAGTGGAGGCAAAGGAAAAACATACTATTTGTTCAAATAAACCGTGGTATAATCAACAAAAGGAAGTTGATCGAGTGACATAGCGTGTTGGAGAAACTTGAAAGCTCACATTCACAAAATCACACAGTGCCGGAAATAAAAAAGAAGTCACATATCAAAGTTGCCGTGAAAAGGCGAGTTGTAGCCCACCATCTGAGTGTCATATGAAAGTTTATTAGGGTACAGAGAAAAAAGGCACACGGTGGGGAAAAAGCACAAAATGTCAACTTCAATCTCGACATTTCCATTTTAATCACGTAGCTTATTTTGTCATTTAGTAGAACATTATAAACTTCATCTTAAAATCGTTTAATTAACCAGTTTCTCAAATCACATCGTAATTAAAGTAGCACATTAAATGCTTTGTTTTGTATTTGATCTTCTACTCATATGTGATCTATGTGTGTGAATCACTACTTGCTTCTTAAACTGGCTCTCTTCCTCCAACTGGACACAGAGTCCATTACATTCGTGATATTACAGCTCTCTGAATAACTAAAATACTGAGATGTATACGTGATGTCATTTTCATGATGATAGGAGCTAAAGCGCGTTATTAAACATGTGTTTCATGAGCCTCGTGCTCATGACAAGCATTTATCTTTTGTCGAAATTTGTTGCTGCGTTTTTAGCTGTGTTGTTATTTTATCTTTCTGTTTTATATTCAATATATATTGGCGTAGCCACTGCAGTCAGTGCTTTTCTTTCCCCAAGTAACCGATCGCCACACAATCAGCTCTGTAATAGAAGTTAAGCCATCTGTAAGCTTAGCGCCGATTCTTCAAAACGTTTAAAGAACATTGAAATATCTTCGTAGTACATGTTTAATTATTCTATCCTTCACGACACTCCCAGTGAAGAATATAGATTATTTAAATGAAGTTAAAGTTTTATGTGTATAATTTAACAAACATATTTTGCTGCATTTCACCTTAAAAATGATATCGTCATCATATGTAAATACCGCTTTATAAAGTGGCCCAGGTTGTGAGATATTATAACTGTAGTGCAAGTTTACAGTGCGGTGATTGTACTTATAAGTCCTAACAGTTCTACAAGGTGCAATTGATTGAGTGCGTTTAAAGTTCTTGGGATTAAACTGTTTCTGAACCGCGAGGTCCGTACAGGAAAAGCTTTAAAACGTTTTGCAGTGGCTGAGACAGTGTGTCCTTAAAGCTGTATACCGATAATTCTCTTTCCGATCAGCTGCTGCTGTGATTCACACTCAGATACAGTGATATAAATACTCCGAGTCGTGCAGTGAGAGTAATATGGAAAAAGATGATCCGCTGTGGCAACTCCTAACGGGAGGAGCTGAAAGAAGAAGAAGAAGAAGGAGAAGTGAGAGTAACAACGCTAAAGCAGTTATGGTATTTGGAATACTATGGCTGTTCCCTGGTCCATTATATTGTTACAAGTTAATTACAATCAGATGCATTACACTAATAAACAATATGCGGTTAGTTTCTGTGTATTTATAAAGCCGCGTCATGAAAATAATGAGTAATCACACAAGAACAGTACCATTGCTTGGGACGCTGGGTGCCGCCAGTTTGCAAAACCGAGCGGAGAACTTGCGTACGACAAGGCAGGAGGTACCGTGGAAAAGTGCGTGGCTTTACGCCAAGTGTAGGTTTTATACATCGCGATTTGAACGTGGAAAAATTCTTACGCAACGTTTATACATGAGGCCCCAGAGCTTGTACTTTATGGATCATACTGCAAAGAACACGTGTCACCGTTTTCTCTGCCTTCTCAAACTGGCAGCACAGGGTCGAGATAACTTTGGAGTCACTCAGTGGAGTTATCCAACCTCAGGTGGGTTGCAGAAGAGCCCTGCTCTTCAGGCTGCTGTTATTTTTAAATGACTCCAAGCTATTAAAAGATTCATAAAAGCACAGACATATTTCTGTAATTAATATGGAGTTATAACTTGGGCAGTTCCCTGCTTTGGGTCTGTTGCAGACAGCTAGTATTTGGTTCCCTGCACCTGTGAAAATTGATAACATTAAAAGGATGAGTATCTTTATTGAGGTGTGCTCTGCAGAAGAACTGCTTTGGCACACCATCATGAGCAAATATTCCAGCTTTACTGGCACTACATACAGCAAACTGTCTTTTTTTTTGTGGTTTCATAATGATGGACAAATCTTTTTTGAATGATTCAGCTTACTTTTTATAGGTGTGTGACAAATCGGTTACCCTAATAATTACTTTTTTCTGGATTTCAATAAAAAAAATAAGAAATAAATACCTGTCTGAACGGCCTCCATCTAAAGTGAATCTTAAATAATTCATTCCATCCAAATACTGGCCAGGCAGAGAGTCGTCGCCCAATTCCCGGAGGTCCTCCGCCCTTAGATATTCTCCTGCATCTCCTGTCATGGTGTCATCACCTTGGAGAAAAAGGGTAAGAGAGAGTGAGTGGAAGGCTGGGCAGCCTGGCACTAGTGGGTGACACAGCATTGGCAGAGCCGTACGCAGGAATCTAAGGAATAAAAAAGGAAACACACAGAAACACATTCCTAGTGTATGGCCACAGGCTAAAGTAACACTGGAAGGTCTGTTCCGGGGCCTCCTTCAACAGTACGTGTATTCTTTTAATGCAGAAAACCCAAAACACTCTCATAAACAGCAGGCTCTCTATTTTTAGTTAAGAACAAGCACAGCCTGCTGCCTTAAACTACTGTCAGAGTCACATGTCTGTTATGGTGGCTTGCCTTACTTAAGTCAATGTCTGAAGAAAGCCAGAACAATAAACAACGATCGGAAGACGAAGAACTCCTCAACAATATGCTTGTACACTTGGGGATCGTGTTTGAGTTTCTCTGAGAAAGTAATGAAAAGTCAAGCAAAACGACCCCTTTTATTGGCTAACTCAAAAGATTAAAATATGCAAGATTTCTTTAGGCAAAGATGTAGTCATTAGGGGCCTGAGTTGCCCTGGACTGGCGAGCTTTGTTGGGCTGAATGGCCTGTTCTTGTCTAAAGTGTTCTAATGAAAGCTTGCATATTGTAATCTTTTTAGTTAGCCAATAAAAGGGGTCATTTTGCTTGACTTTTCACTACATTTATAATGGCTAACACGGTACAGCACCCTAGTACCACCTGAGAAAGTAAGCAGTTGGTCAACAGGCAGCTGTATAAGAAGGACGTGTTCGTATGTTCATATACAGTGCTGTGCAAAAGTATTCATCCCCTTGTAAGTTGTCATCAGTTTCTGCATGACAAAACATTTGTCCCCATATTTATCCATTCAGTAATTTAATGTAAACTCCTATGCTTAACAATACATTTCCAAAGTCCAAATAAAGCATTTTCTGTAGATATTTAACCAAAGAAGAAAGACTCCAAAGTTAGCGTGTGCATTAAGTGTTTAAACTTCTGTGCTTTGGAAGTTCCAGATTTACAGAAATGAATCACAAACGACACAAAGGTGACAGTCATAAATAAACATAACGAAGTACGACTTGTGAGTCCTTCCTATCTCTCTGGAAATATAAAAAGCCCCCTTTGGAAGGGCCACAGTCTTTGTCTTCTTGGACAATCACTGGACAAATGAAGACCAAGGAGCATTCTGTTGATGTGAGACACAAAGTCACTGAAATTCACAAGGCAGGAAAAGGATACAAAAAAAAATATTGAAGAGTCTGAAGGTCCCATTAAGCACTGCTGGATCCTTCATCAAAAAGTGGAGGGTTCATCACAGCACCCTGACCTTTACTAGAACAGGCCGTCCCTCAAAACGAAATATCTGAAGAAGACGTCGACTGGTGAGAGAGGCTGCTGAAAGTCCAACTGTCACTCTCAGAAGTCTGAAATGCTCTTTGGCTGAAACTGGAGTGAAGGTGCAGGGGGTCCACAATATCAAGAGTTCTCCATAAAACAGGACTCTAAGGGAGGGGAGCAAGAAAGAAGCCATTCCTTAAGAAGGTCCACATAAAAGCATGTGTGGCATTTAAGATGTGGGAGAAGGTTTTATGGTCAGATGAGAGCAAAACAGAACATCAAAAAGGTATATGTGGCATAAACCTGGCGCTGTCCAAGTCTCATGAAATACTAAGCCTACAGTGGCCAGAAGATCCACATGACCATCATCATCAACTTCGTCCATGTGAACCCTGAATACAATGAGGACTGATTGAGGTCATTTATGGTAGGTAGAATGCCTAGAGGGGGCCGGGCGGGTGGTCTTGGAACCCCTGCAGATTTTTTTTTTCTCCGGCTGTCTGGAGTTTTTTTTTCTTCTGTCCTCCCTGGCCATCGGACCTTATTTGTATTCTATGTTAATTAGTGTTCCCTAATTTTATTTTCTTATTTATTTTGTCTTTTTTCTCTTTCTTCATCATGTAAAGCACTTTGAGCTCCATCATTTGTATGAAAATGTGCTAGAGAAATAAATGTTGTTGTACGGTGAAATATGATGGTGCTGGCAGCATCATGCAATGTGGATGCCTTTCATGTACTGGGAATCATGTCAGAGTTGAAGGGACAATGGATGGACACAAATACCACAAAACACTGCAGGAGAACTTGTTCCAGTCTGCAATGAACATACATAATTCATGTGACAATGTGACAATGACCCTAAGCATGAGGCCAAAGTGTCACTGGAATGGCTCATAAACAGAAAGGAGAATGTTCTGGAATGGCCGAGTCAAAGCCCTGATCTTAACCCAACTGAGAATCTGTGGCACTGTTTGAAAACTGCTGTCCAGAGGCGCCATCCCACCACCTACGAGGGTCACTATGAATTCTGCTAAGAAGAATGGGGAAGAACTCCTCCTGAACAAATATGAGCAAAAGTGGGACTATACTTACCCTAAAAGAATGAAGGCTGCTATTGCAGGAAAAGGGTTCTCGACAAAGTATGAATGTGGGCAAACATCAACTTTGGAGTTCATCTTCGTCAGTTAAATATCTACGAAAATAACTGATTTGGACTTTGGAAATGTATTGTTACGGTGTAAGAGTTCACGTTGAAAATACTGAATGGGTAAATATGGGGACAAATCTTAATCATGAAGAAAATGATGACGACTTTCAAGGGAACTGAATACTTTTGCAAGCCACTGTGTTTTAAATTAACCATTTCAATATTTGATGAAATACTCTGAAACTTAAATAAATGTATTTCTTTATTGAGCTTAAGCAAAGAAAACGAGAGCCTGTTCAAGCGATGACTATATTAAAAATGTACAAATTCTTCACTTCTCAGAGGTCGGTTTAGAAGATCCTTATTTTCTTATCTTGAAAATCTCACTTGCATGGGCTAATCAATCTGCAACACATTGGCACTGATGTGTGAATTATTTAAATGGTAATAGGGAATAATGTATTTATCACAATATTACTTGAGAAGAACGAGAAAATGCTGAGCCACATAAACAGTAAACATTCGACTGAGCCATTGACTCTAAGAAAATTGATCAGGAGATGACACCATAGGCTCTCTGTGTGACCTCCGGTGAGCCCCTTTGTCACCGGCACTCTTAACGTATTATCCTCATTCTCATGCTCACTTAATCCAATTCAGGATCACAGGAGCCGGAGCCTATCCTGGCAGCATCGGGTGCAAGACATGAAACAAGTCCAACTTGGAGGCCAGTTCATTGACATTTCTTGTGTCACTTGGCACTCCCTGGAAGACATCAACCATTCACTATAAAGTTGGAATACTTGAATTAAATGGTGTATGTCACCTCAAGCACTGGGCAAAAGTGTCACTTCAGACTAGTCTAGGAAGGCAATGGAGGCAACACTGCACACAAGGGAAGACTGGAGAAAGCAGCAACATGAAGCCGAGCACATCACGAGCTACTGTATGAGGCACAGCTGCTCAGTCCAGAACATCCTACAAGGAGGAGGCACACACGCCACTGCTGGGTTGAGGGACTTCTGTCTAAGTAACACAAGGAGGTTTTAGGATCATCAAGCCTTTTGTCTTCTGGCAGATCGTTGGTTTAAACCAATACTGGCACCAAGCACTACAGTACTGTTTCAACTACTGCACATCTATCCTGGCAAAAAGCACAGAGCAAAAAAAGCAAATCCAACATACTGTACATAGACATTGGCGTTCTGCGCTCAGCGCCATACTGGCTTCCTGAAATGGCAAAGGACACACATTAAAACAAGCAGCCGGATGGTGTTTACGCTGTAGAGAAAGAAGACAAACACACACTTGAGATGCCAAGAAAGGCAAACACAAAATGGCAGCTCTTCCTCCTCCTTCCTCGCCACTGGATTCTATGGCGTGACTCTTGTGTCCTCCCCACACTTCAAGATCACATTGCCAAGCTCTTGTCTCTTGCACTTAAATGTCTGAATGTTCTTTTAGAGCTTGGGGGACTTTGGTGAATTTCACACAGACAGGTCCCTAGGACTGACTTACACTCTTCAGGGTGCTCCTGGAGGATGGCGGTGGCTGCAGGTTGTTTTTCTTTCTAAATCCATTGCCAGTTACTGTCCCCAGTGAAACATTCTTGCCTGCTTTAATTTGAACTAATTTGCCTTTTAAGATGAAGAACCCTTACTTATTTCTTTTTCCTTAACTAGCTGGCATACAATAATGAGACATAGTGGGTCAACAGTGGACCAGCGAACTCAGGGGTCTCAACCTCAAGCTCCAGACAGTGACCATTTTGTCTCCACGCAGTTTATTAGGCTACTTCACATTGGCAGGCTGAAGTTACTCAAATCTGATTTTTTTGCCTTAATGCCACACAAATGTGATGTTTTCAGGGCTGCTTGGACACAGAAATTCGATCTTTTCATATGTGGTGTGAGATCAGATACGTATCCAATTTGTGGCCATGCAACAAGAATGAGAACGGTCGCATTAGAATTCATGCAGATTTTCTGCCTACATGCATAGGCTGAGTGCTGCTGTCATCAGCCACCACCAGTAGGCAGCAAAACAACAATGGAGGAGCACTTAAGTTCTGACAATAGTCCCAGTCCCACCATTCCTGGCTCCTTTCTCGTACCCACTGAGTGCCAACAATAAATATGAAAACAGCAAAAAGCTAGTCGTTTGGCTTATTTTCGACTTCTCAACCTAATCATGTGTAGCTGACAGACTGTTTGCCGTCCTCCAAAGCAAAATGCAATGCTACACTACCTATTAGCATGTCCATTTTGTTAGTTTCAATGCTGCATTCCAACTGAAGTCAGAAATTAATATTTCTGAGTTCCTAGTCAGAAGTTTCAACAGAACGCTTCCCTAAGTTGGGGCTGCTTGGTCAACTTCGAGTTTAGATCATGATGTCAATCCAAAATGGTGACATTTGCCATGAACTTGAATGAAAGCTGTCATATTCTACTGTTTACTAGCACTTCTGTCTATTTGTGTCTTTTATTAAAACAGTCATAAACGCAGTTCTGTCTAACGTCCATCTGTGGACATGATGCTACAACGTTTGGATACGCAAAATACCGTGTAACGCTTTGTTAATAACTGCTATTTATTCAGATGGAGCAAACACAACAGAGCTTTTCCTGGACGTATCCATATTAGTTTTCCAAATGCTTTACTGGAGCGTAGTCAACTAAGGTGTGATGTCATTCCCAGCTCCAACATTTGAGTTCTGAGGTAGATTGAATGTAGCATAATACCGCGAGCTGTCTCACAGATTTGACATTTTTTGTTGTTGGTGGTGACACAGATGACATACAAGCAAATCAATGTGCACATGCGCGCCATTTTGGAGGATAGATAAGTTGACATTACAGTTAGAAACAGCAAGTCACTTGTACTTATGAGTGCGAGCCGTCAAGAAAGGCAAATCTGATGCAAGCAAAATATCGGAATCGAGCGATGAGGCTTATAATGTGAACGCAGCCTAAAACAGAAGCCAGTTCTTGCCGTCAATGAGACACGTTAGTCTGTGAGGTGAGGACTGCACTTTCAAGGGCAGAAGGTATAAAGAACTGGCCAATGAGCAGAGGCAGGAAGGGGTTCAAAAGAAAGAAACAGATTTTCAAAACCAAAGTGAGATTTTGTGACTGCAGTTTGGGCTGCGTCACTGCCAGAGGAAAACAGACGACTGGGAAGACCACCAACACTGCACCTTCATGAGATGTGCAGTCGAGAAGTGCAACACTCAGCTTGTGCTCGGGACGCATTCAAAGGGAAATCCCTGGAGGGGTGGGCTACCGAATGGTGTGAAAGTGTGGCATCACTTTGAACTGCACTGGTTTTTACATTCTGCTGATTTCAAACAGACTTTCTATTGACTGCTTTCATTAATATTATGGGACTGTTGATGACAAATTACACTGTTTACATTATGCCACGCTTGTCCTATATTTGTGCATTATGAACATCCATCCATCCATTATCCAACCCGCTATATCCTAACTGCAGGGTCACGGGGGTCTGCTGGAGCCAATCCCAGCCAACACAGGGCGCAAGGGAGGAAACAAACCTCGGGCAGAGCGTCAGCCCACCGCAGGGCACACACACACACTAGGGACAATTTAGAATCGCTAATGCACCTAACCTGCATGTCTTTGGACTGTGGGAGGAAACCCACGCAGACACGGGGAGAACATGCCAACTCCATGCAGGGAGGACTGTTCATTTATATACTGTAATCATTCATATGTTTCATAAAAAATAAATGAGTAAGACGCATGTAAATAACGATGCCTTTAGTTGGTAATTGAACAGATTGAGTGTAATATTTAAATTGTGTGTTGAATTTGTATTTTGAGTGTAAGAGATTAAAAAAAAACTTATTAAAATGATTTTAGCACAAGGCAGCAACAGAACAACATGAGAAAAAAAAGAAGGACTTTCTGGAGGATCTGTAGAAGCAAATGGGATCAAGTTAGCAGGTCCTCAGCTGGCTTGCTTTGCATTTTATTGTTATTTTTGCCTGCTGGTTATGAAAAAAGAAACAATGAAGGGTTGTGAAAACACCTGTATTAAAATGAAGGGAAAAGAAGTCTGTTGCATTACCAGCAGTAACTGGGTACTAAGTTAAAAAACGACCGAAACGAAAACCTGCAGCTACCGTCAACCTCCATGATCCAAGTTTGACACACCTGGTAAAAACATTAAAAAATGCTACAAATGTCACAAAGACCTCAGGGCTTTACAATGGAAAAAAGTACAATTCCTCCATTTCTGATATTCACCATGCATTGAGAATACAATTATAAAGTAAGTGAACTGAGCCAGTCTTCTTTTCAATTCAGTTTATACAGCGCCCTTCATAGACTGCAGGCGCAGAGTGCTGTGGTAGATGCACAGGTAGATACAAACACAAACTTTACTAAGTACTAATTACAATGATGGACGGATTAAAAGGAAGAAGTCTACGTGACCATCATCATCATCAAGCCCTTCCGTGAGAATCCTAAATCCAAAGAGGACTGTTTCATTTATATTAGGTAGAATGTCCAGAGGGGACTGGGCTGGCGGTCTCATGGTCTGGAATCCCTACAGATTTTATTTTTCTCCAGCCGTCTGGAGTTTTTGTTTTTCTGTCCCCTGGCCATTGAACCTTACTCTTATTCGATGTTAATGTTGATTTATTTTTTATAATTATGTCTTTCATTTTTCTATTCTTTAATATGTAAAGCACTTTGAGCTACTGTTTGTATGAAAATGTGCTATATAAATAAATGTTGTTGTTGTTGTTGTTAAAACACATTCACTTCTGCAGTGAGCTGAAGTACCAGATATGCTTCATTTCACCTCCCTCTGTCATCACAGTTTTGTATAATCATTCCTTTATTCTTTTTTGTACTTGCTTAGCTCATTGCAGGATCCCAGTGAGCCTCGGCCTACTCGGGCACATCAGTTGCAAGGCAAAAACCAAAAGTACACGGCACAGCAGTAAGCCACGAGTGACCCTCATGCTCAGGCACAGCCACACTCTGAGAAGTGGCCTTTTGAGCTGTACTGGGAAGTCCGAGTCAGAGAGAACATGCGAATGTCACACAGAAAGTACATCAACAGAGAATCAAACCAAACAAACCCCACAAGATAACTTACTGTGTACACCTTATAAAGACCCTTGAATGTTTGTGTATTTTAGATACTGTATTCTTTTAGACCAGTTTATAGTGATGAAGAATGTAACGACAAAGAGTCCCCATGGAAAACCTCTACTGGCTTGAAGAAGAAGAAGAAAGTGCTGCTCATAAACACAATTACTGACGTAAGTGTCAAGATTAGCTAAAATCACCTGGATGTATATGGTAAGTATATGCTTTCATAGAGCCATACATTTAATTTGGCTTTATTTATTATGCTGTAGATTAGTTATTGGTTTTAAAATGTTTCAGTCTCTCTGAAAATGGTGAATCTGCCATTTTCAAAAACATATAATTGTCTGTGTGCTGTCAAAAATTTGTTACTGTCCCTACTAGTTAGGCAAAACATTTATTATCAGCTTTATTTGTTGTGTATATCAGTGTGACATATAAATAGGATTCAATTTTGATGTAAATTCTGAGCTTTTGAATGATTTGTGTGTTAGTTTAGCACAGGGTTTCCAACTCCGGTCCTGGAGGGCCACAGTGGCTGTAAGTTTTCATTCTAACCCTTTTCTTAATCAGTGATTGGTTTAGCAGATCCCTGCATCAACAGCACATTACCGGTGTGTTTTCCTCTCCTCCATGTCAGCTGCTCAAACAATCACATTGAGAAATCAAGAACTTCATCTACATTTGAAATCAACGGTAACCACTATAGACTGCTTTATTTGCTTTCATATCTTTTCATTAACTTTAATAGCAGCAAACGGTTTCTACTCAATGGGTTGCATGTACATATGCCTAGGTAAAATGTAGATATATACTGCATATATTTATTTTTAAATATATTAATTAGATGTGGTTGTTCTATTATCTGCCTTAACGTATAAATATCTTAATTAAAAAAAACTTTTTCTGAGAACAGTGAAGGTCTGTTTTGCACTTTTGTAGCAGCGCTACTGGGGAATAAAAACTTCAACTCCCAGCAGTCCCTGCAGTGGCTCTGATTGGTCATTTGCTGAGGGTACACGGGATGCTGGGGACAAGGAGGCCAGCGCAAGATTTATAAGGAGCCCACTTATACAGAGGAGACAGTTTTTTACTGTGTTGTGTCTGAGTTGCGTGTCTGTTTGCCTTCCCGTTCAACACCTGTGGATTTTTGTTTTGTCCTGCATCATCTCCTGTTTCGGTGTATGGACTGTCTGGTGTCCGCCTGCTGCATTAGGACTGTACTGGGATTCATTGTCGACCTGCAAAGAAAGGAGCCCTCCTGATCTCATTCACATGTCATCATCCCGTCAGGAAATACTGGTAGGGCTGATGTTTTTATTCACCTACAGTGAGCTGATCTCTGGACCATCCGTCTCCATCATTTCATTACATCAGTTGCCATTTTCTATGGACTTCATTGTGTGTAGTTTTTTGTTAGCTTGTTACTGTTGAAATTGTGTTTTATTGTGTATCACCGGAAGAGAACTGGGGTGGGATCATTTTAGTTTGTATTGTTATATTTTGTTTACTATTGTTTAATACAGTCTTCAATCTCTGTATTATTACTGTTTGCTTTGTGTCTCTGTGTGTGTCTGTGTGTGTGTGAGTCAGGCCAAGGCTGGGTGTGTTTCTGGGATCCCCACCCAAAAAATAAAATAAATCACGTTAAAGGCGGTGAGAATCTTAGCTATTTTTTTAATACTGATACAACCTTAAGTGGCTACATTTTGCTTAATAACACTTGGCTGATTTTGCATTTAGTATACTTACATCTATTATAAATTATCATAGTATTAATTAATGGTAATAATCCAAGTAAATGTGGGATGTCTTTGTTGTAAGAGCCATTTTCCTAGTTCTATAAAATGTATGAATATTTACTAGATGATAATGCATAAAATATGGGAGGTTCCTATAACCCCCGTGAATAGAATTGAGTTGGTATTTTCCTGTCATTTCTTAACAGTTTTTGAGTAAACAATGTTCTTTAGTACGTGTTTTGCCTTGACTTGTGTAAGGTATAGAGGCATACGGTTTTTTAACCGTGTCCTTGAACGAATTCCTTTTTATGCTCGTGTTCGTGCTTATGCATGTCACTGAGTCTGGCGCATATCTAAGTGCCAACGGCCTAAGGGTCTTTTGAGTGTGAAGTAACTCGTAAATTAAAAGATCTAAGTTTCGAACCGTATGTTTAAAGCATACAGAAGAAGAAATAAATAACCTTTAAGTACAAGAGTAACCAAAGCTTCATAAGAAAAACTAAGTTTATAGAAGATACATTTTTCCCTTTTTTATTTGCCTTTATTCTTTGTGTGTAACTATTTTTCTTTTTATTCTTGTATGGATTATTTGCCTTTAACTTTTACTAAATATTTTTAAAACGAACTTTTGGACTGAGAGATTTCTTTGACACACGTCTTACCCGTGCCTGACTTCACCTAATGCAAAGGCGGCTACATTTGTTTTTATTGATTAATCTGCGGAAAGCACCTTGGGTTGCACATAAATGTATGATAAGGTGCTACATAAAGTTATTATTATGGCTTTCACACTTATATATTGATTAATGGCTTTTGCGACCCTTTGTAAAGCAATCAAGTGATGAAATGCTCAGTTCTTCAGCCATCCAGATGTGAGTAAGACATGAGAGAACCTTCTAGAGGCGGAGGACACCTGATGTATCAGTGCCATGTTTTGCCTATATGAGGTATGATATGGGGTGGTGATTGTGTTCCATTTTAACACAAAATCACTTCAGCAGCAGACCTGGAAATTCTTTTGCCAAGCAAGGAAGTATATAAAGGATGTTCAATAATTTATCTAACTGACGACAGTAGTAGGGTGTTGTACCACGTTAGCCATTACGGATGCAATGGGAAGTCAAGCAAAATGACCCCTTTTATTGGCTAACTGAACAGGTTACAATATGAAAGCTTTCAAGGCACATTCGGCCCCTTTACAAACTTTACTTAAACGTTACAAACTGGCTGAAGTACGAGGTATGTGAGTTTATCACCTTTGCCTATTTACTTGCTTACATTTTGCAGTTTTCATGTATTTTTCATTTTATTTCTGTGCGTACAGCTGTGCTACGTGGCTTTGCCATTCACGGGGGCCAGGTTTGGTATTGAGCTCTGCCTGGTGAGTTGGCACTGTTTGTTGAGTCCTTGGGGAGATGGAATGGGCAGCTACTGTGGTGTGCAGCGATATCAAGCAGGCATATGATCTGCTAGCTATGTGCTCCAATCTATCAGCCGGGGCCTGTGCTACAGGAAGTCAGCATATACTCATAAATAATGACGGTGCAGACTCGCAGTAACTCCTTACAGATCTTAAAGGGGTTGTTTTATTTTTGCTTTCATTCTGTCAGTCTAAATTGTATATATATTGATTTATTCCATTGTCACTTTGCATACCATTTTCCCTATCATATTTTATAGTAACGCCAATACAACCTAATGTTATTTCCAAAGCCTGACGTGAATGGAAAGATCAACTCTTGAGTCAAAGGACATAAACTACTTGATGATAGTGTAATCAATCACTGCTTTAGAGTTGAAAAGAAGGATATGTGCCCTGGGGTCAAAAAAATAAAAACGTCAATGGGGGGTCTCAAAGAGTGGGCATACTCTTTTAAAAAATATGGCAGACACAAAAACTTGCATCAGTTCAAACAAAAATCTATTTTCTTGAAAAAGTAAAAACTGTTTGGAGCCACTCTGCCACCACTGCTGACCAAGAAATGCACTATATAATGGAAAATACTGTTTGACTGATTGGTCTCCTAACTGCAATTCCGAAAAACATACTAGTAATTGAAACAAAAGGCACTATACTATAGAAGATAATGGTTTACTATAAGAAGCTAAAGTGATTTATGATAGTAATGGCTGCATTAGGAAATATAAAAAAAGAAAATAATGAAAGAGCATATTGGGGCAGCTTAGCTATTAGCTAAACAAATGAGCCTGATGGACTGAGTGGTCTCTTCTAATTTGTCAATTTTCTTACACTCTATTTCTTATAACGTCTGAATGACTGTTTACGTGACAATTTGGATTTATTTTGGTCAGAGACAGAGCTGATCATGAAAATGCCACCAAACTGCCCCCTATGTACATTTCTTACAAGCATGCAAGGCTTAAAGGAGCTTGATCTGCACTCAAAAAGAGCAATGGAACTGAACATTGGATTGCCACCAGCACGGGAATAAAATCTTAAGGTTCTCTCTTAACTATTTTGAAACCACTTTCATATCATTGAAGTGCACTTCTTTTGGTAGAAGAAAAAGTATTATGCTGTTGCTGAAAAGTCAATTTCAAATCTCCTCAAGTACACATTTAAGGCATGTTGGATTTTAACCTGTGATTTTCAATGCTTTATTAAAAAATCCCCAGTATAAAACGGGTTAAGCATTCATTTAAAGAACACAGGGGCATTCCTCCACTGAAGAAAACCATGCGTTAGGTTAGTCACAGGGAAAAAGAAAGGATTTGATGTTTTAGTCAATGAAAATTCTTAATCACAGCAACTGCATAACTGTTGTACCTTCCAAGTCGATTGACTCTCCATCTGTAAAGTGCTCTTCATCGTATCGCCTACGGGCTGTATAATACACAATGTACATTTGATGACTTGACGGACAGGCCTACACAACACACACACACCAACTCTGCACTCCATCAGGAAAGCTTTCAAGGGTATTAAAATGTAAATTTAAAAAATAAATATTAATTAATCAGTGCAGGGGATCAAAAAGATTAAACTGATCTGATGGAACAATAAATGGCAGCTTTCCAACAGTGAGATACACTCATGGCTCACTAGACAGCAGGCCTTACCTTGTATTGCACTCTTTTACTTTGTGACGGTGCTCTATTTGGGACGGGTGCCACATGAGACAGTGACTGATTGATTGACAGCTGGAAAGGGGTCTTAAGTCATGCAGTGTTATAAATAACAAAGAGAACGTTCATTGTCCGTAATTTGCACAATTTACCCTTATTAATTAGTATACAACATACAGTAGAACCTCTGGACACGAATGTTTCCAAACACGTACAAATCGAGTTACGACCAAAATGTTGGCCAAAATTTTGCATCTGTTCACGACCACACGCTCTGGTGGCGAACAAAAGCACTGGATGCCAGTTTTCCTACGCGCGTTCGTAAGCGCCAATGATTTCCCATTCTCCGTTTTCCACTTTCTTTTGTTTGCATATACAGGGCCTAACAAAGCAGCTGATGTTGCAAAAAGAGCTACAATGTTAACCAAGCAGAGGCCTCAAGTGCTGGAAGAGGAGGAAAAACTGCTGCTAGTGTGGTGGAGCGAGAAGCACCTTGAAGGGGATAGCGTAAGCGAGGCGATCATATACGAGAAAGATTCGTGGCGATTTACTGAAAAAAAATCCTTCTTCAAGTGGCGAAGATGAGGAATTTAAAGCCAGTAGAGGATGGTTTGAAAAGTTTCGTAAGAGAAGTGGCATTTAATTTTTTTCCCCGTGTGCTTAAAACTCATAAAAAAAAGTGTTTACAGCGAGCGGTTCATAAGAGTCTAGCGCAAACTCTTACAATGTTAGTTTTCTCTGTTGTTCAAGGGTTTCTCAGTGTTATTCAATGTTTTTACATTTAATTTACTATTAAACTGTGTATTCTATATTACAATGAACTATTTTTGTGCTTAAAAAATACATATTTACATACAGTTTGTACGGTCTGGAACGGATTAATTGTATTTACATACAATCTTATGGGGAAATTACGTTCGGGTCGCGTCCAGAGTTTTGAAACGAATTACAGTTGTGACCAGAGGTGCCACTGTATTTTTGGGATGTAAGGGGAAACTGGAATATTGGACAAAGAAGCACATAACCTTAAGGTTAAATATGAGAATGGCATACACTTCAGAGAATGGCAGGACCAGGAATTAACACTGGGGCTCTGTAGCCAAGAGGCAGCATCACTAACTACTTAGCCATCTTTTGAATGTTGTATTAGACAAAAAAGAAAGAGGAGTACAATTTTAGATTCGCTTTGAGGAATCAAATCAGCATTATCTTAACAAAACTACTGCGAGTAAAAAAAAGAATGTATAACATATGCCCTATGGCACTGATCCTGACCTCTTACTTGTTGCTACAGTCTGTGGCTCCCGGTGACCATGAACTGAATAAACTAGTTGAGATTCTACAATTGTTTTGCAAGTATTGCTTTATCTAAATATTTACTAATCCTGTTCTTTCCATTACAAGGTTATAAGGCGGCCAATACTTTACCCAGTGGCAACAGTTGCAAGGTATTAACCAGCCTAAAGAGGGAGCCAGTCCTCCACAAGACACCTGTGAATTCATTCCCTATCTGCTTACTGTAGTTGCCAAGTAAGCTGGCACCACATCTACAGTCTGGCATATGAAAGGAAAGTGGAGTTTCCATAGAAAACAGAGAGAACTGGCACACATTCTACACAGAGGGCACCACAGCCAGAAACTAAACCAGGGTCCAAGAGCTTTCAGGCAGCAGCAGCTCCAACATAGTAGCTATAAAACTTGGAATGGCTAAAAAAGAAACGACATTTATATCATAACTAACATATTTGCTTCCTATGGTGAAGAACAAAGCCTGTAATTTAAATTAATAAAATTGTCAGATTTGTAGCATTTGAAAATGTGGGCTGCCCAAACTACTGTAGGTCAAGAATTCAAGAGACATAAATTGAGAAACTTCAGAAAACATAATCTGTGAAACCCAGTGTAGCCATTATTTACACTAACATTACGGAAAAGCAAAATCTGTTAGTAAGTAGGGTAAAACAACAACAGAGCTGGCGCTCCTTCCCAGGTATTTGGCAGGCAGCTTACCTTCCTCATCAGAAACATCAAGCACCTCAGTCATTGTCTCAGGAACATTCAGCTTATGTTTCTCAGTCACTGTCTAGAATAGAAAAGAAAACGACAGCTTAGAAGCAGAATGAATTACTAACATTATTTGTGTAACTTTTATATCAAATCTGCTGGCCATTTTTAAGACCTGATGTCCTCCTGTATTTCTAGTGAAAATTAGTACCACTCACCCACTATAATGGGGCCTAGAAGAGTAGCTTCTTAACATTTTCAGATGATTCCTGCTTGACGGGACCACCTTGTTCACATTTCAACATTTTAATTACAGTGTCTTAAGAAAGTATTAAGACCCCTGCACTTATTACATATCGTGTTTTCCTGCAGCCTTATGTCAAAATCATTCAAATTCATTTAATCATCCAAAAACACTCAATACCACAAAATGACAAAGAGAAAACAAGATTTTAGGAATTCGTAAAAATATTAAAACTAGGGGGCTTCCCCCCTGCTCGCTTCGCTCGTAAAACCACAAAGTCAAGCGCCTGCTCTTCGCACCAGCAAACCCTGTCACTTGCATATGTGGATTTCACTTTCACCAAACAACAAATCTTAATTCTCGCAGATACACCTCTTCATTGGGAACCCTGATGGCAACGTGAATTAGACGATCTACAAGTCTCCGACTTAAAGTTTAAAGCCAAACAATATCGACATACTGTAGTTCTATTATATCAACTATGTCCATATATTCAATCTCCTTTCGCTGTTACCTTTTCGTCAATATCGCACTGAATTTTGATTCCGTGTTTGGAACTCCATCGTGACAACGCAACGTATAACTGCCCGTGAGTGAATATCGTTTCTTTCTCTCTACACGAACTGTGTCTGACAATAGCATTCACACAAATGAGGAATGAATGAATGAACTGTGTGCGTGGTTGTAAATGTTTTAGACATGGGCGGGACTTTTCCAAATCTCTTTGCATAAAGTCTCATCTTGAGGGGCATGAAATTTTCTCTCACAGGATTTCACTTTCACCAAACAACAAATCTTTTAATTCTCGCAGATTCACCTCTTTATTGGGAAGAAACGCTACTTTTTTTTCCCCGATGGCAACACAAATTAGACAATCTACAAGTCTGTGACTTAAAGTTTACATTTGAACAATATATTTGATCTCTTCTTGCTGTTCCGTTATTTCTCCGAGTAATAATTTCCATTTCTTATCGCTAATGCGATCTTTACCATCATTTTTTTGAGACTTATGAATTTTCCTACTTCCATTATCTCTAACCTGCACTGCATGTGTATCGTACCATCATTTTTGAATTCTTTACAACGTTCTACTTTGTCATCTACTCTTTGTCTTTTATTTCCGGCCCCGGGCCTGGTTAAATCTCTTGGCACAAAGACTCCTCGTGGGACGTGAAAGCATCTCTTTGAGAAAGTCACGTCTCGTCTCCTTCCAAGATTTTTTTTTTTATAATAGAGAGACTAAAAACTGAAACATCTCATTGACACAAGAATTCAGACCCTTTGCTATGACATTTGGAATTTGACTCCAATAATATAATAATATAATATAATAGTGTATCCCATTATATTGATCATCACCGAGATGGTTCTCCACCTTGTTTTATAGACAACTTGTGGTCAGTTCAACTGATTGACCATGATTAGGAAAGGTACACACCTGTCTACAGAAAGGCCTGCGGCTGAGCAAAAAACAAATCATAAAGCTGAAGGAATTGTCTGAATTGAATTGAATTGTTTCTTTTTCCGGTTTCTTTGTGGTGGCAGCCTGCGCCACCACCACCTACTCAAAGCATCATGATGCACCAACATTGATGGACTGAAAGCCAGAAGTCTACGTGACCATCACCATCAGGTCCTTCGATGAAAACGCTAAATACAAAGAGGACGGTTTGATTTATGTTAGGTAGAATGCCCAGAGGGGACTGGGTGGTCTCTTGGTCTGGAACCCCCACAGATTTTATTTTTTTCTCCAGCCTTTGGAGTTTTTTTTGTTTTTTCTGTCCACCCTGGCCATCGGACCTTACTCTTATTCTATGTTAATTAATGTTGACTTATGTTTATTTTTTATTGTGTCTTCTATTTTTCTATTCATTTTGTAAAGCACTTTGAGCTACATTTTTTTGTATGAATATGTGCTATATAAATAAATGTTGATTGATTAATTGATAGAATGTGGATTGTGCCAAGGCACAGATCTTGGAAAGCCCCAAAAAAATGTATGCAGCACTAAAGGTCCCCAAGGGTACAATGGTCTCCATAACTCTTCAGTGGAATAACTTTGGAACAACTATACCTTTTCCTTTAGCTTGACGCCCAACTAAACTGAGCAATTTGTGGAGGAGGGCATTAGTTTAAAAAAAAAAAAGGGGAGAAGAACCCAATGGTCACTCTGACACAGAACCTGTGTGAAGATGAGAGAAACCTCTAGAAAGACTATCACCACTGCAACACTCCACTAATCTGGGCTTTATGGCAGACTGGCCAGACAACACATGAAAAAGGCACTTAAAGGACTCTCTGATTATGAGAAACACAATCCGAGATGGAACTATTTAACATCAATAATAAGCATCACATCTGGTGGAGACCAGGCACCACTCATCACCTGAATAATGCTATTCCACTGGTGAAGCAGGGTCGTGGCAGCATCAGAACAACAGAAGGAGCAGGGAGGCTAGTCAGAGCTGAAGGAAAGTGAAAGCTGTTTTGTTTGATTTTGTTCATTTTGTTAATGAAACTGTATTTGGCAAGTAACATTGTTAAGTACTTGCAAGGAAGAATTTCATTGTACTCTGCACATGCAACAACAATGAACATACATAGACCTTAAACTATGTTCAATTATTTATTTTGTAAATTCTTTGTTTTTCTCCTTTTTATGTTGAGCCCAGGGAGGTGGGGCCTCCCAGTACAGCAGGTGTTCCCCTAACTGGGCTGCTCCTAGAGGTCAATTTAAGAGCTTGCCAGGTCCCAGCCAGGTTGCCGAGGCATTAGCTCTTCCATGATCTATTTCGTTTGGCTCCCCTGGTGGTCCCTCTTTTTTTTCTAGTTTTGTGTTCCAAATTACTTTCCTACAATAAAACGACTTTGTATTTTAGGAGACTTATTGCTACAGTTTCTTTTTCATAATGAGTTCTTTGGGATTCACTGTTTGACTTTTTTGAAAACTTAGGACATTTTTGAACTGTGAACGTCTTCATTTAATTTAATAAATTAAATTAAAATATATCCATCGTTTTTTATTTTTAGGCAAGGGTGTTTGTTGGTGGTTCCCCTCTCTCTTTTGGTTATTTTTAGCCCTCAGTCCACCACAGACATTTCCTTCACCTCTAAAAAATAATGGAAGTTAGCATTTTGGAGGTTTTAGAGATATTTAATGGACCTTTTTTTTTTTTTTTTTTTGGGATTTAGGATATTTTTGAAGGTGCTAATTTTGAACTACGTCTGTTATGTCATTGCACTGATGAAGGTTTGTGACGGCAACCAGGTAGACCGATATCTAGATAGAAAAGGGTCAAAAGTGGGAAATCAAACCTACATGCAAAGTCAAAGTCAAAATGAACTGCTTTTTTATATTCTAGGAGTACCAAGTGTAAGTTTGATTGCTACTTTCATATTCACCGAGCTTATCAAGGCTATCAGAACAACTGTGTTAAAAAGCAAGACATTGTTTGGTTAGTAAATGGCATTAAACCAAAAGAGTTACGCTTTTATGTGTGTCACGATAGCACTTGCATGTTGGTCAGTGCTGGTGACAGCAAATCCCTCAGTAGAGAATCTTGTGGAGTGACTGGCAATTGGCACCACTTGAGACCTTGTCTTTTAAGGACCACTATGTTTATGTGTTGGGCGAAAGAAGTTAATTAGCAGCAAAAACAGGTCACTAATTAAGAAAAGGGCGAGAATGAAAACCTGCAGCCACTGCGATCCTCCAGGACTGGAGTCTGAGACCACTGATTTAAATAAAGACCTCCCGTGCAGCTGAATAATCTCACCTCTCAGTGCAGACCCCTAAATTACAGCACCTTCATGAAACTACTACACATTGCAAAGATGCAGTAAGTTTAACTAAAAAGAACTAATATGGTGCTACTTTTTCACTACATACTTCTGAAATTGTACAGAAAGAGAAACGTGCAGCTGCTAATATTTCATATGGCGGCTTTAGGGACTTGTTAGCTGGTGCTCTGAGTACATCACGTTCACTCACATTATTACTAATTCATGCCCAATCTATTTATAAACACTCATCGAGTCAGAACAGAGGAGTATTCCAAATGCATGGCTCCTTTTATTTTTTTTCAGCTCTTTGCTCATAGCAGTTTTCACATATTTTAACCACCGTCTCAGATTTCCATGCGGAGAAGTGTGTTCACTGCGGCACAGTAAGGACCGTAAGACCATAGGCTCAGTTTTTGTTATCTCCAGCTCAGTCTTCAGAAATTGCTTAAGCTGTGACAGCATCTAACATGGTAAGTGGAAGGGTGGGTCAGTTTGGAAATGTGCTCCTTTGTCCTCTAGAATTAACCTTTATCTTATTCTCCTACAAGTCCCATTTACGAAGCATGCACACATGAACACCTTTGAGCACTACAGTGCCTTTTCTGCTTTCTACTGATTGTGAACCCACAGACACACTTTTCAAACAATGCTATAAAAGAGGACCCAGCCAAAGAAGAGCAAGGCAGGTGTGGTACTCACCGTTGTGGTAGTGGTGACCTCCTCAGTTACAACCTTGAGAGTATCGACCACTGAGATGTAACCCAGGCGCTTGGCGATTGCAAGAGCAGTATTGCCATTCTGTAACGAAAAAGAGAGAGTGAGAGAAGGGGCGGAGGTAGGCTGCGTTAAATTAGTGAGCCGTACTGCTTTAGCTGCCTTCTCACTGACATAACATCCAGAGGAGCTCCTGGCCGGAGAGACGCTTCTATTTTGTAGTTGCTTAAAGCAAAACACAGATAAAGTCCCCATTTCTTTTAAATCATCAACTCCGCATTCGCAAACAGACCAATGACAGAGGGGATTCTCATTGTCCTTCACAAAGAAACAAAAGGCTTCCGTTTTATAAGAGGAGCTCATTAGTTCGATCCAATTAAGAGCAAAGGCGTATTATTCATGTTAAATGTTAAACACTAAAGGGTTAAAATGCTAGTAAGAGTTTTAGTTTCTAAATATAATGAATTTAGCTTGTAATGGGAGAATCTCCACCCAGTCCTCCCATGGCGACCTCAAGGTGTGACAAACACACTCCAGTAGGACCACCGATTAAACTCTTTTTTTCCAGCCATACTTTATAATTAGGGCAGCATGTTGGGCAGTGGTAGAGCTGCTGCCTCACAGTACAGAGACCAGTGTTTGCATCCCAGGCCCTCCCTGTGTGGGTTTCTACTGGATGCTCTGGTTTCCTTCCACAAGTCCAAGGACATGCAGATCAGGTGGATTAGCAATGCTAAAATTGTCAATAGTGTGAGGACGTGTTTGCGTGTGTGTGTGTGTGTGCACATTTGCCCTGTGATGGACTGGTGCCCTGTCCGGAGTTTGTTCCTGCCTTACGCCCTATGCTGGCTGGGATGGGCTCCAGCACCCCCCATGAACCTGTTCAGGACAAATCAGTTTAGAAAATGATTGCCTAATGTGACTCCCCATTTTTCATGTAAGTTTGTCATAGCAAGTTAATACACTACAGATAATTAGAAATGACTGAAAGTCAAGAAATTCTGGAATAGCAGAGACAGGGCATCCCACTAACTGCTGCTAATCAGGAGTTCACATAAAAAGCAGCTACTGCTGGATATAAGAGCAATGACATTAAAAGAGAAACAAACAAATAGCTCTATTAGGAAGGTCATTGAAAAGAAAAAGGAAATGTGTCAAATAAACTTAATACATAACTAAAAAGACTCTGCTATAGTATATGGCCAAGAATGAAGAGGGAAACCAAAAACTGAAGGGTGGTAACGTAAACAAAAAACCTGAAATCATGAATTATGAACCTTTCATAATTCAAAGATAACACAGTATACATGGAGGGGGGTATGGGGGGATTTTCAGAATTATTTTTTGTGAAACTCAAGCAGTTCCCTTTTCGTCACCTTCAAAATCCTCTCCTTGAGATGCTATGAACTTCTCCCATTCCTGCACTGATCTTTTCTTACCACACTTAGGGCCTACTGTGTTTTTTCCTGAATTTCTTCCATGGTAGCAAACTTTCTTTCCTTCAGTCTCAATGTTAATACTGGGAACAAAAGGAAATCATAGGAAGTGAGATCTGGCAAATACTTGGGGGGTGAGAGAGGTGTGTGTTTTATAAAGCAACAATCCAATTATCTTTGCTCAAAAACTCTTCAGCTAACCACATGGTAGGTGCAGGTGTGCTGTCATGGCTCCAAAGGTTTGCCAGTTACACTTCTCTGGACATTTTTTCCTGATCCTAAATTGTCCCTATTCTGTGCTTGGTGTGCACCCTGTGCTGGCTGGGAATGGCTCCAGAGGACCCCCATGACCCTGTGTTAGGATACAGAGGGTTGGAAAATTACTGACTGACTGGCTTTCCCATTGATGCCTCAGCAGGGGAATGTAATGTTACTGATTAACAGCCTGTCCATGGAGAGCCAACTCTTTATGAATGACTCAGACACTGTTGAAACATGCAATCCTGATCGCCTCTTGAAAACCTCTCATGATAATTTTGAGAAAACAAAATCTCAAAAGTCACCTGTACAATTGTAGAACAAACGTCAGAAATACGCACTCGGCACGATGCCACTCGGTGGACTGATTAATGAGATTGTTGGCCTACGATACCTAGCAGTACTTGATAACTACACTCTACCCCCATGCTATTGACCGATCCCAGAAATTTTTGGGTCACCACCCCACCCCCCTTGTATATTAATAATTTCATAACTAAAATTAAACCAGGTGTGGGGAGAAAAAAGAAAGAAAATAGCTCCCCAGATAAAGTTCCCCTGACTGTCATGCAGATTAAGCTCAAAAACCTTGAAAAAAGTAAAGCCTACTTAATAATCTTGACTGGATCAAAAACCAGCATATATTATGGTGTTCTAGAAGTGGAGTCTAAGACCACTGAAACAGAAAGGTCATCCACACATGCATGTCAACTGTATCCTCTTCAGGGTGATGAGGAGCTGTGGCTGTGACAGACCAGTCCTATCGGGGCACCAGTCCATACCGTAACTTGGGCCATCCACCCATTCACTATCTGAATGTATTGAAGGAAACCAAAGGCTATACCAGTAGTGCTGGGCATAAGACTTGCAAACAGTGCCCTGTAACAGCACAAGCAGACATTCGTACTGGTAGGATTTTGGGTCTCCAGCTCACTAGATTCCTTAGTAGTACTGGGAACACACAAACTACACACAGAGGGCGCCTCAGCCAGGACTCTAAAGAGAGTCCATTTGTTGGGGAGCTGCAGAGCTAACCAGTGAGTTACCAAAATGTTGAATAGTTATAAAGTTAGTATCTTTTTATTTGTAATATTTCATGTCCAATGTGCATTTGCATGTTTTATAGTCACAGGATGGGTTGCAAAACTAAACTCTGTACAATTATGAACATTTCAGGAACATCTCCCAATAATGTCCTATACGGGGTTCCATTTTCATACGAATTCTTTACATTTATATTGCACTTTTCTCTCTACTCTAAAGTGAGTGGGGGACCACTCCAGCCATCACCAATGTGTAGCACCAACCTGGATGATGTGATGGCAGCCATTATTGTGCGCCAGTATGCTCACCACACATTAGCTACTACATGGTGGGGGCGTGAGAGAGAGAGAGAGAGACAGCCAATTAGAGACGGGAGATGATTAGAGGAACAGAATGACTAGGCCATGAAGGGCAATTTAGCCAGGACATCGGGATACACTCTACTCATTTTTGCAAGATTCCCAGAGAAATATTACATGATCACAGAGATTCAGGCTCACGGTTTTAAGTCTCATCTGAAGGATGGCACTATATTTACAGCAAAGTGTCCTTGTCACTGCACTGGGATTGGGGTGCATATTCAGACTACGGAGTAAGCGCCCCCTGTAGAACCTTTGCAGGACCCTAGGCTGGGAACCCTTTTACAACAGCTGTAATCCTGTGGGCTGCCCCCCTTGGGTGGTTGTGAATCCATTGTTAGACCACTATAGGGGGTGCGCTTCAGTATACACATGATTGTATATAAGGTAAAACCTTTAAATGAATCATATGGGAATAAAGAAATTAGAATAGTGTGAGCATCTTGAATGTGATGCAGTTATAGCACAATATGAGCTCTGAATATGCACGTACAAGATGCTCTCCCAGCTAGCACCGCAGCGACTCCAGCCAGTAATATGCAGTAGTAATAAACAGAGAGCAGAAGCAAACTTACCATTGTGACAGCATTGGGCTTGGCTCCATTTTGCAGCAGGACGTTGATTATGTGAGTGTGACCTTGTTGTGCTGCTTGGTGCAAGGGAGTATAACCATTCTAAAAAAAAATGCACAAAGGATGACAACCATTAATCCAACATGACATGACATTTATATGGACTGGTTATTTTTAGATTCACTTACTTCCATTTTCTCACAGGTTTATGTAAAGCAGGGAAAAGTATGATGTGACACTTTATAAGGCCGCCAGTTACCAAAGGAGCGTCCTTAGAATTTAAATCAACTCTGTAAGTGAAACCTTAAACATGACAGCTGATAAGAGGGACATTCTAATGGTGACTGTCAGTGTCTCTGCAGCAGAACACATTGTTTTTCTCCATTAGACTCGCACAATAAAACCTCAAGATGCTTTCTCTAAATGAACTGTACATTTTGTTAAGTCTCTTTTTAAATTTGGAATATATTAAAATGCTTTTCCTATAGTACTGAAAACATTTTAGGAAAGCTCAAATATTTTTATAGAGTAACACAAATCTCTCACAAATGCTTATTGTTTTTTAAGCCACTTGTCCTGTTGGTATACGTCTCTACCCCGTGGTGTTGCCATTTATTTTCTCTTATTTTGTTTGTAACAACTAGCTGGAGTTTACTAGTAGTGTAAGGGAGCTGTCATGGAGTGACCCTCCCAGAGTTCGGGGTCCGATCTTGAAAAGGGTATGGAGCGCATATAGAGGACAGTCTCACAGCAGACATGTAGGAATCTAGTAGGCATGCAAAGCGTCTCTGAAAAGCAGAAAAGTGTCCTGAAAGAGGACAGACACCTCAGGGAAGTCAAAACTGCTGGGCCAAAACATGACAAGGATGAGTGAAGTCAAAAGGAACTCACCCTGGAGGAAACAGCAGTTCACCTATCTGCAGGACACACTCGGAGGTGTTGGGTATTCTATTTACACTCCCACATCCTCAAAGAAATGAAAGTTAGGTTAATCGTGTGATTCCAAATTACCTCAGTGTCGGAGTTTGTGCCTGAATGTGAGTGGGCCTTGTTCCAAGTTGTTTTCTGCCTTGCACCCATTATTGCCAGCATAGATCCCAGTCCTCAGTGACCCTAAACTGGATTATGTGGGTCTGAGAATGCACACATGTCACAGTCCAGGTTTATAGTCTGGAACAGGACTGCCAGGTTTGTTTTCCTCATACCTTTCCTAACCTGCTGTTTACTTCTGCTGCCTGATGTAAATAAGTGTCAAGTTTTATGTAAGTAGAGCTTTGAAGCAAGAGATAGGAGAACATCAGGTAAGCTGATCTTTTTCTTTTCCTATTAATCAAAATGAAGCACAGTAATTTAGAACATTCTTGTTCATCATGGCTCTAGAGAGTGGCGATGTGTTGCATATTGGCCAAGTATACATTCTGTTTTGTACACATGACATGCCCACTCTTACTAGTACTAGCACACACATACTGATACTGAGACCATTCAGAGATTTACAGATAATTGAAAAAAAGACTAAGTCTAGCAAATTCTGAAAAATGATACAGAAGGGAAAACGACACCAAACACAGCACAATAATTCACAGCTGGACCACAATTGCAGTGACAAACATGAAAGAATAAAGCAGAGATTCAACTGGCTCGAACGCTTTACCTTAAAGAGGAGCCACTACGTGCACATGGGGAAATGGCCTACCTTTGTTTTAGCACCGACGTTGGCGCCCTGCTGAAGAAGGTAGTTCACCATCTTGATGTTCCCATAGTGACAAGCTACAATGAGAGGAGTGTAGCCCAGCTGCAAGAAATCGAGTGGTAACATTAGAATTGCTAATATATCATGGCCTTCAAGGACAGGTTTACAGAGGGCCATGCAAGAACAGCACGCTACAGAAGCATCAGCCATTGAAACCACAGCTTTTTTGAATTTTTATTAACTTGGAATATGACAGACACTGTCTAGTGAGAAAAGACACAAGGAGCTCCAGAATTACAGAAAGCAGCTGCAAACCTATTAAAAATGAGAAGCTTTGCAGTTGATATTTTATAAATTCAAATAGATTGTAGCAAAATTCAACACAATATTAAATTCATTAAGTATTTGCTTAGCTATTAGCTTGACAGAGGCAATTGAAGGTTCTGTTTTCCCGGCTATACGCTCACATGTTAATGGAACATTCCTAACGCTCCACTATAACTCTTGATGTTTCAGTAAAATAAGCTCAGCAAGAAGGTGTTTGCAAATGGAAGGCATACAGTTTTCTGACCATACGTCCCAATTTAAGCAGAAATGTATTTATTAATGTAATTAGTAATGAAAACAGTAACGTGGGTTCGACTGATGTGGCCTGCACAACATCAAGTCTTTCTTATCATTTTTGCTGCAGACACCTATCGGTTTATTCTTCATCATAAGGGTGTCGTTTTCCTGCATAAAATGTTCAAAAATGGCCTAAAAATGAGGGTTTTGTGGGTTAAGAGGGCCGACGTCATATGTAATGAGACATCAAAACAAGTCGAACATTACATCACACAGTATGTGGGGGTTTTCTCAAACCGGAACTGTCTTGATTTCAAAGTGTTCGTAGGCCACCTGTTTGAACAGTCATCGAGAGTGCAGCCAAAGAAGGGTCATCACTAGCATCGGCGCCTTTTTCCTGTTATTTCATCTGAAATCAACAATCCTATCCCTGTTTATTGTTGTTCAGAACATACCGTAAGAAATTTGTCAAACGACAGGGGTCTATTCTATCCATTTGCCGCTCGTTTGATTAGCTAATAGAGAAGCAGACCCAAGGGCTCACCCACATCCGTCTGAAAAGGTGTCAGGCTTTCGATTTCAACTGCATGTCTCGGTAGTTTGCTCCAGATTCCCACAACTCTTTGAGTAAAGAAGAGCTTACTGTTGTCAGTCTTTTAATGCAGTTCCCCTTCATTTTGAACAGTTGTACTGAGCAAGCACTGGGTCATGAGTTGCTATTGTTTGTAATAGTAGTGGGTTATGGTAGGTCGCCGCTCAGATGATTGCGCTCGATCATCCCTGCTCTGATGACTGTGCTCAATTCAGCAATGGTGAGTTGTGAGGACGCATACGTGAGAATAAGTGGGCCACAGCACCAGGATGGTTGAGAAACACTCGTCTATAGTGCATCCGATTCTTTTTTTTTTCCTCATCAGCTTTAAGTGACACTAGAAGTTCCTTGGAATGGATGTGTCTTTGCCAACAGTTGTCAAACAATCCCATTATTCTCCTATAATCGTCACTTTTTGCTGTGGTGCCATGATGCACTGCTGAGTAGCCACAGTGGGCTTTTGAAGATAATTCACCTGGGACACTTAGAATCTGTAACTAGAACTGTTGACACTTTAAGAAACAAATTACTGTTAATAACATGAAAACAACAGTAGATATGTTTATGTCTGCTGACATATTTGCATGGCATGGTTTGTTTAAACATTTCATTTGATGTTTCTGAGTCATGTCTTTTGATTTTTTAACTATAATGTGTTTGTAATTAGCAAATAGTGATTGGCGTTATACAGTGGACTATGCTTTATAAGAGCAAACTGAACTGAGAAGTTCCAATGTACTCCTCTTCCTGCTTGCACAACTCTTCAGTTATGCTGGACATACCACAAAAAAAATTAAAATAATATTTTCATGAGACCCAGAAACGGTTAAAAAAAAAAAGAAAGAAAACACCCAACAAGAGTGATTTCTGTTTATTGGCTTAATGCACAATTTCTACAAAATAGCTGCTATAAAAATATTTTGTTAAGCAGGGAATCCAGTTCCTAAGTTGACAGTTTCCAGTACCCAAAGGATATTAAAACTTTGAGCGTTTACTCTACTCTACTGACAGTAATAACCTTTCAAAAACAATAAAGGAGCCTCAATGTCCAAGACTAATAACTTCAGAGGCTGAAAAGTTTTAATATCGAGCAATGTCAGAATTAAGCCACATGAGGAAGTCGGGAGTGGCAGAGAAGTACGTAGGAGTTGTACAGGATAAGTACAAGGAAAGTGCGACAATGGTGAGGTCTGCGGTAGGAGTGACGGAGGTGAGATTACATCAGGGACTGGCTCTGAGTCCATTCTTATTTGTAATGGTGACGGACAGGCTGACAGACGAGATTAGACAGGAGTCCCTGTGGACTGTGATGTTTGCTGATGACATTGTGATCTGTAGCGATAGTAGGGAGCAGGGTGAGGAGACCCTGGAGAGGTGGAGATCTGAGAGGAGAGGAATGAAGGTCAGTAGGAACACCACGACAGAATACATGTGTGTTTATGAGAGGGAGGTCAGTGGAGTGGTGAGGATGAGGGGAGTAGAGTTGGCGAAGATGGAGGAGTTTAAATACTTGGGATCAACAGTACAGAGTAATGGGGATTGTGGAAGAGAAGTGAAGAAGAGAGTCCAGGCAGGGTGGAGAAGAGTGTCAGGAGTGATTTGTGACAGACGGATATCAGTAAGAGTGAAAGGGAAGGTCTACAGGATGGTAGTGAGGCCAGCTATGTTATATGGGCTGGAGACGTTGGCACAGGAGACAGAGCTGGAGGTGGCAGAGTTAAAGATGCTAAGATATGCATTGGGTAAGACAAGGATGGATAGGATTAGAAATGAGGGCATTAGAGGGTCGGCTCAAGTTGGATGGAGGCAAGATTGCATTGGTTTGGACATGTACAGAGGAGAGATGCTGGGTATATTGGGAGAAGGATGCTAAGGATAGAGCTGCCAGGGAAGAGAAAAAGAGGAAGGCCTAAGAGAAAGTTTATTGATGTGGTGAGAGAGGACATTCAGGTGACGGGTGTAACAGAACAAGATGACAAGGATAGAATGATATGGAAGAAGATGATCCGCTGTGGTGACTCCTAACGGGAGCAGCTGAAAGAAGAAGACGACGACAAAACTATGCTGCAGTGCACTGCTGCAGTTTCCCATATGAGCACTAGATGGCACAAGTGACGTGCTACAGGCCACAATTGTAGAGCCAGAAAAAATGTGATGCAGAGTGACACAGGTGTCACAGTCTATTGCACTGCCATCACAACAGTCCATCTTCACATGTGAAAAATAAAAGTCATGCACAGAAATGTATAAAGGGGAATGCCTAAAAAAAGTTCTATACTGCTGAGGTCTTCAAGGACCAAAAACAATTTAAGAAACTGAGGGAATGCAACTCACCGATTGAGCATGATCATGCTTTATTATTTTAGTTTAAGAAAGTAATTCAACCTTGCCATGGTAAAGCACAGAGAAACTGTTGTGTGTGTTTATTTAGTGCTCTTCAGATCTCCTGGATTACTGACTTTAGACTGTGTGTTTAAAAACGACGATTTCCTGGTACTGACCAAACATAGGACTGACTCTTGGTTACGTAATTTCTGGGGAGTTTGGATGTTTCTCCTCCTGGTCACCTCCATTACCCTTTTCTTTTCCAGTGTAGAACATAACGCTTACAGCTCTGAATATCACAGGTTCTCACTGCATGATTATTTTTATAATATTTGGTGTCTAGATTAATGTGGAATTGTATTATTGGTAAGTTTTTCTTTGGCCACGTCTTCATTTTGCTTTTCATGGTCCTGTTGTGGTTTCTGGGGGTGTGGCTTCCAGCGACCTCAACAGTGCAAGGATTTATAAGCCCAGGCTGCATGCTTGGCAACGTCCAAAACTGTGGATTCATCCCGATAAGCTAGTGCGTGATTTTGGTGTGGTTTAGGTTCAGAAATAAAGTCTTAATTCTTTTGACTACCAGTTTGGTTTAGTACTTTGGTCTTTTCCAGTTTAGACCCCGTCATTACACGTCAAGCTTGATGTTTCATCACTTTGTCCATTTTACTCTTGGCCGCTCAGTACCTTCTCAGTGGCAAGTACAATGACAAATTGAAAATAACAGCTCAAAGAAGAAGTACACACCTTTGTCTGTGCGTCAAGATTTGCGTCATTTTTTGCCAAAATCTCTGCCACATTAACTTTGTCTTCTTGAGCAGCCAGATGGAGTGATGTCAATCCACTCTGTAGAGATTACATTGAGACAATGTAATTTTCCATTTAAAGCAAGTAATCAATCATAACATAACATTCTTAAAGCCACTTCATCTAATTCAAGGCAAAGGGTATCAAATCCTAGCCTACAGTGACATCAAGCAGGTAACAATTTTGAGGTGCCTGTCCAACACAGGGAAGACTCGTGCACCCTGGGCCAAATTAAAATTGGGGAACGAGGAATAAAGACTCACACAGACACAGCGAGGAGATAGACACTTCACACAAACAATAATCAGGCATGGGTGCTACCACTATGCCACCATGACACCCAAGTAATCAATCAGACTTAAATAAAAACCAAACAAGACAGATCACATATTGGTAAATGAAGAACTCCATGGATGCAAGTTGTACTGCATTTTAAAATGGAACATTCTTGCATATAATTGTTTTCCATTTGTTGTTTACAACAAACAAGGTCTTTGTAAAATACCATTCACTTTATGAAAATTCTCTTTATTTAATTATTATTAATTTTATACTTATCATTGGCCCACCACGTACAGTAATTCATAAAATCATTTCATTATTCACCTTGGTTGTCACGTTGATGTTGGCACCTTTCTGCAAAAGCAGTGAAACCATGTCTCGGTGACCTTCTTGGGATGCCAAGTGCAGTGGCGTCACACCCTGCTTGGTTAGAATGTTTGTTTCTGCTCCATATTCCAGGAGGGTCCTGGCGATGTCCATTTGGTTTTTCTTAGCAGCAATATGGAGTGGAGTGTAACCATTCTGTAGAGACAATAACATACATGAGCCAGAGAAGTAACACTCCTTTGAAGGTTACCCTTTAAAAAAGGAACAAACTCTGTTTTAGTTGTAAAGAAAAAATAAAATCTGGATAAATACTTAAAGTAAGCACTTCTGCTGTAAGGCAAAATCTATCTGCTTATTCTTACTAAACAATTTATTCAACCACAGCACCATCCTGACAGCACTGGGAGCAAAGATGGAAAAAAAAAACATGAAAGACACACAGAATGTGTGTTATTAAAAAGGCAAACGCAAATACACACACACACACACACACACACACATGCACACTCACTCACTCACTTGCTCGCTCCCAACCAAGCAAATGCACCTACTACTTATCCCTTAGTACGCTGAATTTCTTCTTGATGGAAATCAGAGTACCAACAGAAAACCCATACAAACCAGGAAGTGAAGGCAGGACTCTGGAGCTGGAAGATAGCCGCAAAAATCCACCGTGCTGCTCAAATGTTTTTATTAATTATCACAAAAGCATAATGAAATGCAAAGTGCAAAAAAGACTTTAATAAATTAAAAGATGTAAGTATTTTATATATATATATATATATATATACACATACATACATATACATACACTTATATATACATATAAGTAATGACGAATAAAGCATTCATTGAAATTGATTTATCACTAGGGATGTCACAAGAACTAATACTTCAGTACCAAGTCAATACCAATATTTCAAAATCAGGACGGTCCACCTTTTTTGTTTATTTATTTATTTTTTACAGTATCAGTAGTTTCGGCTGGAACTCCGCACTGCACCTACACCAGACTACCAACTAAACAAATTTATTCCCAAGACACCAAAATAGTGAGAAAAACTAGAGATGCTCCTCCAATCGATGGGCCACCGATCTAAATGGCCTATTGTTACTACAGAAGACTTCATCGGTGATCTGTAAATTGGCTGATCACAAAAAACGATTTTTTTTCAGGCCCTGCTTTTATAGGCTTTATGGTAATTTAGTGGCAGTGATCCTTTACACGAGGTATTACTATAATTGAGCCAGCGTGCAAACTGTATAGTGTTTTTTTTGTTTTGTTAGAGAAATGGTGAAAACTACTTTAATATCCATAATTTCAGATAGGCACATTACAAAAACCAAAAAAAAATATACAGCTTGTAATTATGAAAAGCATTTCATTTTCTTTTACGCTATATGAATTACGGATAAATATTTTTGTACATATTTTATTAGCATGTATTTCAAGGAAATTTTATTTATTTGAGTATTTTTGGGTCACCGAACAATAAGCCTACAGGATTTAATTTTGTTATTAAAAAATGAACAGTTAACACCGTGGTCTATAGTTTAGCTATAAAAATACACTTTAATATAGGACGTAAGGCTTCTATGCGTCTGGTTATGCAAGAGATTAGTATAATAAGAAAAAAAAAATCCACATGAAAATATTCCACAGCGATGATGCTATAGCACTGCATTAACACGTGTTGAAAAAAAATCAAATTAGAAAAACACACCAAAGACCTGCCTGGAAGAGGTTTGCATTCAAAGTTGGAAAAGTTTCAGTCCGTGATTGTGAGAACTGTGATTATAATTGTTCAAAAACAGCCAAAACACACATATGCAGGTTTTTGGTTTGAACCCATTATGGAGTTTGCTTAGAAACAGATTTGTGTGCTTCAAGAGTGCATCGCTGTGACCAATCAGATGGGAGTTGTGATCGATTACTTTGTTGTGTCACAAAAGGGAGACGAAGTGATGGCAGTGCTCTATGCAGTCCGACTGTAATAACTGTAATGAGCACGGGTGTCTGTCCAAGGATCCTTCCGTTTTCTAACCGGCGTATACACTTTTGGGTTGAGGGAGATCTTGAACACATCCACAGTAACAGGTATAGGACTGTGGGAGGAAACTCCCCTCTGGCAGCGCTAACAACAGGTGCAAGTAAAATCAAAGCAATTTTCAAATGAAATGGTTATTTGGTTTGTCTGCACCAGTAATTGAATGAGCAGCGTGGATCGTTAATACCAAAATAAAATGTATTTAGTGTTTCAAAGCACATCTCACTATTAAAAAACAAATGCGGTAATAAACACGTAATCACAAAGAAGCAGCTACCAGGACTGCCAAAACTTTGTGGCCAAATATGTGTCATTGTTTGTTTTTTGAAGGCATACAAATGTTCAAGAATATAACCCACAAAATTGATTTACATTATTTATATTTACTTATTTGGCTGACACCTTTATCCAAGGTGACTTACAACATTTACTATACAATTGGTTACATTACTTTCGGTTTTCCAATTGGGGCACAGGGAGGTCAAGCAACCTGCTCAGAGTCCCGGAGTAACAGTTGAGGGATTTGAAGTCCAAAGCCTTAACCACTACACCACCACCGTGTGACAGACGTGGTGATCATACTGTATATCATAGATGTGAACGGTATGTCGCCAAACGTAATGCTGCCTCTCAGTTATGATTATCAGACTACACATACAGTACTATAGTAGAACTCCAGTTATTTGTCTAATTTTGGATTTGTAAACAAGCAAAGTGTGATCACTCATGAAAAACCCCTTCAACACAGCACAACAAGAGCCGCTTAACAAAAGCTCTGAAATAACAGAGTAAAGTAAAGCAGACGGGAAGCCTTAAAAGTTGGGACAAATTTATAAAAAGGAGGGAGAGATTTGGAAAATTAGGCACCAGGGGTTTGTGATATTTGAAGTTTGAATCAATTTGGCTTGTCTATTAAATGTGACTATTCAGTAAAGTATTTCCAGCAACTAATGATGCAAATATACAGTAAGTCATATAATAACTGATGCTAAAACCTGACAGATTCTCTGACTAACCAGACTTTATAAGCATTTTGTTACAATTATCAAGTATAAAGAGCTTGTTTAAATGAAAACTTCCTGAATTCTCTCGGAATTTACTAATTCAGTAGTAGAGATAGAATACTTTGATCTCATCGACCCATCCTCCATTTATTACTGTGAGGGTCGCAGGATAATGTTTGCATTTTAATTTAGTAACTAGACGCATTACCTTTCAAAGACAGGTACTTAAATCAGTTTAATGTATTTGTTATATCGTGCCCTACGTGTACCTTCAGAGCCTTTGCTCTGTATTTGTGTATGTCCGAATGTCTCCTTCGAGCACATTCTCGTAATGCCTGCTTACTTTCGAGACGTCCTGCTCCCCTCCGCTCTGGGTAACATTTCCCATCTTTGAAGGCGACTCTCTCCTTTCCTACTCCTTTCCTCCTCCATGTGTGGCTCACACTCACATTTCCTTCTTTGATTGCGTCACCAAAGTGAAACTAACCAATCATACCAATGCCAAACTAACCAATCAGGTTGCTCGGAGGGACTGGACACACAGACCTTAATGTTTAATCATACAGTAGATGACTAAAAGTCGTATTTTTCAGTTACCAGAGTAAAAGCATCAGAGAATGGTGTGAGACTTAATGAATATGCTGATACCCCCATTTGTTGTTGCACTAGGGGAATCCACATGTTTAACTGAAACCCTGTATTGTATTTTGATATTTATAAATGATTATACCAGTTTACTTAAACGATATAAGTTCTTGACGGATATACCACTATTTTAAAGCTGCTCTTTTTATTATCATTTCTATATTTTATACACTATTACTTGAATAATGGAGGAGGTACTTTTAATAAAAACGCATTGAATTGGAAGTTTTTTTTGCTGGTATTGAATAGGTATCAAGTATCGTGAAATTTCACTGGTATTGGTATTGAGTACCAAAATTCAGGTATCGTGACATCCCTGCTTACCACACAATGCATAAAAAGCTACAGAGGCTTTTTTTCTGTATCCATTTATCACCTGTCACGGTCATGTACAGCAAGTTGGGGTCTGTCCCAGTAAAGTGACCCTCCCTGTCGGTGACTCTAGCCCGGTACAAGGTACAATCGTGCACATGCTCAGACTGATTTCAATTGGATTGCTCACCTTAGCTGTGGAGTGGGGTGAAGACCCCTTGTCCAGCAGCAACAGTGCCACCTTCTGGTTATCATAGTGTGCAGCAACATGGAGTGGGGTGAGGCCGTTCTGTAGAGATGGTTTACATGTTAAAGCATTAATCAGCATTAGTTGGCTCAGGCTGATAGCACAAAAAGAGCAGTTTTGCTACAAGACAGACGTGTTTATTCGAAGAGTGTTAAGAGATTATACAGAGACTCGAACTGCAGCCTTTGGTTTAAAAATGACTCAGGAAAAAGAGCAGTTATCGATGATGTTATTGACATTAATTGTAAAGATTGCAAAGATAAGACAAAAGTACAGAAAAAAGAAAGCTTACTTCAATGGAAAATGAAAAAAAAAATGCTTACCACCATTTTTGCTTCCAACATAACCTCAATGGAAAAGAATAGTGACCCTTTAACTGCATGTAGGAAATTACGAATAATCCACATACACATTTTATTACAATGATTTATTTGATCCAGCAACAATACTAAACAAATTAAGAGACAACATAAATAACAATCCTTTACATTTATATAGCGCTTTTCTCACTACTCAAAGTGCTTCAGTGAGTGGGGAGCCATTAATGTGTAGCATCCACCTGGATGACGAGATGGCAGTCATTTTTGCACCAAAATGCTCTCTGCTTCACCACACATGAGGCACTAGGTGGTGAAGTGGTAAGAGAGATAGCCAGGGGATGATTAGGGCAGAATGACCGCGCAGTGGAGGGCAATTTAGCCAGGACATGAGATATACCCTACTCTTCAGGAACTTGCTTTTACATCTCATCTGAAGGATGGTGCCATTTTTATTGCAATGTGTCCCCGTCACTGTACTGCGGCAATGGAATCCACATTCAGACCACAGGGTACGCGCGCCTCCTGCTGGCCTCACCGACACCTCTTCCAGCAGCAACCCAAGCTTTTCCTAGATGGTCTCCCATCCAAGTACTGGCCGGGCAGAGCACACTTAGCTTTACAGAGGGATATATTTATCTTACTATTGATTAATATGTATTCAAAACGAATCAAGAGCACATAAAGAAATAAGTATTATATTTAATTAAGCACAAGCACTGTAAGGTTTAAAATGGAAATGCTTAGGCCTGTTTATCTTTTTATGGATCTGAATAAGCTAAAAGCCACCAATATATTATAAGCTAAAGGTCATGTGGGCACTGAAGGGTGGGGAGTGTGAATTCCTCTCTTCAAGACAAGAAATGTGAACTTGAAGTCGTCAATATTGGTGGCAACCACCGGACCAGTGCTAGGTAGGATTAGGCCCTGTCAAGCATATGTGATGTATGAGAAAGTTGCTACGCCCAGTGAACTGGGAAATATTGTGGTACCAGGAGGGCAGGAAAGCTGGGAATAGAACGTTGGAGAGTCAGATGACAGAGACGAAATGTGTTGGGAGATAAGAATTGTGATAAAAGTACGGTTTGTTCATCATTGCATGCTCATTTCACTTGAATTGAGTCCATGTATGAATCACACAATTAAGCCCGATTCTGCTGCCTCCCTAAGACTCCATGTGCCTTCTTGAGAAGTCTGGATGCTGTGACCTCCGCCATGACAGCTTCAGGTGGATGATCTGTTCTGAAGTATCTTACTAAGTAGTAAAGTGCAGCCAAAAAGTAATACTGTTCTTATCTTCTGGTTAATACATTATTGTTAGGCAAGATACAGTGCCTATAAAATGTATTTGTGATGTTTATTCTCTAAAGAAGTTTTCACATTTTATTTTTATACCAAATTGAATCCCAGAGGATTTATTTTTCCTTACTAGACACTGATAGACAAACAAAACCTTTCTAATGTCAAAGTGAAAGCAGACCTTTGCAAAGTAGTCTAAACTAATTACAATTTAAAATACAAAGTAACTGATGATGCAATTCAAGTCTGTATATAGTAGATGGCAGCCATGACAGCCTTCAGTGTGTGTGTGCACAGGTCTCTCTCCACCAGCTCTGACAATTTTTCATATTTCTTCTTTTTCTTTGCAAAACTTCTCCGACTCTGTCAGGTATCATGAACAGGAACAGACTTTTTCATGCTGAGCCACAAATTCTCAACTGGATTGAGATTTGGTCTCTGAATCTGCCACTCCAGGACAGTCACATTGCTGTTTAGAAGCCATTCCTGTGTAGCTTTGGCTTTATGCTCAGACTTGTCGTCTTGCTAGAAAACCAATCTTCACTCAAGGCGTAGGTTTCTTGCAGACTTCATCAGGATTTCCTTTAGATTTTCCTCATATTTTGCACTATACATTTTACGCTCACAAGCCTTCCTGGGCCTGCTGCAGTGAAGCACTCACACGGCGTGATGTTTCCCAGTTGCGTTTTTGTTAATGTGCAGCAAAACCATGGAGTTTAGTCTGACGGTCAGAAGGCTCGATTCTGGTCTCACCTGACCCCAGAACCTTCTTCAGAGTCCTCCATGTACCTCTTGGTAAACTCAAGTCAAGATGTCACAGGATATTTTTTTTTTTTTTTTAAATAATAGTTTTCTTTTTGTCACTCGCCTATACATCTGTGACTGGTGAAGCACCCTGGGACAGCTGCTGTCTGCAGAGTCTCTTCAATCTCACCCACTGTAACTGCTTCAGAGTCCTCAGAGGTCTCTCGGTGTCCTCTCTCACTTGTCTACTTCATTTTTGTAGACAACCTTCTCTAGCAACTCCGTATGATTCCTATTACTTAATAACTGATTTAACTGGCCATTCTGTGACTTAAATATCTTCTTCCATCAATCCCCTGACTTGTGCTTTTTATGGAGTGGCCCGAGTGTTCTTTTGTCTTCATTGTGTAGGTTAGGCCACCATACTGACTCGCCACAAGTAGGCCCCTCCACATACAGTCAGGTGCATTTATACTACAATCAGCCGAAACGCCAGACAGGTGGTCTCCATTGAACTAATTATGTGACTTCTAAAACCAGTTGGCTACACCAATGAAAATTTAGTTGTATTACATCAAACAGGGCAAATACTTGATGGTTTTATAGGTGTAATTAATTTATAGCACATCAAAAAGTGTATTTATTTAATTAACAATCAGAAAAGCCAAATAAAATCCACTGTGATTCAATGTTGTATAACAAGAAAATGTGAAAACTTCCAAGAAGGTGAATATGTTTTTTATAGGAGTGGTAAGTATTTTATTTTATCGCAAATAGTATAATATGCTGTAAATAGTGCTAGTTTAAACTCAAACAGCCCAATGGCTCTTTAACATATTTTCTCTGGCAAATGGGCCTGCTTCACACTTTTCGTGCAACCCGTATGTCTGTATTCGTGTTAATACTGTGTAGGAATGTAAAGTGATATAATGGAGATGGTTTGACCTTTAAAATGTCCACAAAATAAATGCGACAATTTGTGATAGATGCTCCCATCTACAGGTGGAAGAGAAGACATCAAGACAAAGTCAAAGAGTTTGTGCATGGAGTGGTGGCACCTGACATAAAGAAGGCTGGACCTCGACCCCAAGGGCAGAATCGCAATACTTCAGATATGCAACACTGAATAAGGAAAATACTTTTTTGGACAACTAGGTAGTGGTTACTAAAGCACCATACAGAGAGATCTGCATGGACATCAGTTAAGACTTAACTGCCTTTACAATTGTAGCATTTTAAAAGACATGCACTGGGCAATACGTAAAGGTGACTTACAAAGACTAGGAAGAGAAAGAATAAAGTTGCTTGCTTTGCTTACCTTGCCTGAAGAGTCAGGAGGAGCACGGCGTTGCAGGAGAAGTTTGGCCACATCGAGACTTCCATACTTTGCAGCAACATGCAGAGGAGTGAATCCTTTCTGTTAACATTTTAAAATTGTTATATAATACTTTTCCTTCACTGGGTATCTGAGAAAAATCAGGTTTCTTATTGCTTATGTTGGGCTTCTTATCTTTGCTTTATCAATTCATTCATTTTCTAAAATTGCTTAGCTCATTACAGGGTCCTGTGGAGCTGGAACCAATCCACGCACAAGACAGAAATTAACTCTGGAAAGGACTCCGGTTCATCACAGGGCGTCTTCTTATACGCCACCATAGCCAATAATACAGAGAGTCAATGGTCAGGTTAATCTGCATCTATTTGGGATATGAGAGAAACTCAAATCCCAAAGAGAAGCCCCTCAGGCATAGAAGGCGCATGCACACCTGACTAATGTTGACAGAGTGATCGAACTGGAAGCTGAACCCAGGACTTTGGGGCTAACCACTACATCACAGTGCTATCTTGTTAATACTTGAATTACACTTTAGTGGGATGTCTGTTGAGTAAAGAACTGCTGAGGAAAGTCAGCCACCAAGAATGACTGATACAAGGGATGGGTCTGATGATACTGGAGATACTACAGACCCTCACTGGCCAGGGGCAATGTACCGATTTAGATGGAGTGAAGTTGAGAACCACTTTAAGAAAAAACAGACTTGCCTTAGTTGCCAAGGAGTGTGAAGCCCCAGCCTCTAGCAGAACAGAGGCCACGTCCACCTGTCCCTCTCTGGCAGAGATGTGTAATGGAGTATATCCGTTGGTGGTGGCTGCGTCCGGGTGTGCCATGTGCTGCAGCAGCAACTGAACAATTTCAGTTTTGCCAAGTCGTGAAGCAATGTGGAGAGGTGTTTGATCCTCCTGAAATAAAATCAAAATGATGGAAATGTAATCTCTTTGGCTTTAGCGTGACTGATCCATGAAGGTATCTATTCAAAGCCTTCCTTACTTAAGATTTAAAAAGGTGAACACATACTGGACAGTTTTTAAGAATGATTTCCAATGGGTTTGATCCACCCTAAGGTGCCTATTTTAGAAATACAAGAGGAAAACAGTGTCCCTGGGAAAAAAATCACAATGGATACGCAAGAATATGCAAACTCTACACTGACAGCAATCCAGATGAGATTCAACCTCCAGTCATACAGACTGTAAAGCAATCAGTCAGCCATCATTCCCTTATCTGAAGCCAAGTTTTCCACTACAAGCCTATGTAACATGTGAAGCGGAAAAATGAGACAGCACACTCAGAAGAATGCTTCTTAATTACCTATTATTTACATTCATATATCACCGCATAATGAAGGGTAAATCCATATTACATAACCCTTAACTTTAAAGTCATAATACATGATTCTCTTTCCAAACTGGCCCCTGGTGGACATCTAGCAAAGGACAGAAGGAAAACATCACTTGAGTGCCATTATGAACAAAGCTGCACATCCTCTCTCTGACACACCAACACTGAGGACTTTTAGGCAACTAATTATTTAACAGAAGTGTGGCAAGAAACACGACAGAGGGGCTCCTTTATATCAATGGCAATATGCCTGTAGAGTGCCTCCCTGAGACAGGGAATGTAAAGTTTTTCTTTCTTTTTAATTTTCTTTCTTTTTAGTCACCCTGTTGTGTGTTCAGACCATAGTCTGTGTGTATATATATCTTTATTTATTTATGTATCTACAGAACTTCTGTAAAAAGCCAAATTTCCCCCTTGGCACAAAAGGGTCTATCTATTTATCTATCGATAATATACTGCCTTTCACATCTATCTATCTATCTATCTATCTATCTATCTATCTATCTATCTATCTATCTATCTATCTATCTATCTATCTATCTATCTATCTATCAATAACATAGTGCCTTTCATCTACCCGTCTATTAACCAAACATTTGTCAACACAACATCTTAAAGGAAGTAGTAAACTATTTCAGCAGCATCAGATAAAAGGCAGGAATGTGCCCCTTGGAAATGAAGTGGCCAGGGAGCTCTTCTTTAAACAAAGCGTTGAGGGAATCTAGAACAAACTCCTAGAACATGTAGTTGAAGCAGAAACTTTGACAATCTTTAAGGATGGACCTGGATGAGATATCGGTACAGCTCAGCTATCAGCTAAAAAAGTGAGCTTAAGGAACTGAATGGCCTCCTATCATTTGTCAGTCAGTTTTCTTATGTTCTGTATGGAACTCCAGCATATCAACAGGCATATCCATGATCACTCACTGCATTTAACCTAAAATATACCTCATCTCTGGAACAAGAGAGAAGGCCAGAGTCCCTGGAGGGGGGGACTAACACTAACACATGAAGTACATAGAGAAACTGTAAATTTCACAGAGACAGTGGCTTAGCTGGAGATCAAAACCAGTTCAAATGAGGTGCGAGGCAGTACCACTACATAATCGTCACCTTTCTATTAATTTTCAGAACTTGCCTCTTCCATAATTACTAGATGAGGTGCCTGTTCACACACACTGACTGGAGGACATTTGAAAGGCTCCTAGTAACCTGAGTGATGTTGATATGTCAGAAACTCGGAACACTGACGTAGGGAGAACATGCCACCTATGTTTGCATGAATGTCTTATCTGCAGGGTGAGCTTAATCAAATGAAATTCCATGCATCTGATATTGCTCTGGCAATAACGTATTTACAAACCCTACTTGGCAGGCCCACCATGTACCCCTTCTGTGTATCCAGTATTTCCCCTCCCCCCATAACATTTGTACCCTTCTGTGTATCCAGTATTTATTTTCTTAAGGACAGTAAAGGCAACTCACCCGAGCTCTGGCATCTACAAGGGCTCCATTTCTTAAGAGGCAGCGAACAACTTCCACTTGGCCAGCACGTGCGGCCATGTGTAGGGCAGTCTCGCCACGCTGTGGGTACAAGAAAATCAAACTGTCAGGCTGAAATGTGCAAAATGTTCATATTATTACAAAGTCAAACAAAAACAATTCTGGTGATACTTCTTAAGCCAAATAAGAATAAAGAAATGATATACATAATGTTCAACTATGAAGAGTCCTCATGATGACCAGAAGCTGTGTATGCGAGCATGACAAACCGAATAAACAGTAATATTCCAACGTGCACCTCGTGATCAGTGGCCCATAGCACAGAACAGGTTTGTAAATAAATAATCGAGTCCCAGAACCATGCAGGCTCAGAACGGGTGCAGCTGGACGCATGACGGCAGTACTCTGGGATTGATTGCAGCGCTTGGCTGACTGCACACTCACGTGCGAATGTGGGTGGATCAGTCAGGTGATGAATTCACATCTCAAAGTGCACCTGACTAGGCGGTAATAAAGGAGCCCGTATGGTAGAGAAAAAAGAGGGATGTAGAAACACATGAGACAGAAAGAGAGATGGAGGTTTAAGAGGATGGAAAGAAAGAAGGAAGGAATGACGGAGACAGCAGAATAATGAAAAGTAAGGGTGCTGCACCGTGTAAAGAGCCTGAGAAGGAGCATATGGCAGGTGCTTAAAGGGGATGAAGAGGGTCACTCCGGCTGAACATCTTCAGGTAGCTTCAGTGACCCATTGCTCAATTGGGCTCCCACATAATGCAGACGGGTGGCAGCAGGAGTTGGAAAAGAGAGGCTCAGAGCGGCGCCCTGCCGGGCACCTCAGACATTAGCTGGGACACAAGCCCGGATTTTGAAGGTTGGCTGTACCTGTTGATAGATGTCTCCTCATGCTGCTGGATCCAAAGAGGGTAAGCCAGGGAGACATTGGCTTTTAGAAAGAGGCACCGGGGCTTGTGCGCTTTTAAAGAACAGTTTTCTGATATTTAAACCCCAATTTTTATGGATTTATTTATTGCATTTTAACCTCCACATGGACACTGTATTTTTTTATGGATTATTATTTTATTATGGATGATGCACTGCACTATTTGCACTTTGATGTTTTGTTTGAATTTTAATAAAAGTGCTCAACTCTTTTGCACTTACCCCTTGCCCTACATGTGTCCTCATTTGCCTGGCTCATCTCCGTCTATGACTATAAACAATTTCAGGCTGAGGAGGCTCCAGGAAGCAACAAGGTAAGCGTGGATCAAACCTGGACCATCACACACCTCTGAAGTAATATCTTGATTTGATGCAAGTCAACAAATATCAGTATTTAATGAACTGTTAGCCTCAATTAAATGATATTTCATAATTAAAATGACAAAGGAAACCTTTATTCAATATTGTCTGAAACAAGCAGCAGTATACTTGGAGTCGCCAAATGTTAAGTGACAGTCTTATGGAGAGATTTCTACTCCATGTCAGCTAAGATTTGGTTTGGAAAAATCTTAATGCAGTTAAAATGGAATTAAAAGAATGGAATCTTTAAAGTCATTGAAAAGTCCCCAAAGTCACAGAAAACTGAAATGGTTTTAGTTCACTGGCTTTTGAGATGGTACAATGCTAATCCCACTGGTTCAAAAGTAACAAAGAATACTTGGGTTAAATAGGCAGAGCAGACACAAATCATTATACAAAGTATGGTTAAAAGAAAAAGGGCAATAAATACACCATCAAATTTTTAATAAACGAATATCACATACTGTATATATCTGCAACACATGCTATACCAAACAAATAGCAATCAGACATTACGTCTCAATGAACCATGGTCAGATAGTAATACTGAATTGGCAGTGCAGCTGGTCGCATAATGGAGCCTGGGTCAAAGGCCAAGCTTTGCTAAAAGGAACCTTAAACATTCTAAAGATACACAAGAGCATAAGTTCCTGTAGTCAAATGAGACCAAAACTGAACCTTCTTGGCAAAATGTAGAATGGCACACCCGCAAAAGCACCATAAACTACCCTCCCTTATATGAGCCTGACTGTAATCCATGTCTCCATGCTTACTTGCACTCCTGAATTTTGCCTTAAGGTTTCTGTACCAATTGACCTTCCCACCATTATGTTCTCCCTTGTTCTGCTCGGACTCTCCTTTTTATACTGTCATTGGGCACAAGTGCGCAATCATGTGCCCCAGAGTTACAGCTTAAAGGCTCTAAAATGGTAAATGTCTTCCAGAAAATTAAAGTTTAGACCCCCTTGAAGAGATACCCAGGTAAATGAATTGTGTAGCCATTAAATGGTACAACATGTCAGTTGCTTAAATAATGCAATACTCACAATGTTGGTGACATCTGGAGATGCCCCATTCTGCAACAGCAGCAGGACAATGTTCAGGTGGCCCATAAAGGCAGCCACATGTATTGGTGTTAGGCCAGACTGAAAAACAAAGAGTCACCATGTTACTCCACCAAACACAGCTTCTTGACAGGTTAGTTAATGACTTCATTATATGATTGGTATTATCAAAACCTTCTCTCTCTTTCATGACCCCTTTCATTATTATTTATCAAATACAGCGACTTTCATATTTATCAAGTCTAATTTAACACATTTCATCTCTGCCAGTCCTTTCATCTGATATTCACTAAATGGACAAAAGTATGTGGACACCCCTTCAAATGACTGAGTTCAGATGTTTCATCATTAACAAGTGCATCACTTCAACATGGCAGAATGGGTCGAAACTGAAGAGCTGAGCGACTTAAAAGGTGGCACTGTCATAGGATGTCACCTCTGCCACATGTCAGTACTTGAAATTTCTGCTCTGCTGGATCTCTGCTGTAAGCAAGTGCCTTTGTTGTGAAGTAAAAGCATCAAGAAGCAACAACATCTCAGCCAAGAAGTGGCAGACTGCAAAACTGCAGAGGGCAGGGCCGCCAAGTCTTGAAGTTCATAAAAATGACCTATTGTTTTGTGGCATCCCTCACAATTGAGACTCAAACTGCCTCTGGAAGCAACATCAGCACTAGAACCGTACGTTGGGTGCTTGTGAAATGGGTTTCCATGGCTGTGCAGCAAAAGGGCCAAGCAGTTGCTGGAGTGGTGAAAAACACACAACCTACTGGACTCTGAAGCAGCTGACACATTTTCTCTGGAGTGAAAAATCACACTTCATTATCTGGCAGTCTGATGGACCAACCTGGGTGTGGTGGAAGCCAAGAGAGCGCTTCCTTCCAAAATGCACAGTGCCTACTGAGAAGTTTGGTAGCGGAGGGATAATAGCAGTGTTTGGGCTAAGTCTCTTGGTTCCAGTAAAGGGTTCTGTTCATGCTACAGCATCCAAAGACATTTTAGAAAAAAATTGTGAAAGCCCTTTTTCCTTTCTAGCATGACTCTGCTGCTGTGCAAAGATCAAGGACCATAATGACAGATGAACCCTAGTGGCCTGCACAGAGCCATTACCTCAACATGAACACCTTTGGGATGAATTGGAACATTGAATTCAAGTCAGATCTTCTCATCCAACATCAGTACCTGACCTCACAAATGCTCTTTGGGCTGAATGGGCACAAATTCCAAGATACCCTCCAAAATCTTGTAGAAAGAAGAGTGGAGACTGTTATAATTACACATCTGGGAAACTTCATAGTATTGCCCATAGTTTTAAAATGGGATGCCCAACAAGCTGAGGTAGGTGTCGGGTATCCACCAACTTTTCTCCATTTAGAAAAGCACATCATATTGGCACTAGATATCATCTTTAGTTATGCATGTTACCTCTGTTATGGCTTGGATGGACGCCCCATACTTCACCAGTAGCTCCATGACCTTGACCCTGTTTTTCTTACAGGCGATGTGCAAAGGCGTAAAACCATTCTAGGGAACAAGAAAAAGTCACTTGGATGACAAATGAAGACCCTCTAAAATGTGGAAACAAACCATCTTTCTACAGTTACAGGAGTGATCCAATTAAGCTGTTGCTTAAGGATATCCAAGGTCTGCCCAAAACAGGAGAAAGGTTAGAATCGCCTTACACTCACAAGAAAAATGTATCAAAATTTGTTCAGAGTACACGTTCTTACACGTAAGAACTAAACTTATTGCTATGCACGACGGTTGCTCTCTTCACTCATCTTGCTTGGCTATGTTGGATGATGGAAATGTTGTGGGATTTTAATCTTTTTAGTTACATTCATTTATGGTGGTGCAGGAATTGCTTGACCAATCACAGCTTATCTTTAATTTGGAGTACAATGTGATTCCCTAATTCAGATTTCCAAAAGTACAAGTGTCTCTCCAAAACCAATGTCTTTAATTTTTCTGATATTTGAGAAATGTACTCATAGCTCTCATATACATCAAAGCCATCCTCAAATAGTACTAAGAGTTTAATAGAAGGTTCACAAGTACAACACTATATACTATGTCAGCAGCCATATCACCCTGTAGCCCTAGACTGGTTGCCCACTGAAGCTAAGCAGGGTTGAGCCTGGTCAGTACCTGAATGGGAGACCTTCTGGGGAAAAACTAGGTTGCTGCTGGAAGAGGTGTTAGTGAGGCCAGCAGGGGGTGCTCACCCTGTGGTCTGTGTGGGTCCTAATGCCCCAGTATAGTGATGGGGACGCTATACTGTAAAAGCACCGTCTTTCGGATGAGACGTTAAACCAAGGTCCTGACTCTCTGTGGTCATTAAAAATCCCAGGATGTCTTTCGGAAAGAGTAGGGGTGTTACCCCGGCATCCTGGCCAGATTTGCCCATTGGCCTCTGACCGTCATGGCCTCCTAATCATCCCCATACACTGATTGGCTTCATCACTCTGTCTCCTCTCCACCAGTAAGCTGGTGTGTGGTGGGCGTTCTGGCGCACTATGGCTGCCGTCGCATCATCCAGGTGGATGCTGCACACTGGTGGTGGTTGAGGAGACCCCCTTGTATGTAAAAGCGCTTTGAGTGCCTTGAAAAGCGCTATATAAATGTAATAAATTATTATTATTATATAATTATAGATTATATTCAGAGCCTTCAGAAACTTTCGGACCCTTTCACTTTTTTACGTTCAGGCTGACTTTTCAATTTCACCGTTCTGCGGGCTGCATCCCAATTTTGTTTTCATAAGCTGTTCCATTTCAAGTCTGCTTCACCTTCAAAAATGCACCACTGCAGCCCACCCTACTGACTACTGCACACTTACAATAATATATTATGCACACGACTAAAATCAAGTGCAGGTTAAGAACTTTGCTATCCAGACATTCTGTTTAGAGGCACAGCTCGCTATGTATTTTATATTCTGGCTCTCGCTTTATTTCAATGGTAAATGTAAACAGTTTGGCTGGCATGTGTGTACACTTTAGACCTAAACCAGTAATGTTTTACCCGACCTTTGGTGTTTCTTAAGGTGTAATCTTTTATGCAATGTTAATGAGAGACAAACCAGAGCTCGAGCGTTGGGATTGGCTCTCTTATCCAGAAGCAGCTTGGTGACTCTGTAGTGGCCACAGTGAGCAGCAACATGAAGGGCAGTCAGGTAGTCCAATGTGACATCATCAACGGGAGCTTTGTGCTGGAGCAGGTGCTTGACGCATTCAACGTGGTCTCCCTGAGCTGCCATGTGAAGGGGTGAAAGGCCATTCTGCAAAGACCAAAGACAAGATTTAATTCTTCAGAAACAGACACTGTATTCCATTTCTAGCTCTGAAGCGAGTCCCAAAGTATTCTTTCATTTCTGCCTCCCTAGACTAAAAAGTACACTTGGTGTCTTGCTGATGCCAGGAATTATAGATTTGAGCAAACACTGTAGGGTATAATGAAAAATCAAGACATTGTAATACCTCACCACTGTTTGTTTCATCATTTGTTTGCATTTCATAAACCTTTCATCAATGAAACTGCAGGCGGATTCTGCCAAGACAATAAGTTGAATCAAGACTTCCGGAAGTTAATCCCATATCTAATTTAACTATAACTGTAACCCTCGCTATGCCACTTTTGAGAAAATCCGCCTCTAAAAGAGGAGCCCAAAGTAAAGCGTTGGGTGTGGAAGCAGTTTCAGTTGTTTCACCAGCTTCCTGATTTTGTGTTTGGTGTAGCCAGCCATTGGAGCGCCATCTGTGAAGACAGCAGGAGGTGTCAGGTCGCCTTTTCAGCAATATGTGCACTTGTCGGGACTGCAGTCACCTCTGACCCTCACCTGTACATCTCAATATGATGAGCAGCCTCTTTAATGTATCAGAGTTTTAGAACCCAAGAGCAAACACTACATATTTGGACTTGCAGTAGGGTCTTCCCCTTCCTTTACTGTGTGAGTTTAGTAGATTACAAATTTCAACAATCGCCTCTTTTGAAGGAGTCAGCTTTTTTGGGTGTGTTTTTTTTTCTCTTTGCCCAAAAGTGCTACACATATTCAATTTCATAACCCATGTTGTCCATTACAGAGCGGAGTTAGAATTTAACTTTGCAGTATTGAGGATGCAGCACATAATCACAAGCTCACTTCAGGCCAGTTTGAAGTTGCTAATCGGTTAAAAATGCAGCAACAGATTCTGTCCCTCAATATCCTATAAATTCAATATTCTATTCTAGTCTAGAGGAAATGAATCCTGACAGTCACTTTCGCCTCCTTTTAGAGTCCTTTTCAGGTTCAGGAACTCCCCAAGGGCACATTCACTTCAAACACCGTTTTTCTGCTGTTCTTAAAACCAGACCAGAAAGCTCCTCATCCACTTGTGAAGTTCTTTGTTATTATTTTTAGTGATGCTCTGAGGCTAGGGATCTGCACTGGCAATCGGAAGGCTGCCGGTTTGAATCCTATGAAATGCCAAAAGTGACTCTACTCTGTTAGGCCCTTGAGCAAGGCCCTTAACCTACAATTGCTCCATCCTGGGTATGACGTTAATCTGCACCCAGCCCTGCATGTAGGCCCTTTAACCTGCAGGGAAAAACCTGGGAGTTGGTGGCAGAATTGGCACTCCAGGCACCATAAAAAACCTCACATTGGTTTCATTCCATCTGAGCTAGTGTGGCGCTGAGGTGTCACCCGTTGCACAGCTGCACTTGGGTCCTAATCTGGGATCCGGAGTTGATCCACCACATGACAGATAGATAGATAAAGTATCTATCTATCTATCTATCTATCTGTCATGCGGTGTATGCGGCAATGTGCTGTATCAGCGCCTGCTCCTAACCTCCTCCTCCTATTCACATCTAGTAGTTTTAGCACTGAGCAGTTTAGAAAATGCCTGTCAGCAGCAGGTTTTGAGCAGTTTCTGCCAAAACTCTTGTTCTACTGAAATGAATGGTAACACTTGTAAAAAGATGGTGTTTCGGGAGTGTTTTTACAGGACGTCACTGCTTCTTCCTGTGAGATGATCCACAAGTGAAGCAGGAGACTTCTAAATTCTGTAAATAAAAAAATGAAGTCTTCACTGACCTGGTCAAGCAGCCCCCCTGAGCTGTATCACCTCTAGTACCCTGAACTAAAAGAAATTGAGCCAAGGACTTTATTGCCACGGCCATCAAAGAGAACTGACAGGTTCTGCCTGCATCAGAAAAACAGCGAAAAGGTAATTGTGTGCCAGTCCTGTGTGATTATTTTAATAATATATATTTACTTTTTATTATGAAAGCACTAACTTTGATGTTAGCTGTCACTCATGGCCATTTGTAAATGGATGTTTGTGGTCAACTGTGTATTTACGGTCATGCACAGTCACTTTATTTGTCATCTTTGAAAATGCTTGAGAAACGCCAGAAAAACACCTGTCAATAAACAGCCTGAATATGCCAAACAGATACTGGCCATTTACAATGCTCGAGTGTTTATTGAGGATGGCAGGCAGTGTGGCACAGTGGACTTCAAAACCCTGAGGTTGTGGGTTCAAATCCCGCCACTGACACTGTGTCACCCTGAGCAAGCCAGTTGACCTGCCTGTGCGCCAATTGAGAAAAAAAAGAAATTATATCTCATATTGTTGTACAGTATGTGGCTTTGAAGGTGTTGGCAAAATAAATAAATGCAAATGAATGAGTGCTGAGGCTTTCATCGGACCACCAGACACACAGTCCTCTCTTGGTCCCTGCTCCTAAATTTCCACAGCTTACCATTCCTTCATTGTACTGGGTGTCTGTTTCGGGCGCCTCTGCTGGACAGTAAAGGGTAACCAATATACGTAAGTCGGAGTCTTTGTAGCTCTAAACCTCGATGTAATACAAATCACTTCATCCACTGTTTTTTCATGGTACATTGAATGCCCTTCTGTCATATTGTACATATACAGGGTGGTCCAGATCTAATTATGCAGATCCAGATCATCTGGATGACTTTGATTTATGCGGGGACGATTCCAGTTTGGCTCAAAGACGATTCTTCATGTCGTCAGTTCGCACACTTCTTGATGGCCCAGGATTTTTCGGATGCTTTTCTATGTAATAAACTTAATAAGTTATAGCGTAATTAAAACTGCATAATTAGATCTGGACCACCCTATACAGGCCACTAAACTTGAGTAAAGCAGCCAGAAAGTGAAGAACCACTCAGGTTGCTATGTTCTTAGTGACTGAAACAAATGAAGATTCGGTTAAACCTCCTATCTTATTTAAACTTTGTTAACTTAAAGAGTGTTTCACAAACATATCAACAGGCTAATTCACAATCCTGAGAACAGAGAAATTGATTTTTTGAATAAGACATCACAATGCAGTTTGTTTGTGTGACAGAATGCACTTTCATGCTACTATATTGTCAAGGTTGGCACTGACCTTGGTCCTGGCTAGCATCGGCGCTCCCCTTTCAAGAAGCAGCTCTACAGCTGGGTCGTGTCCACTTCGTGCCGCACAGTGCAGAGGTGTGAGCCCATCCTGCAAGACAGAAAGACCACCAAATGGATTCCTTTAGTTTGCCATCTTCATGGATGTGGCCTTATTTTAGTGTAACGTGACAATATAAAATGTGTTTGTCTTTTCAATTAACTCTTTCAGGGCTGAAAAGCACACAAAGTAATGGCAGACATATTGTCTGTCGCTGCGTGCTGTGTCCGCCAGTTCACCAGGAATGTGCAGCACTGCTGGCTGCCAGGCTGTTTGTGTGAGGCAAAGGGCGAGGACGACAGTGGCGGTCACAACAATCAGGTTTGTACCTCTTGTCATTGTAGTGGCTGTCCTCCCAGGAAAACACTGTCATAGGCACATCAGCTACACAAACCTGTTCAGCACCACAATCAGCTGACGCTGGTACCTCACATTCATTTTCCATCAAAATCTGAGTCTGACAAGTCAGAGTCCAATTCAGCGATAGTATACAAAACATCATCATCCAGGGAATATTTTGCTTTACACATTCGCTTCGATCTCTCGCCAGATGTCGATGCCGTTGTTTGCTCCTCGCCACTCACGCCAATGCAGGGAATCTCTGTGAAACCAATGAAGCCAACGTTCCGTCTAGCAAAGAGAGTCCAACTAAAATATAACGGCGGGCTTTATCATCGTTTACAGTTCCTTTTAACAAAAGTCGACATCCGCCCTGAAAGAGTTAAAGAACAAAACTGGCCAAAGCTATTTGTTGGTTTACTTTAACTTCCTTGGCATTACTTGGGCTGAAGGACAACTCAGGAGTGCTCTCTCTATCATCCACTGAAGAAACAATTAAAAATTAAGATTTATTAAAACAGCTCCTTTAAAGACTATTAAAAGCATGAAGTTGTAACCACAATTCACAGAAATGAAGGCTTACCCTTTAGTCCATCTGCCTTCTGAACCTGCTTATTTCCTCTACATGTGCCATACGCACAGGAATAAAAATGAGAGGCGGTCAATATTTTAATTTCAACTTTACCTTGGATATGTGTGCTTTAGGCATCCATGAACACAATATGATCACTCTCTGTATGCTGCCTATGGACAAGACCCTCTTGATTGAAACTTACCACTGTTATTAGCACAGTAAAACACTGGAAGCCTACTGATTTTGAGTAAAACCACTCAGGTGGATTTTGCTCTACAGAGGTAATGATTTTGTGTTTCATGAATTTATTTGTGTCTCACGTCTAGCACAATAAGGGAAGGAGAACACAGTCGATTCAGAAAGTCTTCAAATCTCATTACATTCTGCACATTTAATTGTGTTGTACATTTCATTTTAAATAGACTAGGGGGCTTTGCCTCCTGCTCACACTACACGCCTGCAACTTTGTGCCTCTGCCACTCACGTATGTGGATTTCACTTTCACCAAACAACAAAACTTAATTCTTGCAGATACATCCCTTCATTGGGAGAAACACTACTTTTCCCTGATGGAAACACAAATTAGACGATCTACAAATCTCCAACTTAAAGTTTAAAGCCAAACAATATCTCCATACTTCTGTCATATCACCTATGTCCATATATTCGCTTTTCCCTTTTCATCAATATTGCATTGAATTTTGATTTCGTGTTTGGAATTCCATCGTGTCAACGCAACACATAACTGCCCGTGAGCGAATATCATTTTTTTGTCTCTACACGAACTGTGTCTGACAATAGCATTCACACAAATAAGAAATGACTGAACCGTGTGCGTGGTTGTAAATTTTTTAGATGTGGACGGGACTTTTCCAAATCTCTTTGCATAAAGTTTTGTTTCGCGGGGCTTGAAATTTTGTCTCACGGGATTTCACTTTCACCAAACAACAAATCTTTTAATTCTCGCGGATACGCCTCTTCACTACTTTTCCCTGATGACAACATGAATTAGACGATCTACAAGCCTCCGAACAAAATATTCAACCTCTAATAATTTCCGTTTGCTTGCGCTAATACGATCTTTCCTATCATTTTTTTGAGACTATCTCTAACCTGCTCTGTATGTGTATCGCCCCAACGTTTATGAATTCTTTACGACGCTCTACTTTGTCGTCTACTCTTTTGTCTTTTATTTCCGGCCCTGGGTGTGGTTAAATCTCTTGGCACAAAGTTTCGTCTCGCAGAAATGAAAGTGTCTCTCTGAGAAAGTCACGTCTCATCTCTCTTTCCAAGATTTTTTTTTATTATACAGTAATCCCTCGTTTATCGCGGGAGATAGGTTCCATGGCCGGCCGCAATAACTGAATTTCCGCGAAGTAGGGACACCATATTTATTTAATTATTTAACGTGTATTTGGACGTTTTTAAACCCTCCCTGTACTGTTTACAACCCACCCTTTACTTTATTAATAACAGGGACAACAGTTAAGCAATATGAAATCGGTAGATAAGTTTACAGTTACTGTATAGCGAAGTACACGTACCTATATATGATGTGATGATGGTGATGAATATGCTGTGCAGTAAAAATGATGACGATGAAGGTGATGATGACTTTTACTGCTCAGCCGATGACTGTATCTTACGTCTCTTCTGATGGCGGTGCCATTTCCTGGGGCACCTCTTCTACCGTTTCCGAAGGTGTATCCGTAGTAGTATTAGGAACTGGCTCTTTTTTGCGAGGCTGCAAAAACATTGTGATTAGCAGTTGCTGCCGCTGCTTCTTTTTCCGGTCGAAGAGCAGCTCGTAGGCGGTCATGACGTCGTCGGCCTTTTTGCAAAATTGGACCGATCGAACCATATCGTCGTCCAATTCCTGTGACCGCTCTTGCAGATCCTTAGCCAGTCTGCAGCCACAGCCGCAAACGTTCTCCCTTCCATCAACATATCCAGAATTTCACCTTCTCAGCGATCGTCATCATTCTTCATTGGCGTTTAGACTCAGCACCAGCCTTGGAAGAAGGAGCACGTTTGGGAGCCATTGCAGGGGGTGAAAATTGAAGCGAAGTTCAACACAAAGAAACCACAAAAAAAATCACACACAGTACAGTGCTTGGCAAGAAAGCTTGAAGCGAAATGGCCGCGACAGAGAGACAAGGGGAGGTGCTGTGGGATCTGGACATCAGTCAAAGCACCAATCACGGGCCCGATTAGAAAGCGGGAAGCTGTGATTTGTCGTCTCCCTCCCATGTACCAATCACAGCCCGTGTTACGCACTTAGTCACCGAACTTGTTTTGTTGTTCTTAGACTAGGAAATACTACTACTATATTTAAAAACCCGTAAAGTCGTGAATCCGCGAAAAGTGAACCGCGAAGTAGCGAGGGATTACTGTAATAGACAGATACATTTGTCATTTTTGTCCATCAATCTTCACTCAATAACCCATAATAACAAGGTGAAAGCATGTTTTCAGAAAAGTTTGCGAACTTATTCAAAAATAAAAAATGAAATCTCTCACTACATTCTACTCTCTGTAGAAAGTTATGGGGTCTGCATACTTTCTGAATCCACTGTAACTTTGCAAAATAATTCTTCCGTTTCATTGCATAATATAAAATCTGGCCTGTGGTATTTTAATGCTAAAGTGACAGTCAGGGTTGTGTGAATATCTCAGCAGCATCATGTGCAAGGCAGGAATCCTCAGGTGATACCAATAATCTTAACTTGTATGTCTGACAAGTAAGAGGAAACCAAAGCATCCAGGAAATAATGAGAATAAAGAAAGAGGGAAAGAATGTGTAAACCTCTCACATAAGTGGCCACACTGGGAAGTCCAAGCTCAGCTCCCTGGAAAAGTGCTGTAATGATTTCTTACTGCAAATATATTTTTAAAATCACGCTTAAAAAGAATGCTTTTGCAGTAGGGTTTCATTGTAAAAGATAAAGAGAAATCAAAGAGCCTCTGTGAGTGATCACTGCTCAGGGAGTAAAAGTTGTGGAAGTGCACTGCTACACGTACTCATGGGGGGATCCACAGGCTGGATTGTTTTACAAAGGAAGAAAGGGCAGAGCAGACCCTTTTTTTTTAGAAGACTGTCCCCTCCTGTATATGAGCAGGGACAGCATTTACATGGTCTACAAGTTTGTGATAACAGCTAGCGACAGTAAGAGGTGGGGGACAGTTCCCATGTAATACACACCCTAGTCTTGGCGTCAATCTGTCCTCCGCGGTCCAGAAGGAGGCGCACCATATTAGTATTTCCTCGTTTAGACGCAACGTGTAAAGGAGTAATTCCATTCTGCAAAGTGAAGAAAAAAAAAACAATTGTGGAAACACACAAAGGAGAGGACAGACCGTTGAGAATCACCGTACACACAATCAATATACACACAAAAACAAGGCACATTTTTGGCGCTAAAGAGTCTTGTTACATGCTCAACACCTGTATTTACATTGATCATATGAGAGCCACCAGCTACGAGCAAAACTGATAAAGCAGATCCACCCATTGTTATCAAACTCACTCAATCCAGGCCTGGGCAATAGCGCCAAGAGCTCATCACAGCAGCACCCATCATTGGGCTGGCTGGCACTCTGTGTCACGGTACACTTACATACAGTATACTCCTCATTTATACCTACAGGGCCAATCAAGAGTCACCAGCTGATCTAACCGGTACATCTTTAAGATGTAGGAAAAAAAAAAATCACACAGACACAGGGATACAGATAGAGCCTGGACGGGGAGATTAGATTAGATTTTGATAGATAGATAGATAGATAGATAGATAGATAGATAGATAGATAGATAGATAGATAGATAGATAGATAGGCACTATGATAGATAGATAGATAGATAGATAGATAGATAGATAGATAGAAAGGCACTATGATAGATAGATAGATAGATAGATAGATAGATAGATAGATAGATAGATAGATAGATAGATAGATAGATAGATAGACAGTACTTTATTTATCCTAAGAAAAAAAAATTAGCTTTCACAGAAGCTCAACAAATACATAAAGAAAGCGGAGATTTTGTAAAATGCTGCTGCCTGCACAGCACCCGGAGTGCCAAGGACTCAGCTGCTTTAAGGCAGCAGTAATAGCAAATGAAGCCCAATGCCACATTCGAAAGGCACATTTGAATTTAAATGGCAATAACATATTTCTTATTCTAGGACTGTAACACTGTGGAGGAGCTTGTGTGTCCTAGTGACCCTTAAAGCTATGTTGTCAGGAGCAGACTGACAAATCAGCCCGAGAGGTGGAAACAGAAGAAGAGCGACTAAAAGTTGGACTTCCTTGATAGTTCTAATTGAAACTTGCCCAGGGAGTGGGGTCTGTTTCTGATGACTGCCATCTAGTCACTGGGCAACCCATATATAGTCTGGTCAGCCCTGCATGATACATGGAGTCACAATATGGACACAAATAAGAGCCATGTGGAATAAGTCATATAAAAAATAGACACAGATTTGCTGCGCCCTGGTAGATGAATCTTCCTCTTGGAGTATGAACTGTAATTTTCCTTGCAGAAAAAAAGAAGGAGCCACTGAGAAAGGATAAAACATACAGACTAACAACAGTTGGACACACTTAAAGTGAAGTTACACACACACACACTTTGGTCTGAACAAAGAAGAAAATTAAAAAGAATTGGCTGTGACAGTCACATGCATTATGCAGAAGAAAGAAGAAGGAGAGCTAAGTGATTATTTATTTAAGAAAAACAGACTGAAATGAAACATGGGGAACATACCCGGGCTGTGAAGTCCACTGCTGCACCGCGGTTTAGGAGGAGTGTGGCCACATTGACATTCCCATAGTGGGCAGCAATGTGCAGGGGGGTAAAGCCACTCTGGAAAACAGAACAAGACACGGCTTAGCTGTGGGTCAATGACACCTGGCGTTGAATTCATTCTTGCCCCATGCAGCAGTCACATTAGATCATCACTGTGAAATATAAAACGGCAAATAAATAAAGATACCCAAAACCAAAAAAAAGAAAACCACAGAAACAGTCCATAGAATAGATCCATGCAACAGGTTTCATCCTACAAAGCATATCCAGATTTGTAAGTTTCCAAAAGAAAATAAACCAAACAAAATATTCTGAATGAAGACATACATCATACAGTACAGTCATCGATACACTAAAGACACACAAGGATTTGTTAATAAAACACAGGGGAAGGGGATAAAGAAATCAAGTCAGCCAAATAACCAAAACACAAGTGCACTATGCCACCATATGTTAGAGTAAGAATCACATCAGGGTTATGAAAACTGATATTGCAGAGCAGTTGAGTGAAATGCTTCCCTTACCTTTCCATTCTGTTAGACATGTTCCGAATTAATGTGAAAACATTATTTACAAAAAATGTGAAGAATATCGCCACTGCCAAATGATTACATCTATACATTCAATGCTGGCAATGATGCAACATGAATTTCAAAATGATACATGAAAGCAAATTATTTTTTCTCCCTTCCCACTTCATCCCAGGGAGAAACATTCCCATTTTCAACAAACTTTGAAGCGTTCAATTTTTGCATCTGCTTGTAATTTCATATAAATATTCAAACTAAAGTCAGTACAAATTCTCTTTATTACACACATAAAAGGCAGACATGGATATATTTAATACACTGCAATTATCAAGCACCACATTTCCAGATTAGGGGTCAACAACCTGAGACATGCTGTGTAAGGTCCACACAGGAGAACAACTGTGGCACAGAGGGGGCTTCATATGTAAAACTGCACCGACTCAGCACAGTGTGGCATTGTAATAAAGCAAAAGAAATCAAATACTTTTGGATTTGTACCAATGATTTACAAACTAACAGATTAACGTTTGACTAGTTATATTTTCTGAGTGTGTATTTATGTAGAACAATCCAATCGGCCTTATGTTGTATCATTTTTTTTCCCTTATAGTCACCACCAGGAAGTTTGTGTCCAGAAAAAGGAGTCACTATTTGCTGACTGCCACCAATAGAAGAAGAAACACAATTTTAAATAACGGTTTTGTAGAGAGCGACGATTAATCAGTTTTACAAGATATAGTAGGTGTTGCAGGTTAAAAAGAAAATGGTGTCAGACTCATGGAGTCCCGAATGAGGCACGTGACCTGCATTGTGAGGGAGCGTCAGTTATGGCACTCCGGCCATGTGTCGCGTGTCCCTGAGGGTGATCCGGCTCGTAAGATCCTCATTGTTGGGGACCCGAGTGGCTGGACCAGGCAAAGGGGTTGCCCACATAACACCTGGCTGCAGCAGATGGGGGGGGTTCACTGGACTGTGTGTCTGCCTGGGGGTTGCAAACTGGGATCCTGAGTTGTTTCTTCATGTGGTGAGTGCAGCAACGTGCCGTACCAGTGCATGCTCCCCAACTTGACTTGACTTGAGTCAGAAATGCCATCACCTGAATTTTCCTTTGCGGGTAAGTCAGTATTTATCTAAACTTTTTAGATTTTTGTTTGTGTTGGCTGTACAGCCTCCCCTGCACACAGGTAGAGATGTGATGAGCCTGTGCTCACAGTTGTAATGTTTCAGCCTTGATTGGTCACTTGCTCTTGTTGTTTTCTGGCTGCTCGGCTCTGCGTTTGCACCAAGGAAGACCACCAAGCAGACTTTTTAAGGACTGAAGGTGCACGAGGGACCGAAATCCATAGCAGGCCTTCCTGTACAGTATGAAGACAAGTGTTTAACCACAGCAGGGTGCTTAAGAATTGATTGGGAGGCTCAATAATGGCTGCACATCCAGTATCGAGGACAACACTGAGGAAATCCGTATCATGGCTCTGATGAATGGACTATCAATGTGCTGGCAAATAATATAGAAATTAGCCACGGTCCTGCATATGGTACATAACTATCTGACAGACCAGCCAAAAACTTTTTTTTTTCTGATGGCATAGACAAACGTGTGGAATGCTGGACCGCAAGCAAGGGCATTAGGTTTGAAAGTGAGGTGTCTGTATGCTCTAAACTGCAGTTCTAACACATTTCATAAACAGAATGCAGATAATGATTGACTTACCCTCATATATGAACAGAATTAAATGAAGGCAGGCCTTCTTAGGATCTGCTTACGTCGTGAAACTGCATAACTCAAAGAAAGCTAACCCTTCTCATCGACGTTTATGGACCTTAGACCTAAAACAGCTGCCTAGTGATCTTAGAAAGAAAACAATAAGAAAGTGGACCTTGCAGAATGGCAGTATACCACCTTGGGTGTTGCCCAATTCAGCTCCCAAAAGCCTTTTCTGAGCCTTCCAAGTCTTACATAAATGCTGGACATGAGTCAGTAGGATACCATTTTAAGAAAACAAGACAGCAGATCATGGGGCTGCCTATTGTTTATGTGTATGGACTGAATTGAATTACGGATTTCGGTTCGGAGGTTTGAAAGGCCGACTGACAAACAGTGTAGAGATATTGAAAAGTTGATAACCCCCAGTCTTGATAAATGGTGTAAGTTATATTTTGTATTTCAGCCAATTGTTCAAGCAGCTTGCAACCACACTTGTAGTAATACAACTCCCTCGTCCTATGCTTTATTAATAACTGTATTCACTACTGATATGCACATATTGGTAAAAGCCTGACAAGCACCCACATATTATTTTTAACATGACCACCTCTTCCCCATTCACTTTGAACAAACAAGGTACAGTAACTGGTTTGGATTTGGCTTGAGCTGGACATACACAGAAAGACACACTCAAGTTGTAAAATATTCACATCGGGACAATATAAAGCAGGAGTAATGGTTAAGGGATGTAGCAAACAAAATGAAAACATTAAAGACTCGTAATACGGTACAACAAATAAAACATCTGGCATTCCAGTCATCTTGAAAGACTACTGGAGGAGTTCAAATGAAATATGACATGGAGAACAATCACTTATGAATTTGACTTTGTATATGTTTAACTTCACAGGTAACTGGATACATCCTTTAACGGGTCTGTCACAAATACGGTAAGCATGCAGAGAGAAAGTGACACGCAATGCACTCTTCAAATCCATCACTTGGTGTTTTCAGTGCACTTCAAAATGGCGACACTTCTGAAATTGGTGGGTTTGTTCAAAACAGAACCAGGCAGATATATTTGAGCAAAGCACCCAGGGGTGATACAATTTCAGAAATCTGACCAAAGTCAGGCACTTTTCAAATCACTCGGACATTTCAGTACAAAGGGACAGCACACTACCAGCATGGAGTTTTGCACTGAAATGTCTCTGTGGACGAGTACATCGGTTGTTTTTTTTATTTTTAACCCTTCAGAAACAAGGACTCGGTGAGGCACACACAAGTTGTTTCTCACGGACGGTCTGTCCAGAACACGCACAAACATCCCAGTTACAATTACTGAACATTTACAATTATCTCTATGGACAGAGGGATTTCCCGAGGCAGGAGCCATGCATGCGGAAACACTGAACACAAGCAGACTGCTTTCTAGCCAATGGAATCCAAAGTGGTTTGCATGTAGGACAGTGCCATGCACAAAAAATAAAAACAAAAAAAGGTGACTGGAGCAAAATTAGCAAAAAAGGTAACACAAAGACAAGGAGATAAATGATTAGAATAGATACCTCTGTAGTCCTATTAACCATCATCTGAGGAAGCGGCATTGAAGAAGGAAAGATTTTGTTAAACACAAAACCCAAAAGAAATCACGTTGCCCTTCATATCGGGGCATCTTGCTGCCACCGACATCACACTGCTTCTTCAGTAACACACCTGAACAGAAATCCCATTGTCTGCTATTTTAATAACATATATATTTTTTAAACTTTTAAAGTATCAGTACTTGTGTGTTTCATGTACTGTATGTGTGAGCAGACATTTTTGAGATGTGCTAAACACCGTTTTTTTCATTTTAAATTACTTGATCTAAATTGTCCTGCAATAATAAACAGAATAGCAATACATGTGGTTAAGCAGCTCTTCATCCATCCCAGGGCCACCAAGTTGTTCTCACAGCATTTGCCATCGTGGGAATCAATGACCCTCCACTGTCAAACAATCAAGTACAATATGCCTCTGTTTATTCAGGTCAGTGTCCTACTTGACATCAGTGGTGTGCCACACCTAAAGCCTTATATACGCTGCACGAGACTGTGTGTCAGGATATGGTTTCTATTTCTATTTTTTATTTGCTTTATTCCATCATTTTCAGAGACCCAACACTCCTTTTGTGAGATTTCTGGGTCTCTGAATTTGAATTTGACTTTTACTTCTGGATTTGCCATTCACTTTATGTCATGTCATATTTTGGATCATTTCATCTGTTATTTTGTATTTCTCTGGTCACCCCCATTTGGGGTTCCTGTTGTTATGGTAGCGTCACACACGCCCCCAGAAGTACCTTCACGTAATGACGCCATAAGTCACAACAGGGGTCCCTCAATCCCGGTCCTGGAGGGCCACAGTAGCGGCAGGTTTTTGCTTCAACCAATTTCTTAATTAGAACAGATATATTTGCTGCTAAAACACAAGATTTTTTGGGGATTTCGTTTTAGTTAACTCACCTGTTACAAATTACTCTGCCCTCTTCACTGCCGAATTTAGGTTTTAATTGTTTTCAGTTCTCTTGACAAAGGCCTGCTTCTACTCGGGCACAGGCAGATGCAGACGTGTTCACACAAAATGGTCTGTTTGTAGCTTTAAGTCTTCAGTGCATGACACTGCACAGTAGCAGAACCCCCCAACTTTTCGTCCAAAGTTTTTTCTTTGCCTTTACACATCGATCCCACAAACACGTCCATTTCTGCCTGAACAAACTTTGTCCAGGGTCTGCACAATTTCTCACTGTGAACATTTAGCTATTGCTGTGTGCTTTTAATATTGGATTTTGTTGGTTCAAGTAGTGACACTTCATACGGCTCTTGGTTTCTTGGCCAGCGCATGCACAGTCAACGAGCACAGGGCCCCTCGGATACAAAATTCTGGGGGCACACGGTCACGCACACCAGAGCGGACCCTTGTGGCGATGCAGACACATCAAGTATAAAGGGGCCTTCAGCCACTATTTCATAAAGTAGAGGCAAACAACCAAGCAGTTCTCCAGCTAAATTAATCTATTTATTCTTCTCCATTCATCTATATTCACTTATTAATTTATCTATTTACTTATTTTGACTTGGTTTAAGTTTTATTCTGCTGCCCATGCTCTCTTTCTCAGGGGTGGGGGTTGATTTGTTTTCAATCCTATTCTTGTAAAATTGATCTATTTGTATGGAAGGTTGTGTGATTTCAATAAAATTAATAACATTAAAAAATAATAAATTAATCTATTTAACACTGTGTATGTGCATTGTGAAGTTTTTGGGTTAATTTTCTGAAATAAATAAGAGAATCTAGAAAGGCTAAGAAGTACAAATCTGCTCTGGTCCACAAAAATATGACCAATGTTTCTGGAAAAGAAAATCTACAATGTGATAAAGTCACGGAATAACGAAAGCACTAACATGCCATGTAATTAAATGCCAGGTCTCACTACTAGCAAGGACATACTTTGAATTACAAAACTGGTCAGAACAAAAAACCATGAAGCCACCATGATTGAGGTCCCCCGGGTTTGCCTTGTTGCAGATTCCAAAACAGTTTCTAAATCAATCTTTCTTTTCTAAAAATGCTTATTGGTTTGTGACCACAACTTTTGTCACCCGACTTGGTGTTACTGACCCTTTTTTTGTTTAAACGTACCTTTCCTGGTTCTCTCGCAAGATTTATGAGCACACTGACCTAACACTTTGCTGCTCAACATTGTGCTGAATTGGTCCTACTGGCTAATTTGTGACAAGTGGCATCACGTCATGTTGTGAAGGCATCACAACTACACAGGACAGAAAGTCCATCTAGAGAGTTGAAACATCTACTCAAAAAATCTTAGGATCTGATTCACTGTCAGCTGTACACATTTGTGATAATAATATGTAACAAGAGTCTAACTATAAGCAACAAATCTTCACACAGCTATTGTAACAGGGCTGTTATTGTAACATCAATGGCCACATCTGTAGATTTAGAAACAATTCCCCCAGAAACAGCTAAGGAACCCCTCTTGTCTGAGTGCTATCAACAAATATTACCATGACTAGAGCTGTCACTTGAACCAATAACTGACATCTGAATGGGTCATTGGGTTTGTTTGAATATAAGCCCCATTTTAGTACAGGAATTGTTTTGGGACTACTTGTACAGGATATAAAAAGCATGCTTAGAACTGTTCGATTCAATCGTAGAATTTCACAAATTCTTTAGTAAACTTCCATACACCCTGAGCACAGCTTAGTTCTGACTAATGTCTACAGATTTACTACTGGAAGAAAATTCCTTTGGCTCTGGTTTCTTTGATTGGAATTAGAGCTGAAACAATTCCCCGAGAAACTCAACTAATTCGATTACTAAAAATCACTGAGGCAAATTCTTTACATTGAAGCTTCCTTTAATCCACGTAACTACATCTCAGCGAGCTCAGAGTCTTTCGCACAGGTGATTATTAGAGTTGCACAACAAGCTTACACTGTGGATAGTGACATGAAGATGTGATTCGACGGTGCGGTTTGCAAAATGAAGAAAAGAGAGAGAAAATAAGTGAGGGGTGAAGCAAGGAGACAGGCCAGAGAAAATGACAGAAAGCGTCAAAAGTGTGGGATCATTTCAAGCTGAAAGAAAACGAAAACTCTGTACCGTGTGTCTGTTGTAAAACCAAACTAACCTACGACAATAGCACGTCATCAATGCTTCAGCATCTCAGCTACAAGCATCCAGTCTAAGCATCAGGTCCACAGAACAGACCTGACACAAGGTAACGTTAACGCAAGTATTTAACGTAAAACAATGCGATTGCTAGTTGAGATTAAGGCTAGTTAAGGAAGAACAGTAACTACGGCTATGTTATGAACATAAATCAATACGATGGCCAGTTATTATGTCTCTGAGTTAGCTACGTTTTTCAAGAAAATAACAGAAAATAAAATGCTGTCAATTTGAGAAAGCCTGAGCTTCTTTCATGTTGTTATGTTAGTCACATAGTCTTCTTACCTCACACAACTTACAGGACATGTTTATGTGTTATTATCATTATTGAATTTATGCTTTAGTTTACGGCTGTAAGTATAAAGGTTTTTAACCCGTAAACCGCCACATACTTGGAGGTTAATGCACCCCTGGATGCCAAATACCTTTTAGCTACACTTTTTAAGTTACCGTCACAAGCAAAGGGTAATGGGGAGGGGAACGTCTTCAAAATTGGGTGATGCTGAAAAAATGTTGTCCCATAAGGATCAGTCCTGGAGCTGCTGTTCTTTTAACCCTTAGGCTGCCACATACTTGGTGGGTTAATGCACCCCTAGACGCCAAATACCTTTTAGCTGCACTTTTTAAGTTACCGTCACAATTCACAAAGAAAATGTGGAATTTTAATGGAACACGTATTTGTTTTCATGCAAAGAGCATCACAATTACTGCAACACTGATCATTTTACACACTGTAAATGAACTGTAAAAAAAAAAAACTACTGCAACAGTCTATTATAATATGTTCAAGGTGCATTGATGAAATTCAGTAAATCACCGAGCCAACTGCGCTTGAACTAGCTGAATACTGTGCAGACACACAGAGGTAAACGCTGATGATTGCAGGCTCGTCTAGTGCAGCGGCCGAATCCCAGAGACAGTGGTGCTGCAGTTCTGCAGGGGCCGGCAGTGGTGGTGAGCTGGCTACTCAATGAATATACGGCACTGACTGATCAGCTCCGGCGTGCTGGCAAATTGCTCTGTGAAGCAAATATAGCCGGTTGCGGGGTTCAATGAACGTATGTCGCCGAATACACTCGCCCCTTGCGTGCTGGCAAATTGCACTGAGACACGACTATAGCCGGTTGCAGCATTTGATGAATATACATCACCGAATATACTCGGCTCCGGCGTGCTGGCAAATTGCACTGAGAAACAACTTTAGCCGGTTGCTGAGTTCAATGAATGTACGTCGCCGAATGTATGGTGCCGCATATACTCAGCTTCGGTGTGCTTCCAAATTGCACTGGAAACCAACTCTAGGCGGTTGCAGCGTTCAACGAATGTACTTTTCCGAATATACTCGGCTCCGGTCTGCTGGCTAATTGCATTGGGAACTGACTATAGCCGGTTCTGGCGGTTTAAGGGTTAAAGTACTGTGTAGTTGATATAATATTTTTGTATTTCAGACAATGTTTTCTTTGAAACCCAAAATATAATATGCACTAAATGGGTTTAGTTTTGAGAAATTTTATTTTATGCAATTTAAGCAATAAAAATGTGTTTTTTTTTTCTAAAAAAGAAATCAATCAAGTTGTTAATTTTAAGAGAGATATTTTCTTTTTTGCATATTTACAATTGCTCTTAAATAAAGCAAAAGCGTTTCCTATCTGATTACTCGATTAATTGATGGAATAATAGGTAGACTACTCGATCACTTAAATAACCGATTACTGCAGCTCTACTTATTTATTTGTTTGATTTTTTACTTCTGTACATGGAGCTGTGCTGTAACTTACGCTGGTTTTAAACACTTGTAGCTCACAGACTATTGACTGAAAAATGAGCGTGAAAGCTGCAGCTCTCAGGTGAAAGTGGTGAAATGTCGACACCTGCCCTAACTGTATGAATCGTCCTACAGCTGTAGCAGTCAAAACAAAAAATATACATATCAGCTATTCTTAAAAAGTGATGATTAAATATGAGATTTGAAAAGAAGTAACAAGAACAAGCTGTGGTGGGCTGGCACCCTGCACAGGTTTGTTTTCTGCCTTGTGCCCTGTGTTGGCTGGGATTGGCTCCAGCAGACCCCTGTAACCCTGTAGTTAGGATATAGCGGGTTGGATAATGGATGGATGAACAAGAATTTTGAAAGGTTCAGTCCTCATTCCACAGTAGTTCATATTCAAATGTATTCGAAATTCAGATATGAATGCGGCAGCCTTAGCCATTTCAGGTGGCTTTTATTGTGTGTGTGTGTGTGTGTGTGTGTGTGTTCATCAGGACGACTTCTGAAGGCTTTGAAATCATTTCAGTTTTTTTGTCCTCCTCCTCCTGACTCACCGGTACAAGGAAAAAAAAAAACAAAAACCCACATGACATACAAATCAACTCATCTTGATGTCTAGTTATGAAAGACGCCAAGCTTTTTGGTGTACCCCTCTATTTTAGGCCTTGTAGACCCTAAAAACCATCATTTTAGGCCACTTTTATGCCAGAAAATTACATCCACATGATAAGTGAGTAAACCAATGTGTGACTTGAGCACAAATGATCCAAAGAATATGAAGTTCATTTACAGCTCTAATTACTGAGATCACTTCCCAAGATTTATATTAAACAGTCCAGAGTTTATGTGGTTTTGTTGTCAGCAATGTGTTAAGCTGGATGCCTACTTTTCCTTGCTTTGAAAACACCCCGCTCACCATCGCTGGGGGCTAAAAGTGTTGATTTCAAGAAGGCTCCTCATGTTAGTTATTCACATGTCTATTATTTCAGCCAAAGGGTAGGGAGGTCAGAGCAGCCCAGACACACAGCCATGCACTTGAAGCAGACATTCTTCTATTGCTGCTTGCCACACTTTGAGAACAGCATATCCATTAGAAGCTGTCTAGGAAAGAAGTTGGAGAGCGTCCCTGGAGTCAAAGGTCACAGTCTGACAGAAAACTCACTCTCTTCAAACTTGAGGTGCCAAGGTACTATAGCCTTCTGCTTTTAAACAGCATAGACAGTCTACATTCTTTCATACACAGTGGATTCAGAAAGTATGCCGACCACTTTCTGCACACTTTATTGTCTTGTACATTTTTGCCTATCAATCTAGACTCAAAAAAACTTATCATGACAAAGTGAAAACATTTCAGAAAGGTTTGCAAATTTGATAAAAGTCAAAAACTGAAATCTCTTAATCCTCAAAGTATTCAAGCTCTTTGTTGTGCCACTTCAAATTCTGCTCAGGTGCCTCTTTTTTGCTTTATTTCTCATTGAGGTGTGTCTAGAATGTGATTGGAGGACATCTGTGGCAAGTGGAATTGATTGGACATCACTTAGAAAGACAAACGTGGACCTGTGTATATAAGCATCCACAATTCACATTGCATGTCAGGACAAAAACCAAACCATGAAGTCCAAGGAACTCTCTGTAGAGCTCTGCAATCAAGTTGCGCTAAAGTATATGGCGAGGAGATGATAAAATCATTTCTAAAGCTTTGTGTGTTTCCAGGAGTGCAGTGGCCTCTGTACTTGTGAAATGGAAGAAGTCTGGAACCACCAACACTCATGCTGGAGTTGACCGCCCAGCCAAACTGAGTAATGGGGCATTAAGAGCCTTCGTCAGGGAGGCAACCAAGAAACCATTGGTCACTTTAACAGAGTTTCAGAAGGCCTCTGCTGAAATGAGTGAAACTTTCAGAAGGACATCCACCTCAAATGTTTTCGATCAACTAGGCACATTCCGCTTGGAGTTTGCAAATGGCATTTAGAGGACTCTGAGTGCATTCTCTGGTCTGATGCAAGAGAAATTGATCTCTTTTGGCAGAACTCCATGCAATATGTCAGGCAAAAGCCAGGCACTGCTCCTCATTAGCCTCATATCATCCCTACAGTGAAGTATGGTGGTGGAAGCATCAAGCTATGGGATGCTTTTCAGTGGCAGGAACAGGGAGAGTTGAGAGGAAGGATGAAAGCAGCCAAATACAGAGCGGTCCTTGAAGAAAACCTACTAGAGAGTGCATGCACGTTCACCTTTTAGCTTAGCATTGACCTGAAGCATACAGCATACAACACAATGCTGGAGTGGCTTCAAGGCAAGTCTCCAATAGTCTTTGAGTGGTCCAGACTTAAAATCCACAGGACATGCATGGAGAGACCTGAAGAGGGCAGTTTACAGACACTTCACATCCAACCTAATGGAGCTTGATAGGTCCTGCCAGGAGAAACGGTGTAAACTCCATGAATCAGGTGTGCAAAGCTGGTAGAAACTTACCAAAGATGACTTAAAGCCTCAACTGTTGCCAAAGGGGCTTCTTCTACAAAGCACTGAATTAAGGGTCTGAGAGATTTCAATCTTTGATGGTTAATATATACACAAACCATTCTGGAAATACGTTTTCAATTTCTGTTTATGTGTTAGAGAGTAGATTGATGGTCGAAAATGACAAATGTGTCCGTTTAAAATTAAAACTACAACACAATAAAATGTGCACAAAATGAAAGGGTTGGGATATTTCCTGAATTCACAGTAAAATGTGAAAGCCATACTCCATGAATCAATGGAAAATTAGAAAAGGGTTCATTTACAACAGATATGAAGAAGCATTTCATAAAGTTGTGAACTGAGGTCTGTTCAGGGGTGTGATTGAAGTGAATAAACAGTGACGAGATTAGATGACCAGGGAATTAACTTTCTTCTAATTAAATAAGAATTACAATGACTGAAAAATAAAATATTTCCTATCAAGTTGTATATTTTTTTTTTGAGCCACAAAAAAGGCAACTTATCACATAGTATATTAGGAATGTATTAGTTTAAGTCCACAAAGTCAAAGAAAACAGATTTTTTAGTTCAGATAACATTATTTTTTGTTATTTTAGCAGCAAAAGAAACATCACGCCTCTTTCACTGCACACACTATTCTGAACACCAGAGTGAACTCCATGTTTACAATCATTACGGCCACTCCAACTCCGGAGGAGTCCAGTTACAGGTCACCAAACTGCACATGTGCTCTCGAGATTGAAGCTTACCTTGGACTGGACATCGGCGTTGTGGTCATTCTGAAGTAAGAGTGCTGCAGACTTGGTGTCATCTTTGCGTGCAGCAATGTGAAGGGCAGGCAGACGCACTTTCCCTTTGGTGTCATTTTCCAGGAGGATGGCAACCACTTGATTGTGACCCTGTTGCAGTGCAACAGCCAGTGGAGTGAAGCCATCCTGTGGATATAAAAAAAAACCAATCATTTTGTGCACCACCCAGGCTCACATCCACTGAAAACAAAGAAGAAGATCAAAAAAGCTGTTGGTCATTCACAAGATCGGTAAACATTTATATTTGTAAAATGGGCTTCCTTCAACCCATTACTCTTGACGGCATCTTGAGTATTTTTATCATAACACTTTGTAAGTGTATTCAGGGATCATCTGGCATCCCAACCAGGTCAAGAACAGATCCCTTGACAAGGGACGCTGTCAGGATGACGGGATCAGAGGAGTTGCTCTTCCTGGAGCCTAAACTTCCCCGACACACTGGAGGGCAGCATTCTTGTGTTGCTGCCTCTGCTTTTCAACCCACAGGCATGCTGGGAAGTGTAGTCCCATGCTTACTGCCATGTGGAGCGGCAGGGAGGAACCATCTCTGCCTTCTAGAGACTTCCACCACATTCCAGGAGAACTGCCAGTATCTCTAGAGCATATTACACATATGACACATTAATATCTTATGTTATTATTAATAATAGTAATAATAAAAAACAACATATGACACATTATGCTCACATGTCATGCTCTTGTTCTTTATTTACTGTCACATTTTATAGTATTTTTATTTTTTGGTGATTGAATTTATTTACTTCATTTTGTCTATGAAATGCCTCCATAGATGACAGCCTGTTATACACAGCATGCTTCGTTAAGAAAGCCAGCAAACATGGACAAGGACCTCAAATACCCCATTGGATCACCTTCTCCAAACACTTCCAATTCAGTATCAACCTAAACAAGACTGATCCCAAAAACCTGAACCAAACCAGATGTTATAGAAGATATGACCCTGATTTTCTGATCTATAAATGTATGGTGTGATGCTATCAAACAAAATTGTGAAGCCTTCAGCTATAAAGACATCTGCAAACAAAAAGTAAGCTACTGGACTTGCAGAAGGAAATTGTCTGACTTTTTTGAATGAAAAAAAGAAAATCCTGAGGCTTCACAAAAAAAATATTCTAGCGTGTTTGTACAACAAGCCAGACAACACGCAGGGTATCATCTTGCTGCACATCAAAATGCCAAAAATAAGAAAGCTCGCCCTATTGCAGAGCAGTTTGTCTTGCCTTGTGCAATAGATATGTGCCCCAGAATTCTGGATGAGAGTCAGCCAGCAGCAAACTAAAACACACTCCTCTCTGCACACTCCGTTTCACTTACCCACTGATTTCGACAAATCTGACTGGCCCAGGTAACCTAATAAAAAGATAAACGGTTGGCTCTTTGATAAATGGATGGATATGGTAGAGTTGGTCTGAGCACAGATGCACCCTGGTCCTGGCTGCAACCCTAACCTTTAACTCTTCTTCTCCTTGATTGGGACGATGCTGCGCTGTTCTCTCATTTGCTGGTCCTTCTTTTCTTGTTCCTTTTTTAACAATTTTAACAATGCTCGCACTGAGCATAGGGTTTTATTTTATTTTAATTCACGTTAGAATTGCTTATGTTCCCTTTTAACGGGTTTTGTTTTGTGTGTCAATAAAAATTTGATCACAAACAAAAAAGACAAATGGACACTAAATCTGATTCTGTATCCAACACCCATTTGTCAAGTTATTTTCAGATGAGTATGATGCATATTTCTTGTATTATGTACACTGTACTTAAATGTTGACTACGTATTTGTTGTTATTTGATAATGTGTGCCATTTGTGGGAAAATGTTGGCTAATTTACATAAAAATGACTACTAATAAAGGTTCATCGCTGAACAAAAATTAATTAAATTGGGTCCCACAGCCATAAAGGTTTAGAGCCACAGCTCCAGTGTCTCCAGTTTCCTCTCACAGTCCAAATTTAGGCAAGTGAGCATCTACTGCACAGAGTACAGAAAGAAATCAGTTGAGATAGTAGGCGAAATGTTACAAAGTTTAACTCTAAACGTAACCATTAGCTACGGCTACTGCAGTACACATGGCTGACTGACATAAAGACGACCCTTTTTCTCTTCCACTGCGCTTAATGAATTATTTAATTGATTTCCTAGCTGACACTGCTCTTCTACTGCTGAACGGCAGCGAGTCTTATTTGTGTCACATGTAGGACATTATACGGATACACAACTGGTAAACTGTTCCCAAAATGCTTTTCAACATCCCACTATTATTAACATTCTGTGTCAACTTGCTAATGGGTATGTAAATGCCTGGATAATTTTTGAACACACCTTGTAAATACACTGATAACATTGAGTGTGCTGAGTGTAAAGGAAAATATTTTAATATATTTTTCTATATTTGTAAATATTCTCATATCCAATTTTTACACAAATCTTTCAAAAATGTCAAATTATCAATTCAGAATTAAACTTACAACACAATAAAGCGTGCACAAGTAAAAAGGTGTCAACACTTTCTAAATCCACTGTATACATGTACTGTATCGCTATAAGAACAAAGAATCTCCATCAGCCGCTCCCAGAACATGGCGCAGGCTTGACAATGTGTTAAGTTGTTTTCCTCGCCCTTCCAGCTTTTTCATTCTGTACGATGATTTACTGCTTCACTTATCTAGGGACTATAAAACCTAACAGAATGCCTTTATTAGCCAGAGAGCCTTCAGTTGAATGTAGAGTTCCTCCAATGGATCCACTGAATAAATAAATACACTCCGTCAATAATTATTCATTTACCTATACATTTCCTCAACCCACCTGCTCCAGCACAAGAAAGCTGCTGCCAACTGCTGTAGAAATGACTGTAAGGCCATAAACAACACTGAGATATACTCAGTCAATGAGCTAACCTGCCAAGGAGATCTCTGGACTATGAGAGGAAACTCAGACTAATACAAAAAACGATAGGAACTGAACCTGGGTTCAAGTACAATAAGGCACCAACAGATGACCACAATCATTAGATCAGGGGTCTCCAAGATGTCGCTCGCGAGCTACTGGTAGCTCGCAGCCCCTTTCCAAGTAGCTCGCCAAAGGGTTAATGAATCCTACTAAAATCTGAAAACTTGATTAGTCACATTAGGGTGGGTGATCGTTCCAAAAAATCATATCACGACCCACAATCTGAATTTGCAATCTATCTTTTGAATGCGGCATACAGTTAAGAGAATATCTGGACTCCAACTAATCAAGACCTAAGTTACACTTTATTTAAATATCAAACAAAGTTGAATTCAACTGTTCTCTCGTTCGCTAGCTAAGCAGAGTTCAGGTACACGCCCCCCGAAGCTGGTGAGTGAGTGAGGAAGGCCCATGCCCTCGGCCCGCTGCCTTCTTCTTGGATTCACGCAAATTAATCAGTACCGTAAGTGAACTCTGATACATAGCGAAATGAGAGAAGTCGCAAAATCAAACGGAATGTTCAAACAAATTATAGAAAAAAAAAACCCGATCTAAATCCGTTAAGTATCGTAGTTCTCTTGTGAAAAGCGGACAGACAGACAGAGGATTTTATATATTATATATTAGTAAACCTTCAAAATAATGTGTAGTTCAAGTCTCAACAGCATTTGCAGCATTTCTGGAGCTTAGTAGAGGCAGATAACTAGAAGAATCGCAACCAAGCAGCACTGAAAATGTCTGCTTTGTTTGGGTCTCCATACCTCTGTGAGTCTGACATGAAGGTCGTGAAATCAAAGTTCAGAACGAGACTGACAGACAAACATTTAAATGAGTCCAGAAGAGTGAACCTGAGTGGCTACACTCCACCATACACCTCAGTGCCAATCATCTGACATCACACGTGCAACTGGACATGTAAATAAAGTGACACACAGTGACAAGTGACAAAATGACAAATGAAGAAGTCATATCTGTGTATTTGTAATTGCATTGTTTTGTTTTGACAGCATTCATGTTTTAATTCAATAGTGTGAGATACAAAATGAACTTACAGGAGAATTAATATTTTTTTGTGATGTTATAATGCAAAATGTGAGTTGTGGACACCAACATGTTGTAAATGTTCAGCTTATTCAGTTTGTTTGAGTTGAAATAAGCTAGGAGAATAAACATTAGAAAACATGAGGAGCCCTCGGTCATTTTCTTTTTGTAAAAGTACCTCTCAGGGGAAAAAAGGATGGAGACCCCTGCATTAGATAGTGGCCGAAAAAAGTTACTGGATTAATTAATTGTTTCCATCACCCATTACTTCACTAGGCGAGTGACCAGTTAAACACTTTTTCACATGACTGTAGAAAATAATTTAAAAAAGAAGGAAAATTTGGACAGAACAATTAGAGAAATGGACGTCTTACTGACAGGATCGACACCAGCTGGGGAAAAAAATAAACATGAAAAATTCACACTGACGGTGGCAAAACTAATTGAGCAGTGATAAAACTTGTAACTAGGCCTCACCTCTGTGGCAGTGCTCTGGTTGGCTCCATTCTCCAGCAGGTACCGCACAACATCCAAATGGTTTTCCTGGGATGCCATATATAAGGGTGTGAAACCATTCTGTAAAATAAACAGACATCATAAATTAAACACATTTATCTTTTCTCAAGGTGCTGGATTTTCAAAGAATGGGAGTCAAATTTTACTCTGAAGCATCCTAAATCCAGCCATTAGTTTTGTACCGTATTAGAGAGCTAAAAGCGGAATAGAATATATTTTTGCAGTAAACAAATAAAACAATGGAGTTCAAGAACAGCAGTGCTGCAGAACTGAAAAGAAAAGAAAATGAATCTTCTGTTGGCCAAAAATCCTTCTAAAACATCTGATACATAAAACAAATGAAGCAAAACAAATAATTTTGACATCTCCGTTTATAATGTCACTACTATACAGGGTGAAAGGCAAGTGTATCCGAAGCTTTTTGGAGCCCCCTTAACTAGACTCCTGGCTCTCCACATTATCAGATATCCTGTTTTCATGTTTGAACTCAAACACTGAAGAATTTGAATCTGCTCAGTTTCAGAGACATGGCAGAAGAGAACAGACAGTAGGAAAGCCAAACATTAATTTAAATACAGGCCTTCAACAAGAGCGTCAGGAAACAGATGGCCACTGGTTACAAGTAAATTTCACATGAATGTTATAAAATATCTCTGTAGCCCCCTCCTTTTATCTTTCAGAATGAGGGATGATTTTTATCAGCTCAAATCACCCCAAAAACATTTACAAAATAAGTGCAACCAAAAAAAATTAGACAGTGTTAGATAATATTAGGCCAGTAAGCTTAAGGTGCATTACAGGTAAATTAATGGAAGCAACAATCTGGAGAAAAGCTCCAGCCACACATGTCCAACACAGGAGTAGTAGCAAACACTCAACATGCGTTTGGAGGGGAAGGTCTTGTTTCACTACTGAGCTGTAATTTAATGAGGAAGCAACAAAAGCAGATGATCTGAGAGGAGTGCAGGACATTATCTTGTTTTAAAGAGGGCTTTTGATAAGACACCACATGACAGGCTAGTGAACAAATGTGGGCATTTAAAGCTTGCTGTGTACTGAATTGGCTCACATATAGGAAGCAAAGGGTAATGGGGAGGGGAACGTCTTCAAAATTGGGTGATGCTGAAAAAATGTTGTCCCATAAGGATCAGTCCCAGCTGGAGCTGCTGTTCTTTTAACCCTTAGGCTGCCACATACTTGGTGGGTTAATGCACCCCTGGACGCCAAATACTTTTTTGCTGCACTTTTTAACTAAATGTCACAATTCACCAAGAAAAAGTGAAAATTTAATGGAACACATTTTTTTCATGCAAAGAGCATCACAATTACTGCAACACTGATCATTTTACACACTGCCAATGAACTATAAAAACTATTAAAAAAGCTACTGGGACAATATGTAAACACTATTAAAACAATATGTATAAGGTACAACTGACGCCATTGATGAAATTCAGTAAATCACCGAGCCAACTGCTCTTGAACTGGCTGTACGTGAGCACACAGAGGTAAACGCTGATGCTTGCAGGCCAGTCTAGTGCAATGGCTGAATCCCAGGGACAGTGATGCTGCAGTGCTGCAGGGGGCGCTCAACAAATCTACGGCACTGACTGATCAGCTTCTGTGTGCTGGCAAACTGCACTGGGAAGCAACTATAGCCGGTTGTGGCATTCAACGAAAGTACGTTGCAGAATATATTCGGCTCCGGTCTGCTGACAAATTGCATTGGGAACCGACTATAGGCGGTTCCAGCGGTTTAAGAGTTAATCTACATAAACAAGAATATAATCAATAAGCTTCATTAAGCTGGCAGATGATTCAAAACTAGGTGAAAGGGCAGATAATGAAGAATCTGCTAAATTGTTACAGCGGGACTTGGACAGAAAGCAGGCTTAGGCAGATGAAATTTATCGAACGTAAATGTAACATACTACAAGTAGGAAGAAAAACTTCTAGATTTAAACACCCAATGGTAGCTCTTCAACTTGAAAGTAGCCCTTATGAGCTGTGCCTGGGGGGTCACACTGCATACATCTAGACAGTATACAGAAGTGATCAAGAAAGCTACTAGGAAGTCAGGCTACATATCAGGAGGTGTGGAGGTTCTGTGTAATTTATATCACACACTACTGAGGCCTCACCAGGAGTAGTGTGGTCTCCATCCATTTTACAAAAAAGACAGAGCAGCGTTAGAGGAAGCCCAGAGAACAGCAGCTAACATCACCCCAGGACTAAGAGGTATGAGCTATAAGGAGTTGAACCTTTTCAATTAATGCAGATTGACATTAAGAGGTGTCATGGCCACAGTGGATCCCCGATGGTACCTTAAATTCTGCAACAAGAACATTGAAACATGGTTAGAAACTTGTTAAGGGCTCAAATATTAGTTTGTAAAGTCTCTGTTCACACAAACAGCCATAGACACATGGAATAAGAGACCAAGTAGTGTGGGCGGCAATGCCTTTGTCCAAAGCAGTCGGTACCTTTTGTATACTTTAACTGCACAGCCCACCACATCTAATTTAATGGTTGGAGAAAACACTGTGCACAACCTCATTCAAAATACAATATAACACAACTTATTTTCTGTATAGTACTCCGCACTGTGTGCATGCGCAGAGCACCGTGAACAATTCTCAGTTAAAATACAAGTACAGATGATGATGTTAACTACTAAATACAGAATTGGTACACACATGGCAATGCTAAATGATTAATAATAAGCATTTAAAGTTATTGTGTAGCTGTGAGGTTTGTTACAGATTAAATTCCTGGTGCCCCAATCACTGACTGTATGAAGATTTTCTGCTTTTCTGTGGCTGGGTCAGTTTTCTTTAGACATTTTGGTTTGGCCGACTAGAAACTTCAATCTTTCCTGATGTGAGAAACCGTAGATTGAAAGTTTCCATGTCTTGTGATGGATGGACAAGAGAGGTGTGAGGCAGCCTAACAGACTCCATGAGTCCAGGTGAGTCCCCACAACAGAGCTGTAAAAACATTTTGGCATCTCGTGTCCTCATGTTACAACCCAAGCACGACACCGCCTAAAAGAAAACACCACCGTAGTAGGCCTGGACCGCGTCAGGAACACTGTGTGCACAGTCACACTCAGAATTTTTATTTGAAATTCCCTGCACTCAGTTGTCAGCAGCTTGATACTGTATGTTTATACATTGTCATTATTTATTAATTATAGTACTAGAACTACTAGAAGGATCCATTTGTCTACCCATTTTCTGAAACTGTGAATCCTGAGCAGGGTCTCTGAGAAGCCTGAGCCTATCCCAGCAGACACTGGGCACAAGGCAGGAAGAACACCTGGACAGAGTGGCAGCCCATCACAGGGACTACTACAAATATTAATTACTGTATAATGTTTTCCTATATATTGCATTATGTTTTGGAGTTTGATTATATTTTAATGAAGCTACATTTACAAATCTATATAGTTCACTAAGCTTGTAAATAAAGAAGACAAATGGAACAGGGCTGAATCAATGAACTCCATTAGGCACATTAGGAAGCAGATGGATGTATGAACCAGTAAAGGAGTTAGCCTGGGTTGCAGTAATAATATATTGTCAGGAAGCAGTATTAATAGTTACAGTATGTTATTTTCCTTTTAGCAATTAACTGTAAATAATAATAACAAAAAAAAATAAAAACCACTAAGGAACATACAGTAAAATGTTGACTCAAACCACCATAGAAATAGGACTGATATTCATATTGTTGTTCCTGATCATTATCAGAAGTCTTTTAAATGTGCGATCGTAAAAGATGACAGTCCATTGCAAGTCAAGACGACACTCCAATGCCCACCCACCTTTAAAGCTCACCAAGTAGCCCACTACAAAACATTAGACTTTTCTCGCATGATTCACTGTCAGACTCCCAACGATTCCCTAGCAAAGATGGGCTTCTCAAGAGGGACTCTGTAGGTGGGAATATAGTGAGGCCCAATAATGACAGACCGTGACTGGTGGGCAGTGAAAGCAGAATTGGCTGCAGTAAGGACAGCAGATGGTCAGCCTTTTTCCATTAACTTACATTTTATCAAAGTTGGACTTGGAAAGAGAACTAACTTATCTGAAAATGCATGTGCAGGCCATGTGAGAGAAACTCCCGAATCAGACTCTTTCACTACCATACAGTATATGGCGTGGGAAAGTCGCAAGCGTGTAATGCCGTTAGAAAGCTGTGCTTTTACAGTGTGCTAAATATGATTTGTAATATTTAGTCTGTGTGCTTTATTTTAGTGTGTGTTGTATTTTAGAATTATTTAGATTCTTCGTCTTTCGGCTGATCCCGAGAGGGGTTGCCATTGCAGATCATCTTTTTCCATCTTTTCTTGTCCTCGTCATGTCACAACCGCCACCTGCATGTCATCTCTCAGCACATCCATAAACCTTCTCTTAAGCCTTCCTCTTCTCCTCTTGCCTAACAGCTGTATCCTTAGCACCCTTTTCCCAATAAACTCAGCATCTCTCCTCTGCACATGTCCAAACCAACACAATCTCACCTCTCGGACTTTGTCAATAAGACCTCCAACCTGAGCTGACCCTCTAATGTCCTCATTTCTAATCTTGTCCATCCTCATCACCACCAATGCAAATCTTAGCATCTTTAACTCTGCCACCTCCAGCTTTGTCTCCTGTTTTCTGGTCAGTGCCATCATCTCCAACCCATATAATGGCTCTTAAATGGTTTGTCCGAGAGTATAACTGTGTCTTAGAGTTCAGAAACTTGCATTCTCAATGTTCAGTAACTGGAATTGTAGACAGGTATGAATGACCTCATTAGATCATTAATATTCATGAGGTTGTTTTCCTGGAGTGTTGAATTGTGGGAGTACAAAAAAAATTCTGGGGTGTTTGCTAAATACAAATAGGCAGGAATTCTGGGTAAATAAGAAAAAAATTGTTAACAAGTGTAATTGTTTTAATATATATGTTTAAGATTAAATAAAGTGACCAGTGTGTGTTTGCTTCTAAGAATATATGAAATAGCGGCTTGGGACATTAGAATGAACATGTTTCGTGTCTAGCCAAAACTAACTTAATCTACAATCAGTTAGACCACGGGAACTTATCAGTTGTCCCACATTGTTGACTGATGCAATATCTTACATAAGATAGTGTTTTATTGTGAAAAGGGCCAGTCAGCAAGACAGCATACGCTCAAAAGACTTTAAAATGCACTACCAGAGAGACATCATAACTGCCAGGAGGACAGAGGGAGAGAAACAACTTCTGAAGAGACCACCATTGGGTCAGACTTTGTCACCTACAGACTCTGCCCCCTCCCATCTCAAGCATCACAAACGGTTTAAGAAAACAAAGACTGCAGCCACCTGAAGCAAAGCTTGCAGTGTGACCCTGATTTGAATCATTCAGGTGGTATGTTTTCATATCTAACATGTACACCTGTTGTCTCCTTCAAATCTTCTTCTTTCGGCTACTCCTGTTAGGGGTCCCCACAGCAGATCATCTTCTTCCATCTCTTCTTGTCCTCGTCATCTTGCTCTGTCACATCCATCACCTGCACGTCCTCTCTCACCACATCCATAAACCTTCTCTTAGGCCTTCCTCTTTTCCTCTTCCCTGGCAGCTCTATCCTTAGCATCCTTCTCCCAATATACCCAGTATCTCTCCTCTGCACATGTCCAAACCAACACAATCTCACCTCTCTGACTTTGTCTCCCAACCGTCCAACCTGAGCCGACCCTCTAAAGACCATCCTCGCCACAGCGAATGCAAATCTTAGCATCTTTAAACACACACAATTAAAGATTGAACTAGTTTTGAGTAATGCTTTGGTGAAGTCATCCTGTTGTTTACCAGCATTGAGCAATGGCTGGTGATTTGTTAATGAAACGAACTGTGTCTAGTTGGGTTACGTATTATCAGGGTAGTGAATAGCCCTTGACTTCTGTGAGATGGTGTGGAACTTTCAAAAGGTAGCCATCGGGATACAAAAGCCCAACAGGAGTAGAAGATCCTGGCTTTTGCTGGGGTCTTCTGAAGTGTAGGCCTTTCAGAGGAAGCAATCTGAAGACAGATTGACACAAAAGCAGTGTTGCGTCATAGGCGGAGCGGCTTCAAGCCCCTTGTGAGGTATTAAAGAGGAAGTAGCTAGCCTTGTCCAGTGTTGAGATGTTCTTGCTCGAAATTTGAGCTTATCAATAGGTAACGTTTATAGGACAAATGTGTGAATCAAGGCTAACAGTCCAGGCATTGCCAGTATTAACTTGTCCACCAACACGAAAAAGAACCTCCGAAGTTAAACGTGCCTTTCGTAGACACTTCTACACCATAAAACAAAGCGTAACTGTTCCTTTTACAGTTCCTGTGACGATATCTGGTACAGCCTAGAAATTCCCAGATTACATTTCAGCTCAAACAAAACCACAGAATGCTAAGGGAACATTTATCTTACGGATATAAAAACGGACAACATGATTCCAAAGTGTTCCACGATGTCTAACGTTTTGGAATGTAACAGAAGCAGCTGGCAGTTTGGTGACCATCACCATTCCAGCTATGTGAATTTTGGGGTCCTTCATCATCTGCTACACTATCCAGTATAGAAATACATAAAAAGTGGGGCTTTGCTTGTAAGAGTGGTGGTAGCAGCAGTATTGTGAGCGGGATCGGACACCATGATAAACAATGTATTAGGCGCTAAATATTGTAACACTGGTTCCTAAAAATATGATATTGTCTTGAAATCCTTAAGATTTATCAATTTTTATTTAGTTGAGTACATTGAGATGATTAGATCACTATAGAAACATCTGCTATACAGTATAATAAAACACTAAAGTCTGTATATTCAGGCCCTCTAATCAGCTTGGCTTTGGTAATGCAATGAATGTGGATTTACAAATGTGAGACACACAAGGAGGAGAAATTACATTTATGCAAAGAGTCTCCTTTAAAGGCAGCAAGTATAAAAGTGGACAGGAGGCGAGTAAGGCACCATAAAAAATAATAACACAGTCTGAGAAGCAGGCTTTATGGGAACGCTCTCGAGAGAGAGGAGACGTTCAGACACACACATGTATACCGAGGAAAGACACTGATGGTACACATTGGGCAAAAGATTGCAAATAGTTGTAAACTGTTCTATTACTTGTCTTAGACAGGGAGCGCGAGTAGTATTATATAGAATGACAAAGATCGATTTCTATTAAACAATCCTTGTGTGGTCTTCAAAGGGTTACATTAGATGCCAAGGCTACTACTGTAAAAACAAAAACTACCGCACTGTACTCAAACATGAGGTGATAATTACCACGCAAAGACAATATCTAACATAACAAAGGTTAATCACTTCCATTCATTTTCTTTGTGACAAGGAGTGAGCCTCTTCACGTGACGCTGCTCACACTATGGAGATGTGGAAGTTGTTATTTCTGTATGCATAACGCATCTAGACTAGAGACAGCATTGTGAGAAGATGGTTTACAAATAAAAAGACACCCTAAATTCTCACCCTTGGCCATGACATACAGCATAGAAGGAATTGTTATTAACCTGAAAAATTCTTTTGAACAATATTCGTTATGTAAAAATACTGTATGAAAAAATACGGAGTCCTCACCACTAAATCGCTGCTAGCAAGCCATGTCACCTGCCAGTGCTTATGTTGTAGAGTATGAGTATGTAAAAAGAGAATTCTAGATACTGAGCATCTGTGACTGTGTCCACTATGGAAAGCCCCATATGATGCAAAGATCAGATTTCTGTGGTCAGTGTGACTAAGCTGTGGCCAGTGTCCATGATAAGGCTGCAGGCTAACCAGTAAATCGGTATACAAACCAAACAATTCTAGGCCGATAAGGCATAAATATACTGTTCAAAAGAATTAAAGGAACACTTTTTAATCAGAGTATAGCATCAAGTCAATGAAACTTATGGGATGTTAATCTGGTCAGTTAAGTAGCAGAGGGGGTTGTTAATCAGTTTCAGCTGCTGTGCTGTTAATGAAATTAACAACAGATGCACTAGAGGGGCAACAATGAGATGACCCCCAAAACAGGAATGGTTTAACAGGTGGAGGCCACTGACATTTTTCCCTCCTCATCTTTTCTGACTGTTTCTTCACTAGTTTTGCATTTGGCTACAGTCAGTGTCACTACTGGTAGCATGAGGCGATACCTGGACCCTACAGAGGTGCACAGGTAGTCCAACTTCTCCAGGATGGCACATCAATACGTGTCATTGCCAGAAGGTTTGCTGTGTCTCCCTGCACAGTCTCAAGGGCATGGAGGAGATTCTAGGAGACAAGCAGTTACTCTAGGAGAGCTGGAGAGGGCCATAGAAGGTCCATAACCCATCAGCAGGACCAGTATCTGCTCCTTTGGGCAAGGAGGAACAGGATGAGCACTGCCAGAGCCCTACAAAATGACCTCCAGCAGGCCACTGGTGTGAATGTCTCTGACCAAACAACCAGAAAGACTTCATGAGGGTGACCCAAGGGCCCCATGTCCTCTAATGGGCCCTGAGCTCACTGCCCAGCAGCATGCAGCTCGATTGGCATTCGCCATAGAATACCAGAATTGGCAGATGCACCACTGGTGCCCTGTGCTTTTACAGATGAGAGCAGGTTCACCCTGAGCACGTGACAGAAGTGAAAGGGTCTGGAGAAGCCATGGAGAACATTATGCTGCCTGTAACATCATTCAGCATGAGCAGTTTGGTGGTGGGTTAATGATTGTCTGGGGAGGCATATCCATGGAGGGTCACACAGACCGCTACAGGCTTGACAAAGGCACCTTGGCTGCCATTAGGTATCAGGATGAAATCCTTGGACCCATTGTCAGACCCTATGCTGGTACAGTGGCTCCTGGTGCCGACAATTCCTGGCCTCATGTGGTGAGAGTATGCAGGCAGTTCCTGGAGGATGAAGGAATTGATACCATTGACTGGCCACCACACTTTCCTGACCTAAATCCAATAGAACACCTCTGGGACATTATGTTTTGGTCCATCCAATGCCACCAGGTTGCACCTCAGACTGTCCAGGAGCTCAGTGATGCCCTGGTCCAGATCTGGGAGGAGATCCCCCACAACACCATCTGTCATCTCATTAGAAGCATGCACCGATGTTGTCAGGCATGTATACAAGAACACAGGGGCCATACAAAGTGCTGCGGACAATTTGGAGTTGCTGCAATTAAATTTGGGCAAAATGGACTAGCCTGCCACATAATTTTTTCACTCTGATTTTTGGGGCGTCTTTGAATTCAGGGCTCTGTAGGTTGATCATTTACATTTCCATCAAACGATGTGGCATCCTTTCGTTCCTAACACATTACCCAGTCTATATCAGTATAGATATCCAGGAGGATTTCTTTTTCCCATTGAGATCTGATGTGTTTTCAAAGTGTTCCTTTAATTTTTTTGAGCAGTTTACATGCGTCTGTAAAGCTACACATACATTGAAGACAATTTATCTACAAAGCTGCTATAAAAAATCCATCTGCCTGATGCTTGCATTTTTGCTTGTATTTTGAAGAATTGGTTAAAATAAACCTGTCAGGATGTCACTCTTTCATCAGGCCCTAGGGCTGTGGAGGGGGAATGGGTTTTCATTAAGAGTTACATAGCAGAGCACCCAGAGAAAGGAAAGTCTTCTAGCCTCACCACTAAAGAAAATCATTCACAAGAGGTTTCATAAGCAAGTGGAAAACGTTTAGTCATTCCAGTTAATTTGGTTAACAGCTGATTTGACCCAAGCTCTTACCTGTAGAAGCCGTCAGGATCTCCTCTGCTGTCAGTTACATGGCTTAGTATTTAGTCTCAGGGTCCCCTTAATCTCTTACACAAAGAAGTGCTTCCTGGATTCTGTCTCGAATGCACACAAGGACGCTGGGGAATTCAGTGTCCTAAAGTCCATGATTCACTATTTCTCATGTATCAGCTTTATCAACGACTTTGACAATTTAGAAGACTAGAAGGTGTCCTCATGTGGCCTTTTGAATTCAGCTGGTTTCATTCTTGAAGCCTATCACAGCACCTTTGGATTGGGTTACACTTTAGCACTTTGAACACGAGGTACGAGTTAAGTTGTATGTCATGGAGCCTGTCAAGACGCAACATAGGGGAGAAGAACCCTGATCTCTGTATACAACCACAGTAGACACAGCCAGCTTGCTGGAGATCTTTGCTTCCTCGTCTTAGTTACCATCTAATGGACAGCCACAGATTTTTTTTTTTGTTTTGAGTAGGCACCAGCTCTTGGAAAATCTACTCTCTATATATGAAATCCTAAGCCTAACATGACGTTTTTATGTCACATCTTTTGTCACACTTTAAATTGGGCTTATTTTAAAACCTACATATATATGTTTGGTATCACTCTTTTCAGAATTTATCAAACTTTAATGTGATGTTGTTAGATTTTCAGATTCTTATTCGGTTTTTAAATTATAAACTAAAAAATGTCAGGAACTCACGTCCTGCGAGACGAGACTTTTTGTCAAAATATTTAACCAGACCCGGGGCTGGAAATAAAAGACAAAGAGTAGGAAAGCTGCTATACAGGCTTTTAAATGTTCGAAGCGCTGTGCAAGATGCACATCACACTGCACGGCAGCAATCCAGCAGCTGATCAAGCAAAGAGGATGTAAAAAAAAAAAAAATTGTTTCCCATTGTATCACCATTTAAGAGGGGGTTTCAGAGGAGCAACCGCGTCTGCTTGGGGTGCGTTCAGCCCCCTCTTCACAACGCGAGCGATAGAGACGCAAAGTGGCTGGTGAATTGCTTAGGCCGGGATTGGCGAGCAGGGGGAACCCCCTAGTAGACAGTCCATAAGTTATGTTGTCGCAAAACAGGTATCAAGTAGCTGATGTTAGCTTTGTTGGAAGATGAATACTCTGATGATAGGGACAGTGATTGCGAAAGTATCAGATCAATTGGAAATTGTGGAACCTGTAGGCTCTAGCTTGCTTCAAAGGCATGCCCAAACTTTCATGGTGGTCAGAACAGCACTACATGGACAATTTGCCACACACTGAGTGCAAACAATCACCAACTATCAAATGTGTTCTGTGCAACAAGAGTGGAGAGCAGAAAGAAATGCGTTAGATTTGCGTCACATGTGCTTCTAAGCCTGCACTCTGTGTGGTCATGCTTCAAGGACTCTCGTTCAAATGGAGATCTTTAGTTGTGATGCTGGTGCAAATGAAGTAATTAACAGCCACTTAACATTCTGAAGAGAGTTGCTGCTGATAAAACCATTGAATTCTAATTCATTCTTGTACATTTTTATGAATTTTAGTAAGAATTCACTATTTATCATATACAGTAGATATAGACCCATACTGCAACATCCTGGTGATAAATGGTCCAGCAGTCAACGTGCTATTCCTGCAAAACTACTAGAAATCTGCCTTTTTACAACATGGTAACCCAAACTGTACACACACCCCACATATGCTCTCAAGGCAACATGTGTAAGATGTGTCCAGGACAGAAGGAAGACGTGTGCAGGTGGGCTGAGCAGGTGCTGCACCAGGATGAAGCTATGGAGCCCGTGAGTACAGACTCCTATCAGAGTTAGTGAAAACAGATGGAGATATCTGGGCTTTCCTCACATGCTGGGGGAAATAAAAACAATGGAGAGCCTTCTGGATAACAGTCTGGATATGCCAGGCCCACACCAGGTTGTCAGAGATGGTGAAATTTAAAGCGGCTGTGTCAGATGGCCTCCCATTTTTTTATGCTGACAGTAGTGAGAAAAGTGCTATATCAATGCAAAGAATTATTACGGGAGCAGATTGTTCTCCCTGCATAAATTGAGGCTAAAGTAGCTGCAATATTCTTTTTAATAATAATTATTATTATTTACATTTATATAGCACTTTTCTCACTACTCAAAGTGTTTTGTAAATTCCATGCAGAGAGAGGACCTGGCATACAAAACATGTTCTCTAATGTGCCCCAGCACCAGTCTCTCAAAGCATTTCATCACGGTTTTGGTGAGTTTCTTTGGTACCGAGATAACCATTAAGTCTTCCCTCGATTTGTTTCTTTTCTTTGCATTTTGCAGTGCTGCTTGGTGTGCCCTTGATGTCAGGTATGCTTTCAGAACTTCTGCACTGTTATCGCTGCGTGTGCTGAAGTAGGACAGTGGAATCCAGCACTAAAGGAGTAAAGAGGCGTTCTTAGCAGCATTAATTACTGTGTAATGGGCCTGAGACAAGCTGAGTGAAGCAGCCGTTTGCCATCTGCACCATTCCAGCTTCCACTTTTGTTCCTAACAAGTTAGTGTTTGTAAAGCTGATTACTACACTTTGTTTGTTGGATGTTGATTAAATAACAAGTTATTATACACATTCTTGGGGACATCAGTGGAAATTAAAGGGAAGTGCAGGTAGAACTGAAGGCAGGAAGCACTTCTTGATGCAAAGAGGTGTGGGAATCTTGAATAAACTACCAAGACATGGAGTTGAAACAGAAACCTTGAGAACCTTTAAGAAGAATCTGAATAAGATATGGAGGCCATTTAAATGGACTCAACAGTCTCCTAGCATTTGTCAAATTTCTTATTTAAATTAAGAATGTATCATCCTGTAGCCAACTCCAAAACTAGTGGAATAACTTTCCAGCTTTAAACTACAGTTCTTCACACAAGTTCCCTACTTCATCACCTCGTGAATCTAAATATTTACAGGCATACTGCTCAAAGCTGCCTCTTTTCCTATTCTTGTTGTTCTTCCCATTGTTGTTATAATTCTCTCCATCTTTATCATTATGGCTTGCTATCATAACCCCAGGTTTAATATGTTTGCTTCTTGCCAGGGTGATTATTATTTTCAAATTATGAAAAAAATGAAAGTTATTAACTTTAGAAAAATGAAAACTGAACTTGAATTAAAACCACTAACACAAAACAAATCCAAAATAAAGTACTAATAAAACCAATGCAATTTTTGATTGTATTATCTTTAAGTATGAGCTTCTTTGACAGTTTATGGTCTTCTTTGGCTTTGCCCGGTGGCTGCCGATGTTTAGTCCATTCACAAAATGTGGGAAGAGCAGCTGCAAAAGCATCTGTGAGCTGAACAGATACAAGCAGGCTTTGTGATCGGAGATGCTGAAGAAAATATGTGCAAAATAACATTTAGAGCTCAGACTTCACATGTGCAGTTTAGAGCTCTTAAGAATCTTTGGAATCCTAACCAGTAAAAAAAAAAGAAAATTTGAGGACATCTGACCAGCCTTAGCATTGTTACACTGGTTACCTGTCTCCTTTAGAATTGACTTTAGAACACTGCAAATGGTATATCCATCCATCCATCCATTTTCTAACCCGCTGAATCCAAACACAGGGTCACGGGGGTCTGCCGGAGCCAATCCCAGCCAACACAGGGCACAAGGCAGGGACCAATCCTGGGCAGGGTGCCAACCCACCACAGGCAAATGGTATAGAAAGCTTTAAATAATCAATTTGAGTGCCTGTCCCCCTACATTCCAAGTTGTAGCCTTAGATCTCCTATTGGTGGTCTGCTGGTTATTCCAAGAGCTAAGCATACAAGTGGCGATGCGGCCTTTTGCTATTATGCACCAAAATCTGCAATATTTTACTGCTAAAGATTCACCAGACTGACATTTAAAACACCCGTATAAACCCATTTTAATTATGCTTTTCGTAGCTACATTTTACTTGTTTTCATGTTGACATTAAAAAGAGTCATTTTCTGTTGATCGGCATCAAAAATGGCAAATTAAATCCACATTGATTGGATAAAAATAAAATGTAAAAACTTCTCATGAGGATGACTACTCTTTATAGGCTCTGTAAAGTGCATTATAAGTGCGTAAGGCATAAATAGTTGTACCTTAAAATAAGTAAGTAAAAAAATAATCCATGTAGACACATACAGATTGCACACATGTACAGTTATGTATGCTTGCATGTAGGACCTGTCACATTGTATTGCTAACCACACACCACCATCCCATTCCATCCAAAGCATTTTAGCAGAACCTTTTTAAAATGATTTCCTTTTTTTAACATTTCTTTGTATAGGTTTTACTCCCACATGTGCCTTCTTTCTGCCCTCACACCCCAGTCATTTTTCAATTTATAGCTTTACCCTGATGTCACAAGAATCTCGAAAAAATACCTGATTTGGTTTTAGCCTCAGCTGCCTTTTCTCTGCAAATAATCAAATTTATATTTGAAGATTTAAATACGACCCTTTATTACCAAAAGAAAATGAAAAAAAAATGAAATGTGCAAAATAATGGATTGCGGACATGGCTTGTCCTTCTGATCTCTTGTGTCAAAGTAAACGCACATCCCTGGGGAGAAGGTGGTGGCCAAAGAGGCAGTCACATTTTAATACCCAGAGTCAAGTCGCCATAGCCTGTAATAAGAAAAAGAAAAAAAAGGACACCACAGCTGACATCTGCATTCATCTGCAGTTATTTCTGAGTTCCTGCATTTGACAGTTGAACAAATCCCTTCCTGTGAAAAAGATTCAAAGCCTTTGAACAGCATGGCCTTATTTCAGCAATCTCGCCAAGCATAGGCAGTCATGCATGTGCAATTCGTAGCCTCATAAGAAAATGCAAACTGCCATTTGGCTTGGAAACTACTTATTTGCACGTGCCGTGCCGCGCATTAGGAAACGATCCAGAAATCAATGTGTGTCAATTAGCATCCAAGAAAAAAACAGTAAGCCAAATGCAAACTTCTTCAATCATTATTCATGTTACGGAGCACTTTTAATAGTGTAATGAAAATGGATTTGCAAATAGATGTGTACAGGTGTGTGCTATTCATAGAAAACAGGAAGGCTGCCATACATCAAATTTAGCATGGGACTGATCAATCAATATTTATTTTGGTTAGCATCCATCACAGAAGGCAAGATCAAGAGATGAGCTACAAAGCCAACACAAATACAATATTATCTTGTATTTAGTATTGACGGCCATCTCCTCCATCAATAATAACAGACAGCAAATCAAGTCGATAATTAACACTACATTTTTAAACATATTTCTTTCATGTCCAGTGTTACAGGATAAAACATATGATTTCCCCTAATACATGACACGTAGAGGGCGACTATGCGACTATTGCTGTGGTTCAGTCCCCCGACATGTCTCTGCTGATCACAATCACATTCTCGCAACAGAACTTTTGAGACACGTCAGTCAGGCCACAATCCTAAATGGAATGAGTGAAAGTCACTGGCGTCTATGCACACAGAAATGTTTACAGTGCTGTTGGTGAAGACCTTAGCCCACTCTGACATACACTCACCTAAAGGATTATTAGGAGCACCTGTTCAATTTCTCATTAATGCAATTATCTAATCAACCAATCACATGGCAGTTGCTTCAATGCATTTAGGGGTGTGGTCCTGGTCAAGACAATCTCCTCAACTCCAAACTGAATGTCAGAATGGCAAAGAAAGGTGATTTCAGCAATTTGGAGCGTGGCATGGTTGTTGGTGCCAGACGGGCCGGTCTGAGTATTTCACAATCTGCTCAGTTACTGGGATCTTCACGCACAACCATTTCTAGGGTTTACAAAGAATGGTGTGAAAGGGGAAAAACATCCAGTATGCGGCAGTCCTGTGGGCGAAAAGGCCTTGTTGATGCTAGAGGTCAGAGGAGAATGAATGGGCCGACTGATTCAAGCTGATAGAAGAGCAACTTTGACTGAAATAACCACTCGTTACAACCGAGGTAGGCAGCAAAGCATTTGTGAAGCCACAACACGCACAACCTTGAGGCGGATGGGCTACAACAGCAGAAGACCCCACCGGGTACCACTCATCTCCACTACAAATAGGAAAAAGAGGCTACAATTTGCACGAGCTCACCAAAATTGGACAGTTGAAGACTGGAAAAATGTTGCCTGGTCTGATAAGTCTCGATTTCTGTTGAGACATTCAAATGGTAGAGTCAGAATTTGGTGTAAACAGAATGAGAACATGGATCCATCATGCCTTGTTACCACTGTGCAGACTGGTGGTGGTGGTGTAATGGTGTGGGGGATGTTTTCTTGGCACACTTTAGGCCCCTTAGTGCCAATTGGGCATCGTTTAAATGCCACGGGCTACCTGAGCATTGTTTCTGACCATGTCCATCCCTTCATGACCACCATGTACCCATCCTCTGATGGCTACTTCCAGCAGGATAATGCACCATGTCACAAAGCTCGAATCATTTCAGATTGGTTTCTTGAACATGACAATGAGTTCACTGCACTAAAATGGCCCCCACAGTCACCAGATCTCAACCCAATAGAGCATCTTTGGGATGTGGTGGAACGGGAGCTTCGTGCCCTGGATGTGCATCCCACAAATCTCCATCAACTGCAAGATGCTATCCTATCGATATGGGCCAACATTTCTAAAGAATGCTTTCAGCACCTTGTTGAATCAATGCCACGTAGAATTAAGGCAGTTCTGAAGGCGAAAGGGGGTCAAACACCATATTAGTATGGTGGTCCTAATAATCCTTTAGGTGAGTGTACTTTAGCAGGGTCGGCTAACAGGCCAAATAATAAAATTATATAAAAATGTAGGTATACATTTTATCAGGCTACAGAACAAGTGGAGGAAAGGCAGTTAATTTCTGTTTTTTGCATTTTGGCTCATATACTGTAGATTCTATAGTAGGAACAGTCCTTGCCACCAAGAGGCAAATGATAAAGATCAAATATAGAAGGGACCAGACCCCGTCTTGGAAACTCCTTCTTTAATTGAAATACCTAAATGTACTCTTCTTTGTTTCAGAAATAGTGAATAAGTTAATATTTTTTGTTATTAACGTTGTGTACTATTTACCAAAAGTTTCCTGGACACCTGACCAACACACCTATTTAAGCTTGTTGGACTTCTTCTTCCTTCGGCTGCTCCCGTTAGGGGTCGCCACAGCGGATCAACTCCCTTCCATATCGAAGTTGGTGTGCTTTATTTTAGTGTGTGTTGTAGTTTAGAATTATTTAGATTCTTCTTGTTTCAGCTGATCCCAATAGGGGTTGCCATAGCAGATCATCTTTTTCCATCTTTTCTTGTCCTCGTCATCTTGTTCTGTTACACCCACCATCATCATGTCCTCTTTCACCAAATCCATAAACCTCCTCTTTTGCCTTCCTCTTCTCCACTTCCCTAACAGTTCTATCCTTAGCATCCTTCTCCCAATATACCCAGCATCTCTCCTCTGCACATGTCCAAGCCAAAGCAATCTCACCTCTCTGACTTTGTCTCCCAACCGTCCAACTTGAGCTGACCCTCTAATGTATTCGTTCCTAATCCTATCCCTATTCCAAAAATCATTAATATGGAGTTGGCCCATTTATAACAACCACAACTCTTCTTTTCACAAGATTTTGAAGTGTATCTATGGAAATTTGTGCCCATTCAGCCAAAAGAACATCTGTGACGTCAGTACAAGATGACCCGACTCTCACCTGGCGATCCAATTCATCCCAAGGGTTTTCAAAAGGGTTAACGGTTAGGGCTCTGTTCAGGCCACTCAAGTTCTTCCAGGTCTTTATGGACCAGGAGCACAATCTTGCTGGAACAGAAAAGAAAGAGTCTTCCCCAAACTGTAGCACACAATGATCTAAACCAGTGTTTCCCAACCTCTGTCCTGTGGAACCCCAGTGGCTGCAGGTTTTTAGTTCCAACCAGCTTCTGTTTTTAATTGGACTCCTGGGCTAATTAAGTGATGTATTATTTCCCAAGTTCTGTGTTTTGTGAACAATATAGAAATTAGAAAACTAGGTTTGGTAAAAAGAATACGATAGATATTTTCATCTTGATTTTTATTCTACTTTTCTAGGTGTTCTAATTGTTTAATTAATCCATTATTTACTAATTAGTAGGTCTGATGCTAAAGTACTTTGGTTATTCCGTGTTGTTTGCCAGCGTGTCTGCTCTGCTCATTTTTAATTATCATTAATAAGATACAATGACGGGGGAAAACTGCGCAGAGAAAGGGCAAAATAGGATTAAATCAACGAAAGAGAGTTAAGCATTTAAATCTATAGCAAAAGCAGATTTTTTTCTAAATGTCTTATAAATGTAAAAATCATGCTGCTGTGCTTTTCTGAATGTAGAATAAAAGAAAACTAATACCAGCTAATTCAATGAGATGAATGTTATCAGGTGTTGTCACTGATTAGGAATCTGGTTGGAACAAAAACCTGCAGTCACAGGGGTCCCCAGGAACGAGGTTGGGAAACACTGGTGTAAAATGTCTTTGTATGCTGTAGTACTGACAGTACCTTTCACAGGAACCAAAGGGCCTAGCCCAAACCCTGCCATAATCCCACCACCACCACACTTTACAGTAGAAATTATGCAGTCCGGTAGCATTCTCCTGGCACCCGCCAAAGTCAAATCAGTCCATTAGACTGCAAGATAGAGTACGATTCATCACTCCAGAGAACACGCTTTCGCTGCTCTAGAATCCAATGGCGGGCGGCAAGCTTTACACAACTCCAGCCACCTCTTAGCACTGCATATGGCGATCTTTCAGCTTAAGGGTGAATCACATACTGCAGGACATCAATGGAAATTAAAGGAAGTGTATTTTAAGACAGAAGCCAGACAAGCACTTCTTTACACAAACAGTTGTGGGACTCAGGAACAAACTACCGAGACACATAGTTGAAGCAGAAACTCTTGACAACATTTAAGAAGGATCTGGATGAGATATTGGGACAACTTAGCTATTAGCTAAACAAATAGGCTTGCTGGACTCAATGGTCTCCTATTGTTTGTCAAATTTCTTATGTTCCATCTTAGGCTCAGCCATAGGCACCTATTTCATGAAGCTCCAGATGCACAGTTCTTGTGCTAATGTTTTCAGGTGCAGTCTGAGATTCTGTTGAGAGCGATGCCATTGATGACAGACCATTTTTATGTGCATCAGCACTTGGTGACCCCACTCTTGTGAGTTTGCATGGTCTTCTACTTCACGGCTGAGCTGCTTTTGCTCCTTGAGACTTCCACCTTCTAATAATAGCACTTACAGTTTACCAGGGCAGATCAAGCAGAGCAGAAATTTCAAATCATGACTCGTGGCAAAGGTGGCATCTTATGTGACAGTGCCACGTTAAAAGTCACTAAGCTCTTCAGCAGGACACAATGTTTGTTAATGGAGATAGCATGGCTATCAGCTTGATTTGATGGCACTTGGTAACAATGAAACACCTGAACTCAATTATTTGGAGGGTTGTCCACGTACTTTTGACCATATAATGTACTTGGAACACGACTTCAGAAAATTAAAGAGAAGGTACTTGAGATTGAGAGAAAAAGCTATCAACTCAGTGCAGCGTAAGTCCTACTCTAACAGACTAAAGAGATGTTCAAACAAATGTCACACCTCTGTAAAGTACTCAGGGTGAGGTTTATTGTTGAAAGTTGTAATTTAGAGTAGAGAAAAAAAAAAAGTTTCAGGGGCAGTGTCGCTAATCACTCACTCCTCCAATTAAATGACATTTAGGGGGCCGGCTATGTGAATATATTGCTCTGGTCCAGCGCTGCACTATATAAATCTTCCCATGTGGGTCGGCTGTGTGATCCTTAGCATGTCTCCTGTCAGAGTGCTAATTATAAAAAAAGGAAGCACATATTTGTAAATGTATGCAGTTCTCTTTCTAAAGTCTGCTTTGAGGGATGTTAAGGCATTCCAGTCATTCCCTATCCCTTGACTCCTTTGACAACTCTTTTGCGGCTCCGTTTACCTGCTGCTGCTCCAACTGCAGAAATACAAAACCAAGTATGGCATACCAACTCTATACATTGCTTAGGGGCAGTGAGTGTTCAGTGTGGAAGGTCACTAGAAGAAAAACAAAGTTCACCTGCAAAAAGATCTACTTTGATAACATTATAAATGACAGCCCCGAGTGATGATAAACTCCAAGATTACTGGTTTCAGTCTTCATCACTGGCTTACTGTGTGTGACCTAAGTAAGTCACTTCACCCATAAAGAATCATATTTTAAGAATAATAAAGGTAATTGTACTATGTCCTTTTTATTGAAAAGATAAAATAAAAGGAAACAATGATGATGATGATGATGGGAGAAAGCTACTGTATATGTGCAGGAGACCAACCTGAGACTGCGCATTAACATCAGCTCCGCGTTTCACAAGAATCTTCACCACTTCAGCCTGTCCTGCCAACGATGCAATGTGCAAAGCTGTGTTTCCTTTCTGTCAGAAAAAAAAAGATTTTTTGATTATTGTACAGTAAACAGGTAAAGATCATTCAAGTGACAGATACATTTTTAACAGTAAACATCAGTCTACCACAATTACACGATAGTGAGACCATGTAACGTTAAGAAATACTGTCACGCTCATGCACATAGGGGACAGCTTAAGGTCTCAGCTCTACTGATTGTAATTCACCGCTACTCTAGGTTATTGACAGCTATACCACCACTGACATTACTTCTGGGGTCCTTGGACCCACCTATTCCTGCCAGAAGGACCCAAGATCCACCATCTTGAATCAGTTCAGTTGTGAAAGTGCATCTCAGAAGACATCTCTGCAATAATTGCATGTTTTTCTTTGCTTTTAAAACTTCAGTTATAGGGGGTCACCAGGGTGGGGTCACAACTCTTTACCGTGGTCTGTCTTGCCTATTACAGTCCACTCAATAAATTACAACTACAACAGGCTGTCGGGATTAGAAAGGTAAGCAAGACGGACATTGCTGGTGCTTAAACCATTTCAAATGTCTGGTGATGGTGCAGTAACACAGCGGTCAGGAATGTTGCTGCACTGCTCTGGTAGACTGGGGGCCTGACTTGAGCTCACATACTCTCCTCAGATTTGTGTACAGTTTTCTTCAGATTCTCTGATTTGCCTCTAAAGTAAGAAAAGTTGAGCATTTTAGGTTAACTGGAAATGGCAAAATCACCCTCATATGACTGAGTGTACATACGTAAAGTTCCCAGACCCCTTCACTTTATTTGTATCGTGTTGTAGATTTAATTTTTGCCTATCAATCATCTCAATAACCCAGAATTTCATTATAAAAATATATTTTCAGAAAGGTTTGCACATTTTTTTGCCCAGCTCTTGGAAGATTCGTGGTTGTTCCAAGCTTCTTCCATTTAAGACTTTTGAAGGCAACTGTGCTCTTAATTGCTGCAGGAATGTTTTTGTAGCCTTCCCCAGATCTGTCCCTCGACACAATCCCAGTCTCTAAGCTCTGCAGGACGTTACTTTGACCACATGGCTTGATTTTTACTCACTTGTATGACCTTCTATAGATAGGCTTGTGCCTTTACTAGCCACGTCTAATCAACTGAGTGGATCACAGGTGGACTCCAAACAAGGTGAAGAAACATTTCAATGATGATCAATAGAATGGGATGCACCTGAGCTGAATATCACGGGTCATTGCAAAGGGTCTGAATACTTCTGTCCATGTCATATTTCAGTTTTTAAATTTGAATAAATTTACAAAACCTGCTAAAATCTTGTTTTCACTTTGTCATTCTGTGGGGATAAAGTAATTTAAATGATTTTAGCACTAGGATGCAACATACCAAAATATCAAAAAGGGGAGGGGGTCTGAATACTTTTTGAAGGCACAGTATACTTATTAGTTATCTACTGTAGTTTTAATACCCAGCTATGGAGTTCTGCGTATTCTTTGAAATGCTGCATTAAAGAGACAACAGCTCAACCCCCTCTAACATGATGATTTGAAATGAGAGGAGCAGCAGAACTTTCCAGAAGCATTTCAATCACATGGCTGCTTGGACAGTATTGTTTTAGAAAATTACATACAATTTCATAATAACAATAGAAAAACCAAAACATGTCAGAAAACAAGACACCTTCTTGGTTGTGTGGTCCCCGGCCGGGACGCCCAGGAGGACGAGAGGAGGGCTTGTGCCTCCTCCAGACCGCGAGGGCCCGCACTGGTTAGGTTGGGGGCCTCGGGTACAGGGCTTAGAAGCCCAACCCTATAGGGACCCAAGGTCACCGCCAGGCGGCGCTAGCGGGAGGACTGGAGGCGGCCAGAAAAGAGAGAGAAAAGAGAGAGAGGCATTGTAAGGCCTGAGAAGAGAAAGAGAGGCATTGTAAGGCCTGGATTTGGGGAATTGGTGCAAGAGGCACTGCGGACTTGAGCGCGGGATTTGTAAATACTGTAAATAAACGAGTGTGTGGTGCAAACAACGATGTCTGTCTGCCTGTGTCCGGGTTCAAGTTCACAGTTGAAAACAGAAAAAACAGTACAAGGTATTGTGATAATAAATATTCTTCATTTTAAAGATAACAAATAATGCACAAGAGTCTCCAATTACACAATTTGTGGACCCACATCCTTTTGTCCCCCTCAAGAATGGCAAGTATATGTGATATTAACCCATCCCTCCATTTTATGACCCGACTTTATCCTAAACAGGGGCAGGGAGCCGAGGCCTACCTCGGCAATGCGGCAAGTAGGAACTTACCCATAGTTAGTTGGCATTTACAATCTCTTGTGCCTTCAAACCTCCATGCAGTTTTTATCTAATTGTTGATAAAGTCATAGGAACTGTGATCTAAAATGGCTCCTTTAAAATGTACTCTCCCGTGAGGGGCACCGTAGCTCAAACACAATTTACTTACCGCAAGTGATGCCATTACACCATTACCGGAGGAATTATCTTTCAGCTCATTAAGCTAGTGGCTCAAACACAAACCACTTGGAGTGCAAAAGGCTTGCATTTCATTGTGGACACCAACAGGAACCCCTTGCTACATAAAGTAGAGTGGAGCAGCACATTAATAAAGGGCTAATGTCAGGGTCCCCACTACGGATTATTAAAATGTCCCCTTTGCCTCGCCCATGCACTTTCTGGAAGGGTTGGAGGGTATAAGAAGACACCCTTCATGTTACTAACATTCTTTGTCAGCAAGACGCATTGCAAAGTGTTACCTTAGTGGCAGAATCCACCGCAGAGCCCCTGTCCAGCAACTCCTGGACAAGGTCGACATGGCCTTCTTTGGCAGCCAAATGTAGAGCATTGAGTCCATTCTGAAAGAGAAAAGGTGCTCTTGAGCAAAAGGCAATACAACAGACAGAGGCCATTACCATCAATTCATATTATACACAAAACTAATGTTCTTTAGAAAGCTAGCAATGCTGCCCCATTCAGTGACTGTCCACTCAATAATAAAACAGTGAAGAACTTCCCAAGAAAGGTAAAAACAGAGTGATAGATAATTAAAACATGGCATCTTAATTACTAATTAATTTAATCATCTCCTATGAACTTCAAAGTTAAAGACATTCTGGTATCCAGACCTGGTACAAAGCAGAGCATGTGAACACAATGGAAGAGCGCTAAAAATAACTCAAGTGGCAGTGGCGAAAGGGTCACACGGCCTGGACCCTGCTTCAGTGCCTACACAGCATGTGCTTTCTTCATGTTAAAAAAGCTGTAATTTGCTAAGCTGAGTGAACAGTGCACTGCTTCTCCCTACAGGACTGGTCCCCAAAGTGCACCTGTGTATTTGTTATCAACACTCTGTGACAGCTATAAAGCAAAGGGGACCAGGCAAAAAAACAAAAAAAAAATTAACTGCCCTGGCTTCAAATGCTGTACATTGGCCCCAGCATGAGTGTGTGTTGTGTCCAAGAATGTGCCTTGCTGTGCCCGTGTTGCAGAGAGTGCCAGGGACAGCTTTTTACTGATTTTAGATAAGCAGTTTAGCAAATGGATGGATTAAAATGACAATGTCTGGAAACTACTGTACATACCAGACATACGTCACAACAAGTAGAAAAATGCGTTTGGATTTAATCCAAATATTTGTAAAACACATTGTCACAGGTTAACTCGTCCGAGAGGCCTGGAATTATGAGTGTATGTTCCTAGATGGACAGAGGGGGGCAGAATTAACCACTGTGACAGATTAGGGACGCTCTCGCTCCTCAGACACCACATCAGACACCAGATTAAAAAGTCCAATAATTATTTATTACAATAATAAAATGCACAAAGCACGCTCCTCTCCACAATTCTCATATAAATCAATCCAATAACCAAATCACAATCCTCCACTCCCAGACGCTTAGCCACCCTGCCTCCCAACTCAGCTCATCTGTCTGGGATCTCCCACAGTTCTTTATAGTCCTCGACCTGGAAGTGCTTCTGAGCCCTCAGTCCATGTGATTATCCAACACTTCCAGGTCAGGTAAAAACTTCACTTTTTCTTCAGCCCGGAAGTATATCATTTCTTCCGTTCCCGTAACTTGGAAATATTTCCGGACTATACAGAAAATATAAATCCCTGGGCCTCCCTGCAGCGACTCCTGGCGGCCCCCATGGTATCCAGCAGGGCTGTGCATTATAACTCCATTGTCCATGATTCCCTGTTGGCATTCGGGGCACCTCTATGCTGCAAGGAGGGCTCCATCTGGTGGCCTGGGGGTATTGGCCGGGATGAATGGCAGGCCATATCTCACACCACATAACGAGAGCGCCAGGTCCAGCAGGGTTGACTCATAGAGCCTTGACATTGCCATAGCATGGCATTAAGGTCAGACCTGACCAGTTGCTTTTATTTCATACATATAGAGTCCTAAAACAGCTCCAACCCCAGGTACAAGAACACCTTGGCCCTCTGCAGCTTACCTCTCATACACATACAGCTGTTGAGGATCGTTGACCCCCCATGTTCCTCAGAGCCTACTCCCCCCCTTGGACAAAGCTGGCACCACAGTCAGGATAATGCACTTTAATTCTTCCAATTATTCCTCATCATCAAGGCTCAGCATCTCTGGTACCCCTAAAATCTCTTATATCATGGACACCCTGAGCCATAGACAGCAGTTTGCAAGGCTCAGGGACTGTGTGGCAAAAATGGTGGTGTGTAACACTAGGGGACCTCAAGCAACTGTGGCACTGAGAAAATATGACATCTACAAGACCAATCCACACTTCACCTTCATGACATTGAGCAAGTTGTTTTACCCTCTTTGGCCAGTGGGGACATTAAGACACCAAGTGAAGTATTCCAAGGCCAACAAGTGGCTACTCCGATTTCCTGGAGGGTATTCCACATCTGTTCCTGCAAATTGTGTAATCGAGGCAACATGGCAGTCATCAAGGGTGCCTAGCTCTTTCAATTATGGACCTGTGTAAGATGTGTTAATATAAATAATCGATGTGGGCGTCAACGTGTTGTATGCCATTTGGTATAAAAAGCAGTGTTAATATTTGCAATGTGCCATCTGTCGTAATGACAAATGCAATGCATTTTATTACTAAATATTTTTGAGATGCGCCATCTTTTCGATTGGCAGAGACATAGCAATGGGATGGGCACAAGGCCAGACTTTTATTTGTACTTTTATTAAGGTGGACTCGGGCTTAGAGGTGTAAAGGCTCGTTTATACTTAATGCTCAGAACGTGTAGGCATCATGGCTGCCGCGCGTTCCCAGCATTCATTTGACGCGTCCTCTGAGCAGGTCCTCAGAAATTAATGCGACGCATGTGCAAGTTGCAGTACCAGCAAAAAGTCAGGGGTGCAGTGTGACAAAAGTAGTAATGTGACATCACAGTCTCCGTTTACTATCTACATGTGACAAAAAGTTGCTATGCGGATCCTCTGGGATCGATGAACGCGCTTAGATGTTTGATGAATGGTTCGATGTGGTGAAGCAAAATGCCGACATACAGATACATTCGTAGTGCTTTTATATTCATGTGTCGCATATTTCCCATCGTAATGACATGGCACACATTTTAAAAGTCTCACATACCATCTTTTGTCCCGTCTTTTTTTTTTTTTCTGGGGCTTCCTCCTGTCCTGACAGCAGCAGCAAATAGCAAAAGATCGCCACACAGAACACGTTACATTTATGATATTCCAACTCCTTAGATTTATACTTGATATCACTTTCATGATGAAATGCATTAGTGTACGTATGTTACATTTTACAAATAAATTGTTCATTTTGTTTAAATAATGAATACTGTTAAATTACACCCATGGGGGTGACATGGTGGCAGAGCGGTAGCACTGCTGTCTCACAGGGAGTCACGTCGCTGGTATTCCCTGCCTGGAGTTTGCGTGTTTTCCTGCTGGGTTTCAACCGTGTGCTCCAGTTTCTTTCCAAAGAGATGCAGATTTGGTGACACTAAAATGACGCCAGTGTATGTGTGAGTGCTTGTATTCACCTTGTGATGAGCTGATGCCCATCCAGGAATGTTTCTGCCTCGTGCCCAATGCTTGCTGGATTGGACACATCCTTGGATTGATGGATTTAATCATTAAACATCCTTTTCAGAGAGGTGTCCTCAGAATTTAATGGGTGTTCCAGGCAATTCACAACACAGTAAAGCTGAACTTGTTCTCACTGTGATAAGATCTCACAATGCCACCTGGTGGATTCTTCTAGATTTATGTGAAGTAAACAGTAAAACGCTTGCGTAGCAGGAGCGTCCTCTGGAGCATGTGTCGTGTGAAGTATAAACCCGGCCTTAGGCTACCATGGGCCATGAGAAAGCCACAGGACCTAATGTATGGCAAGCATTACCTTGGAACTTCCTTGAAAATGAGGTTCAAATGTCGCTCTCTGTGAATGGCCCACAAATTACAATTAGGAGAGGAGCGAGAATGAACACTGGTGAACTGGTGGCAGGGACAGGAGCCAGGATTTGAGAAAGAAAGAGCATGTCAGAGGGAGTGCTTCACTGTGGTACTGAGGAGTTTTAAGTGGGAAATCCAATCGTAATAAACCTGAACAGGAAGGCCGCAGAGTCGAAGGGGCTTCAAGTGTGCTTTGTTTGCATTACTTTATTTAATATGCACTTTGGCTTTCTTAAATTGATTTCTCCTATTACAAGACACTAGTACTTGGATGGGAGATCAACCAGGAAAAGCTTGGGTTTCTGCTGGAAGAGTTGTTGGCAAGGCCAGCAGGGGGCGCTTACCCTGTGGTCTGAATGTGGATCCCAATGTACCAGTTGAGAGACAGGCAAAAAATGGCACTATCGTTCAGATGAGATGTAAAACGGAGGTCCTGATTCTCTGTGGCCATAAAGAGTTGGGTGTAAAGCATATGGTGTACTCCGATGTCCTGGATAAATGCCCCGGTTATTCTGGCTCTATTCTAATATTCTATTATATGGCTTATAAAGCCTTAAATAATCTCGCCCCATCTTATATATCGGAATGTCTGACACGTTATATTCCAAATCGTAACCTCAGATCCTCAAATGAGTGTCTCCTTAGAATTCCAAGAACAAAACTTAAAAGAAGTGGTGAGGCGGGCAGGCGGCCTTCTGCTGTTATGCACCTAAAATCTGGAATAGCCTGCCAGTAGGAATTCACCAGGCTGATACAGTAGAGCAGTTTAAAACACTGCTGAAAACACATTACTTTAACATGGCCTTTTTATAACTTCATTTTAATCTTAATTTAACTTAATCCTGATACTCTATATGTTCAATTTCCTCAAAATAACTATTCATGGTGGCTCTAAAATCGCTACTGACCCCTACTCTCTCTTCTGTTTCTTTTTCTGGTTTCTTTGTGGTGGTGGCCTGCGCCACCTCCACTTACTCAAAGCTTCATGACGCACCAACAATGATGGACGGATTAAAAGGCAGAAGTCTACGTGACCATCATCATCATCAAGCCCTTCCGTGAGAACCCTAAATCCAAAGAGGACTGTTTCATTTATGTTAGGTAGAATGGCCAGAGGGGACTGGGTGGTCTCATGGTCTGGAATCCCTACAGATTTTATTTTTCTCCAGCCGTCTGGAGTTTTTGTTTTTCTGTCCCCTGGCCATTGAACCTTACTCTTATTCTATGTTAATTAATGTTGATTTATTTTGTTTTCTTATTGTGTCTTTTATTTTTCTATTCTTTATTATGTAAAGCACTTTGAGCTACTGTTTGTATGAAGATGTGCTATAGAAATAAATGTTGTTGTTGTTGTTGTTGGCCCCCTAATCATCCACTGTCTCTAATTGGCTCTCTTTCTCACCCCATCCATCCATCCATCCATCCTCTTCCGCTAATCCGAGATCAGGTTGCGGGGACAGCAGCTTGAGCAGAGATGCCCAGACTTCCCTCTCCCTGGCCACTTCTTCTAGCTCTTCTGGGGGAATCCCGAGGCATTCCCAGGCCAGCCGAGAGACATAGTCCCTCCAGCATGTCCTGGGTCTTCCCCGGGGCCTCCTCCCGGTTAGACGTGCCCGGAACACCTCACCAGGGAGGCATCCTGATCAGATGCCCGAGCCACCTGATCTGACTCCTCTCAATGCGGAGGAGCAGTGGCTCTACTCTGAGCTCCTACCGGATGACCAAGCTTCTCACCCAATCTTTAAGGGAAAGCCCAGACACCCTGCGGAGCAAACTCATTTCAGCCACTTGTATTCTTTGTATTCTTTCTCACCCCTTCACCATCTAATAGCTAATGTGCAGTGGAAAAATGGCTGCCCTTGCATCATCCAGGTGGGTGCTACACATTAATGGTGGCTCTCCACTCTCTATGTAAAGTTCCATGTAAAGCCCTTCCGTGAGAACCCTAAATCCAAAGAGGACTCTTTCATTTATCTTAGGTAGAATGTCCAGAGGGGACTGGGCGGTCTCGTGGTCTGGAATCCCTACAGATTTTATTTTTTCTCCAGCCGTCTGGAGTTTTTTTGTTTTTTCTGTCCCCCCTGGCCATTGAACCTTACTCTTATTCTATGTTAATTAATGTTGATTTATTTTGTTTTCTTATTGTGTCTTTTATTTTTCTATTCTTTATTATGTAAAGCACTTTGAGCTACTGTTTGTATGAAAATGTGCTATAGAAATAAATGTTGTTGTTGTAGTGAAAAAAGTGCTATATAAATACTATATATAGAATTATTATTATTAAGTCAAGGTAGTCAGTGAAAGATGACAAGCGAGCAGACCACCTGAATTACGAATTTCTGGGCCTGTAGCGCAGTGTGCCCACACGTGTCCCATGTATAATGAGCAGCACTGGTGGTTTGCTATTCATCCAATGTCCTCTGCAGAGAAGCCTAAGATGTCTCCTCTGTCTCCTGCCGTCAAGCAGCTAAGAGCTCCGTTAATGAGACTATTTATTGAACACTTACAGCAAGCTACATGAGGTCAGGCATTGCAATCTCTTGTGGTGCCCTAAGGCCTTCGCAGAATGACCTGGAATTCCAAATGGCAGTTCAGCCCACCAAGTAAAAAAAAAACCCAGTGTTCTTCTTAGCGTCGTTTATCTCCATGATAAAAAGCTTGGCAGCAGCTCATCGGCTACTCATCCTCACGGAGCCAAGCAAGCATTTCAACCCTGCAGGTGATCCTGAAGTTATAAAACACCTCTAAAACATCGAATGGCAGCTACACATTACTGGCAGCCTAATGGTGAATTACTGCACACTGTATGCCATGGGGCCAACACCACACCGTCACACACCAGCATGTCCTTAAAACAGGGGAAAGCAGCCAGTTACACGTTTAAGGTATCGAGAAAGGTCAGCTGAGATGTAATTAGAGGTGTTATGCGATTACAAGAAAGGCAAACACGCTCATTTCTGGCTGAACGGTACAGCAAACACTCAAGGTAATCTCTAAAGACTAAGGGTACATGTGTTCTAGGCTAAGCGCTTGAATGCTTCTCTTTGTGGTGTACAATAACATGACGACAGACCAGACAAGAGATGAAAACAAGACACCCACTGAGGGAAACGTCTAAAACTTCCAGTTATGTACTGTATGCTCCTGGGTGTTTTGGCCTCCATATCAAAAGGCATGTATTACAGCACCAGAGGGAGTCCACAACAGGGCCACCAAATTCACTTCTGGCTTCAAGGGTAGGGGACATCTATCAAAAAAATAACAGTTTTATCCATTTATCCATTCTCCAGACACTCTTCTCTCGATCTAACCTGGCATCATCAGGAGCAAGAAGTGGACAGCCATTGACAGGGCATCAGGGCACAACTAGTCATACTTCTTCAAACTTCTTCAGTCCCACTCCCATGTGGGGTTCCCCAGGGTTCCATTTTAGGGCCACTACTTTTTTCAATCTACATCCTGCCTTTAGGTGCAATTTTTAGAAAACATGCAATTTCATATCACCTATATGCTGACGACTGCCAAATTTATTTCTCCCTCAAGCCAACTGACTCCACCAAACCTCTCCTCGACTGCCTATCTGACATTAAGGACTGGCTGGCTGTAAACTTCCTTCACCTGAACGATTCAAAAACCGAGGTCATTGTTTTAGTCCCGACTGCAAACAGGCTCCACCCCTTGGCCTCGTTTCTCTTCCCATTCCAGTAACTTCGTCTGTCTCCAATCTTGGAATCAAAATGGATACGTTCCTGAAAATGGATGCTCAAGTCAACAGCACAGTAAAATCCTGCTTTTTCCATCTAAGGCGAATCGCCAAACTCAAGCCTATTCTTTCTAACCACCTCCTGGAATCAGTAATTCATGCATTCATTACGTCCCGGCTTGACTACTCTAATTCCTGCCTTTTTGGTATCAGTAAAGCCACACTTTCTAGACTCCAACTGGCTCAAAATGCGGCTGCAAGGCTTCTAACTGGAAGTAGCAGAATCCAACACATTTCACCAATTTTGAAAACCCTTCACTGGCTGCCGGTTAGATTCAGAATCGATTTTAAGATTCTCCTCCTAACCTATAAGGCATTAAACGGTCTAGCCCCCGCCTATTTGAGTGTCTGGCTCCATTGTCACAATCCCCTCGTGTTCTTAGATCCACAGATCAGCTGCTCCTAACCATTCCCAAGGCACGTTTTAAAGCTCGTGGTGAAAGGGCTTCCTCCGTCTGTGCACCCAGGCTCTGGAACTCCCTGCCCTTAGTGGTTAGGCGAGCCGCTTCAGTCGCCACATTCAAATCTCGCCTAAAAACGCACTTCTTCACATTGGCTTTTAATTCTTAACCTGTTTCATTTTCCACTTGTCTTTTGCCATTTTCTCTATTTTATTTGGTCCCTTGACCTGTTTTTAGTATCTCTGTTTTAATTCTCTCTTAATGTTTATTTTTAATATTTTGCTTTTAGTCCTGCTTGTTGTAACTGTACAGCGCTTTGGTCAGTTGTAATGCTGTGTTTTTAAGCTCAACAAATAAATATGGTATGGTATGGTATGGTATGGTAAACTGGACCAAAGGAGTGATGCCAGACCAGCTAATCTGGACATCTTTGGAAGGCAGATGGAAAACTGGAATATTTGAACAATTGTAATAATAAATAAGGTCTGCTGAGAAAATAATTGGTGGTGGCCTTCCATCTGTTACAGACCTGTATACGAGGGGGGTACCCAAAAATAACTTCTCCTTACTGAAACTCCTTCAAAGTACTCTCCATAGGAATGAATGCACTTGTCCCAACGGTTTTCCCACAGGTGGAAACATTTTTGGAATTTCTGAAGAGGGCCTGTAGCGATTTTTTTTTTTTTTTTGACTTCCTCAATGGTACAAAATGCTTTCCTTTGAGTTTTTTTTTTTCATATGCAGGAACAAGAAAAAGTCACACGGAGCAAAATTAGTCGAGTAGGGTAAGGTGGCAAGAACCACCAAGACACACAAGTCAATTCAGAAATCTCTTCAATAGTCTGACTACCGGTAATCTTCGTAAATTGCATTGTGAACTTTTTCAAGATTTTCGTCATTCCTGATTGTGGAAGGTCAGCCAGATCTTGGTTGGTCTTCAAGTGACATTTCTCCTCGTTTGAAACATGAAAACCACCTGCAGACCTGTGTTTTACTTAAAAAGCAATTCCGCACCTTAGTACAGTTTCAGCAGTCGTTTTCCCTAAAAGGAAACAAAATTGAACGCGGACTCGCTGGTCTTTATGATCACCCATCACAAAAATTGTTATTAAACACGTTTAATAAGCGCCAAGAAATATTGGCACGGAATGAATGGCGCACGAACAATGCAGAGCAACGCCACTTGGCAGACTGCCACAGAATACTAGCAGTGAACTTCGCAACTAAGTCGAGATTACGCACCAGGTACAGATTCCGGTTATTTTTAGGTACCCAATCGTACATCTCACATCAATAATCGTGTCTAAAGGATTACCTCACACTCCTCTCACCCAGCTCATCACTTGTTTTCCTCTGGTAAACGCTTCACGCCAGTTAAAACTAATTTAACTGGCCTAACCTAATTGACACCTAAACAGTTTATTTCCCAGAGCAACAGCCCCCTCAAACCAGTCACTGAGCTCGTCCTCTTTGCATATTCATGTGTTCCGTCATATACTGTATGAAGGTGTGTGTATGTACAGTAAATGTGCAGTACATACACACTACACACACTTTCACATCATCATTTTATGCAACTTTGTATAAAGTTTTTCTTTTTTAAATTATGCTGTTTACATTATTCATATGTGACAGTTACAGTATGTTATAAGCAGCTCCAAATCTACCAAGTCCAAGTCATGTACATTAAGTCCTGGAGAATAAAAGTGATTCCAATTCTGAAAAGTCATCACAAACATCAACATAAGAATCGTGTTTATGCTGTTTGTGAACTCAGTCTAAAGGTTCTTTGTTAAATAAAAGACTTGCTTTGAGCCCTGGATGTGTGTCTAAAATCCAAGATGCCCCTCAATAGGCCACAAGCTGTTCATAAAACCCAGGTTCAGGGACACCTGGAATGTGCTGGCATTCTGATCAGGATGGCCAAACTTTTCTTACCCAGCCAGGATGCCAGTTTAATCAAAGTACACTAATCACATGGACTATCTTCTCCCCTGTTTCAATAGGTGGAAGTCTTTCTGGACTACTGGTGCCTGCATGGATGCCCGCAAAGCAGGCTGGGAATTGCAGTCCTGTAAGATAGCCCAGTTGTGGTCCATGGATGCCACCAGGGGGAGCTGCAAGAACAGACTGCCCCCACTGTAAAGAACTTCTGCCTGACCCAGAAGCACTTCCTGGATGTGATGTCACCAGAAGTACTCCCAAGTCCAGCATACAAGAAGCAGAGTTTCCTGTTTTGGAGAAGAGTGGATGAGACTATGTGGGAGGTGTGAAAGGAGATATGAAGATTTTGTATTGTTCTGTTGTGAAAAGGATTTGGAGGTACTGTACAATAAATTATCTTCTGTTCCCATCCCATATTTAGTTGTGTTTGTGGGTGCTGCTACTGGTCACACCAGATTTGACAAACAGAAAAAAATTGCGCCAAGACACAGAGTAAATTTTATAGTTAAAATGACCACCAGAGTACAAGGTGTTATACATTCAATGACAGAGGAACAGAATACGATAAATCAGTATACATAACCGCAGATCTCAAAATGTCTTGTATGTAGCTTTCTGTAGATGTCAATGACTTACCTTAATAGGTAACTAATTAAAAGGTAGTGAAACCAGTTGGAGCAAGAAACAAGTAAGGTCACAGTAAGTGGAGTGCAATTAATGGTGACTGTAGCTGTAGAAGAAATTAGAAATGTACTGACAGGCGTAAAGTCAGGCTTTTTTTTCCAGGGATCCCCTCCCTGAACCAACCCCAGCCGGTTTCAAGGGTGCAAAAGATTCATACCCACTGTAATTCAGTTTAGTCAAACAACTGGATGGTTACTTCGCTCTGCCTTGATGAATGAAAGCATTGCAGCTGCCAGCTTTGAGCAGATCTCAATGTTCTCTATACGTATGGAGGAGAGGAGAGCTGTGCTGCAGTGCAGTTCAGACCCTTCAGCGTGACAGCACCACCACAAATCAATCAGCATCCAGCTTCAGGGGGGTTCAGCTTCCCACCGTCTTTTACTGAAGACAAACTATGCCATGGCACGGAGCTTTTAAAAATCTTTTTAAAGACACTTCTTTGTACATTTGAACAGTACTTCACTACGCTATGTAGGCTGTCACACAAGGAAAGTAGCAACACAAACCTTTTACTTTCCTGTGCGATCCTGATCATCTATTATAGCAGTGTTTCTTAAACTAAGGAGGCGTCTCTAATGGGGCCGCTGACGAGTTGTGAATTGCAACTGAAGTGAATGAGAAAGGGTCGCAGAAGGTTTGAGGAAAGCCTAGTGATGGGTCGGCTTGCATAGCAGTATCAGCCCCCCAAACCAGATGCCATTCATCAGTGAATCTTCAACGGGATGGATGGCATTCAGTCACGATCCTCCAATGGGGGGCCTGCCCTGGACAACGGCGATTAAACCCCTCAGGAGAGATTCACAGAAACGGCGAAGTGATCAGCCACTGTTCAGCAGTGATTACGGGTCACAAAGACACAGAATAGGCCAAACTGGGTCACAAGGAAATGATGTTTAAGAACCAATGCCTTACAGAATCTTGTTTTTATGTACCAAAACCTGGAATACACCATCGTTACTGAGATACACCTACTCAAGATACCGCTAAAAACACACTGCTTTAAATTACTAACCTCTCTACCATTCTATCATACTGGGGAAGCTGAAAATTGGTTCTTTTCACAAAATGCAATTTTATTTCTTGTTTAATTTATAGAACTGATGAAATGGTTCATAGTGGCAGAAAAGGTGGTTGGCTATGGTCAACAATTTAAATAAGAAGCTCAATGAACTCGTTACATATGAACATATACACATATTATATACACACATATATATACATACATATACACACACACGTTTTATATTCTAGTTTCTTCAAAATAGCCACCCTTTGCTCTGATTACTGCTTTGCACACTCTTGGCATTCTCTCGATGAGTTTGAACAGGTAGTCACCTGAAATACCATTTGGCCTGTACTATATATATATATATGTGTGTGTGTGTGTGTGTGTGTGTGTGTATATGTGTATATATGTATGTATGTATGTATGTATATATATTATATGTATATATATACTGCTCAAAAGAATTAAAGGAACACTTTTTAATCAGAGTATAGCATCAAGTCAATGAAACTTATGGGATGTTAATCTGGTCAGTTAAGTAGCAGAGGGGGTTGTTAATCAGTTTCAGCTGCTGTGGTGTTAATGAAATTAACAACAGATGCACTAGAGGGGCAACAATGAGATGACCCCAAAACAGGAATGGTTTAACAGGTGGAGGCCACTGACATTTTTCCCTCCTCATCTTTTCTGACTGTTTCTTCACTAGTTTTGCATTTGGCTACAGTCAGTGTCACTACTGGTAGCATGAGGCGATACCTGGACCCTACAGAGGTTGCACAGGTAGTCCAACTTCTCCAGGATGGCACATCAATACGTGTCATTGCCAGAAGGTTTGCTGTGTCTCCCTGCACAGTCTCAAGGGCATGGAGGAGATTCTAGGAGACAAGCAGTTACTCTAGGAGAGCTGGAGAGGGCCATAGAAGGTCCATAACCCATCAGCAGGACCAGTATCTGCAAGGAGGAACAGGATGAGCACTGCCAGAGCCCCACAAAATGACCCCCAGCAGGCCACTGGTGTGAATGTCTCTGACCAAACAACCAGAAAGACTTCATGAGGGTGACCCAAGGGCCCCATGTCCTCTAATGGGCCCTGAGCTCACTGCCCAGCAGCATGCAGCTTGATTGGCATTCGCCATAGAATACCAGAATTGGCAGATGCACCACTGGTGCCCTGTGCTTTTTACAGATGAGAGCAGGTTCACCCTGAGCACGTGACAGAAGTGAAAGGGTCTGGAGAAGCCATGGAGAACATTATGCTGCCTGTAACATCATTCAGCATGAGCAGTTTGGTGGTGGGTTAATGATTGTCTGGGGAGGCATATCCATGGAGGGTCACACAGACCGCTACAGGCTTGACAAAGGCACCTTGGCTGCCATTAGGTATCAGGATGAAATCCTTGGACCCATTGTCAGACCCTATGCTGGTACAGTGGCTCCTGGTGCACGACAATTCCTGGCCTCATGTGGTGAGAGTATGCAGGCAGTTCCTGGAGGATGAAGGAATTGATACCATTGACTGGCCACCACACTTTCCTGACCTAAATCCAATAGAACACCTCTGGGACATTATGTTTTGGTCCATCCAATGCCACCAGGTTGCACCTCAGACTGTCCAGGAGCTCAGTGATGCCCTGGTCCAGATCTGGGAGGAGATCCCCACAACACCATCTGTCATCTCATTAGAAGCATGCACCGATGTTGTCAGGCATGTATACAAGAACACAGGGGCCATACAAAGTGCTGCATACAATTTGAGTTGCTGCAATTCAATTTTGGCAAAATGGACTAGCCTGCCACATCATTTTTCACTCTGATTTTTGGGGCGTCTTTGAATTCAGGGCTCTGTAGGTTGATCATTTTCATTTCCATCAAACGATGTGGCATCCTTTCGTTCCTAACACATTACACAGTCTATATCAGTATAGATATCCAGGAGGATTGAGATCTGATGTGTTTTCAAAGTGGTCCTTTAATTTTTTTGAGCAGTTTATATTATATGTATGTATATATATATATATATATATATATATATATAGTTGCATGCAGCTGGGGGTGGAGCCTAGCCGGGACACCCAGGAGGACCGGAGGAGGGCTTGTACCTCCTCCAGACCGCGAGGGGGCGACTGCCCTGGTTGTGTTGGGGGCCACGGGTAGAGGGCTTGGAAGCCCAACCCTGTAGGGACCCGTGGCCACCGCCGGGCGGCGCCCCGGTGCCTGAACAACCCTGGACCTCAGCACTTCCACCACACCAGGAAGTGCTGGGGGGGAAGAGGAGCAGGGACACCCGAAGGGCTTCCGGGTGCACAGCCGGCACTTCCATCACACGGGGGTGTGTGCGCAGGAGATTGCCGGGAAGCAGCTGGAGCCCATCCGGGTTCCTATATAAGGGGCCGCCTCCCTTCATTCAGTGGCGGAAGTCGGGTGGAAGAAGGACGGAGCTGGAGAGAGGACTGGAGGCGGCCAGGAGAAGAGACATTTGACTGTGAGGCCTGGACTTTGGGGGATCGGTGCTAGAGTCACTGGGACGTGGACTGAACTTGCAAATATTATGTGTATATATATATATAAGCTTGGGCTTAGCTCTTCACTGTGCAACTGGGTACTGGACTTTCTAACCGGCAGACCTCAGCAAGTGCGTATTGGTGGAAAAACCTCCTCCATCTTTGCCATCAACACTGGCACCTCGTAGGGCAGTGTGCTGAGCCCCCTGCTTTACTCTCTCTACACCCATGACTGTGTAGCTAAGTAGAGCTCAAACACCATCCTCGTGTTTGCTGATGATACCACTGTAATAGGTCTGATCAGCGAGGACGATGAGACGGCCTACAGGGAGGAGGTCAGACTCCTGGCAGAATGGTGTCAGGGCAACAAATTCACCCTCAACGTTTGCAAAACTAAGGAGATGATTGTGGATTTCCGCAAACAGGCAGCAGAGCACAGCCCCATCTACATCGGAGGTGAGGCTGTAGAGCAGGTCAGCATCTTTAGGTTCCTCGGAGTTCTCCTCACTGATGACCTTAAATGGTCCAGTCACACTGCGGCAGCAGTCAAGAAAGCCCAACAACGCCTCTACTTCCTCAGGAGACTGAGTAAGGCCCAGATGTCCCCCCCAACCCTGTGCAGATTGTGTAACTGTGGAGTACATCCTGCTACAGCAACTGCTCAGTTCAGGACTACAGAGCTCCGCATCGGGTGGTGAACACAGCACAGCAGATGACGGGCACACAGCTCCCTGCGATCCATGACATCCACACTACACGCCGTCTCAGGTAAGTGAACCGTATCAGGCGGGACTCCAGCCACCCTGCACTGTCACTTTTCACCCTCCTCCCATCTAAAGTCCAGTCGGACGTGCACCTCCAGGTTCAGGAACAGTTTCTATGACTCATGAACAATCAGTAACCTTGTGTCACCTCCACTGTTACCTGCACATTCACTTCTGCCACTGTCTCTATTTATTCCTAGGATTCTGGTTTCATTTATTTACTTATTTATATTCATTTATTTATTGTTTTTTTTTTTTTTTGTCTATGTTCACTGTCTGAGGGGGCACATGCAAGCAAGCATCTCATTGTACATGGTACTTGTACACGTGATAATAAAGAATTGAATTAAACATGTGAACTGTACTGATTACACAGTATTACATTCTTTTGTCAAGTGAAAGCCTCTCCTGTTTCCACAGTGGCACATGGAGGCACAGACTTGTGGCCTGCATTCCCTTCAAAACCCCGCACTATCCGACTCAAGGTCTTGTAGCACAGAACTACATTTAAGCGTTGTGTGCAGACGCGGGCGGTCAGACTTTACTCAAATGGCTGGGAGCAGGTGGTCAGAATGTAGTTGAACCTCTAAGGGAAGAATTGCTTCTTAAAAAGCAAATGAACACACCGTCACCAATATTCTAGTACTGTTCTACTGTAAAGTGGAATGACCGTGAGAAAGGTGCTATATAAATAAAAATTATTATAAGCACATACATTCAGAAATGAAGACAGCATGCAAACACAACTGTGACATAGTGACATCTTGGTTGTTTTCAAATAAATTATTGAAGGCATATGCAGAGCAGCTTGAAAAGGCAGACACACCAAAGTCAGTTATTTTCTTTTTACGTGTGTTCACATATAAAGGTACAAGAAGCATCTACTGCGATAGTCGTGTCTGTCTGTAGGATTGATACTGATATTGTACTTTATTTGTCCCATGGGAGTAATTTAGCCTTTTACAGACGTTATTGTGGCTTGTCCTTTTAACCTCAAAGCTGTTTGATCCTAAAGTTGACGTACTGCTGTTTCAGTTTAGGCAGTTCATAGCCAGCAGGGGGCTGCGTGGATCTCAGTTTGTGTTTAAATCCGTATGTATTCAGACAATGATGAGGTTACAGGATATCACATTGTTCTAATGCTAATCGAGAGAGCCCAAGCACCGGCATCCCAATATTTGACTGATTTTTTTTTTTTTTGTGACACAAACTGGCATGTCTCTCTAGTCATTAGCAAAAGTGGGACAAACATTACAAAGTTAAGGAAACCAATGGCAGCGTTCTAAGTCTGCACACAAACAGGAAAATTACACAAGGGCCCCACATCAAAACTACCACACTGCGTGTGACCATGAAGACGCCAGCAAGCTTTGAAAGAAGCAGGGAGGCACTTGTACTATTTACCCAGAAGGAGTATGTGAGGCAGCTATGAATAATTTAACGCTAGAAGCGTGCTAGGATCACTGCAGGCCGTGATGCATTAACCAGAATTCTCACTGAGGTTCATATAAATAATAAAGGAACTGGTTAGTAGCAGGGTGTGTGCTGGAACAAACTGGGCTTGAGGACACAAGAACACAAAGGGAGACTTTTCAAAGTGTTCCTCTAATTTGGAGCATTCAGAGCACCGTAAACATGGCATCCCTACAGATGATCGACCAGTCACAGGGCAGGCCTGGCAGGTACTTATTTTTTTCTGATATCTAGCTGTTTATCTTGTGTAGAGGAGACGTGGTATGCAGTAACAACCTTTGCCAATATTATCTTGTGGTGCTGTTATGTAAACTCATCTACTATCGTCGTTCTGTAGCACCGTTACATGAAACAAATATTCAGACATTCAGTATGCCACCCGAACTCTGGCTCATCAGCTATTATGTTGACATGAAATCAATACAGACTCCATCTTCTGAAAATAAAGGGGGCTTATTTTATTTCAGTGATCACTCTTGTATGTTAAAAAATGCAAAAGTTAATCAAGAAGACAGCATAAGTAAGGAAGCAGTAACCATTTGGAAAGGAATGATCAGGGGTCCAAGAGCTAATGATAGTTCCTTAGGTGACTGTGGTAATCGTGATGGTGCCAGATACCACATACCACCAAGGTTAATATAAACATCACAGGCAGCATCTAGGAACAGAACACATTCTCCCGTCACTACACAGCACCTGGAAGTCTTGTAAGGATGTTATTCGACTGGTATGGTGGAGGGCAGGGAGATCAGGGACAGTTCTGAGCAGTACAAATAAAGGTCAGGACACCACAGTGAAGTGCGACTGAGGCCCAGCTAGAGTATTGTGCTAAGACCATCTCAGGACTTTTCTCCAAAATCTTCAGGTCTCTCCACAGATGGTGTTTAATTCTGGACTTTGGCTGGGCCACTCAGGTAAGGTCAGAGACTTGTCACGAAGCCACTCCACCACTGCCTTGGCTGTATGCTTCGGCTAATTGTCAAGATGAATTGTCGTCCCAGTCTGAGGTAGTGTGCACTCTGGAGCAGGTTTTCTTCAAGGCCCTCTCTGTATTTGGTTGCATCCATCCATTTTCCAACCCGCAATATCCTAACACAGGGTCACGGGGGTCTGCTGGAGCCAATCCCAGCCAGCACAGGGCGCAAGGCAGGAACAAACCCCGGGCAGGGCGCCGGGCCAACCGCAGGGCACACACACGCCAAGCACAAACTAGGGACAATTTAAGATCACCAATGTACCTAACCTGCATGTCTTTAGACTGTGGGAGCAAACCCACGCAGACACGGGGAGAACATGCAAACTCCACGCAGGGAGGACTCCCCTCAATTCTGACCAGTCTCCCCATCACTGCCAGTGAGAAGCACTCCCATAACATGATTCTGCCTCCATCAACAGAGATGGCATTAGGCAGGAGAAGAGCAGTGCCCGGTCTTCACCAGACATACTGCTTGTGTCTTGTGTCCATAGAGACCCATTTGTGTCTCATTAGCTGAGAGGATCTTTATCTTCATGCTCTCAGAGTCCTTTAAATGCCCTATAACTCAAGAGCTTCCATCTCAATCAATCAATCAACATTTATTTATATAGCACATATTCATACAAAAAAAATGTAGCTCAAAGTGCTTTACAAAATGAATAGAGTAATAGAAGACACAATAAAAGATAAACATAAGTCAACATTAATTAACATAGAATAAGAGTAAGGTCCGATGGCCAGGGTGGACAGAAAAAACAAAAAAAACTCCAAAAGCTGGAGAAAAAATAAAATCTGTAGGGGTTCCAGACCAAGAGACCGCCCAGTCCCCTCTGGGCATTCTACCTAACATAAATCATCATATTTTCATGGAAGGACCTGATGATGATGGTCACGTAGACTTCTGGCTTTCAGTCCATCATTGTTGGAGCATCATGATGCTTTGAGTAGGTGGTGGTGGCGCACAAACAGAAGAGACAGTAGGGGTCAGTACGGATTTTAGAGCCACCATGAATAGTTATTATGAAGAATTGAACATACAGAGTATCAGGATTATGTTAAAGTGAAGTTATAAAAAGGCCATTTTAAAGTAATGTGTTTTAAAGTGCTCTACTGTATTTGCCTGGCGAATTCCTATCGGCAGGCTATTCCAGATTTTAGGTGCATAGCAGCAGAAGGCCGCCTCACCACTTCTTTTAAGTTTAGCTTTTGGAATTCTAAGGAGACACTCGTTTGAAGATCTGAGGTTACGATTTGGAATATAACGTGTCAGGCATTCCGATATATAAGATGGAGCGAGATTATTTAAGGCTTTATAAACCATAAGCAGTATTTTAAAGTCAATCCTGAATGACACAGGCAACCAGTGTAGTGACATCAAAACTGGAGAAATGTGTTCGGATTTTCTTTTCCCAGTTAGGATTCTAGCAGCTCCATTCTGCACTCGTTGCAAATGATTGATGTCTTTTTTGGGTAGTCCTGAGAGGAGTGCGTTACAGTAATCTAGTCTACTGAAAACAAAAGCGTGAATTAATTTCTCAGCATCTTTCAATGATATAAGAGGTCTAACTTTAGCTATGTTTCTTAAATGAAAAAATGCTGTCCTAGTGGTCTGATGAATATGCGATTTAAAATTCAGATTACAGTCAACGGTTACCCCTAAATTTTTTACTTCCGTCTTAACTACTAATCCTAGTGCATTAAGTTTATTTCTGATAACCTCGCTGAATCCATTATTGCCAATTACCAAAATTTCAGTTTTCTCTTTCTCTGGCCATGCTACCATAATGACAAAGGGCTGCTGAGATCGTCATCCTCCCAACAGGTTCTCCCATCTCAGCACATGACTTCTGAAGCTCTGTTAAGAGTGACCATCGGTTTCTTGATTACTTTTCTCGTAATCCATTTGGCCAGACAGCCAACTCTAGGAGGAGTCGTGGTGGTCTCAAATATCTTCCATTTCTTAATTTTTGAGGCCAACGTGAGATGACTCACAGCTTTAGAAATGGTTTTATCCCGCTGCCCTGATCTATGCTTCATCATAGTTTGATCACGGAAGTCTACAGAAAGTTCTTTGGACTTCATGGTGTGCTTTGTGTCCTGACATGCAGTGTGTACTGTTGGATCTTCTATGCACAGATACACATGTGCCATTCTAAACAATGCTCAGGCAATTCAGTTGGCCACCGGTGGACTCCGATCAAGTTCTAGACCCATCACAAGGAGAAATACTGCAAACAGGATGGACCAGAGCACAATTTGGAGTACCACAGCAAAGGGGGCTGAATGCTTTTGGAACATTTAAATTTTTGACCATTCTGAAAGCATATATTCAGTTTGTGATTATGGCTCTTTGGGTGCAGATTAATGGGCAAAAATCGCAAATAATATCCATTTAAAAATGAAATGAACAACACAGTGAAAGTGTGCAGAAAGTTAAGGACTCTGAATATGCACAGAACACACTTTTAATGTGCTCAACGGTCTCCTCAAATGATTTCTTTGCATACTCTTTTCTTGTTATACTAAGAAAAAGCTGCAATTTGACTGCCATATCTCCAAATATGTGAATGTGAGCTGTTGCCACCAATTGAAATTCATGCCCTGGAAGTACCCGCCAGGATTTGCATTCCCTTCACGGTGTCTCTGCTGTTCACAGGCCCAGGCTTAATAAAGTTGGCAGCCTTCAGGAGCCCAGCATATTATTAAAACTCTCATTATGTTGGCATTGAGTAATACCAAAAAAAAATAAAGAATGTTACATGTGTTCCTAAACAGTCCCCCAGACCAATGTTCACTTTCTTTACGTAAGTCCCTTTGGATAAATGCATCTGCTAAGCAAATAATTGTATATATATGTATATGTAAATGTACGTTTCTTTTAATTTAATGATAGTGCTGTCGGCATCAGATACATTTTGAAAAGTGTCCTTTGACATTGGCCACATCCATGCCCTTGTTAAAATATGAAGGTCAAGCTTCTTTAATTCCAGCCAGCTGGAAGAGATAAACTGACTAACCGAGGATAAGAAGGTGGTGGCAGTGGTGGGGGGTCATCAAGCACCCGCTCTCTGTTGAAACGTTGTCATGATGCCAACAAAGTGTGGGCGCCCCTTCAGCCTCCCACTGATTCAGCAGAGATGTCCCGTGAGTGATGTCCCTGCTGCAGATTACTGCAGTGCTGGATCGCTCTCAAGAGATGGGGGAAGGGAGCCGGCGTGGAAACACCTTCCAGAAGAGGCAGAGCCTGGCAGATAAGCAGGGCACTGAAGACGACTACATGCATCTTTCACTTGTGGGTTGCTATGGACACCAGTGTTCACTCATTGAGAAAGAAAAAAAAAGAGGCAATGTGTACTTCACGATCGCAATGAAATATAGAAAAACAAAACCGCAACAGCCGCTTAGAAGGAGAGCAGTGAGCAGCACTGTAAGCAATGGTGACAGTTATCAAGGAAACAGAAGCAAAAGCATGTTGGCTGTGCATCCAGCCAATCGATCATTGATTTGCTAGATTAGCTTTCCCATTATGTGATCGATTAATGAAAGATGAAGACTATCCCTGCAGGAACAAAGCCTGGATGGGATGAGAGTCATTCACTTCCACTGAAGGGCACACACACACACACACACACACACACACACACACCTACATTAGACAAAAATTGAACCATTCAGCTGAACCTGCACATCTTTGGGGGGAAACTGGAGTAAATAAATATGGGAAGATCTCCACATAGACAATGAGCCCCGGAGCTACCAGGACTCAATGCTAACCACTAAGCCACCATATACATACATACCAGTGTCCAGCAGGGATACACCTGAGCAGATCCCCGAAACTAAAGTAAATGCCAAGGAAACCAAAGAGATAGAAAAGAGTGTTTTACTAACCATAATATCACCATGGGGATAACACAAAAACCATACCAAACAAAACTAGCAAACAAAAGGAAATAAAAATCCTAGCTACCCATCACATACAGGTTTCATCCCATATCCATCCTATAGCGACACTAGCCGCTTGATAACCCCAGTAAGGCCTCCTTTACTGGCTCTCCTGTAACTTTTCACTGGTGTCTCTTCCTGTTTGCCTCTCAACTCCAAGTTCAGGGGTTTGTAAGCACAGTCAATAAGACGTTATACTGAAACTCCAGAAACAGACTCTGTGCTTGCATGGTTATATGGGTAATGGAAAAGTACAGAAGAACAAATGTTAAAACAGTACGGTACCAGCAGTTTGGGATTTTCAGTACCAGAAGTAAACATCAGCTACCACTCTCACCATTGTAGGTGTAGAAAAACGTCCAATCTGCAGGCTTCACGAAACAAAACCATAGGACTTCACTGGAAACATCCCCTCGTCCCTTTTATTTCTTCAATGTGATTGTGGCAGAGCACCACAGGATAATAATAATAATAATAAATTTTATTTATATTGCACTTCATATTTTAGAAATCTCAAAGTGCTACATAGTAAAAACAAACATAATAAAACAAGAAAATCTATGTATGCTTTAACAAAATATCTTTCTAAAAAGATGAGTTTTTAGATTCCGTTTAAAACCATCAGTCGACTGTGGGGCTCTCAGGTAGTCAGGGTGGCCCACAGTCTCGGCGCCACAGATGAAAAAGCCCTGTCACCCATACTGCGAAGCTTGGTTCTAGGAACTTGGAGAGTGTTAGTGTGTACAGAGTGGAGAGTGCGTGAGGAGGTATGAGGGGTAAGGAGTTCCTGTAAGTAAAGGGGGGCATGTCCATAGATGCACTGATGGGTGAGGAGAACGACCTTGAACTCAATTCTGAGAGGAACAGGGAGCCAGTGAAGGGTTTTCAGGATTGGGGTGATATGGTCATGCTTTCGCACCCTCATCAGGATCCTGGCAGTGCAATTCTGAATATACTGGAGTCTCTGAATACTCTTGCCAGGAATCCCGATGAGGAACGCATTACAGTAATTACAGGAGGCACACAATTGTGCATGAAGGCTGGAGTAAAACAGAGAGGCTTGGAGTTGTCTACTATTTGCTTCTAAACCATTCTGGTGATGCCACTGAAGTCCAAAAGTGGTTATTAATACCAAAGTCAAAGTTAGTACCGCTCCAACACCAACAGCTTATGGAATCAGGACAACCCAAGGAAACTCCTTGAGGCAACCTTCTGGAACTTTCTCTAGCAGCCACAGATATCCCTGCCGTCCTGAATGCTACTCTTCCCATTATTACCTACTGTGAGGGATGGCCAGCAGCTTACCCCGGCCAGCACATCCAGGCTGGTAGATGGAGTCCTCACTGCAACTTTGAGGTGCCCCGGATTCCCGCAGGGCATCATGGAAAATGGAATTCGGCTGCACAGCCCTGCTGGATACCGTGGGTGCCGCCAGGGGACGCTGCAGGGAGACACGGAGACTTTTGTTTCTATAATAGCCCAAAAGTAATCCCAAGTCATGGGGACGGAAGGACAGAAATACTTCCGGGCTGAAGAAAAATACCAGTCTTTATCTGACCCGGAAGTGCTGTTAATGCCATGGGCAGAAGGACAGGAACACTTCCAGGTCACAGACTAAATAAAGGACTCTGGGAAGCCCAGCAAGCTGAGCTGGAGTTGGGAAGGGTGTGTGACGGAGCTGCTGGGAGGAGAGGAGGATCATTGTTAGTATTTGTATTGATTATTGATTTATTTGTTTATGGTGGTGTCAGTGGTGTCTACTGTGGCACAATATCAAAAAGAAGGGAAATGAAAAATATTTCTAGTGCTTTTACTTGGTGTCCTGGACGTTTGTCTGCAGGGTTTCACAGGGCAACAGTGACCCCTAGTGTTACACTACATACCCTTTATTATTCATTTCAAGGGGGAAAGTACAACATAAAATTATGAGCTTCCCTACTGCACTCTGGTGAAATGGGAAAAAAACCCCACCATACTACCATCTTGGTCATAGCCTATGTAGTTATGGAGCATTGTACCACTCCTTGGCATTGGTAGGTCAATTCCACTGCCACAGTCACATGTGCTGCACAAGTCTGTGAGCTTCCTGCCAGGGCATGTTGGGCTCTGGGCTCTGTTCAAATGAAAGAGCAGATTTTACAAAATTTCAAACCAACTGTATAAGACAGAAACACATTCCGCACATCACTGGATAGATCGGGGTCTCCAACATGTCGTTCGTGAGCTCCCGGTAGCTCACAACTCCTTTTCAAGTAGTTCACCAAAGGGTTAATGAATCCTACATAAATTTGAAAACTTGATTAGTCAAATTAGGGGTGGGTGATCTTTCCAAAAAATCATCTCTCAATCCTTTTAACACAAAAATCACGATCCACAATCTGAACTGCAATCTATCTTTTCAATGTGGCATACACTTAAGAGAATATCCGAACTCAAACTCATCAAGACCTAAGTAACACTTTATTTTAAATATCAAACAAAGTTGAATTGAATTGTTCTCTCGTTCACTAGCTAAGCGGAGTTAAGGAACATGCCCCCTGAAGCTGGTGAGTGGGTGAGGAAGACCCCTTCCATCGGCCCACTGCATGGCTCTGGGATTCACACAAATAAATCGGTACCGCGGGCGAACTCTGATACATCCCGAAATGAGAGAAGTTGCAAAATCAACCAGAATGTTCAAGCAAATTATAGAAAAAAGTATCTAAATTTGTTAATCAATCAATCAATCAATCAATCAATCAACATTTATTTATATAGCACATATTCATACAAACAGTAGCTCAAAGTGCTTTACAAAATGAATAGAAAAATAGAAGACACAATAAAAAATAAACATAAGTCAACATTAATTAACATAGAATAAGAGTAAGGTCCGATAGCCAGGGTGGACAGAAAAAAACAAAAAAAAAAACTCCAAAGGCTGGAGAAAAAAATAAAATCTGTAGGGGTTCCAGACCACGAGACCACCCAGTCTCCTCTGGGCATTCTACCTAACATAAGTCAAACAGTCCTCTTTGTATTTAGGGTTCTCATGGAAGGACCTGATGATGATGGTCACGTAGACTTCTGGCTTTCAGTCCATCAATGTTGGTGCATCATAATGCTTTGAGTAGGTGGTGGTGGCGCAGGCCGCCACCACAAAGAAAACCGTTAAGTAGTTCTCACGTGAAAAATGGACAGACATAGACAGACAGGCAGACATTGGATTTTATATATTATATATTAGTAAACCTTCAAAATAAACAGAAAATAAAAATAAGTCTCAACAGCATTCTCAGCATTTCTGGAGCTTAGTAGAGGCAGATAACTATAAGAATCTTCACCAAGCAGCTCTGAAAATGTCTGCTTTGTTTAGGTCTCCATACCTCTGTGAGTCTGACATGAATGTCATGAAATCAAAGTTCAGAACGAGACTGACAGACGAACATTTAAAATGAGTCCAGAAGAGTGAACCTGAGTGGCTACACTCCACCATACACCTCAGTGCCAGTCATCTGACGAACTAAAAAACACATCACACGTAAGCAAGTTCTCACCTCAATCCACCTTCAGCCCAGTCTCAGCAGCACTTTTAGCCATGTCCCAAAATTCCTTCTGGGTCCAAGATCAGGCTTATTTTTTTTTTTCAAATATGATAGTGTGTGCTTGGTGTGTGGGTGTGTTTGTGTGTGTCCTGCGGTGGGTTGGCACCCTGCCCAGGATTGGTTCCTGCCTTGTGCCCTGTGTTGGCTGGGATTGGCTCCAGCAGACCCCCGTGACCCTGTATTCGGATTCAGCGGGTTAGAAAATGGATGGATGGATGATAAGGAGTAAGAGCTCTCTCTAGCAGCCATGTTCTCCTGAGATGACTGTCCACTTTAAAGGGCCAGGTCTCAACAGCACAGTCTCATATATTCCTTTTGGGGAACTATGTTCTCTCAAACTACCAGCTCTGGAATCCCCAGGTGCTGTCCTGGCCAAGGTTCCTCCTAAATGAATGAGTGAAATATGCAGTCTCTCTACTGAAAGGGAACCATAATACATGAGTATATTTAAACTGAGCTACAACCTTTGGTCAGCACTCCGCCCAACATTAGACAAAGCACACACACTGGAGTGGACTGAAGTGTCACTCGCAGACATGACCATTTGAACTCGAGGGGACAAGGTTACCATCGGCATTCACATCCCCAGACTGTCTGCTGTCATAAAAGTAGCTGACAGAGAAACAGGACTTTGTTTAATTTAGTTGTACTGCACAGATCACTCAGACATGAGTTTAGACTGCAACTATTGGATTCTTTACAGTTTAAAACCATGTCAACAGAAAAATGTTTGTGCCTGAGACTTCCTGACTGCCAGATGTATACTTAAGGTGCTAATTTCTCAATTACATATGCAGATATTCTTGTTTTTTCCTTGCTTCATCTTCATCTCCTTCTACATTTCTCTCATCCAAGTCTTTCCTTGCATTCTCATTAATTGGTGTACTGATTCCACTGTACTGACTCTTGTCACACCTTTGTGTTTCTCTTAATAAGAGTTACCTCTGAACTAAAAAAAAAAGTGTCTATTCATGCAAGGTGCCTCTTCTTACAACATGGCACTATATAAGGTACACAGCGTTTGGTAAAGCAACTTAGGAATATGGTGAAAATATGCTCTTCTTCCATTTGAAGTGTACATCTGTATGTTTTAGGTGTCAAGGTACTATTAAAAAAAAATGTCTGAGAAGGAAAGCTGCTGTTGTGATTCAAGTGAAAGACACACTCTTATCCAGTCTGACATATTAAAGAATAAATTAGATTTAAATAGTGTTTATATTACATAACCTCTTCAACAGCAAACACTAACAGGCTGATAGAAAAGCTGGTTATGAAACTAAAAATCAAGCCTGGATTATTACGTTGGAAGAGATTCGGATTTTGTTTGCAGTATAAAAGCATTTACTAATTTTTGATTCTACTTACTAATATACTGTGATTAATATGGATATTAATTTATATATATATATATATATATATATCTAAGTCAGTCATTTTCCAACCTGCTATATACTAACACAGGGTCAGGGCTGGAGCCAATCCAAGCCAACACATGGCCCAAAGCAGCAACAAATCCTGGGCAGGGCGCCAGCCCACCGCAGGGCACACACACACGCCAAGCACACACTAGGGACAATTTAGGATCGGCAATGCACCTAACCTGTATCTATATATAAGTAATTAGTTTAAAAGTATGGCTAGCTAAGCAACTGTAAAACCAGGCCCTGATCCATATTAATGTGTACATTAGTTTTAAACTATTTAACATTAATATAAAAACATCTGCTCATAAACACGCTCTGAACTGTTCAATCCATTTCAGGGTCACAAGGTACCAGAATCAATCTCAGCAACAGCAGACAGACAGCAGGTATCTACCCTGGCCTGGATACTAGTCCATTACAGGACACACTCACAAACTACATGCACACACACACACACCCTCATACTGAGACATTCTGTATAAGCAAATAGTCCAAATTACATGTATGTGGGAGGAAGCCAGAATTACTGCAGTGTCAACAACACAAAGAGGTCATACACGGCATCAGCACTGAACATTGTGTAACAGGCGCTTATAAAACTAAAACTAATCTGAGATGCTACAAGCAAACGCTGCTCGACTGACAGAAATATTCCAAAAACAGTCAAGCTGCGGACCTCCAGAACTCTGCTCTGTTGATCAGCCTGTCAAATTACACACCTCCAATGACGTTTTGCCATCGTTGTATTATAATTATACCTAGAAAGGTAATATTCTATAAAGGATTTATGCACTAAAATCGTGAAACAAGGCTTCATACAGACCTTTAACCTTTTTTCTTCTGCTCTTCCATGTAAGTCTAAATCATATGACAAACACATAACTCCAGGTTCCAGGAAGAGTGACATGATTTGACATAAATATGAAATCCCATTGGCTGTTCAGCAAAGGTCTGAAGGTCTGCAGCTGGACCTTTTTACAGAATGTGGTCACTCAGATAAAAAGATGTTCTGTTTGACTTTATCAGATGAAAGTTACTATCAGTTTCAGAAGCCACATCCCATTAAAGGTGATATATAACAAACATCCCAAGACACATACCAACTCAACTACCAATGAAAATTTGAAAGACTCCACGTGGCATTTCTACAAGAAGGTTATGTTAACCTTTCATCTACTCACAGTTTCAGCTCACCTGAAATACTTCAGTCAACCAATTTCTCCCTGAGAACAAATAAAGTTATATCTGTCTATCAATCAATTAGTTTGGGCAGTTCCCCTATACATGCTGGCGCAAGGCTTGCTTGGGTATGCTGTTTCTTCAGCATTGGATTCTCTTTCAACTAATACCTGAAGTGTGCAGAATTCACAAATCTAAAAAACGTTCTGGTTCGCACATTGTACTTGCCAACTGTGATAACATGGAGAAAGTTTAACTGTATTTATTTTCATGGGTTTGTTTCCTCTTTTCTGGTATTCGGATTTACTGGCACCAAATAATTTCATGTGGCTTATCAGGCAAAACAGTCCCTGTGACATACTATCATTTCATTAAATTCGCTAGTTGCTCATTTTTTCTACTATAGCACAGATCACACCTTTTCTTAGTCTTTAAAGGCAGTTGTCTTTAAGTGACAGTTCACTATAGGACTCCATGCAATATAGACCAGTAATAGTGTTTTTGAGTGAAGCCGTGTTATCATCAAACTAGATTACCTTTGGAAAAGGGAGCTGAAATTGACAGTCGTGGCCAAACATTTTGAGAATGACACACATGAATTTTCACAAAGTTTGCTGCCTCAGTTTTTATGATGGCAATTTGCATATACTTCAGAATGTTATGAAGACTGATCAGATGAATTGCAAAGTCCCTCTTTGCCATGAAAATGAACTTAATCCCCCCAAAAAAACATTTCTACTGCATGTCAGCACTGCCACAAAAGGACCTGCTGACGTCATTTCAGTGATCCTCTTGTTAACAGGGTGGTGAGTGTCAACGAGGACAAGGCTTGAGATCACTCTGTCATACTGATTGATTTAGAATAGAGAGGTCAATCATTGTGAAGGCAGCTTCAGGGCGCCCAAGAAAGTCCAGCAAGCACCAGGCGCATCTCCAAAAGATGATTCAGCTACAGGCACCACCGGAGCAGACCTTACTACTCAGGAATGGCAGCAGGCAGGTGTGAGGGAGGCGAAGACTTTTGGAGGATGGCCTGGTGGATGTTAAGAACGGCAGCAAAGAAGACAAGAAAAACCATCAGGGACAGACTGATATTCTTGGATTGGACTGTTGGGGAGGGGCGGCACGGTGGCGCAGTGGTAGCGCTGCTGCCTCGCAGTTAGGAGACCCGGGTTCGCTTCCCAGGTCCTCCCTGCGTGGAGTTTGCATGTTCTCCCCGTGTCTGCGTGGGTTTCCTCCCACAATCCAAAGACATGCGAGTTAGGTGGATTGGCGATTCTAAATTGGCCCTAGTGTGTGCTTGGTGTGTGGGTGTGTTTGTGTGTGTCCTGCGGTGGGTTGGCACCCTGCCCAGGATTGGTTCCTGCCTTGCGCCCTGTGTTGGCTGGGATTGGCTCCAGCAGACCCCCGTGACCCTGTAATCAGATTCAGCAGGTTAGAAGATGGATGGACTGTTGGGGTAAAGTCATTTTCTCTAATGAATCCCCTTTCTGATTGTTTTGGGTATCCAGGAAAAAGGGAGCAGAAAAGGTGAGCGGCGCTACCATCAGTCCTGTGTCATGCCAACAGTAAAGCATCCTGAGACCATTCATGTCACGGGGGGTTGCTTCTCAGCCAAGGGAGTGCAGGGCTCACTCACAATTTGGCCTAAGAACACAGCCATGTGTTCAATAAAGAATGGAACCAAAACATCCTCCGAGAACAACTTCTCCCCATCATCCAAGAACAGTTTGGTGACCAACATGATGGAGCACCGGGCCATAAGGCAAAAATGAGAACTAAGTGGCTCGGGGGAAGAAAACATTGAAATTTTAAGTCCGTGGCCAGGAAACTCCCCAGACCTTAATCTCATTAAGAACTTGTGGTCAACCCTCAAGAGACGAATGGATAAACAAAAAACCCGCAAATTCTGACCAACACCAAGCATTGATTATGCAAGAATGGACTGCCATCAGTCAGGACTGGACCCAGAAGCTGATTGGCAGACAGCATGCCAGGGCAAATTCCAGAGGTCTTGAAAAATAAAGAAGGGCCAACACTACAAATATTGACTTTGCACATAAACACAACGGAATTGTCACGAAAAGCCTTTGAAACTTCTGAAATGCTTCTAATTCTACTTCACTTATACCAGAGAAACATCTGACAAAAAGATCTAAAAACACAGAAGCAGCAAACGTTGTGAAAACCAACACTTGTGTTATGCACAACACTTTTGGCCTCGACTGTACACATGCAACTTTAAGAATGTGGACACCATTTACCATCAATGCTTCATTTTTTTATTTCACTTATCAGCATCATTGGCTAATAATTCACAATAATGTAAAATGGGTTGTGACATCTGATCTATGGGTTCCATTGTAAAAAACAGTTGTGCAATGGGCATCTCCTTTCGTGGCTTCTTTATTGTATGTGGTGCCTTGCAAAAACACCACCACTACAATCTTTCAAATAATAAAAACAAACAACTTAAAATATCTTCATATAAATACGCACTAAGAGTTCAGTATGATGGCTAATGTTTGATACTTGCTTAACTCCTCATGCAAGTAATATACTTGACACCACGGTGTGATGTGTGCACCCGGTTTGACCAAAATAAAATTAAACCGAATTTTTGATTTTATTCTAAAAAAAGGAGGTTTTTTTTCAGCTCTGTAAATATTCCTCCCCACAAGTTTTTTTTTTTTTTTATGTTTTAAAAACAGGTATGTGCATTAAACTCCAGTTGATGCTATTTTGGAAAAAATAGTCAAGTAGAACCGACAAGCTTGCCGGGGCTAAATGGCCAGTTGTCACTAAAACAGCTCTAACATTCCAGTTATAGTCATTTTAATACAAGCCTTTTTAAATTCTTCTGTAGGTTTTATTTTAAGGATCCCATTATCATAACTTGGGCAGCACAGTCACAAGTTGTTTAGCACTGCCAGCTCACTGTCCATGTGGAATTTACTAGTTCTTTCCATGGCTGCTCTCACATCTTCTCCACATCCCTAAGACTAGAACAGTAGGTGCATTGGCCTTGGCACATTGACCCGGTATGAGCGAGTGCGAATATGCCCTACAATGGAGTGGCGCCTTGCCAAGTTCTTTACTTGAAACTTGGACTCTGGACGCAGGAGGCAACACCGCTAACCCCTATGTCTCACTTGATTACAGATTTTAAAGAAGATAAAGATTTAATTGTTGTTATGATGAATCTTGAATTCAACAAACAAACTGTGCAAATGATTTATGATAGTAAACATGAGTGGGTGTGCCACTGTGCCATATTTCAATGAAAATATTCTAATGAGGCAGCATGCTTGTGGTTTCTGAGTATTAAAAACTGACATAACAGAAAAGCTTAAGACATTTGCTAATTATATTTCTGTCAAGGTCGTGAATGCTTCTATGTCAAAGATTCCCAAACTCGGCCTCAAGGGCTCACTGTGGCTGCAGGTTTTTATCCCAGCCAAATTCACAATTAGTGATTATAGTTAATCTCTTTTTCTTCTCTTATTCTGCCTTTAGAAAAGCACAGTAGTATGATTTTTACATTTATAAGACGTAGAAATATTTCTACTTTTGCTTTAAATGCTTACCTCTCTTTTATTGCTGTCCTATTGTTTTGTTAATTTTTGTGCCGTTTGCACCCTTCATCGTATCCTAATAATGATAATTAAAACAAACAGAACTGCCAGCCAGGTAAACAACACTGACTGATGAAAGGCTGCAATAACTTTAGCGTCAGACCCCACTAATTAGTAGATAATAAATTAAACAACCGGAACACTTGGAAAAGCAGAATGAAAATCAGGCTGAACATTGTTAAAAAAGTAACAAAAAAATCCCCTTATAAGTTCTTAGCACATTTTAATAAAATGTAACCAAAATTAGTTTTGTTGTTTCACCATTGACTCCATAAAAACACAGAAACTGGGAAATAACAGCTGACTCAATTGGGCTAGGAGTCCAATTAAAAACACAAGTTGGTTGATTGCAGCTACAGTGGGTCCCCAGGACTGAGTTTGGGAAGCTTTGGTCTCTGTGATTTAGTTCAGGGGCTCTCAAAGTCAGTCCTGGGGGGGCCACTGTGACTTCAGGTTGTTACTCCAACCAGATTCATAATCAGTGACAACTGCTAACGCTGATCTCAATTAATTAGCTGGTATTTTTGACTCATCTCTAATTCTATATTAAGAAAGCACAGCAGCATGATTTTTACATTTAGCAGACATTTAGAAATAGTTCTGCTTTTGTATAGATGTAAATACTTAACTCTATTTTGTTGACTTCATTATATTTGACCCTTTTTCTGTGTAGTTTGCTCCCTTCATTGTATATTATTGATGACAATTATAAACGAGCAGAGCAGATACCCAGGCAAACAACACTGAATCGTGACAGGCCGCAACTACTTTAGCGTTAGACCCACTAATAATAAACAATGGATTCATTAAACAATTAGAACACCCAGAAAAACAGAATGAACATCAAGATGAAAAGTACTGTTAAAAAGAAAATGCATTATTCCCATAATTGCTTAGTACATTTTAATATTTTTTTTAACCAAGCTTAGTTTTCTAATTTCTATATTGTTCCCAACACACAGAATCTGGTCAATAACAGTTCACTTAATTAGCCCAGGATCCCAATTAAAAACAAAAGCTGGCTGGAACAAAAACCTGCAGCCACAGGGGGTCCCCAGGACCAACATTGAGGACCCCTTATTTAGTTGACCCCTACAGATTAAATTTAACATTAATCACTAATAACAAGGTAGCAGACCACTCAATGTGTACAATAGGTCTAAAACAAGCAAGGAAGTTATTCTCTTTATTGACCAATAAAGGATTAATTTTATTATTTTTCTTTAGATATCAAAAAATAGTTTATTGAGAAAAATAGTCTGTATGATATGTTAGTTTGTTACTAGATGTTTTACTCAACCAGTTAAAAGGAGCTGTACCACTGGCATGACTGAAGTTAGCTACTTATTCTCAGTCTGGCACAGTAAAACAATTATCAGGGAATACACAATATTTTAAGAGTCTATTTTAATTTGTTTTGTAAACCTGCTTCAAAAAGAACACCATCAAAAACTTTCTAAACAAAATCAATAATCAACATAAACAACTTCAAACCTCTCCATATCAATTTACAGTATTATATACAGTATAATGCTTTTTGAATTCCTCATCGTATACTCGATGTCACGGTGTGATGTGTGTACCTCGTTTAGGCGCCCCGTTATTTCAATTGAAAAAGAGCAATTCTACATTTTCGTTCCTGCCCATTGAAACGTGAGCACATTGGTCAGGCTGTTGGCTCTCTCCCCGACCTGCAACACAGCACGACGTGAACAGTTTAATGTCAAGGAGCATTTACGGTGGTTACGTTGCGTTGGTACCTTTTCTTTCTAACTTTTTGCAAACATATATATATATTGTAGTGACCCGTGGTTGAGTCTTAAAGTTTTCAGAGCCGTACTCAGCCGTGCACTTCCCCCAAGCTGGTCGGCCAGTGGAATGCCAGCGCCATGCACGCAGCTGTACCCAGCTCTTTAAGCCAGCGAGCACTCGTGTCCCATACACCGCACGACTCCGAGTGTCTCGGTAATACTTGCTTCGATAGAAATCTTAGCAATACACAGCTCTGTCCTGTTGTATCTCTTTATTAAGCAGATAGTCAGAAAACAAAGCTCAATCTCATTGCAAAACCATTGCCAAGGTCATTAACGAAGCCATCTTTCTCATTGATGGTAACTATTTACAATTTAATAACCTCGGACGGCAATAACCCAAACCCACCCTACCAGTTGACCACAAACACATACAACAATTTCAACAGGAACAATAATTCGATTGCCTTGCTAATTTAACACAACAGTAACTTTTACATAAATTACCCACAATGCATCATGCCGCCAGCACTGGCTGCCGGGTCACTACACAGCCCCAAGAGGGTTAGTGTCCCCACAACCCTAATCTTCACAATAAAAATCCAACAATTGTCCTGGCCGACGATGGACACGCTTCGACTCTCCTGACGTTATAGCACCCATTGCTATGGCTCAGTCCTGAGTCCCGTCCATCTCGGCACTGAGGGTGGATGATGGAGATCTACTGTGGTTATTCGTGGAGGACCTCGGCGACGTGGGTAGCGTCTGTAGCGGTTACTGTCGGCTGCAAATTTGCTTCCCTGGACTGGGGGTTGATGTTGGTTGGACGCGACTGACCCCCACTTCCTCAAGCTGGTCCCCTTCCATCCCTCGTTCAACTGCTCTCGTCAGCTGGTGCAGGCGTGGCGATCGACCCGTCGCTGACCCAGCCTGTAGCACCTCCCGCAGTGCCTCACTCAGATCTCGGGGTGACAACAGATGGACATGCTGGCGGAGACGCTCCGGTGTAAGGCCCCGCAGGAAAACATGGAAGCTGCGCTCCTCCCTCGCTGCTGCCGGGAAAGTAGGGTAGCCTGTCCGTGCATTGACCCTGATGTCAGCTACGAATGCTCCCACGCTTTTACCTTCACGCCGGCGTCGGTTAGTCAGCTCCTCTCTGCTGTGCTCTTGGATGGCACACTCTAATTCTTCAAGACTCTGTTCCATAACGGCGTCTTCTAAACAGCCTGGGATCCCACTTCTGACACCAATGTAGCGACCCGTGGTTGAGTCTTAAAGTTTTTAGAGCCGAATTCTGCCGTGCACTTCTCCCAAGTTATCGGCTAGCGGACTGCCAGCGTTATGCATGCAGCTGCACCCAGCTCTTTAAGTAGCGAGCACTCGTGTCCCATACACCGCACGACTCCGAGTGTCTCGGCAATAATTGCTTAGATGAAATCTTAGCAATGCACAGCTCTGTCCTGTTGTATCTCTTTATTAGAGCAGATAGTCAGAAAACAAAGCTCAATCTCATTGCAAAACCATTGCCAAGGTCATTAATGAAGCCATCTTTCTCATTGATGGTAACTATTTACAATTTAATAACCCCGGACGGCAATAACCCAAACCCACCCTACCAGTTGAACACAAACACATACAACAATTTCAACAGGAACAATAATTTGATTGCCTTGCTAATTTAACACAACAGTAACTTTTACATAAATTACCCACAATGCATCATGCCACCAGCACTGGCTGCCGGGTCACAATATATATATATATATTATATATATATATATATATATACCACTTACTCACTCATCAAAATCGAAATCTCCCGAACCATGAGGACTTGAAATTTGGAATGTAGGTTACCCTTGGCCCATTAGTGCACGCTAAGAAACGGTTTTAAAAATGTCGTGGTTCAAGCGCGTTCTGTCTGTATGTCTGTCCGCATTTCGCGAGAGAATTACTTAACGGATTTAGATCTGGTTGTTTTCTATAATTTGCTTGAACTTTCCGGTTGATTTTGTGACGTCTCTCATCGCGCTAAGTACCCACAATTGTTCGCTTGCGGTACCAATGTATGCATGCCAAGCAAATCTAACAGAGTGGCTCTAGGTCGAGAGCAGAGGGGCGGGGCCTTCCTCATTCACTCGCCAGCCTGTTCAGGTGTCTACGTCTCGCCACGTGTTGGAGTGCACATCGGCTCCGCAATGCTAGCGATACCTGTCTGTTCAACAGACATTATCACCTACAGATTGTCAAGGATTCTTTGAGAATGAGATCGGAGCTACGTGTGCTTTCGAGAGAACCAGCTCACTGGCAGAGATATAACGGCCACGCGCTCTTCTCCCCACGTCGGGTACGCTCTCCCATCTGAACTGAACATGATCAGTTGCCAAAGTCTATTGATTTTTAAAGTTTGTCCTGTTTCATTGCCATGTGGACGCAGCCGCGGGGTACAGCTGTCTGTATATAAAAAAGCCAATGTATGTATGTTCCAGCATCACTTCCGAACGGCTGGACCAGTTTTCATGAAACTTGGTACACGTTTCCCATTGGTCGACTAAAAATACTGTAGGGTGAAATCAACGTCTAACCCACCTATTTCGGGGTAGCGTGGGGATGATCTGGCGGTCTTGTATGCATGTTATCATCCAGTTGACACTCAGAACGATCACCAGCATTCTTTATGTTTGAGCACCACTGTGCCCCTCTTGCTTTTGAAATTAAATCGAGTTGGCCAGTTCCGAGCGTCAGCTGGATGATAACATACATACAAGACCGCAAGACAACCACATTAGCTAGTCTTCATTGTTTATTTATATTTTTAAAGCTGTGGTTTTGTAATTATTTTTCCCAATCAGGTGCTGCTACTCAACCACGGCTGTTTCATATTGTCAAATTTGTTCACTTTCTGCTGAACGCCGCGCCCGATTATTTCTTAAAGTGCCACCACTGAACACGTCAATTTGTACGGCCATCAAACAACCAAACCAGTACGCAATGATCCTTATTGTAGTAATTTAATATGAAATCTGCCAGTCATTTAACTGCGAGACTAATTCTACTACTACGCAAAAACACAGTTGGTTTACGCACACAAAAAAAAGAACAGAACACCAAACTATGTGTTTAGTGCGGCGCTTACCTTTGTTGTAAAATGTACAGGAAGTTGTGTGGCTAAAGTTTTAAAACCTTGTGCCCCTACAAATGATAGCTAACGCCCAATGCTCTTTATTAAGTTCCGTTAAAGTTGCAACGACTGACGCTCGCACAGGGCAGACGTCGAATGAAAAGAGCGGGACAGAACGGAGAACTCACAGTTGGGGAAAGGGGGCGGAGCTCACAAACCGCGTGGACACAGACGTCGAGCTGATTGGCTGTTTAGCATTCGGGCCTTCGACTCAATGCTATTTCTTCTTTTGGAAATGGCGCGCTTCACGGAGTACGGGAGAGCGGCGTAACGTCTGACGCGTTTGCAGGTAAAGTACAGATTACACATTTTACAAAGTAGATCATGAACACACGGAAAATACAGATCGTGTTAAGCGATTCTCTTTGTCCATTTATTTTATTTATGCTTTAGGTAATAATCAGACAATATTAAACAGTAATATGTGATATACAAAATATAAAGGCTTCAGGGGATTCAAACATACCAATAACCGTTAAATTCGTTTTTAAATGAGTACTAGAGGTAATGCAAGTTAATGCGAGTCTTAGTGGGAAGGTGGTTGTCAAGATAAGTCATTTTTAAACACTCCCTTATATTACAGTTTATACTAACTTCTTGTAAATTGGGGATACTCCCTATTCAGATGAAGAAAACGTAGGTTAAATGGCTGACCTGTACGTGAAGCACTTGATTATTTCATTAGTAAAGTTTCTCTTTAAATAAATATTTCAGTGTTACGTTCAACTGTATTAGTGTCAAATATCACAGAACCCAAAGAATATGACATGGTGTCAGAAGCGGTGCAGTTGTGCAAAGAATTTTTGTTTTGAAAGAAAAAAAAAAAAAAAGTAAGAAAAGAGAAAAGACGTCGTTAAAATGGTGAAGCTACAGCCACCTCCTAGCCTTCAGCTTTCAGGTAATCTTGCCGAGAACTGGAAACGGTTTAAACAACGCTTCGAAGTGTATATAGCGGCAATCGGTGCGGATGAAAAAAGCGACAAAATGAAAGCGTCCATTTTGTTACATATAATTGGGGAGGAAGCGCTGGAGATTTATAACAACTTTCAGTTTGCTCAGGGTGAACATATGAAGTTAGACGTTATACTGGGTACATTTGAAAGATACTGCATTCCAAAACGGAATGTCACTTACGAAAGACACAAGTTCTTTACTTGTATACAGAAGCAAAGTGAAACGATTGATCAGCACGTCACCGAGTTGCGCACACGGAGTAAAACGTGCGAATTTGGAGAGTTAACAGAATCTTTAATAAAAGACAGGATCGTCTGCGGAATACCAGATAACGAACGCACTCAGAAAAAAGGTTACTATGAGAGCTTGATTTAGATTTGGAAAAAGCAGTAAGAATATGCAGGGCAGCCGAAACAATTAAAGAACAAGTAAAAGAAATGTGTAATGAGGAAAACGCAGTACATGTACTGAACAAAAAAGGAAAGAACAAAATGCATTTAAATACAGAGCAAAATAAAAGTGGAAATAAAAAAATATACAGCACAAAACAGGCATGTGGACGTTGTGGATCACACCATGCGCCCAGACAGTGTCCAGCATACAATAAAGTTTGTAAAAAATGTGGGAAGAACAACCATTTTGCACGCTGCTGTAAATCACAAGTGAAACCAAGCCAAGTGCACACTGTAGAAGAAACTGAAGTTGAGGAATGTTATATAGATGCATTGACTGAAGTAAATGGGAGAAGGAAAGAATGGATTATTCAAGGATGGCCAGAAAACAAGCATAACTGCAACCCACAAGTAAGTGATTACTGGAACTGTCGGCCAGAACTTACAGTTGTTGATGGTATCATCAATAAAGGTTGTAAAATTGTGATACCAATATCATTAAGAAAGCAGATGCTACAAAAAATTCATGAAGGACATTTAGGCATTGAAAAATGCAAGAAAAGGGCACGCGAGGTAATGTATTGGCCCAAGATTAATCAAGATGTAAGTAAAGAAGTGGAAAGATGTTCAGTATGTTTAAAATCTAGACCTAGTAATCCTTCAGAGCCATTAACACCTCATCCTGTACCAGAAAGGCCATATGAAAAGGTTGGTGTTGATTTATTTATCTGTCACTGATTACTTTTCTGCATATCTCGAAGTGTGTGCATTGAATACTACAAACAGTGAAGCAGTAATAAAATGTCTGAAAGCTGTTTTTTCCAGATATGGAGTGCCAAATGAAGTCTTTAGCGACAATGGACCACAATTTACAAGTCTTCAATTTAAGAACTTTGCAACGGAATGGGACTTTGTACATAAAACATCAAGTCCAAACTTTCCTCAATCTAATGGACTTGTAGAAAAGTGAATTTAAACTATTAAACATCTAATGAAGAAATCTAAAGAGAGTGGAAGTGATTTTTACAAAAGCCTTCTAATATATCGAAGTACACCCCTTGAACGCGGAGCTTCCCCAGCACAGCTGCTCATGGGACGACGACTACGATCAAACCTTCCAATGAAGCAGAACCTGCTAAAATCTGGAATGGAAGATGAAGTGCGAAAAGTGAAAGAAAACAAAAAATGTACTATGACAGAGGAACCAGAACTCTCCCAGAACTGGAAACAGGAGAGGAGGTTAGAATAAAGGAGAGTTCAGCAAAAACATGGAATCTGCAAGGAACAGTTAAGGAACAAATAGACCCTAGATCATATATTATTGAAACAAGCAATGGTACGGTGCTTAGAAGAAATCGACGAGATATAGTCGTGGATAAAACATCACAAGAACATTCAAAAGAAAGCACTGAAAGAGAAGAAATGACGACATCAACCAGCAGAATGCCAGAATCAGGCAGAGAATCAAGTGAGACTCTCAGAAGATCATCAAGAGTGAAACAACCACCAATAAGGCTAATAGAGACATGCTAAATGTTAATAAGCTTTTGGGACACTTAGACCATCACATGTAAGAATATAATGTATATAGTTGTCAGTTGTTACTGAAAATAGCATTGATGTTTGTAACAAATGAAAGCCATGTCTAGGTATTGTTAACTGAATATGTAGAATATTGTATTCTTATTATTTAAAAAAAAAAAAGGGAAGATGTCAAGAGAAGTAATTTTTAAACACTCCCTTATATTACAGTTTATACTAACTTCTTGTGAATTGGGGATACTCCCTATTCAGATGAAGAAAACGTAGGTTAAATGGCCGACCTGTACGTGAAGCACTTGATTATTTCATTAGTAAAGTTTCTCTTTAAATAAATATTTCAGTGTTACGTTCAACTGTATTAGAGTCAAATATCACAGAACCCAAAGAATATGACAGTGGTGTTGTAAATTGTGCTCCAAGATTTTCCAGGTAAGAAAGACAAGTGTGGGGGTATTGTAGTTGCGTTCACTAATAATGGCGCAGGAGCAGGGCCCTCTTAATGCATGGGCATACTGGGTAGTTGCCTGGGGGTCCCACAAGCATAGGGGTCCCATGGTAATCTATGTATGTTGTGACTTGCTGAGTGGTTGTGTATGTAGAAGCCCCAGTGCACAGCTTTACCTGGGGCCTGCAATGCCGTTAAGTCAGCCCTGCGCCGCAGTGTGGCGACGTCTTACATGTTGATCAACACACACAAGGACTTGGGGCTGCCAACTCTTTCTCTGGAAATGAGGACATTTGGGCCGAAAAATGAGGACTTTTGAGGACTGTGATATAAACCTTTAGTAGCAGTTTATCACTATAATTATGATATGACGGCCACAGTCACTGGCAGACTAATCGGCCACTAAATGTTTTGAATACGTCAAGCCTCTTAAATTAACAGACTAGTTAAGTTAGATAACTTAACTGTCATAAACCCGTAAAAATGATACACATGGTAAATTCATTTGTAGTAAAGTAAAAATAATTTTACTCTTTTCAATTTAGATTATTTGCATTTATCTACACTCTTTCATATTTTTCCTCTAAAGCTGTTTTTCTCAGTAAATCTGATTAAAAAAAGAATATTGTTGTTCAAGTGGTCTGTGAACTTGCACTTTTTTTGGCATCATGAGTATTCCTGAATTTATTTGAACATTAGAATACTCTAGACGAGAACGGACCATTCAGCCCAACAAAGCTCGCCAGTCCTATTAACTTATTTCTTCCAAAAAAAAAAATCAAGTCGAGTTTTGAAAGTCCCTAAAGTCTTATTGTCTACCACACTACTTGGTCGCTTATTCCAAGTGTCTGTCGTTCTTTGTGTAAAGAAAAACTTCCTAATGTTTGTGTGAAATTTCCCGTTCACAAGTTTCCAGCTGTGTCCCCGTGTTCTTGATTAACTCATTTTAAAATAACAGTCTCGATCCACTGGACTAATTCCCATCATAATTTTAAACACTTCAGTCATGTCACCACTTAATCGTCTTTTGCTTAAACTGTAAAGCCTCAGCTCTTTTAATCTTTCCTCAGAACTCATCCCCTGAAGCCCTGAATCAGCCTAGTTGCTCTTCTCTGGACCTTCTCTTGTGCTGTTATGTCCTTTTTGTGGCCTGGAGACCCAAACTGCACCCAGGACTCCAGATGAGGCCTCACCAGTGTGTTATAAAGCTTGAGCAGAACCTCCTGTGACTTGTACTCCACACATCAAGGCGCTATATAACTTGACATTCTGTTAGCCTTCTTAATGGCTTCTGAACACTGTTGGGAAGTTGATAGCTTAGAGTCCACTACGACTCCTAAATCCTTCTCATAAGGTGGACTCCCAATTTTCTGACCGGCCATTGTGTATTCAAACCTCACATTTTTACTTCCTAGGTGTAATTATTTACAATTAATTAAATTTCATCGTCCACAAATCTGTCCAAGCCTGTCTGCTGTCCAAGTTCTTCTGTGATGATATAACAGATTCCAAATTATCTGTTAATCCACCTATCTTGGTATCATCTGCAAACTTAACCAGGTTGTTACTTATATTCCTATTTAAATCATTTCTATACGGTATATTAAAGATAGATAGATAGATACTTTATTAATCCCAAGGGGAAATTCAAAAGAGCAGCGGATCCAGCACTGCCCCCTGCTGGTCACCACTCTTAACATCGGCCAGTTCTGATGAGGTTCCTCACACCATCACCCTCTGCTTCCTGTGTCTGAGCCAATTCTGCACCCATCTAAAAACATCCCCCTGAACTGCCACTTCTTTTAGTTTGATGGCCACCATCTCATGTAGCACCTTATCAAATGCTTTCTGAAAAGCATTTATGTAAATGAAAGAATTATGAAAATAATATTAGATTATTTGAAGAAAAAATGACTTATTACTTGATCAACTGATAACTAAAAAATATTGCATTTATATGACAGAATACATGTGTGATTTTTTTTTAATTGACTGAAACTTTAATGGTTGACTCATTCATTTACAATTATAAATCCATTTTGGAATAACAATATTTTCTATTAAAATATCACAAAGCAGTACTTACTCGCACTTAAATATGACAGACGGTACCTAGATGTATGAAATTTCTTGTTTAACCGAGCTGCTGATTGAAGAAATGAAAATAAGATCTCTCATACGAAACGTGAAATTGTAATTTTGATTTTAAATAAATTCACTTAGTTACGGTGAATTAGGATTACAAATAATGAAGGAAAGGAACGTTTATAATGAGCTGTCTAATCACCAAGAAGATAAAGCTGAATTCAAAAGATGAAGGGAAAAAGCCAAGTTGGACAGAGAAAAGCCAAGAACTTGAAAGGCTGTTTCTATTCTCGTCAATATCTGTGTTGTTTAATACCGGAACAGAAGGGAAGCTTCTGGGGAAAAAAAGGTGTGTGAACTACTTCTGCAGATGCTGATTTGGTGTATGGCTTTCAACGTTTTCCAATGATAATGATAAGGCAGGGGTCCTCAATCCCAGTCCTGGAGAGCCGCAGTGGCTGCAGGTTTTTGTTCTGACCTGGTTGCTTAATTAGAAAGCAATTCTTGCCAATAAAGCACTAACAAGCTATGAAATTAAATTAACTCTGCTATGTCAGCTCATTCTCATATCCTAGAGTTTCTTTCCCTTTCTATCATGCAAATGATTTGAAGGCTAAAATGGACGAGTAATTCTCAGTCCTTCACTTTTTTCTCTTCATTTTTCTTCCAAGTATTCAATTAAACCCAATAGTGCAGATAAATACACACAGGTGTAAATGTAAAGAAGCTAAATGGAGAAATGCTGCTCTCTCTTGTCATTTGCATGTTATTGATAATAAGGAGCAATTCAAATAGCTGTTTAAGACACAATTGAGCAATAAGGGCTCAAAATCACTAAAGTGAAGCAGAAGTGTTACTTTGGCAATAAGTGCTTTTTATTAAGCAACTGTGTTGGAGCAAAAACCCTGCAGCCACTGCGGCTCTCCAGGACCGCGATTGAGGACCCCTGTGATAAGGAGATTTCTGAATTTTAGGAGCCAAAATTCCGGATATTTTCAAAATGTTATAAATTCCTCCCAGAAAATGAGGGCAGGTGGCAAGCCTATGCAAGGAAGGCTTTTCATGTCTTCAGTACGAGTGACAGTAATGACCTACAGTATTAGTAAGGCTTCTTCACTCTGTGACCTGGAGGGCTGCAGGTTTTCATTCCAGCCAGTCTCAGTCCTTGCTGACAATAGAATTCAGTGTTTAATTGTATGACATATTAGTGCTTTCATTCAACCAACACAAATTATAATTAAATTGTAAAGCAGGGTCCTCAATTACAGTCCTGGAGGGTCACAGTGGCTGCAGGTTTTCACTTCAAGCAGTCCCTTAATTAGAACCCATTTATTTGCTGCTAAAGGAATATGCTTCTTTGGCTTAATTTTCGTTAACTTGTTGTGTTTCAGAACCTGAAATTGCCTATTTTAATTTAAAAATAATGTAAGTTTTATATTTTTGCCCATTTTCTTAACTGGCCCCAGTTAATAATGAAATGCAATAAAAAAGCAGATCTGCAGCCAATTTGGTTCCACTTAGAGTGCATCATGAAGTACTTGTGTTAATAAAATGTTTAGGAAAAAAAAAGAATGATTGTGAAGTGCAAATCTCTTCAAGTCCTCGAGACATAAGTAATGTTTTCAGAAAAGGAAAATCTACAATGTGATAAGGATTTGTCTTTGGAGGAATTAAATCACTAACAAGCAACAGTTAAACAGCACATTTCATTATCAGCAAGAAGTGTCTTCTACTTGGGAAACTGGCTGGAATGAAAACCTGCAGACCTCCAAGACCGTGAGTGAAGATCCCAGCTATAAACGAATAATTTGAAACATGCTAACGTTTTTCAAAAGGTTACAAGTGTTTCTGGCCTTCTTGTTTTGGTATTTTTTTGGTATTTGATACCACCTATCCATTCATCCATCCCTCTTCCAAACCCACTTATCCTGAGCACTGTCGGGATACAATACAGGAATTCTCAAGTTCACTAACGGGCACCTTGTGGCTGCAGGTTTTTGCTCCAATGAATCTCATAATCAGCGAGTCATTTTTAACTTTAAAGGAGCTCATTGATTAACTAGCTGACCTATTTTCCTTCTCTTAGTTTCAATTTAGAAAGCGCAGTAATGTGAGATTAGCACTTGTAAGATAACAAGAAATATTTATCATTTTTTTAATATTATTTTTAAATGCTTAACTGTTTCATTTTCTATTTAAGTCTCTTATTCTGTGGATTTTGCTCTCCTAATTTTATTCAAATATTGACAATTAATGACAAGCAAAGTAGACTGCAGTACAGACAACACTGAAGGCTAAACAATAGCAGCTCCTTCAGCGTTACCCACTTACTAGTAAATGATGGTTTTAAATATCCGTGACGTTAACAGTAGTAAAACGCAACAAATATACAATGAATCTCAGTCTAATACAAATAAATTCTTACTTAAATCAGTTTAATGCCTCACAGTGACTGCCAAGTCAGAAGTTCACTTGATTTTTCTTTTTAGTCTTCCTGGCGAGTATTTGAGAGTAGCCTGTTGTTATTATTGACATTATAATATTTATTTATTTATTGAGCTTTTGTAAAACGACAGATTTCTCACTGGAGAATACATTCTATCTATCTATCTATCTATCTATCATATAGTGCCTTTCATCTGTCTATCTATCTATCTATTATATAGTGCCATTCATCTGTCTATCTATCTATCTATCTATCTATCTATCTATCTATCTATCTATCTATCTATCTATCTATCTATCTATCTATCTATTATATAGTGCCTTTCATATCTATCTATCTATCTTATCTATCTATCTATCATATAGTAACTTTCATCTATCAATCTTTCTATCAGTTTATAATGTATTATGTCAATATGTCATTTCTGAAGTGATACAAAATAAAAGTAGAAGCTAAGAAGTATAAGATGGGAGTCTAATTAAAAGAGCACATTCCTTAGTTTTAAGTCTCGTAACCACACAGGGCCCAGGATGCTAATATTCTACTAGGGACTCCTTGACAACCATTGTTATAATGCGAGTTACAGTTTTGAACGAACGAAACGAAATTGGGTTTTGATTCTCCTGTATTACATACTATAAGTATGTTATTTCCCACAGTAATAATCAAATTAATAATATTAATTTCACTTTTTCCTCTATCCATCCAGCTTCCAAATCCACTTATCCACGGTGGGGTCACTGGACAGCTGTAGCCTGTCAAATCAAACATCAGGAGCCATGCAGGTAGAATTCCTGGACCGGCTGCCAGTCTATCATAGTGTGAACACACACACACACACACACACACACACACAGACACACAGACCAATTTTAACATTGCCAATCTACCTATCCTGCATGTCTTTGGACAATGGGAGGAAACTGAAGCACCTGGTGGAAACCCACACACACGGTTAAAGCATGCAGACTCCACACAGGGAACATCCCCATGCTACCCTTTTCCTATATCAGATCTCTGAAATTCCAAAAGAATATCGTCACCATACAAATTAGCTACATACAAAGCTTTCTGCAATACATTTCGAACATCATTCCAAAAGATTTAACTATAAAAAAGTAAAAAAAAAAGAAATGCAATATACATACTATGTAGAAGACATTTAGCAGATATCAATTTACACTTTTGTAGCATTTCTTTAACTGGATATATTTGATGTACAATTTTATATGGTACTTCATTAACTTTTGTTAAACATTAACTATACATTATCTTCCAAACTTCAACCAAGTTTTTAACTGCAAAAAATTAGCAGGAGGAACAGCACTCACTTACATGGCATTTATGCAGAGAAAATTAATGCATGCAGTTCCACACCCATAGTACTTGCTCATGAAACGCCACTCATTTTAACATAAAAATTGCATCTTAAAAAAATTCAATTCCATATTAAATGTTGAACATAATAACAGGAAAATATTCCTTACAACAACTTAATTTTTCATACCGGTTTTTTTGATACTTTAGTTAAAAATAGAGACCCAATATAAAAATGGGAATAGCTATGATGAAGAAGTTTGCATATTATGTTATAAATATTAAACCCAATATACAGGGTGGTCCAGATTTAATTATGCAGATCCAGATTGTCTGGATGACTTTGATTTATGCGGGGACGATTCCAGTTCGGTGCAAAGATGATTCTTCATGTCGTCAGTTCGCACACTTCTCGATGGTCCGGGATTAAAAAACCCAATAAGTTATAGCATAATGAAAATTGCATAATTAGATCTGGACCACCCTATAGATGGTTTGGGATGAGTTGGACTTCAGTGACAGAAAAGCAGCCAACAAGCACTCAGCACACATGGGAAGATTTGTCAGAAAAGCATCTCAGGTGGCAACTTTGAAGAATCTAGAGTTTTCATTTAACTCTTTTTACCTAATTCCATTAGTGTTAAGGGTTAGTTTTTGTATCTCCACTATTATTCCAAAATGTAGAAAATGATTAAAACAAAACTCATTTTGACTGGCACTGTGTACACACTGGCTACATACTGTAAGAAGTTGTATTTTTGTGAGAGTAGTACATGGCATACAGAAGCGGGTGCCACAGAGGTTTGCCTGGAGGACTGACTGTCTTATTTTGTATGATGCATGTTTATATCAAGGTGCTTCACAAGCTAAGAGTTATCATATAAACCTTTTACTTATAAATGTTTTACATTTGTAGCACAAGCGAGTGAAGCGACTATTTCAAGTAGTTTAAATTCCAGTACCTTGGCTAACACTAGACCACACCTATTTATTTCTCTCTCTCTCTCTCTCTATACACATATATATATATATATATATATATATATATATATATATATATATATATATATATATATATATATATATATATATATACAGTGGTGTGAAAAACTATTTGCCCCCTTCCTGATTTCTTATTCTTTTGCATGTTTGTCACACAAAATGTTTCTGATCATCAAACCCATTTAACCATTAGTCAAATATAACACAAGTAAACACAAAATGCAGTTTTTAAATGATGGTTTTATTATTTAGGGAGAAAAAAAAATCCAAACCTACATGGCCCTGTGTGAAAAAGTAATTGCCCCCTTGTTCAAAAATCACCTACCTGTGGTGTATCACACCTGAGTTCAATTTCCTGATTACTGCCACACCTGTTTCAATCAAGAAATCACTTCAATAGGAGCTGCCTGACACAGAGAAGTAGACCAAAAGCACCTCAAAAGCTAGACATCATGCCAAGATCCAAAGAAATTCAGGAACAAATGAGAACAGAAGTAATTGAGATCTATCAGTCTGGTAAAGGTTATAAAGCCATTTCTAAAGCTTTGGGACTCCAGCGAACCACAGTGAGAGCCATTATCCACAAATGGCAAAACATGGAACAGTGGTGAACCTTCCCAGGAGTGGCCGGCCGACCAAAATTACCCCAAGAGCGCAGAGACGACTCATCCGAGAGGTCACAAAGACCCCAGGACAACGTCTAAAGAACTGCAGGCCTCACTTGCCTCAATTAAGGTCAGTGTTCACGACTCCACCATAAGAAAGAGACTGGGCAAAAACGACCTGCATGGCAGATTTCCAAGACGCAAACCACTGTTAAGCAAAAAGAACATTAGGGCTCGTCTCAATTTTGCTAAGAAACATCTCAATGATTGCCAAGACATTTGGGAAAATACCTTGTGGACTGATGAGACAAAGTTGAACTTTATGGAAGGCAAATGTCCCGTTACATCTGGCATAAAAGGAACACAGCATTTCAGAAAAAGAACATCATACCAACAGTAAAATATGGTGGTGGTAGTGTGATGGTCTGGGCTTGTTTTGCTGCTTCAGGACCTGGAAGGCTTGCTGTGATAGATGGAACCATGAATTCTACTGTCTACCAAAAATCCTGAAGGAGAATGTCCGGCCATCTGTTCGTCAACTCAAGCTGAAGCGATCTTGGGTGCTGCAACAGGACAATGACCCAAAACACACCAGCAAATCCACCTCTGAATGGCAGAAGAAAAACAAAATGAAGACTTTGGAGTGGCCTAGTCAAAGTCCTGACCTGAATCCAATTGAGATGCTATGGCATGACCTTAAAAAGGCGCTTCATGCTAGAAAACCCTCAAATAAAGATGCAAAGATGAGTGGGCCAAAATTCCTCCAGAGCGCTGTAAGAGACTCATTGCAAGTTATCGCAAACGCTTGATTGCAGTTATTGCTGCTAAGGGTGGCCCAACCAGTTATTAGGTTCAGGGGGCAATTACTTTTTCACACAGGGCCATGTAGGTTTGGATTTTTTCTCCCTAAATAATAAAACCATCATTTAAAAACTGCATTTTGTGTTTACTTGTGTTATATTTGACTAATGGTTAAATGTGTTTGATGATCAGAAACATTTTGTGTGACAAACATGCAAAAGAAGAAGAAATCAGGAAGGGGGCAAATAGTTTTTCACACCACTGTATATATATATATATAAAGGGCGGCACGGTGGCCCTCGCAGTAAGGAGACCTGGGTTCGCTTCCCGGGTCCTCCCTGCGTGGAGTTTGCATGTTCTCCCCGTGTCTGCGTGGGTTTCCTCCGGGCGCTCCAGTTTCCTCCCACAATCCAAAGACATGCAGGTTAGGTGGATTGGCAATTCTAAATTGGCCCTAGTGTGTGCTTGGTGTGTGGGTGTGTTTATGTGTGTCCTGTGGTGGGTTGGCACCCTGCCCAGGATTGTTTCCTGCCTTGTGCCCTGTGTTGGCTGGGATTGGCTCCAGCAGGCCCCCGTGACCCTATTCGGATTCAGCGGGTTAGATAATGGATGGATGGATGGATATATATATATATTGTGATGGATGTCCGGCCATTTATCCCGGCCAATACCCCCAAGCCGCCAGGTGGAGCCCTCCTTGCAGCGTGGAGGTCCCTAGAAGACCAGCAGGGCATCATGGACAATGGAGTTTTTATGCAAAGCCCTGCTGGATGCCGTGGGGGCCACAGGAGGGAGCTGCAGGGAGGACCGAGGGCTTCTTCGTGCCCTGTGACCTGGAGGTTCGTCACAGGAAGAGCGACGGACTTCCGGGTTGAAGAAAGGGACTATTTACCCTGACCCGGAAGGAATAAGGACTTGTGGACTGGGGATTGAGAACACTTCCGGGTCAGGGATTATAAAAGGACTATGGGAACTCCCAGACAACGAGCTGAGCTGGGTGGAAGGGTGGCAACGCGTCTGGGAGCTGGAGGATTGTTTATTATTGTATTATTGTGAGTTTAATGAGAATTGTGGTGGAGAGTGTGCTTTGTGCACTGTGGCGACAAAATAAAGTCAACTTGAGGACTTTTACCTGGTGTCTGGAGTCGTGGACAGGGGTTCAAGGGAGCGAGGGCACCCCCTATCGTTCACAATATATATCAATTCAAAGTCCGCCTGTCTACTTTTCATGAGAGAACTACTCAACAGATTTAGATCAGGTTTTTTTCTAGAATTTGCATGAACATTCCGGTTGATTTTGCAACTTCTGTCATCACACTAAGTATCATCGTTTGCTTGTGGTACCAATTTATTTGCACGAATCTGAGAGAGAAGCAGCTTCTCCTCACTCATGCGCCAGCTTCGGCGTGTACCTTACCTCCACTTAGCTAGCGAATGAGAGAACTGCTTCACAGATTTAGATCAGGTTTTTTTCTATTATTTGCTGGAACATTCTGGTTGATTTTGCGACTTCTCTCATCACACTCAGTATCATAGCTCACTTACGGTACCAATCTATTTGTGTAAATCCAAGAGAGACGCAGCGGACTGAGGGGAGGGGAAGGGGGCGGGACCCTCCTCACTCATGCTCCACCCTCAGGGCGTGTACCTTACCTCCACTTAGCTAGCAAACGAGAGAAGTATTTAATGGATTTAGATCTGGTTTTTTTTTTTTCTGTGATTTGATTGAACATTCTGGTTGGTTTTGCGACTTCTCTCATCGCACTAAGAATCACAGTTCGCTTACAGGAGCGATATGTTCGTGCTAATTCGAGACGGAGGTTGCGGGGGCCCTCCTCACTCACGCGCCAGCCTCCATTCGAGTCGCTGTACCTCTGGCCACGTTTTGGAGCGTGCCTTTCCTCCACTTAGCTAGTGATACCTGTTTGTTTATTCATTTTGAAAGTTTGTCCTGTTTCACTTCTGCAGGGGACGGCTAGTTTTAATATAAGTAGGAGTTCTTGGTTTTGATATACTAGCACAGCGTTTAGGGTTTGTTCCAGCCTTGCATTCAGTGCTACCACGACAGGCTTCAGCTCCCTGACCCTAACCTGGACAATAGTGAATATGTGAATAAAATAAAAATGCATACATTTAATGAGGCAATAAATAAAGACCTTTTTTTTCTTTTAATGTTTGTCCTAAAAGCTTACTGGCCTTAAAGAGTGAAATCGCGTACAGGTATATCCTGACAAATCCTTAAAGGATTGCAGTTTTATTTTTCTTTCTTATAGAATGGCATTCTGTTTCATTCAAGTTTCATCAGAGGCCGATAAATGAGATCTTCCAAAGGAACGGCAGTGAGAAGGTCGTGAGCGTCTGAGCCCCTCCAGCCAATCACTAAGGCTCACATCAGGCCCTCTACGGTTACCGCAGCTGTTACAAATGAAGTGGGTGATTTAAATAGAATCTGTAACCCACCCACCGCCACTAGCTGCTAATTTTAACTGTAAAAGCTCCAACAATCCAAAGAGGCCCGGGACATGGAAAACCCTGGCAAGGGAGTGTTTTTAAAAAAATTCTTGGAATGAGACGTCTCAAGGAAACGCCAGTTCAAGGCTGAGCTGAGTGGATGTGATTAGCACATACGGCAAGAAGGCATGTGGTAAAAGAACAAGTGATCCGCTTGCCATCGGCTTTTTCACAAATTTTAAATCCCTGTTCTCTTTAAGTCTTTATTGATAAATCATAACGTCGGCATGGATTTTCCTTCAGAGGTGAGGAACACATAACAGTGAAGCTTAGTATCAAATTTGTGGACTGATGTACTCTAACTAGTTACTTGGAGGAAGCAAGTGGATAGGACTGGCGAGCTTTGTTGGGCTGAATGGCCTGTTCTCGTCTAGATTGTTCTAATTCTAATTCTAATTCTAATTCTAATTCTAACTCTTACACGTACTTAACATGTGTGTATAAGAGAAGTGACATTTCATTTCAGCTACTGAGGTGGCAAAGAAAGAATCTGGAATTGAGTCAAAAGTGAAGCAAGGAAAAGCCCAGAGTCCAGCAAAGCTAGTTTGGAAGCAGTTGTGAAAGTTCAGAGGAAAACAAACCCCAACAAGTGCAGGACTGGCTGAAGAGTGTGGGCCCTTCTACTGCCTAAATGAGACACACCGTGCGGCTACAGCAGCCTGTGTTAATATTGTTATTAGACTGTTTGGGACATTGCTACCTCCACCCTCTATTTAATTAATACACATCGGTATGTCCCAAGCTCCCTTTTTGCTATTGGTGCTGCTTTAGTCTTTGCTTTACCTTCCGCCATATTATATTTTAGGTTAAGGAAATTCTCATCCTTTTACCTTCGAGTTGTCATGGTTTTCACGTCCTAATACTTGTATGACTTCTTGCCAGAAATCCATATTAAAGTATACGGATTCTCAGCCTTGACCTTCTTGGTGAGTAAAACTATCTGTCCATGTTCACTACAACCAGTGGGGTGACGCACAATCCGTACGGACTGGGTCTTGGGAGAGAAGCCTCGCTAATACGGCGCTCGGGGACAGAATACACACTCTGATGTCCCTGAAAACGAGGGCTTCCATTCCAGTCCGCCAATCCCAGTGTTACTAAGTATTTCAGCTAGGGTTTCTCACCTGACTGGGGTTTTATGTCCTTTTTGTTTATTTGCGCGTCATTCCTTTTGTTAATTATCTGCTTTGTGTCTTGTCATTAATGACCTCTTGGGCACAGCCATCAGCAGTGTGTCTGTTTGCGGAGAGAGTGTCGACCTCGTCATTGAGAGGTTTACTAACCTTGGCAGTGACATTCATGTGACTCTTCCTATGAAGTCAGTAGATGGATTGGGAGAGCATGGGGGGACAGGAGGTCACTGGAAAGGGGAGTGTGGTGCAAAAGGACGAAGGTCCAAGTCCTCTCTTGCTATATGGTTGCGAGACATGGACGCTATCCAGTGACCTGAGACGAAGACTGGACTCCTTCATGTGTGTCTCTCTGGAAAATCCTTAGGTACCGTTGGTTTGACTTTGTGTTGCTCACGGAGTCCTGAATGAGGCACATGACCTGCATTGTGAGGGAGCGTCAGTTATGCCACTACGGCCATGTGGTGCGTTTCCCTGAGGGTGAGCCCTCTCGTAAGATCCTCATTGTTAAGGGACCCGAGTGGCTGGACCAGGCCAAGGGGTTGCCCACGTAACACCTGGCTACGGCAGATAGAGAGTCATTTCCGGAGGGTGGGACTGGACCGTGTGTCTGGCTGGATCCCGAGTTGTTTCGTCGTGTAGAGGGTGTGTCAATGCACCAGTGCATGCTCCCCAGTTTGACTTGACTTGTGTCTTGTGGGTGACTGCAGGGACTGCCCTTAGTCCTATTAAAGCAGGGGTCGCCAACTCTGGTCCTGGAGGGCCCCAGTGGCTGCTGGTTTCAATTCCAACCCTTCTCTTAATTAATGACCTGTTTTTGCTGCTAATTAACTTCTTTTGAATTCATTTTAACTACTTGTTCTTGCAGACTCAGACCCCTCAATTGTTTCTTTTTCCTTAATTAGCAGCCAAACAATAATGAGAAAGAAAATGAGCCAAAACAGAACCAACAAACTGGTGTCCATCACACAATATCTGAAAATAAAGAAAGGTCAACGTCTCAGGAATGTTGATCTGCTCAGGCCCACAAAACATTTTAACAGATCTGCTCTTGGAAAAGAGAAAATATTCAGTTTCAGAAATGTCTGCTAATGCAACACGAGAGCAGCAACAAGCCACGAAATTAAAGAACGGGTTTAATTAACAACAAAAAATCGGAGTCTAATTAAGTAACTGGTTGGAGTTTGAGGCCCTGGCTTAGTTGGTCTCCTGTTGGCTCCCTCACTTCACGTTTCAATTCTTTTTGGGTGCCATTTAAGGAAAGAAATGAAGCAATTAAGAGGAAAGATGAAGAAATTCAGGGAAACAAATCTTTAAAAAAACAAGTCAATTAAAATGAAAGGAAAAAAAGTTAATTAGCAGCAAAAACTGGTTAGGGTTAGAATGAAAACCTGCAGTCACTGGGGCCCTCCAGGACCGGAGTTGGTGACCCCTGGTCTACAGCCTTTAGTTTCACCAAATGTCCCTTCAAGAAGTCTGTTTTCTCCCTCTGCCCACCTGCTGACCGTCCCACCAAGACTGGCTGATGCTTCTCCATTCTTTTTCCACAGCCCTGGAATGATCTTGCTTTGGCTGTTTGGGTGTCATTTGACGATGCACCTTTCCATGAAATATTTTAGAAAACTGCTTAGATGCCCATCAACAGAATAGCTGCTGCTGTCATGACGAAGAGTTCAAGATGCCAATGTCCATCTTAGTCTAGCAGCAGGTATAATTTTATAATAGCAGTACGACTCCCTCTTGCTCTGTTTTTTTATTATATTCTCAGTTGGTTTTGAGGCTGGCACCTTTTTACCATTCTAATATCTTCTTATATAATACGCTACCATGGCTGTCCGTTTGTCTGATTTGTAATCACCTGTAGCTCACAAACCGTTTGAACTATTGACCTGACGTTTGGGCACATACACTACGTGACCTCTAACGTCCACTTTTGGGGTGATGATTTTTATTCCTCTTTTTATTTTATTTTATTGTAGAATCAACTCTCTGCAGCGGCCAGCAGGGTGGCTGTGTGGCGCAGGTATACGGGCGCCGTTCTCATCCCTACCATCTTCGCTGCCACTTCCCTCTACCTCTTCATATCTTAAATTATTCTTGAGGCAGATTGAAGACTTAAGTGCCAGCTTAAGTAAAAAAAAAACTAAGGAAAACGTAATTGCAAGACAAACACTGACTTAATCAGCTTTAACACGAAAAGATGCCAATGGAAGAAGACAAGAAGCGGGCCGCTAGGGTGGAGAAGAGAAGAGCTGATCAGGAAGCAACAAGCGCATCAACCTCTGAGCAAATGAATGATAAACGTGCAGAGAAAGAGAGCGTCTGAAAACTAGGAATGCAAAGTCAAGTGTAGTCACTGCACGTTATCGTTATATCAGAATTTGATTTGTAAGTCGCTGTTTTGACTGGGATTGGCTCCAGCAGACCCCCGTGACCCTGTGTTAGGATATAGTGGGTTGGATGATGACTGACTGACTGACTGACTGACTGACTGGCCTTGGCATCTAATAAATACAAAATCGGGAGTGGTCTCCTCAAGACTTTCTCGCATAGTCCAGATATGGGGATGGATATTTGAGAAGTAAACCGCAAGACAATGATTTGTATTTATATAGCATGTACAGAGGTGGGTAGTAACGAGTTAAGTTACTCAAGTAAATGTAACGCAGTAAATGTTTTAAAAAAAATTGCACTTCTATGAGTAGTTTTACTGCACCATACTTTTTACTTTTACTTGAGTACGTTTGTGAAGAAGAAACGCTACTCTTACTCCGCTACATTGGGCAACACTCGACTTTTTTCCATTTACACATTATATACGCTATATTTTAGTCGGAGAGAAGTCGCCGGAGGATCTACTGCGTGACTATTTCACCAATCAGACGGAGCAACAATAATCACATGACTCCGTTTCACCAATCAGACGGAGCAACAATAATCACATGACTCTGTTTCACCAATCAGACGGAGCAACAATAATCACATGACTCTGTTTCACCAATCAAACATAGCAACAATAATCACATGACTCCGTTATACCAATCAGACGTAGCAACAATAATCACATGACTCCGTTTCACCAATCAGACATAGCAACAATAATCACATGACTCCGTTTCACCAATCAGACGTAGCAACAATAATCACATGACTCCGTTATACCGATCAGACATAGCAACAATAATCACATGACTCCGTTATACCGATCAGACATAGCAACAATAATCACATGACTCCGTTTCACCAATCAGACGTGGCCATGCAGTCACATGACCACACACAAACTCCCTGCGTCTGCAGCCTGAGAAAGAAGGGTTTGGCTGCAGCCACGGTAAGGTGTTGAGCTCCACGGTAAGCAGAAACACGTGACCTCCACAGTAGGTGAATGAATATAGGACCTACCCAGTCACCAGCCCTAACCTTAAAAACACTGGGGAAGGCAGCAACAGGGAAATTGCACTCCTAAGCTTAAGATAGTAGGGGAGGGGCGTTTTTCCATCTACTGTGGTGGTCACGTGTTTCCGCTTACTGTGGAGCTCAACACCTTACGGTGGCTGCAGCCAGATGCTCTTGGCCTGATAGAGACTTTTTAGTCATACAGGACTCCTGTTCACTGCTAAACGGTCACAAGAACCTTGAGATCCAACTCCCACTGAAGCTTCACCATCACTTCAGCGAGTGAAGAACAAGCACTTTTTAACCAAACATGCACAGACACAGACAGTCATGGTAAATCCATAGCAGTAGAGTGTTGTACCGTGTTAGCCATAGATTGGTACTGGAGAGAGTAGGGTGAAATGACACCTTTTATTGGTTAACTAAGTAGATTACAAATGTAAGCTTTCAAGGCAGCTAAGGCCTCTTCATCAGGCAAGATGAGACAAAGAAACTGAAAAATTACTCTCGCTTATATTGGGACAGCAAAGTGATTTTTTTCTTTCATCTTAACAACCTTTTTGTTCAAATGTTAGCAAAATGAATTAACCCTGAAAGAAGAGAACAATGAACTAATAAAATGTAGAGATAAGATCACCATCGCTAGAGACAGCTCTGTAAGTTTGTTTTTTTTGAAGTGCAGTGTCTGTAAGGTCGGCCTCTGATGTGGTCAGCTGGTCAGTCAGTCTGTTAGTCCACATATCAAACTCTTGTGTCTATTCAGACCATTTTGTAGAGTGCTGAATTTAAGCAGAAGTCAAAGTAAAGCGCGACTTGTTGTACGTGCACAAGCTGCCTTGTTCTATTGTTATTTTCTATGTGGAGGGCGAGTGAATATGCAGTATGATTACAGTGTCAGTGTACAGTCGGTATATCTTGTCACTCGAAGTAGATTGCACTGTTCAAACATACATGTCACCCACTGTAGGTATCGGCTTCAAACGTTTTATTGTGAAAAACTGAGATTTGGAACTTTGTGTTATTCGTGCATCTTTATTTTGCAAAGATGTTCTTTCATTTTACTCATTTTTTATTTTGTTATTTGGAAATAGCAGAATTTGCACATTATTTTATATTTTTGTCTGTCTTATTACATTTCTTAAAAATAAATCATTTATAATGATCAAACAGTTACTCAGTACTTGTGGTCTTTTCATCAAATACTGTGTTACTCTTACTTGAGTAATTTTTTGGATGACTGCTTTCTACTTCTACTTGAGTAATATTACTTTGAAGTAACGCTACTCCTCCTTGAGTACAATTTTTGGCTACTCTACCCACCTCTGATTACGTACATTAAAGAACCATCAACAATAAATCAAATTAATAATTAAAAACTGAACAATTATTATAAAAGTAAAGTTGAATAACTGCGGTGGGTTGGCACCCTGCCCTGGATTGGTTCCTGCCTTGTGCCCTATGTTGGCTGGGATTGGCTCCAGCGGACCCCCGTGACCCTGTATTCGGATTCAGCGGGTTAGAAAATGGATGGATGGAAGTTGAATAAATCAGACTCTGCAGCTGCGTAAATAAAAGGTAAAGTGCCACTGATGGTTAGCGGAAATAGCCCAAAAGTTGATAGAAATCTACGTTTTGTACCTGATACTTGTATGCAAAATTTGGTTGACCTCAGTGAAAGTGGACTCAGGTTATCGTGTTTACACACACAGACAGATGTAATTCCAAAAATGGTTTACTTTTAATTAATTAATCTCTATATATAATCTTCATTTGGATCTTGATCTTTGTTTGTCCGCGAATGAATTAGAAGAAGAAGCACTAGATGGCAGTAGAGACACCTAAAACATAGGCATTGCATTAAGAATCTCCTCCAGGCTTATACTACTGAAGACTGCAGTACGCCAGTCACACCTCAAAACACAGACATTCAAACTAAACAAATTGTTGTGCTTAAATTAACTAAAGTGATCTTCATTTAGAACGTAATCTTTGTTTGTCCGCGAATTCCACACATGTGTAGACCACCTTCCAGTTTAGTACGTTGGTGTTACTCACGAATGTCAAGAATGTGCCGGAATAACGAAAGGGGTGGTGGACAGTGTTACGATGGTTAGCTCCTGAGGCCTGGTTAGAGAATGAGATTGCCGAAGATAAAAGGTACGTGCCTACGTAACATATGAGTGAAAGAAAGACAGTGGGTACAATGAATGACAACATGACAGCACGTTCCGGAAATTATTATTGTTACGTTGTAGCCGGCGAGTGCTGCGCGTCTCACAGATGTACCGTGGCTTGCTCACATGTCAGTGAAGTGATCCCTATTTATGCTTTAAAGAGCCTGGATACCTATGTGTCCCCCTTTAATAACCATTGCTCCGTGTATATTGCCTCACTCTTTGAATTGCCACAAAGCAACCTGCGAGATTAGAGAAAGGTTGAGAAGAGCTTGTGAGAGGAAACAAGACGGACTGTGAATGGACAGAAGCAGAAATGCTCCTACACCACCACATAATTACGATTCGGACAGCGATTCCAAGTAGGCCGTTCCTATCGAGTCAATATCCAAGGGTTTTCTTTTGTAATTTTGTTTCCCTTATAAAAAAATGATAATGCTGTGCGACGAAGGGCCCAGTTCATGACTGGCAGCCGCATTTAAACAGGGAGCCCTTCAAAGACAATTTTAACATGCGCAATGTAGTTGTGCGCACATGGCTAGTATTTCATATTTTTAGACTAAAACATCGAGATTCATCAAAATCTCAAAATGGAATTTTTGGACGATTACAATACTTTCCCTGTACTTAATATACAAGAAATTAAAAAAAAAAAATAGAAAAACAACACTAGCTTGGGTTAATCCACACTCTGGAGCCACCAGGAAGGACAGCACACCTTGACCTCTGAGTCATCCCCCTGGAGATGCCTCATGCGGTGCTCGCTTTGGGGTGTCCCTGCCTAGCAACAGCCTAGCAACCATCAGCTATAACTCCCCCAAATGGTGGCACCTTTACTGCTTCAGAGTGAGACAGAATTCATTTCGTTATAAGGACCGGGAGATAAACACAGTCAGTAATGAGCCAAGGTCAAAGTTGAAAGTGAAACCAATTTGTCATCAAACTGAAATCGCTAACCAGAACTCGAAGACTTGTAATGGAAGTGAATATTCAGTATACCCCTAAGATGATAATCAGAGGTAGAAGATCACACTCAAATCAGACTACAGACCAGTGGCACTTACATCTCACGTCATGAAGACCTTTGAGAGGCTGGTCCTGGATGGTATGAGTCCTCTTGTGGTAGACCACCTGGACCCACCGCAGTCTGCCTATTTAGACAATGACTGAAGTGGAGGATGCAATGACCTGTCTGCTCCACAAGACTTATAATGCTGGGAGCACTGTGAGGATTTCACTTTTTTGATTTGTCCAGTGCCTTCAATACCAGCCAGCCATCCCTGTTAAGTGGTAAGCACAGGAATGTGCAGGTGGATGAGCCGGTGGGGTCCTGCATGATGGAGGCCACAGTTTGTGAGCCCCAAGGACCGCGTCTCAGTTTCTTTTGTACATCTCAGACTATAAATAAAACAGCAGGTCAGGTCACTTGATGACATTTTCAGATGACTCTGCACTTATGGGGTCTATTGATAAAGAGGGATGAGACCGAAGAGAGAGGAGAACTTTGAGAATTGTGTGCAACTCAGAATCAGCAAAACCAAAGGAACTGGTGATTGACTTTCACAGCATCAGAGGACAACCTCAACACCCAGACAGTATTCAGGGAGTGGATGTAGAGGTGGTCCACTCCTATGAGAATCCAGGGGTTCCACATCAATGATGGGTTGGAAAGGCTTCATTACATAGAGGAACTACAGTATAGAAGAAAGGGTAGAGTAGACTAGGAGAGGCTTAGGAGAAGGTGGGTAGTGACATCCTTCACCTACTCTACAACTCTCTGATGGCCAGTGGAGGTGTGCTTTGCTGGAAATATCACTGCAGGAGAGGACTACCAAATCAAAAAAACTAATTAAAAGGGCAGGCTCAGTTATGGGACACAATCTGGACCCCCTGGAGGTAGAGGAGGAAGAGAGAATGAAGACAACACTGAGTGCCATTATGAACAACACTGAACATCATCTCTGTGACACACTGAGGACCTCAGCAGAAGTGTGTCAAGAAACACGACTCGGGCTCCTTTATACCAACAGCAATGGGCCTGTATAGCGCCACACTGGGACTGGGACTGGGACTGCCAAGTCAGCACTTTCTCTTTCTTTTTAGTTTAGTCATTCTGGTGTACATTTAGTTATTTACTTATGAACTTAATGAGCTTCTGTAAAAAGCCAAATTTCACCCTAAGGACAAATAAAGTTTGTTCAATCCATCTATTATATTGTGCCTTTCCTAACTATCTATCTATCTCTTATATATCACCTTTCCTATCTATCTATCTATCTATCTATCTATCTATTATATAGTGCCTTTTATTATCTATCTGTCTATCTATCTATCTATTATATAGTGCCTTTTATTATCTATCTATCTATCTATCTATCTATCTATCTATCTATCTATCTATCTATCATATAGTGCCTTTTATTATCTATCTATCTATTATATAGTGCCTTTTATTATCTATCTATCTATTATATAGTGCCTTTTATTATCTATCTCATATCTATCTATCTATCTATCTATTATATAGTGCCTTTTATTATCTATCTATCTATCTATCTATCTATCTATCTATCTATCTATCTATCTATCTATCTATCTATCTATCTATCTATCATATAGTGGCTTTTCTATCTGTCTATCTATGTTTCACTTTTTCAAATTGCCATAAAATGCCCCCAACTACTCTTACATTTAGGACTCCCTGAGATTCTAAAGATCTAAACAGACGTGTATTTTTTCTACGTGTATTTTTTCTACATGTTTTCAAGAGAACCTACAAATAATTAACCAAAAGCAGCATCTTAACAGCATCCATATGAAACAAAATGGCATTATGGACAGACATTATTTATTTTTCAACATACAGTAGTTAATGTTAACTCAAAACAAATGTCACAAACAAACTCCTTGTTCTCCCAAAGCCAGGTTTACAAATACTGTATAGTGGTTGTTAAAAGCCCAAGGAAAACCTCGAGAAAGTGGTGATCATTCCACACTTGTCGATGGCCACATTCTCATGCTATTTCCACACAGACGTCGTGTTTACTTTCCTCCGTCGGTTCAACTGAGCACAAGTGGGGCCGGTGGTGTACATGAGTGTGTCTTGAGATGGACGGCCATCTTGTGTGTCTACGTCTCCTTACAGTCTGATGTTTTGTGATTGCTTGGACAACGGGGGGGAAAAAATAATGCAACAAGAAAACAAAGCTGACACCACATGCAGCATAAAGTCTTGTGGCCCTTACCTGATTACAGGTGCTTATGTCGACGCCACTCTTCAGATATTCCAGCACCTTGTCGATGTTGCCCGCCCTGGCAGCTCGCAGGAAGCTTGTGTTGCTGTCAGACTGTAAGAGAAGGAAACACGCAGGATTAATGGGGCGCTCCGTGAGAACTGATCCCGTAGAAAGGAACGGCATGTGTCTGCCAACAATCGATCCGCACAGAGCAGTGCTGCACAGCCATGTGTTTCATCTTCAGCCAAGTAGGCCAGACACGACGGCACTGCGCCATCATAGGAAAGGCAAGTCAGTGTTACCTGTTGGCAGGCCATTAACTGATGAATATTTTATAGTCAGGCCAGATGAGGAACAAAACTACAGTCTGTGTTTGGCCCTCCAGGAAGAGAAGCAGACAATTAGACCCCCCGACAGGCAGTATGGTGTGACAGAAGAGCAAAATAATGGAAGTGATTGTGGAAATAGATATTCCGGGGCTAACAAGTAATGGCTCATCTCTCCATAGCCACAGGTCTTCTTTTACCTCCAAATACCTGCAAAATATTTTAGAGTGTTTGCTAGTGAGGACCGGCGATTATAAGAAAACATTCTAAATCAACGGAGTAAACCTTTTGTCTTTCTATAGTTTCCTTTGGAAGTCCATTCATCTCAGATGACACACTGGCATAAAGTGAACTGGGAGCTCTAACGGACTAGCATCCCATTCACTGCTGGTTTCTGCCTGGCATCCAGTGCTGCCAACTTTTATGATTCTTCTGAGTTGGCCCCCCGAGTGTGTCCTCATTGAAGAGCGTGAAACAAAAACATGAGAGTTGTACGACGGGTCACACACGTGTCAAAGGGCTTCACTGAGGGTACGATGTCAGCTCGACAGTTGATGAAGGGCTTCTCCCTCTTCTACAGATCAACAGAAAGGAAACCCAGTAAAGCCGACACCAGCTTCCTCCTTCCTGTCCAGACCACGCCCCCCACATTGACCTCACTTCTCCCACTCTCTGCATGGCCCCGCCTCTTCCTGCCCACCAACTGTAAAAGCCCGCACCTCTCCTCCCCATTTTGTCTGTGGGGACTCGGTCTTTCGTAACTACTCACTTTATTGCTTGAGTTTGCCTGACAATCTACGGGGTGGACCCCCCAAACCTTTTTCTTTCTCTTGTCTTGTTGTTACAGGTGGTGCTGCTCCCTAATGGATCCTCAGTTTCAGACCCAATTCCCAGGCATTGCCTTTGTGGAGTTTAGGTGTCCTCCCCATCTCTCTGCGTGTTTTCCTGTGATGATTCTGCTTCTCCTCTGACATCCCCAAAGACTTGCGTGTCAAGTAGATTGGAGACGGAGAATTGGCCCCGTGTGGGTGTGGTGGGCTCTGTGATGGACTGGCACCCACTTTTCAAACTGCCTCCCCTCGCAAATTGAGTTGACTCAAAGAGCCAAGTCAAAAGTAAAATGACTAAACTCTAAATCGTACTCCACGTACATCACAAATCAAATCCAGAAAACAAGAACAGAATCCATAAGCCAAGATATAAACATAATCGAAAATCAAAACCCAAGATTATAAGCTGAACAACAGAAGCAGGAGCCGCGATCTCCCGGGTTTAATAAAGAGCCGAGGGTGGTCCCTTAGCTACACCGTCAGGGGGCCCCGTCCCCTTAGGTTCAACATATCGTGCAGAAGATGTGCATCAGAGGTAAACTAATGGAAAGAATTAGAAGATCAAGCAGCAGCACACAGAAAGATCTGGAGTTTACCTGAACAGTCCCACTGGGTTCAGATTTGTAAGGTCGTGTTTTACTAATATGCTGCAATTCTATGAGGGGGCAACAAAAGAATACGATCAACGTGGGGCTTAGGAGATTATTGATCTTCAGAAAGCATTTGATAAGGTGGGAGTTCAGGGTGTGGTGTGTAGACGGGTGCAGACACTCGAGGCAAAGGATGATGGTGCGAGGAGCCTTCATCAGAATTGGCGGACATTAAGAGTGCTGTCCAGCAGGGGTCAGTGCTGAGGCCGCTGCTCTTTTTATAATAGCTCAGCAATCTGGCTAGGAATATAAATAACAAGCTGGTCATGTTTGCAGATGATACCAAGATGGGTGGACTGGCAGATCATCGAGGGTCTATCGAATAATCACAGAGGGATCTAGACAGCAGACAGGCTCCGGTAGATTTGTGGCAGATGAAAATGTAAAGTATTACACATAATAAGTAAAAATATGAGGTTTGAATACACAATGGGCGGTCAGAAAAGCGAAAGTCCACCTCATGAATAGGACTTAGGAGTCGTAGTGGACACAATGCTATCAACTGCCAGACAGTCTTCAGAAGCCATTAAGGAGTCTCACAGAATGTCAGGTTATATAGCGCCTTGACATGTGGAGTACAAGACCAAGGAGGTTCTGCTGAAAGCTTTGTAACATCCCAGTGTTAGTGGTACTCTGACCACTGTGTCCACTCTTGGTGTTAACCATCTTGTTATTTATATTCCTATCCAAATGATTTATAAATATTAAAAAGAGCACAGACCCCAACAGCGACCCCTGCTGGACACCACTATTAATTAACATCACCCAATTCTGTTAGGGTCCCTCACACCGTCACCCCCTGCTTCCTGTGTCTGTGCCAATTTCAAACCCACCCACTCACTGCACTCTGCACCTCCACATGTAACCCGGGGTGGCACTCTGCCCCAACTGCCACTTGGCCAAAGCCCCCTGCAGCCACCTCTGATTTAGGGAAGGCTACGGCCACTGCAGTATGTGATGAGAGCATCAAACCTTCTAGGACGATACATCATTTATGTGCTAATAAATGCGCATCACTCTTGGTGGTCTTGGAACTCCATGGTGTCCTTATGTTCTTCATCATCCGATAAACGGGGATTTCTGGTTTTGTCTCCTTCTTCACTGCCCATCTCACCACAGTGTGTGTTATCAGCATGGACTGTCGGTCTCAGCCATTATTAACTCCTGGAGTCTAACACACTGTAATGGATGCTTCATTTCTTTATAGACTCTTCCACTTTTGATTTAATTTTCTTTCTTTCTCTCTCTCTCTCTCATCTTAATTATATTCTTTTCCTTCCCCTCTTGTAAAGCACTTTGCACTACACTTGGTTACAATGTGCCAAGCCCAGTGCCCGGACCTCAGAGGGTCACACTCCAAGGGTTGGCCGCAGACTGTCTGAGGGGGTAGAGAATATCTGGAGAAGCCATCTATAATGTATCCCATGAGCAGCAGGGAAAGGGATGGTTGGGTTTGGGGGAGCGCAGCTCCATCATTGAAAGGAGAACTTCAAGTGGACGTGTCTCCAGGCTGCTGAAGCCCATCAGTTCAGTTGCTTGGCCGCTGGCAAGCCTCAGATTTGGATCGAGAGGCGGGGGGCATACAGGTTGCCTCTGAAACCCTCTGCATGAAGGGACAGCTTGGGAGCGCGTGTGTGTTGACATTGAACATCCAAGCAGTGGACGGAAACAACGCCGAAGAAGCCAAGTGGTCCTTTTAATCGACATAAGAGGCAGAGTCCATTCTTCTATCTCCTGCAGCTCCCCCTAAGGGTTGTTAAAGTAACAACAAACACATTTATTTCTGTAGCACATTTTAATACGTAGGATGAAACTCAAACTGCTTTACAATCTACAGTACTGATGTTGTGTCGAGTTTTGGTTTATCTGCAGCGTTCATGGAGTTTCTGTGACAATTCTGGCCCACACAGACACGTAGTGATTGTATGCATGAGTGAGCCCTGTGATGGACTGGCGCCTCACACAGGTTTGATTCCTACCTTGCGCCTGATCCTTTAATACCCTGAATTGGATTACATCAGGTCTGAGAATGTTGTTTTATTTCCAGATGCACTCCTCCTGGACCTTCGTCTAAGTCTTTAGAGTCCTGGTGCTCCCTGCTTGTGAGACATGGACGCTATCCAGTGACCTGAGATGAAGACTTGGACTCCTGTGTCTCTCTATGGAGAATCCTTGGGTGCCTCTTGTTTGACTTTGTGTTGCTCATGGAGTCCCAAATGAGGCACATGGCCTGCATTGTGAGGGAACATCAGTTAAGCCACTACGGCCATGTGGCACGATTACCCGAGGGTGATCAAGCTCACTGTTGAGGACCCGAGTGGCTGAACCAGGCCAAGGGGATGCCCACGTAACACCATGTGGAGTCATGAGGTCACTGGAAGGGGGTGTGTAGCGCTCCTGATATCTCAGCAAAAGGACGAAGGTCCATGTCTTTAGAGTCCTGGTGCTCCCTGTTTGTGAGACATGGACGCTATCAAGTGACCTGAGAAGACTGGACTCCATCATGTGTGTCTCTATGGAGAATCCTTGGGTGCCTCTTGTTTGACTTTGTGTTGCTCATGGAGTCCCAAATGAGGCACATGGCCTGCATTGTGAGGGAGTGTCAGCTACGCCACTACGGCCATGTGGCGCGATTACCCGTGGGTGATCCGGCTCACAGGACCCGAGTGGCTGGACCAGGCCAAGGGGACGCCCATGTAACACCTGGCTGCAGCAGATAGAGGGTCATTTCTGGAGTCTGGGAGTGGAGTGTATATCTGCCTGGGGGGGTTGAAAAACTGGGATCCCAAGCTGTTTTTTCGTGTGGTGGGTGCAGCAACCCGACACCTGACCTGACTCCTCCTGCCATCATTGGGTTGTTAGGGTTGGCTGGTTCACTGCCATCTGTGTGTGTGTATTGCTCTTTTTTTTCACGTGAGCCTGGACAAATAAACGGACATTGCAATGGTAATAAAGGACACCAAGGTCCCCATGCAGGTTAATAAAAATAGCCTGCTGCCCCAATCAAGTCACAGTGCACAGAATTCATCATGGAGACCTGTTCTTGGGGTTTGGTTGTTGTTCGACAGCAGGAAACGAATCGACCGTACTAATGACAGAGTTTGGGGTCATCAGGATTTTAATGTCATCTAACGGTTGATGGTGTTGTAAAGTGTGTTCTGATGACGTTCAGGTAGAGAAGACAGAAGTGTCACATTAAGGCTGCGACACACACGCCAAACGCGGCAGCAGAGGGCGGTGACGCTTTGCGTGTTTTATTAGCACATGCGAGTCACAATCTTCTTGTATTCAGTACACGTGACAATGATGACCCCCCATAAGCCCCCATTAAATAAATAAGATTTCTCCAAAACCTTCCGTAAGACAGAGAACGGCAATCGTCCGCCAGTGACTCTCATTAGCGTTCGGCGCATCAGGTGACTTCACATCTTCAAGGGGAATCCCCTCATCTCTGACCGCGGCTTCCAATTGCAGCATCACCGCCAGACGAGAGCGGCTGCTGCTGCTGCTGCTGCAGTCAGGAGTGACGTCGGCCCGCAAGACCCTTCTTTCTGCAGCTATTATCACGAAGACTCGACCAATCGCATTCATAGCACTTGTGGTCTCCATGGCACCCCCGAGAAGAAGGTGTGGTCAGTAGGAGTGGAGTGCGCAGGTCGGAGCACTGCAGCAAAAAAAAAGTCACGCACCTCCCCGGCTGCCCGCACAGCTCCGTTTTAGACTGGGGTCTCGTTAGATTCTTTACACTGGATGGCAGGTTGTTTATTAGCAGTGAAAAATGTCCGAGACGTATATAAATAAACATGGCGCACGGGTTTAAATGCTACTAACACGCTTGGTGAAACAATCAGCGATTATTTCATTATGGTGAAGACACAAATTACTGAGCACTCAACAGCAAAATTAAAAACACTCCTGCTGGCATTTACTGTCTTAAGTAAAAGACCGTAGCCATGGGCATCACACCGGGCACCTCACACCACAACGGTGGCCATTGACGGCTTACACCCTTCTGAGAGCTGAGGGTGTGCTGCTGGGGGACGGCGCACTTGCAGCGCGTGGCTCGACGTGATGATTAAAATATATACTTGGTCCGAATTTATAAGAACATTCATTAGAACGATGTAGATGATTCAGCCCAGCATTATCCTTCGTATCTGTCCAAAATAGCATCAAGATAATAAACATTTAAAACGGAGGAGTAGTTTCATGTCGAGATGAGGTACTGCAACAAGAACAGCAGCTAATGGTTCAAGGAAAGGGAACTCGTAAAGAAGAACCGTCAATGGCCCGATAATGAAAGTTATTATAGTCCGTTACCTCTTTAAAAGAACTCAGTGAGGGGATGAAAAACCCTGAATTAACACCAGTCGACGCGCTCGGTCAGCATCAAAGTGTGCAACAAACGGCGGGCACCGCAACCACCAGCAATCTGCCACGTAACGTGGGTGTCAAAATACCGGGGAACGTCAAATAAACGGGACAGGAAAATAGAATCGACAAAATGACAATAAAGTAATTCAGAATGCGCAAACACACACAATATGTACACAACAAACGGATTACGATACGTATTGTCAAAACCGTGCAACGTCCAATGGTTTGTGCTTTGTAGTGTCCTGTGAAATACAGCACGAAAATATGGAGTTCTGTCAGCTTTGTACACCTACATAGATAGATAGATGTAAAAGGCACTATATAATGGATAGATAGATACATAGATGAAAGGTGTTATATACTGTAATAGATAGATAGATAGATTAGAACATTAGAACACTCTGGATGAGAGCAGGCCATTCAGCCCAACAAAGCTTGCCAGTCCTCTCCACTTATTTCTTCCAAGAAACATCAAGTCGAGTTTTGAAAGTCCTTAACGTCTTACTGTCTACCACACTACTTGGTCGCTTACTCCAAGTGTCTATCGTTCTTTGTGTAAAGAAAAACTTCCTAAAGTTTGTGCGGAATTTACCCTTAACAAGTTTCCCACTGTGTCCCCGTGTTCTTGATGAGCTCATTTTAAAATAACAATCTCGATCCTCTGTACTAATTCCCTTCATAATTTTAAACACTTCAATCATGTCACCGCTTAATCTTCATTTGCTTAAACTATAGATAGATAGATAGATAGATAGATAGATAGATAGATAGATAGATAGATAGATAGATAGATAGATAGATAGATAGAGTGAAATGCACTATATAATAGATAGATAGATAGATAGATAGATAGATAGATAGATAGATAGATAGATAGATAGATAGATGAAAGGCAACATATGATAGATAAATAGATAGATAGATACATAGATAGATAGATAGAGTGAAAGGCACTATATAATAGATAGATAGATGTGAAAGGCACTATATTATTGATATCATCTGGGTGAGTCAGAGGGCTCCTTTTTTAGTCATGGTCAGGTGGGACCGCTTCAGGACAGGGGCGTCCACTCCCAGCAGTTCCCTTCAGCAGCACCCAAGGACCTCAACAGGAAGGCCCAGCAGAGATTCTCCCTTGCAGCCATGTGGGGGTCCAAATGGGGAGAATGCCAGAGGGATGCTGCCACTCAGTGTGCTGGGTGAACACAAGGGTCCGAGTGGCAGCTATTTCTCAATCTTTCTATGATACTGGCCTCCTGACCTGGAAGAGCTGCCACCCTGGCCCATCCATCTACACTGTCCATAATGATGGGTTTCTAGCCAGGTGAGAGAACACCCTCCACCCTTCATTTTTGCTGAGATACTTAATAGCCCCTATCTTCCATTTCTATATAAGCATATATATTGTAAAGCACTGTAAGCTCACTGTACATACAGTATATATATATATATATATATATATATATATATATATATATATATAAATGTATTGTCAAATGCACACACATAGAGAGCACCTACAGAGCTCTGATAAGGTGAGACCACCAACACAAGTGCCTCAGGGAACGTGGGCGCTCACACGTTGTGCTCTGTCATCCACAGATCAGAGGACAATCCTTGGGTTAAGCTGTGATGTTAATTATAGATATATATATATATATGTGTGTGTGTGTAAAACAATCCTTTACATTTAGTGCTTTTCTCTCCACTCAGAACGCTTTACATAGACAGAGGGGAGTCACTTCAACCACCACTAATGTGTAGCATCCACCTGGATGATTGATGGCAGTCATTATCATGTCAGTACACTCACCACATGTGAAGGGATGAGAGACAGTTAGCCAGTTTGAGACAGATGATGGTTAGGGGGCCAGCATGACCAGGCTGTGGTGGGCAATTTAGTCAGAATGTCTGGATACCCCCTGCTCTTTATGAAGGATGCCCAGGGTCTTTAATGACCACAGACAGTCAGGACCAGGGGTTTTTATGTCTCAACTGAAGGATGGTGCTATTTTAACGGCACAGTGTCCACGTCACTGCACTGGGACCATTGGGATTACTTTCAGACCACAGGGTAAGCGTCCCATGCTGGCCTCACCAACACCTCTTCGGGTAGCAACCCAAGTTTTTCCTGGTTGGTCTCCCGTCCAAGTGCTGGGCAGGCACAAATGTACTTAGATTCAGGTGGATTAGATTCACGTCTTCTAAAAGGCAGGTGGGATGGCTGCATACACACACACACACACACACACACAACACAGACAGTCATATGAAAAAGTTTGGGACCCCCTCTCAGCCTGCATAATAACTGGCTCTCCTTTCACTAGTAATGATAACAGTGGTGTGTCTGTCATTTCCTAGGAGTACTGCGGCGTTTTCTGAACAAAGATTTTTAGTGACACAGTATTTAGTTGTATGAAATTAAATGAAGTGTGAAAAACTGGCTGTGCACAAATGTGTGCCCCCTTGTCATTGTGCTGATCTGAATGCCTGTCACTGCTCAGTGCTGATTACTTGATGAGCTCATTAAGCCTTGAACTTCATAGACCGGAGTGTCCAATCATGAGTGGTCAAAGGTATTTAAGGTGGTCAGGTACAAGTTGTGCTTCCTTCCCTTTGACTCTCCTCTGAAGAGCGACAGACAACATGGGATCCTCAAAGCAACTCTCCGAAGATCTGAAAACAGAGATTATTGAGTCTCCTGGTTTAGGTGAAGGCGACAAAAAGCCATCTCAGACGTTTAAACTGTCAGTTTCAACTGTAAGGAATGGAATCAGGAAATGGAAGGCCACAGGCACAGTTGATGTTAAACCAACCCAGCAGGTCTGGCAGGTCAAGAAAAATACAGGAGCGGCATATGAAGAGGCAGGATTGTGAGAATGGATACAGACAACCACAGATCACCTCCAAAGACCTGCAGGAACATCTCGCTGCCGATGGTGTATCTGGACATCGTTACAATTCAGCACATCTGTATGGCAGGGTGATGAGAAAGAAGCCCTTTCTGCACCCGCGCCACAAACAGAGTCGCTTGTTGTATAAAATGCTCATTTAGACAAGTCAGATTCATTAAGAACAAAGTGCTTTGGACTGATGAGACATAAATGGAGTTCTTTGGTCAGAACAAAAAGCGCTTTGGATGGCGGACGAAGAACAAGAAAAACACCTGCTACCTCCTGTCACATTTGGTGGAGGTCCCATCATGCTGTGGGGCTGTGTGGCCAGTTCAGGGACTGGGACCCTTGTTAAAGTTGAGGTCTGATGAATTCAACCCAATATCACCAAACTCTTCAGGATAATCTTCAAGAATCAGTCACAAAGTTGAAGTTACTTAAGCAGGGGTTGGATATTCCAACAAGACGATGACCCAAAACACAGTTGGAAATCTACAAAGACATTCATGCAGAGGGAGAAGTACAATGTTCTGGAATGGCCGTCACTGTCCACTGACTTGAATATCATTGAAAATCTATGGAATGATTTGAAGCAGGCTGTCCAACAAATTGAACTGAACTGGAGAGATTTTGTATGAAGAATGGTCAGAAATACCAACATCAGAGTCCAGACACTCATCACAGGCTACAGGAGGACAGCATTGAGAGGCTCAAAGGAGCAAAAGGAGGCTCAGCTAAGTATTGATGTCATATCTCTGTTGAGGTGCCCACCTGTCTAATTTTGTTATGATGCATATTTCATATTTTCTGTTAATCCAATAAACTTCATGTCACTGCTGAAATCCTACTGTGTCCATAAGACATGTCAGATATTAAAAGGAAGTCGTTACTTTGAAAGCTCAGCCAATGAGAAACAAAAATCCAAAGAATTAAGAGGGCTTCCCAAACTTTTTCATATGACTGTATATATATGGTAGCAAGATAAGCACTATAATAAATCATTATACGTATTATATATATATATATATATATATATATATATATATATATATATATATACTGTATATATAAACACATCTTACACCATTGCTGTGAAATGAATCGTCTACCCTGCTTTCCTATTCAGAGTCACAGAGAGCTGCTGCTGCCAATCCTAGTAGGAGAGGGCACGAGTCGGGCACCAAACCTGGGCAGAATGAACAACTACTCCGGGGCATAGCTATGCACAAACCTCATTCTGTGCCAACTTAGAGCCGCCACAAAAACATGTTTGGCACAAAGTAGGAAAACCACAGTAGCGAGAGAAGAGGGCATTCTGAGCACACAGGCCTGAGGCTTGAACCCGGGTCTAGAGCGCTACACTCTGTCCATTGACGCTTCACAGAAAAGAAATAAACAAGACGACTTGAATTTGAAGAGCAAGGCAGAGTCATCTGATATCTCCATTAATGTAGCGGTACCCTTCTAAATTCCCCCCTACTGCGAGGCGCTATATGACAGAGATCATGAAGTCACAGCCGTCTCTCTTCAAGGTCACCCATTTAGAAGTTTCCAGGGGGCTCATTGCTATTCCGGAGAATGGCTGGATGTGCCCTGGGGTGTTCTGAGCGAGGAAAATCAAAGAGTAAAGCAGCGGGCAGCAAGGTAATACGTTGGGAGGTCGGGCATTACGGCCAATCAGTATGAAAGCCTCACTCATTGTTAAACGATGCACCAGATTCGGCGTATAAATAATGCAGGCTCTTGTCTGATCAGCTGGCATCTGTGCCCGCTCTGGGATGCTGCAGATTGGCAGATTAAAGAAATCAAAACTGCACATGCCACGCTGTTCACCAGACTTTGGGATGTACTTGTCACTCGTCCTCGTGCCCCCCACCCCAAGTCCCCAGCCTCCTGTTAGTGGGGTCCTGAGTCAGCCACGCCAAAGCAGACTACTGGAGAGCCCTGCTGCCATTTCACGCTGCCACTCTGTCCTTGACAGGTAGACCTGCAAACAGCGGACGGTAATAACAAGCCAGCTGGCATTTCGTATGTGCTCATTGGTCTGTCCATTTATTAAATTCCATTTGAGTTGAATTTCGACATTTTGACGTTTGCTTTGTGCCGTAGCTGTGAAGCTCTGCACTGCACTGCAGGCCTGGAAAATGACGTTAACGTGAAAAACTGTGCTGCAATCGTTTGCCCTGTGGGCAAAGGGGGGTTACCAGGGAGGAAACGTTGTGTCTGCATGGGTTTCCTCCCATAGTCCAAAGACATGCAGGTTAGGTGAATTGGCAATTCTAAATTGTCCCTAGTGTGTGCTTGGTGTGTGTGTGTGCCCTGCTGTGGGCTGGCACCCTGCCCAGGGTTTGTTCCTGCTTTGTGCCCTGTGTTGGCTGGGATTGGCTCCAGCAGACCCCCCGTGACCCTGTGTTAGGACATGGCAGGTTGACCAGAACCGCAGATCACAAAACCTTTTAAAAAAAACCCCAATTTTTGAATGTCCCAATATTTGCTTCATTTTTCTAACCTCGATTTTCGGCAAACTCTTTTTGACCTTTCACCTCTCTCTCTCCTGGTTTGCCCTTGAAACTAACTGTTGGCATTGCACATGGAGCCACCCCTTGGCGTGTTTACCCCATTTGACCCACCGTGTGACTCAGTCCGGTTTGTTTTACTTGACATTTATTTATTTGTGCTCATTCTTCATGAAGTTGATTTGATTTTCTATTTGCATGGTCTGCTCGCTCGTGTTGCATTGTACGCTCCTGCCGTGTCACTGAGGTGGGCTTACATGGAAGGTGTGGGTGGGACGTTCCTGACTGTTTTTTAGAATCGGGAGTCTACGTGGGCTAATAATTTGTCTCTCTTTGGACGCTTGTTCAAAACTCTAAAACATGGAAGCACAGGCCAGTGGTCTCCAAGGTGCCCCCCTCCATGTTTTTATCCCCCCCCCCTCCACTCCAATCCCCAGTGTCACACTGGGTGTGCCATTCTTACGTTTTTACGAAGTCAACTCCTGGCACAGACTCTTTCTGTATGGGGGGGTTTTGAGGGGGCGAAGAGGAGAATTGTGGGAAGGCAGCAAGCAGGGACAAGCCCACCACATGCAGCTGCACCCTGCAAGACCCTCCGACACGCCTGCACTTTGTCCGTGAGGTCAGGGACGTTCCCTTCTCGGCGCTTAACTCCGCTATCATTGTGTCTGATTGGCCATTCATCAAAAATCAATAGAGTGACAAGTCGTTTCAAAGCCCCCACCCCAACACAGGGGGTCCGTAATGCCATTGTAGTCACCACAAGGAAATGCCCATCTTTTATTTACAAACAGCAAATCACATTTTAATCTGACGATCTTAACGCTGGCATTAACTGGGATTTGCGCCGCGCCTTCTGTTGGGTCACAGATGTTTGGGGGGGGGCCGGAGCTGCACTTACTTTGTCAATCCGAGAGTCCATAAACTCGGCACTCGTTCCGTCCACCATAAGCACCTGACAATTGAAATGCACCCGCGCTTGAAGCTGAGTGAACCCCTTGTAGCATCTCAGCCTGTTCTCATCAGTTTGAACTGCAGAATGTGAATCGAGTCAGAAATCAGAAACGGCAATCGTCTCCCCCTAATTGCAGTGAAGGGGCTGTGAATCATTCACAAATCTGAAAGAAAATGTCTGGACAGCAAAATGACAAGTTTATAGGGTCATTAATGTCACATACCCAGAGCCCAGTGGAGATCTCATTTACTTACATGTGCTAATGTCACCATGACGAGTGACAGACATGAAGGGCACTACATCACAGTCAGATACTAAAGGTGACATAAATTGTCACCCACGCCTGCTTAGGGCTCTCCAAAAGATGACACTGCCACCCTGAGCACATACAGTAAGGGATCTGGACATAAAGAAAAAAAAGAACAAACCGGTTAAGTGTGACAATGACGCAGAACTGGGGGGAATCATAGAATTATAGAATTATTATGGTGGGGTCTTGGGCAGATTTGTGGAAGATGAAATTGTAGATGTAAATAAATCAATCCCTCCATCCCGCCTCCTATCCCACAAGTCCAGGGCAGGTCTGCAGGGCAGGAACACTACCAGGACAGGACGCCCGACCATCGCAGGCGCAAGTCAGTTTAAAGTAAAACCCACGCAATGGGTGGTCCGGAACTTGAAAGTTACCCCTTATGAGAAGCGCAGGAACTCGTAGTGGAATGGCTGACTATTTACACCCAGAGAGAGGACAGCAGGCAGCCATGAAGAGAGCTAATCGGGTGTTAGCTGAAGTGACGCAACGCATGGTGGTTATGCTAAAGTTTTATAACACACTGGCGAGGTCTCACCTGGGGGGCTGTGTGCCACTTTGGTCTCCATAGTGCAAAAAAAGATGGACCGTTCAGGGGGGACAGTGGGCTGGTTCTGATAAACTGATAAGGTGACTGGCAAGGTGAGGTGTTAATCAATGAACATAGATAGATAGATAGATAGATAGATAGATAGATAGATAGATAGATAGATAGATAGATAGATAGATAGGAAAGGCACTATATAATAGATAGATAGATAGATAGATATGAAAGGCACTATATGATAGATAGATAGATAGATAGATAGATAGATAGATAGATAGATAGATATGAAAGGCACTATATGATAGATAGATAGATAGATAGATAGATAGATAGATAGATAGATATGAAAGGAACTATATGCTAGATAGATAGATAGATAGATATGAAAGGCACTATATGATAGATAGATAGATAGATAGATAGATAGATAGATAGATAGATAGATAGATAGATAGATAGATAGATGCATTACATAACAGTATTGGTGGCCGCGTAGTCATGTCTACTGAGTTTGGTGCGTTTCCTGTTTGCACAACTGGCCAATGTACAACTGTTATGGTGTATGGAGGGTTTCAATGTCATTTCTTTTCTTTTATTGTGTTTTTTGTCTTTTTTGTGTAAATATTACTCTGTGAGATCTGTTTGAGTTTCCTTTCTGTTTGTATTTTATTACTCCTTACTGTTGTTTTGTTTTGGTATTTAATTATGTTGTATTATTGTATTATGTTAATTATGCATTCTGTCTTCTGTTGTCTTTATGTTGAGCCTCAGGGGCGGGGCCACAGCTGCAGGACTTTATAAGTCTGCCAGCACAGACGTGCTTTGCTTTGGCTTTGTTAAAAATGACTTTTGGCTTTAATGGATTACAATTGCAAGTAGTTCTTGTTGGGTTTTTTTTTTCTATCTTTTAAATCACATTCTGTTTCTGTTTTTCAGTTACACTTGTGGTTTTATTTTATTTGATTTGCCTTTTAGGGTGAAAAATTTTGAACTTACTTTCTTCTCTGTTCTTGTGTTGTGTATTCCTTTTTGCAAGTAAATATTTTCAAAGATATTGTCAAATATGTGACTGTGGGCCAGATGTTTTCACAATTCATCTCTCTCATTTCTGTATTCTTCATATTAAAGCCTTGCACCCCTTTGTGAACACACTGCAAAATCTGCTTTTTGAGTTTATAGGTTTACAGGGACCTTACTGTCACATGAACAGAGGAGAGAGCAAGTCAGTCTTACTTACATGTGCTCACTGGCTCTGTGGCTTGTGATAGATATGAAAGGCACTATATGATAGATAGATAGATAGATAGATAGATAGATAGATAGATAGATAGATAGATAGATAGATAGATGTGAAAGGCACTATATAAGATAGAGATATTACAGGCACTGATAAGTGGGTCTTTATGGGGTCTTTACTCTCCCATGCACAGAGTACCCTTAAATTCTTATTTGCGTGTGCCAATCATCATACAACACATCGCCACCTTGCAGCACCAGGATTAGTAAGCAGGACCACCTTACAAGGACAGTCAGACTGGTGGCTATGAAAGGCGCTATATCAGAGAGATCGACAGGCAGACTTCATCCTCAGACTTATTTTCTTAGTAATCAGGTCTCAGGAGGGTCCTGCAGATCTCAACAGCGTCACGTCACTGTGTCACAGTCCAGTGCTGTGATAAACAGGGATGCTATAAAACACGGAGCTTCATTTTAACTAAAACAAACACACAACAAAGGTAAACGGGTGGCCTGATGGGCCGATGACAGTGTGTCCCCGTGGCCGTCCCTTCCCTTACTTTGTTTTCACTCTTCCCCTTTGGATGTGGGACGACGTTTCAACTATTTATAGAGAGCAGCTGAGAAACTTGTCATTTATGGCTTTCACAGACCACCTTCAGAGAAAGGTCACCGAGTCACCTGTTTGGAGATGTTTTCCCAGGGATGTCGATGCCAATCCCAAGATGTCCTCAATTCACAAATACAAATTTCGTCCCACAATGCCTTACAATGTAACAATTCTCTTTACTGTTAGCACTGAGCTGGCAGACGTCACCGACACGACAAGATGCAGGTGGCTGCGCGGGAGCACAGAGTGGACAGTCAGCCTCATTTATAAAACAAAGCACTCGCCTCCGCCCAGGCTTAAGACAATGATGCCCACCACAGTCACTGGAGCACTCCAATGGTCAGCCACCCAAAAGTGTGACCGGCTGGATTTCCAGTGTGATGTGGCAGCCATCAGACAACTTGAGAGTGAGTGCTCAGCTATGCCGAGGGACATTCTCATTTAATCCTCCATGACAGCGGAGAATAAAGTTGGAACGCATGCGGACATGTCAGGTTAGGAGCTGCCATCGCATGCATTTCTTTGGACCAGTGCACTGCTCCATAACTCTGTTAGGACACACACGGAGGGGCCAGTTTATTAGGTACACTCCTCTACAAGCGCCTTGTCCACTGCAACGTGTCACACATCATATGACAGCGGTGTGTGTGCTATGAATCAGGCCGACCAGAACTTCTAGCAACAGTTAACACAGGTGACCTTAGTGACTCTGAATGTGCCATGATAGTTGGCACGAGGCCTTGTTGGCTTAATGATGTTTTACACATAACTGGGTTAAAAAAGATTTCCAAAAGTGATGTTGTAAAAGTAGAGAGCGACTAGCAATGGGCAATCATGTAGACGAAAACAAGTTTGTGGGTCAAGGGAGATACGGCAAGGACTGCACAAGCAAAGCTTATTGGTCACAAGTGGGCATCCAGTTTTAATATGGGCGGGCAGAATGCCATCCCAGAATGCACAGCTTTATCAGACTTTGTCTCAAACAGGCTACAACAGCTAAAGACCACGCTGGGTGCCGATGCTGCCAGTGGAAAACAAGAAAGTGTGTGTGTGTGGCGCAGTCTGCTCTGCTCACACTCAACCACAGCCACTAGATGGCGCTCACATGCTCCTCACTACGAAAGACCTGTGTGTGCGTGTGTGTGTGTGTGTGTGTGTGTGTGTGTGTGTGTCAGAAAAGGACCAACGAGGTCTGGAGGAACTTGCTTAGTTGGACTAATCTGTGGTTCTTTTTCATCAGGATGACTTTGGTGTAAGCAACATAACTCCACAGAACCATCCTGTTTGGTGCCAACCGTATAGTTGGGGTACAGTGGGATACAAAATTGAATTGAATAACAGGGTTAGAAATGGACACAATACGACACGAACTGCCTAGACAGAGATAAACGAGTAATTAATTATAGGATTACACATTTACCCATAATGCAAGAGTGTAAACAACATGTCAATGCCAGCTGCTACAGTAAGAAATACTTTGTCGTTCAGTTGGTTGCCACCTGTTAAGAGTGTCTGGACACAAAATTGGAGTTTTTGCATTCTGCAAGTCATCGTATTTGAAAACCTTTTATGGGGGTCCGCACTGAAGTTTTCTTTCATTCTTGAACGAGGCGTGACAACACCCCACCAGCCCCCCCAACGGACTGACCATCTCCATTAAATGCCATCAAGCCCCCACAACACAACACCCCCACCAGCCCCCAATGGACTGACCATCTCCATTAAATGCCATCAAGCCCCCCCACAACACAACACCCCCACCAGCCCCCCCAACGGACTGACCATCCCCATTAAACACCATCAACTGGGAATTGATGACACCCCTGATCAAGTAGCGAAGTGAAGGCAAAACCAGCTCAGTGACAACTCACGTGTACAATAATTCATACTGCTATACTGTCAGTGACGTGACAAACACACGACAGCTCCAAAACGATGAATGTGACACACCGACTTGATGTTAGTGCCATGTCAAGAGCGCCAGTGCTGCGTATTTGGCACTGGAGAACTTTTTTGTTTTATTTGTTAGTTTATATCGACTTCCTGTTGTCACTTCATAGTGCACTGGCTGATCTGTCCATCCCCATTAAACGCCCACCAAGCCCAACCTGAGCAACCCTGACTGACTGAGCCAAGCTCCACTCCGCCATCCCAGCTGTACTGGAAGCCATTTACTGACCAGTGAGGCGCTTCTCGTATGGGGTGGCTGCCCATACATCAAACAGAACATGATTTTTGCCAACATTAAAAGGCAACTTGCAGCCGTGTCTGGCTCTTCAAATGTGATCAGAGCAATGAACGGTACTCATACTGTAATCGGGGCACCTACTGACGACGCTCATTCTCTTAACAGTAAGCAGTGACCGTCCATTAACACGGACGTACCGAGCGTCTGGAGAGCTCGAGCCACCACGGGCCAAATGCACAATTAGAAAGGAGGAAGGACTTCCTTTCAGTGGTTCCTTTACCCACATACCTGTCCTCAGTGGTGTGGCCCCCGGCCGGGGCTGGAGCCCGGCCGGGACGCAGGAGGGCGTGAGGAGGCTTGTGCCTCCTCCAGACCCGAGGCGTCCGTCCTGGTTCTGTTGGGGCCACGGGTTGAGGCATGGAAGCCCTTCCCTGTAGGGGCCCGTGGTCACCGCCAGGCGGCGCTCCGATGCCGGTTTATCCCGTGCGGTTGCCGGTCGGGGCAGGAGCCCGGCGGGGCGCTTGAGGACGGAGGAGGCGAGTGCCTCCTCCAGACAGAGTGGGGCGTCCGTCCTGGTTAGGCACGGGCCCTCAGGTACAGGGCTTTGAAGCCCAGCCCTGTAGGGACCCGTGGCCACCGCCAGGCGGCGCCCGTGCCTGATTATCCGGGAACCCGACACTTCCGCCACACCAGGAAGTGCCGGGGGGAAGACATTGTGTGGCGCCCGGAGAGCTGCCAGGAAGGCAGCCGACACTTCCGCCACGCTGGGGCGTGGCCAGGACGGCGGAAGCACCTGGGGCTCATCCGGGGCATTATTTAAGGGGCCGCCTCCCTCCAGTCATTGGTGGAAGTCGGGAGGAAGGAGACGGAACTGGAGAGTGAGGACGGGAGGCGGCCAGGAAGGCACAAGAGACTGTGGGCCTGGACTTTGGGGAAATCGGTGCAGAGGCACTGGGGTCGCGCATTATGAACTGTTTGTTTATAATTTTGACCAGTTTTTTTGAGTATCTGTACAATATACGGGGCCGGAAAACCCCAACCCTTGCTACTGTCTCCTCGGTCTTTTACAGTGGTAAACATGGCTGCCCCCAAAGTGCCAGAGATCCCAGTTCAGTTCAATTTCATTCTGTAGAGTTTGCATGTTCTTCCAGTGCCGGTGCGGATTTCCCAGGTACTCCAAAAGAGGCGTGCATTTGATGCTGTAAAACTCGCTTACTGGACGTCACACTCAGAATCTGCCAGGATGTCAGTGCCTATCTAAGCATGTACGGACCCCTAATAGGAATGGTGGGATCTCATGGAGTTGCCAGAAGAGTGTAGCTTGGCATCCACAGTTAGGATGAGGGGCTGCCACTTGATTTACATAAATGGCGCCCCTTAGTGTTCAAGGTTAACATTCAGTATTACTAAACTTTGAGGACCCCTACCTCACTCGGTTTTCACAGTGTGCACCCCTTGAGTTACCAGAGTGGCGTCACTTGGTGTCCATAGTGCACGTTAAATATTATTAGACTCCAAGGACCACTAGCCCACCCTGGTGTTTGGCGCACACACCCCTTCAGTTCCCAAAACAGGGCACTATGATGTTCATAAAACTTGCTCTCTGGACATCATATGCAGAATCTGCCAGGAGGTCAGTGCCAGTCAAAGCCCATATGGACCCCTATTAGGAGTGGGGGGATCCCATGGAGTTGCCAAAACAGTCTAGCTTGGCGTCCATAGTGGGGACGAGAGGCTGCCACTTGAGATTCATACATGGTGCCCCTTAGTGTTCATAATGAACATTAAGTATTACTAAACTTTGAGGACCCCTACCCTACCCCACCTCAGTATTCACAAAGTGCACCCCTTGAGTTACCAAAATGGAGCCCCTTGGTGTCCGTAGCGCACATTCAATGTTATCAGGCTCCAAGGACCACTAGCCCACCCTGATGTTCAGAGCACACACCCCTTCAGTTCCCAAAATGATGCACCTTGGTGTTCATAAAACTCGCTCTCTGGACGTCATACCAAGAATCTGCCAGGAGGTCAGTGCCAGTCAAAGCCAATTTGGAGCCCTGGGAAAGGTAGGGGGATCCCATGGAGTTGCCAAAAGTTCAGATGAGGGGCTGCCACTTGAGTTACATAAACGGTGCCCCCTTAGTGTTCATAGCGCACATTCAGTATTATTAAACCCTGAGGACCGCTACTGAGTTACCAAAATGATACCCGTTGATGTCTATAGAGAACATTCAACATTATTACACACCAAGGACCACTAGACCACCCTGATGTTCAGAGCACGCACCCCTTCAGATCCCAAAACATGGCACCTTGGTGTTCATAAAACTCACCCTTCAAACATCATACCCACAATCCGTCAGGAGGTCAGTGCCAGTCAAAGCCAATATGGAGCCCCATGGCAAGGGGAGGAACCCTTGAGTTACCAGGATGGTTCTGCTTGGTGTCCATAGGGCATATTCAGTGTTATTAGACTTTGAGGACCTCGTTATTCAGAGCATGCACCTCTTGAATTACCAACACCTTAGTGTCCATGTTCGCAGTGTGCACCCCTTGAGTTACCAAAATGGCACCCCTATTGGCAATAGCATGCATGGGTAGGGGGAGGACAGAAAGTTTACGGAGTGAGAATCACAAGAGTTACATAAACAGCTCCTCAGAGTGCGCACCCCTCATCATTAATAAATGTCACCCTATATGGCTGTCTATGTCACCTTATGGACTAACCAGCTCTGCATAAGGCCACTACAAAACCCCTGATGCCAGCAGAACCAACACCAAGACCAGAACACACCAAATGCTGCTCTATGGCATATCAACGTGGACCACGCTGGCCCCTGCCATCTTTCCATATGCAATGCCAGCGTCACATACTCAGATTTACTTGGTGTGACTCCACACAGACCCTCTCTGTCATCGCCCATTGTCAGCTCTCACTTTTCAGCCACATTACATGCCTTGATGCCACCATTCGAGTCCACGGCGCCACTACAGTTGTTGTCATTCGGGAAGGCATCCGCCCTGAGCCTGGATAGGACCTCCAGGTTGCCCCCATCAGGCTTGGATACAGCAAAATGGCGATAGGACACCATCCAGCTTAGTCCTGCATTGGAACTGTGCCATCAGCCATGGCCATCCTACACGATTGGCACTGCGGACCCCTGTTGTCCATGTGTGACAATGAAATGAAACTTGCCCGGGTGGAGTAAGGGTGACACTGCAGTGTGCTGGGCAGGCTTGGCTCCTGCCAGTGTGACAAGTGCTACTGGGATGGCTCAGACTGCCACTCAGTCCTATAACAGAGTAAGTGGGCTACATGATGGAAGAACTGGCGACTCCTTGGTGACCAGTGTGTGTGTGTGTGTGTTTCTGTGTGTGTGAGCTTGGGGTGGCACCCCCCACCAGGCAGATCAGCCTCAGCATTATAGAATGGAATAAGTGGCTTTGGGAGGAGAATTGATTTGAAATAGTGTTGACTGAACCCCCTTCTTGAGCTGGACATGAAGATGTCAGTCTGCACAACCAAATAAGACCACCAACATAGTGAGACAAGAAAGAGAAAGTCACAAGTGACTCACCAAAGCGTCCGGGTCCTGGCTCAGGTCACTGCCATAATAATCCGAGAGTTGGTCCAAATTCAGCAAGCTGCCATTTCTTTGCACGCCCTTCTTTGAGTGGCATGACTGGCAAAGTGCGGCATTGCCCATGGCCGTCGGCTCTCAAAGGGTCTCCTCTTGATGTCCCAGCAGGCCTGACACTTTACATACACTATGGCACAAGTGGCTCTTCCAAGTAGATGGTAACCCCCCGCCCCCCGCACACTGAAGTGCCAACTCCGCTGTTGCCCACCCGACCCAGCTCCTGTCGTGCTGCCCTGCGCTCTCCTTCTGACTGACTGACAAGAGCCTGCAATTCCTAGCAACTGTCCAAGCAGCAAACAGACCCCCGTTTCCAATTCAGGCCCGGCCTCCCCAGGCTATTTTTACACCAGCAGAGCAACTGTGCATGTAAATTGAGGGCCTCATCTTGTCCTGGGAGTGCAGCGCCCATCAGCACGCGAGTGTAAAATGCCATGTGGCCAGGAATGCCCAGCAATGGCTGCGCTTTACTGAGTTTCTGAGGCATCAGCTCAGCCAAGACATCGGCCACAGTGACCTCCCCGGTGTGGCCAAGTAACGCAACTCGTTTAGTAAAACTCGAACATCCAAAAATGAGTGGCGGGTGAGGATCTCAAACTGAGCAGGATGCTTCACATTGATGGAATGCTTGCTGAACACACGGCACAGGCACACCACGAAATCGCCACTTGATACACATCTGATGTCACAGGGTCATTATTGTCACGTGTGCAGAGTGAGTGCAATGAAAGACAAACACCGAAGACGGGCCTGCCAAAGCCTCTGGATTGCGTCATTGCCATAATAATCTGGACGTTTGTCCAAAGACAGACAGGAAAGGCGCTATATAACAGACAGACAGATGTGAAAGGCGCTGCAAAATAGTTTTATAGAGATTCATTACTGTCACGTGTGTAGAGTAGAGTGACATGTGAACTTGCATATGGGAACCAATCAACATGCAAAACAGCGGAAACCTCCAGTGCCATAATGGGGGGAGAAAGACATGATAGAGAGAGAGAGAGAGAGATGTGAAAGGCGCTATAAAATGGGCTTAAGGCCTCATTACTGTCACGTGAGCAGACCATAGTCAATTTCTTATTTAATATGTGCTAATGATCACTAATGGTTATGATAGATAGATAGATAGATAGATAGATAGATAGATAGATAGATAGATAGATAGATAGATAGATAGATAGGTAAAAGGAAAGGCACTATATAACAGATAGATAAATAAATAGGTAAAAGGAAAGGCACTATATAACAGATAGATAGATAGATGTTAAAGGCACAATATACTGTAATAGATAGACAGATAGACAGAAGGAAAGGCGCTATATAACAGATAGATATATTACTGGGTGGGTTGTGAGCTGTTTTAGTGGCTGAGTAGCTAACGCAGAAGACCCCCTTGACCACCACAGGTGTCTGTCCATTCCAAACACGTTTATTATATTAGTTTCACTGCACACTCATTAGATCCAGAGGAGACCCCCCCCATTGGGCTTGTTACACTAACAGGGTCCCAGACTGCCCTGATCCCCCTCACCTCCTCCATTTTATCTTTTATATTTTAACATTGTGCTTATTACATCAAAGGGGTCTCTTTTCCTTGATGGTCTTTTAAATTTATTGTTGCACTCATTTCATCAAAGGGGTCTCTGCTCTTCGTTATCGTGCTCAAGACTCCGAGGGGGGATCAATTGCTTTTTTTCCGTATTGCTGTATTATGAATTCTACAAGGGAAAATGGTGCCTGGGGTTGTCACTGACCAAAGGCGGATCAAACTGGGTACCGAGCCTAAAAAGGAGAAGACGGTGCCAAGGTCAGCCTGCCCAGCATTGCGGATCATTCTTAGGAGACTCGCCGCTCACTCATAGCTTTATGAAGGACTACGACTTTCTGGTGTGATGATTGCGGTTTTGACTTCATTTAATCTCGGGGTCCCTTATATGATATCTTCTGAGTCTTTGAGCACATCAAGCTGAGTAAATAACAAGCAGACAACTTCATTAAAACAACAATGAACTCTCCGTATAAAACTACTGTCAGGACTGGGAGTCCCACAAATGTCCCTTAGAGGGGAAAAACCAAAAAGGGCCACAAGAAAACTTAAAGTTAAAGTAAAAGTAAAAGATTTCATATCAGAAATGCTCTGTAAGTACACGAAGCTCCATGGAGCACACAATACAAAACAAGGAGATGCAGGCAAAGACGATCCAAAGTGAAGAAATTCCCAAATCACAAATAAAAACAAAACAACAAAAGGGTCCGAAATCCAAAAGAAGTGCAGAAGAACACAAGAAAACTCACCAACTGCCAAGCGCATCCGAGATGAACCAGCAGGAAGTGTGGAAGTCCTTCCAGATTTATAAGGCAGGTGATGGAGGGAGGGGATTGAGTGGCAGGTGGCCCCGCCTCCTTGGAGTAAGGGACCACCCACAGAACACACGGAACAAAACACAGCACAGAAAACAAAGGAGATGATAACCAAAAGTAACGTTACTACTCCTCGGCGACTCAAAGGTGAGCATACGAGACATGAAACGAGACCCCTGAACCCGAGCCAGCGGAAAAACCCAAGCTGAGATACAAGACGTCTGAGTCAGCGCACTGGCGAGTTCAGGCCACACAGTGGCGGCGCTACGTCTGCTGCCATCGCTGATCCACAACAAGCGCCTGCTTAAATCCGATCTTCTTACTGGGAAACAATCAGCCAGAAGGAAATTTCGGAATTTCTGCTGTCAAGGAGACGCACCTTGGCTAGATCCATATTTCCCTAATTATTACCCATGATTATCTGTTTTACTAGCAAAGGCAATTTAGAGAGCAGAAAGTACACAGCAAAAAAAGAATCAATTTTTCTAATGATGCAAAGCGCAGAGCCTTGAAATTCAGCCGGCCTCTGACAGGAAATTAATGAGGGCGGGCGCGCGCCACACCACGCTGGCAGGTGACTTATGTGCCCACAGGCGCGCATCCTGAACAGCAGCAGCTGCATAATGGCAGCCCTGCAGCTCTACAGCCCCAGATGTTTGAATCCAAGAAGGACGGCCTCCTGTTCAAAATGTGTGTGTTACGGGGGATACAAGTGGGGAGGGCGGAGGGGTGTGGGGGTCCGCTGTGAAGTGACCTAGAAAAGTAAAGTGCAAGTCATCCCTCTTTATGCGAGTTTTCACTGGTCTGGTGCCTTCATTCACATCTCATCCAATGTGCCTCCTGAAAAAACTGACAAAACTCGCAATGTGCAGGCGTCCTGCTGGTGGCACCCACCATACACGCGGAGGCACGTCTTGCCCGGCTTGTACATAACAACATTGAGAAATGTGACACTGCCACTCAGGCATCAAACCCCACCCAGTGCAGCCACTGATACACAGGAAGAGAAGAAATCGGGCAAACGACAGAAGACCACTGAGTCCATCAAGCTTGTTTGTTTAGTTCACATCCAAGTTGTCCTCATATCTCATCCAGACCCTGCTGGAAAGTTCTCAAGGCTTCGGCTTCAACTCCACGTCTTGGTTGTTTGTTCAAGCATCAAGCCCCGCCCAAATGGCTGCCACTCAATCTATTAGCCACGCCCAGCCTACTGCCACTCAAGCATCTGACCCTGCCCAGTCACCTGAGATTCAAATGTCCAGCCCAATCCAGCCTGCTGATAATCAAGAAAAGAAAAACATATGGCATACGCGAGGAGACCACTCAGTCCATTTGTCACCCAGTTGTTTAGCTCATAGCTAAGCTGTCCCGAATATCTCATCAAAGATCCTTCTTAAAGGTTCTCAAGGTTTCAGCTTCACCTCCATGTCTCAGTAGATCATTTCAGAGTCTCACAACTGTTTATGGAAACAAGTGCTTCCTGGCTTCAGGCTTCAGTCCTAAATGCATTTCCCCTTAACTTCTACTGGTGCCCTCGAGTACGAAATTCACCCATTGACATCTACGAATATGGCTGACACCTTCACCTGAGGAGACCAACAACACTGAAGGTAGAGTTGGCTCCATTGCTTTTGTTGTTCTTCCAATTCAGGTGTGCAAAGTGACTTACTTAACGTCACACAGTGTCAGCAGCACGATTTGAACCCACAAGAGATAGATGGATAGATAGATAGATAGATAGATAGATAGATAGATAGATAGATAGATAGATAGATAGATATGAAAGGCACTATATAATAGATAGATAGATAGATAGATAGATAGATAGATAGATAGATAGATAGATATGAAAGGCACTATATAATAGATAGATAGATAGATAGATAGATAGATAGATAGATAGATAGATAGATAGATAGATGTGAAAGGCACTATATGATAGATAGATAGATAGATAGATAGATAGATAGATAGATAGATAGATAGATAGATAGGAGTGAAAGGCACTATAAATAGATAGATAGATGGGATGTGAAAGGCACTATATAATAGATAGATGTGCTGCGTTTCTGCCAAAGTATTTTTATTCCCACACTTTGTATCTTTGATTTTTTATGTTTCTCATTTTATGTAAATGTTGTCTCTTTTTTTTATTTCCGTTGTTGAGTCTTTGCTCACCTTTTTTTTTTTTTGTTTTTTATACTCCGTGTAATTTTGGCCTGGCGGTCCGTTTCCGTGTAGTTCTGTGTTTAGGGTCTTCAGTCATAGGCCAAGCAGGCCCTTTGAGTCCAGTGTGATTGTACAACAACAATGGTGTAAGACCCCTGTATTGGGTGGTCCAGATCTAATTATGCAATTTTCATTATGCTATAAAAACGTGCAACGCAGGATGTTGGAGGAATTTGGACCGCCTGCAGTGCATTGGAACACGATCTCCCAAATCAACAAAATGTTTGAATGGACTGGTAGTGCCAATCAGCCGAAATAGTATTGTTTTCCTGCATTGCATTAAAAGTTGCATAATTAGATCTGGACCCCCCTGTACTTACAGGTCATGCTGGCCCCCTACTCATCCCCGGTCTCTTATTGGCTGACTCTTTCTCACTCCTTCACCCTGCCCATAACAGCTCATGTGTGGTGGGCACACTGGAACAAAATGGCTGCTGTTGCGTCATCCAGACGGAAGCTGAGCGTTACTGGGTGTCGAAGTGGTTCCTCACTTTCTATGTAAGACGCTTTGAGTAGGGAGTAAGGTGCGATATAAATGTTATTAATTCATATTTCTTACTATTATCCATCTACACTCAATGATCCAGAATGACAAAGTGAAAATGAAGACTCAAAACCAGCAGTCTCTGCTTGTGTAGGTCCACTGCTGTGTCACTGGTGACCCTGTCACGCCACAAGCTGGTGTTCCTCCATGTTGTGCCGGCCCTTGCTGGTGGTCTTGTATTTCTTTACTTCTTGTTTACATTGGCATATCAAGTTGTCAGTCGTCGTGTTGTTCTTAGCTCCGTGTGATTTATCAATTATGCTTCATTTCTTTACTTTTTTTTTGCAGGATTCTTACTGGATGTTCAAACACAAACCATAATTCCAGTTTCACTTACATATGGTGAATAAAACATGAACACTCAGGCCTGGGCAGATTAATCTTTGGCTTGGGGGGCTCCGGCCTCCGAAGATAAACTCAGAAAATTTAATTTTATTGCTTCTCAAAGGGGATTAATGTGGATTTAGTGGAAGCCTGGTGACACATGAACAGAATTAGCAGAGCTACTGTATCTGCCAGCATCTGCAAAACAAAGAGCCGCCGTGTGGGGCGGCCATAGGGGTCCATAGGTGCCGGACACGGCCTGCCTGCCTGCTGGGCACTTTCTGATATCTGCCACTAATACCAAATCAGGACCCGAGCAAAAGTCTCAAGCCTAAGATTACTCGTGCTGATACACTCTCAGATCTGTTTCTGGGATTTTTTTTATAATTTTATAATTTATACAACACTAGCTATGCTGTCCATCTGAGACAGGCTGAAATCTAAATAATAAAAGTAGACCTCGGCATTCTTATTATTGGAGTAATAAAATAAATTGTGTTTCCATTCTAATAGATAGCGCATCGCAAACATTTGTAGACCTAAAATGCACTACTACAAATATTTATGATGCGCCATTTGTTGGAATGACAAATGCAATGCATAGGTCTCTATTATATGCCATTAGGTATGGGATTCATAAAAACAGTGTTAAAGTTTGTGATGCGTCATCTGCTTGAATGACAAATGCAATGCATTTTATTACTACAAATGTTTCTGATCTGCCATCTGTTGGAATGCAGAGACAGAGCAACTGGGTGGGCACACAGATAGACAGGCACACATCCATTTATTGGGGCAGAGTACGTTTCCAAAATTCAGATTTTTGAAGTGGCCTAAAATGTGTTAAACTTAGAATCGGGCTACCAATACTGTATCCAATGTCAACATTATGTTTAAGAAAATAAAAGTTTAATGTTAATGAAAAGATAGGTAGACATGAAAGGCACTATAAAATAGATAGATAGATAGATAGATAGATTGAAAGGCACTATATAACAGATAGATAGATAGATAGATAGATAGATAGATAGATAGATAGATAGATAGATAGATAGATAGATAGATTTGAAAGGCACTATATAACAGATAGATATATTTCTCGGTGGGTTGTGAGCTGTTTTAGTGGCCGAGTAGCTAACGCAGAAGACCCCCCACCCCTGACCACCACGCGGTGTCTGTGCGTTCTGCTCTCACTGGGGTCTCATTCCTGGCTCCACCTTATTATTTTACATCTCTACTACTCGTTTTCCTTCATTATTTTTAATTTCCTATGGGGTGAAGTATGTCAAGCTGTTCAGGTGGTCTCTGGCCATCAGCTGTTGCAGCTAAAGTGACCTGCAGCCACCTGTGGGAAATGAAGACCCCTCAATGCCTCCACTCTTGGCGTTACTTCCGGCCCTCATCACTCTCATTGTCACACATTGAAGTATCGGCCACATGTAACTCACCGATAGGTCGTATACCCTGAAGTCACATTGGCATTTGTCCCACCCTAGAAGACAAGCGTTTACACGTTGGCCAGTTTACACACGTATTGCGTCAGAGGTCACCCAGAGAATTGTCTGCTGTGGACATCATGCCCTGGCACTGGCCCTGGCACACATTAGAACTTTATACATTTCAGGCGTAACCACAGACTATGACTATATAACAGAATTTGAGGACACCTGAGCAGCTTTCCCAGGTGAATCCGGCTGGGTTTGGGTTCGGGTTAGCGGTGGGTTTGTTTTAGCGCCGTGTTGTCCCTGACCTCCAATACGTTAATCCGGACCCTTGGTCCAGTTTTTTTTCCCCTCTTTTATACTTCCTTAGCCACACCTCTAGTTCTGTCGTGTCTCACCCAGGGTCTTTCTCCTGGCGAGTGTTCAAATCCACGTCTTGCGTCTCTTTTGTTCCTTTTTCATTTTTTGATTTGTGTCGATTGTGTTACTTCTGTTCGTTATTCCTTGTATGTACAGAAGCCGCCCGTGTTATGTACCCTGTGTTTTATGGGCAGAGCCCACCTGCCAATCACCGCCCACCGCCCTATAAATCCAGAGAGCCTCCCACAGTTCCTGGTGGTCCATTGTGAGTGCCCGCGGGAGTCGGTGAGACCCCTGGTGTTTATTGTTATTTCTGTGGCCTCTCTGGACGTTCGGCCTTCTGCTTTGTGCTTTGGGACGTGTTTCACTTGAATTGTCGTCGTGGTTCTGGCAACTCCATTTTGCCTTTGTGTTTACATGGAGCTTCATTGTGATTGGGATGCGTTTATTTGTATAGAATACACTTTTGTTTTGTATTTTTTTTTTTTTATTAAATTGATTTTATTGTAATCTTTCCCTACAAATAGATCAATTTTTACTAAAAAATAGGATTGAAAACAAATCAACCCCCAACCCTGAGAAAGAGAGCATGGCCAACGGACTAAAACTTAAAAATAGTAAAAATGAATAAATTGATGAGTTTATTAGGCAGATACAGATAAATGGAGAAGAAATCGTATAGAATAGACTTTTAATTTGTATTTTTTAAAGATTTGGTGGTTGTCTTTATATCAGCAGCCATCCCAATGCACATCCGAAGAGGTCATCATGTCCGGGCCCGGCCAGGACTTGGATGGGAGACCAACCAGGAAATGCTTGTGATGCTTACGATGTGTTGGGGAGGCCAGCAGGGGGCGCTTACCCTGTGGTCTGAATGTGGATCCCAATGTCCCAGTGCAGTGACGGGGACACTGTGCTGTCAAAATGGCACCGTCCTTCAGAGGAGTCCTGACTATCTGCGGTCATCAAAGATCCCGGGGTGTCCTTCATAAAGACCGACGTCCTGACTAAAATGTTCTCCATGTCCTAGTCATCCCCTGTCTCTGATTGGTTCTCTCTCTCACCCCTTCACCATCTAACAGCTCATGTGTGCACAAAATGGCCGCCGTCGCATCATTCAGGTGGATGTTGTACATAAGTGGTGGCTGAAGTAGCCCACCCCCCAGACACTATGTAAAGTGCTTTAAGTAGTAAGAAAAGCTCTATAAATGTAAAGTATTATTATTATTATTATTATTATTATTACTAACTGGGGTTTGATGAGGAGATCTCCCTCTAGTGGACATGTTTGGAAGTGTTTTTGGGACTCCTAGTTGTTGCATTTCATCCCTTGGCTGGGGTTCAGATGCTGTTTTTATGTCTCTCCTGTTTAATGAATAATTAGTCTGTTTATGTTTAGGGTCTTTTAGAGCATGCCATGTGTTTTCTGGGTGGTCCTATCTGCCCCCTCAGCCCGGGTCATTCCAAATGTGCTCATGGAGGGGAGTTTTTTTTTTGTAGTTTTTATTGCGATTCTGCTGTTCCTGATTTCCTGGATTCATCTGACGAATGCGCTCCTGCTGTTGGAGTTCATTTTCTTCAATGCACGTCCCCCGTGTGCCTTTGTGCTCCTCCTCAGAGCTTATTTTTGCTCAACCGAGTTTTTGAAAAATCAATTCCTTTTCTTTATAAGGGCATCAGGCTGCCGTTTTGTAACTTGCCGGGTTTTGGATGATATTTCCCCCTCCACTTATTTCATTGAGAATTTGGCTCTTGTGAACTCTCAAGGTCACAACATCGGTGGCTGCTTGATGACAAACCCCGAGTACATTTAGATAAATGACAATTGAGAAGATGCCGGGCCAGAGCGAGATGAAGGCCATCCAAATCTCCGGGATTTCTGCGGACTTTCCGAGGGCATCGAACAGCGAAATGTTGGAGACGCGCACCCTTGCAGGAGAAGGTAGGAGGCAGGAAGACAAAGCGGTGGGCCGAATTTCACAAATGTCAGACTGAAATGTAAGTCGCCCAGTCATAAGTGTGTCAACTGCCAGACCTCCAGAGTGTTGTGAGCGCTGAAGACAGAATTTGAAGGGTTCTTTGTTTGCCGTGTCTACTTGGCGATTTCTGCTCTTTTGTTTGCCCCTATTTGTGACACACCATTCATGTCCTCGGCTGTGTCACTGGTGTCATTTTGTTGTGACGTCTGAGCTCAGAGAAATAAAATAATGGCCTGAAAACAAACACACGTAGGCCTTCACAAGCACAATACACTCAAAAGAAGACAAAGCTGATCAAATACTACAATGGGAGAGGGGAACCGTAAACCCCTGGCCCAACAATTATTAGCAAAGAGAAAAAAGGCCAAGTATAAAAACTGTCTCAAAAAGAGATTCAGTCACATAGAACCAAAAACGAACCAACAATCCACAGGCAAAAAAAAAAACATTCAAGAGCAGAGAATCCAAAACCAGGAAATCAACAAAGAACTTCAAAGACCAAAAAAGATTTGAGCTGAACGACCAACAAGAGCAAATGGGCACACAAATGGAAGCCTTTCAATACACCACACCTGAAAGACCACTTAGGCTGACGTCAGGGAGAAGGGGACGGGGGTCGAATTCTAAAACACCCAAACATCACGAACTTGGAGGTGCAAAGCACACAAGTCTGACAAAGCCCCTCCCTTACACAACCTGGAGCAGTAAGCCACGCCCTGTCTCCGCCCACTGGCTCTCCACGCCCTGCTGGTAGCTGCTTGAACTGCCACCCATTGACTTGACCCCCTTGCTCAGAACTCGACTCCCAAGAAAACAAGAAGCCACCCAATTGAGTACTGGAAAAAAATGTCTTGTCACTTTAACATGAACGCTGGCTTCCCTTCCAGTGCAGTTTCTGACACCTCATGAAGCTCTGGCTCTAAGGAGGGACGTGAGATACGACCGCTGATGGCGCCCCGCCTCTGACGTCGTGTTCTGTTTTCATATCTGAGATGATACAAATAAAAGGAAAGTGCAGGAAAACGAAGATGCTGCCCCCAAGCATGAAGAGCACTTAGGCTTTAGCAGGAGTCTGCAAGGGTCCATCTTGGAATCTGGCAAACAGCACTTTGGGCGACAATGCAGACCACCATCTGTGCAGCTCCTCGAGGTCACAGGCAGGACGAGTCCAGCGAGTCCATCAGGGCGTTCAGGTCTTCAGATCGACGACTCGTCAGTAGTTGTGTTGTGTTTCTGTCGGGGCTCCTCCACTGGCTGGGATGCAGACACTCATGTCATGGCTTTTATCATTTTGTGCCATTTAATTATGTTAGAGCTCTGTGTCCGGATTCAGCAGGTTGGAAAATGGATGGATGGATGGAGTTGCTTTCATTGATTATGCGTATTATTCTTTGTTTTTGATCTTTATGAACTGCCAGTGTTATGTTCCATGTGTTTTGTGGGTGGTCCCCCCAAGAGGCGGAGCCACCTGCCAATCACCACCAGGAACTGCCCTCCACCCTATAAGTCTACAGGGAATCCCACAATTCCTGGCGGTACATTTGAATCTGCTCCAGAGCTGTGCTGATTTTGCCTATTTTGGATATTTTTGGATTTTGACCTTTTATTTTTATAAATTTCTGTGTTTGCCCCTGTTACATGTTTTCAAATTGCTTTTTGGGACTTTCATGCCATGGGACTCTTCAGTCTACAGTAAGGCCAGTGTAGTGCTTTTTGAGGCATGGAGAGTGAAAGGCACTATATAATAATATATATATAATTTAATCTTAGTATAGTAGGCAGGATTAGATAGATAGATAGATAGATAGATAGATAGATAGATAGATAGATAGATATGAAAGGCACTATATAAGATAGATAGATAGATAGATAGATAGATAGATAGATAGATAGATAGATAGATAGATAGATAGATAGATAGATAGATAGATAGATAGATAGAGTGAAAGGCACTATATAATTAGATAGATAGAGTGAAAGGCACTATATAGATAGATAGATAGATAGATAGATAGATAGATAGATAGAAAGGCACTATATAATAGATAGATAGATAGATAGATAGATAGATAGATAGATAGATAGATAGAGTAAAAGGCACTATATAATAGATAGATATGAAAGGAATTATATACAGTAGCACCTAACAATGGGAAGCAATGGTCAATCAATGCCATCTTGCCCATGATGGAGGACATCACGTGCAGATGGTGACTGGACAGCAGTGCCAGCAGTGTGGTGGCATAGTGGGTGCCAACTGCTCAGCCAGCAGCACTCAGACCTGCCCACACAGACTTGCGTTTCATGAGGCTTTTTCCCGTTTGTTCAATTGCCTTTTGTTCAACTTTGTATCTTTGTCACCCCGGCCAGTGGTGACTTGGTGGCACACTCATTTCACAAGCTGTGGAGGCACAGGACCCATTTAAACTGACACAATCACAAGGATTCTCTTGAGCAAAGTGTTGCGTTTGCATCGATGGCAGAGAGAGGCACCCAAACGCAGCGCCGTTTCCAGGCAACAGAACAAACAGCTAAACCCGGAGCGGCATCCACGTTGTTTCTGTCGATGATTCTCTTGAACTCTACGCTTACAGATGCTATTAAGAGGACCGAGTCGGGCAGCCTGGACTTACACATACGTTAGTCACCGTAAAGAATCTTCCGTCCCCCCGTCATCAAGTCCACTTAATCCCGTTCAGGGGATTCGCTGTTTTGATGGCCCTACAGGATCACTAGTGTGTCTGGGACGACTAGACTGACGTGTTTGTAGGAACGGAGACCCCAGGCTGACCCGCCCATCAGTGCTGCCTTAACTGGGGTCCAGAAACTCAACTGTCACCAGAGCCATAAAGGCAGAGCAGAGTCCAGTGGTCTCTACCAACACACCCACCTAATCCAAACTGTTCATCCGATTCCCCATTAAACACTTTAGGGCTTTACAAGGAAATCCTGAGCCGAGTCACCTGGAGGTCTACTGGGGGTCTCCATTTTGTAAACCACAATGGTGATGTTACTGAATACGGAAATCTGGAGCCAATCTGAGCAACAGAAGAATGCGAGAAAGAACACGAGTCCAACATACGACACCCACAAGTCCAGAAAAGGACCACAAATATAGAAATTATCAGATCAACAACTCTCCGTCGCTCATATAGTGCCTTTCACATCTCTCTAATTGACATATTTTCTGCAAAGAGCAGCCTCTGGGTAGTAGCGTTCATTTTATCTTCAGCTAAGGCATTTGTGAATACAAAAGGGTTAAAGGGGTACTGCAAAAAATTAGGGATACGCAGGGCACCCCCGGAAAAATAAAAACAGAAGCAATTTCAACGTCAATTTGAAGTGTGTGAAGGACAATAAAAAAAAAAAAAAGGCAAATCCTAGCAGAGACGAAACCTCGCATCCCCAAATAAAAGATGTCTGAGCAGAACTCGCTGTCACCAGTAAGGACTTGACCAGTAAACCCCATAAATCCAACCAGTGAGCCTCAAATTCAGCAACCCAGCATCCCACCTGATGTGCCGCTCAGAACTGCGTATGAAATAGAGGTCGGTCTGCTTGTCTGTTTATCCGCCTGTCTGTCTGTCTGTCTGTCCGTCCGTCTCTCAGTTATATCGTGCCATTCATTCCATTACATACACTTTATGAATCTCCAAGGGAAATCCAGATGCATACCACAGTAAAAGCGTAAAATACAAAGATACTGACTAAAGTACAACATAAAACAATAGAATAAAACATATAAAGGAATACAATAAAATATTACATAAAAAATAACAGTATTGTATATTGACGTCTGCGCTGTCCTCCTGTGGCGTCTGTCTTTTAAAAAGCACCTCTCATAACCACTACAGCATCTATTAAATGGTCCATCTATTACATAGCGCCTATATCTATACATCTATCATATAGCGCCTTTGCTATCTATCCATCTTTATATAGTGCCTTTCTGTTTATCTATTATATAGTGCCTTTCATTACCTATCTCAATTTAAGGGTCATTTTTCTATTATATAGTAACATCCCCATCCATATATTTGTCTTTTTATTATATAGTGAGTGTCTCTTGTATCTATCATTTCATAACTATAACACATTTATTAAATAGTCATCCTTCTGTCCATTATATAGTGCCTTTCATATCTATAATCTTTATATTGCAACTTTCAAAGCTATGAGGGCAGGTCACCGATTATCCACACAGTTGTGATTACGTTGTTTGTGTTGGCCGCCCAGCTTTGCCCGCACTCGTGTGGACACGCCGTCTGTCGGTGGTCACAGTGCCCAAGTCTTGACCTCCATCACTCTGTTTCTCTTGGTGCTTTCTAGGAGTAAACCTGGCCACTCCGCTCACCTGTTTGTACCAAAGAACAGCAGCAAGCAGTGATGTGCTTTTTATAGGCTGAAGGTGCACCGGGGCCGAAACCCACAGTAGGCTTTCTACACCAAATACAGTGAATACAAATGGACTGAGGAGTTCAGAAATGGTTGGACGAGTGTTAAGCACAAAGAAGGTGCCCATCAACGTCCACTGCTGACAACAACACTGAGTAAGTCCCGGCCATGATTTCATAGTTGATGTCACACAGAATTTTTCGCCGATTTTAGACAGACTAGCTGTGCGACCCACCTAAGATGGGCTGGAATCTAAGTAGTCAACAAAGACCCTGGCATGAACATCATCTATTGCAATGAATCTTGCAATGCATGTAGGAATAAAATGCATTGCTTTGTCATTCCAATAGATGATTCATTACAAACAGTTAATAATAAAATATCCTCCATTTGTCATTCCAACAGATGGCGCATCACAAACATGTGTAGTAATAAAATGCATTGCTTTGTCATTTCAACAGATGGCGCATTACAGTTAGTAATCAAATGTCCTGCATTTTTCATTCTCAACAGATGGTGCATCAAAAACATTTATTGTAATAAAATGCATTACTAGAAATGTTTGTGATGTGCCATCTGTTGGAATGACAAATGCAATGCATATGTCTCTGTTATTTCCCATTTGCTACAGGATTTGTAAAGGTGAAGTTAATTTTTGAGATGCAAAATCTGTTGGAAGGTCAAATGCAATGCATTTTATTACTAGACATGTTTGTGATGTGCCATCTGTTGGAACGACAAACACATAGGAACCAGAAGGACACACAGACACTTTTCCTTTGATTATGGTGATTGAGCTCACAGTCCGCCAGTGCTTTTCAATGGGAGGTTTTGAAATGTCTAAACTTTGGACTGCCTGCCCTATTTGTGATCTCTCAACGCAAACCGAAGTGTCTGTCTGACAGATCTCCTTGAAGAATAAATCTGCTGGGACTTGACGTGTCCCCTGTGGATGCGCTCGGCCGCTGTGTGAAATGCTGCCACTGCACTCCACTTTTCAAGATAAACGGAGTCGCCTGATCAGGAGTGAATGCTGTGATCAATGCAGCGCCACACCAGCCGCGTGTTTAATGTCAGCTAAAAACAAAACTGGCTGTGGTTTCCCACGTGTGCGCCCGTCGTCCCTCGGGGTACTCAAGAACAAGGGAATATAAAACCGTCCAGAAAGGCTTCCCCTGCGCTCGATGCCCGACAGCAGTGTGCTGCTTAAACATCCAGAAAGCTGATCTGCTGCTGGCCAGACAGGCCACCCTTGGCATTGATTTTTAGAGGCTGCAAATAATTTAGTGACGTTCCGGCACTGCCAAGAGGTGGGCCATTTGAGTTTTCTTTCCACAAACACAAACACTGTGAATGAATGTCAGTGCCACTAGAATGCCACATCTGTGTAAACCATGAGGGTGGCATCCTGGCCATGGCACCTGCATGGGCGCCTTCTGGGTGCTCCTTCACACAGAGGCTGATAAAAAGATAAATGGGCGAGTTGAGTCATACTGGACCCGTCAGCGTGGCACAACGTGATAAAAGGAAGACACAGTCAGCCTGTGCCCATTGTGAGTAAAATGTGCAGTTACCCACATCACCGTACCTACCAATGCAAAGCATAAAAATGGAGAAAGCAACAGGCGGCATTTCACTCGCAGATGGGACAAACTTGTGATCGAGGGACCAGCTTGATCAACTAATGGGCAACATGGTGGCACAATGAATAACAAAAGGTCCAGCTTTCTGGTCTTCCCAATTCTATTTGCGATCTTCATCCTGTGTCCCAAGTGTGTGTGTGTGTGTGTGTTGCTGGGAGTGGGCACCTCATTTATTAAATGTTTTCTGACTTGTGCCCAATGTTGCTAGGATATGCTCTGGGTGGGAGAATGACATGCCATGCAATGCCAATGTCCAGTATGGTCACAAGTACAGCACAACGGAGTCCTAGAATGTGAGCACAAAGAAAGTCCGAGGCCTGGGCAGACACGACTTCATTTATTATTATTATTATTATTAATATTATTCTTCACAATCACACATTCAGCCCTGGCTTAGTGAGGCTGGCGCCGTACCAGCTGCATTGACGGCGAGGCTGGGGCCAAAGAGCTCCTCAGAACCCTCTCAAGATGGCGGCTCTGAAATGGTTGGGGGAGGGTTCTTCTGAGGACCATCGCTTCATTCCATGGAGGGTCTTTTACAGATGAAGTTGGTCCTTGGAGCTTTGTGAACGGTCCTAATATGTGGTGGGCTCACTAACAGCATACAACAGATCAAGAGAACGTGAACTTGGCCTGTGGAGTTGTGCACAGCGAGGGGCCTTTAAAAATCAGCAGACCCCCTGCTAGTTTAGAAATCTGCTTCATGATCTCAATACGTTAAGGATCTTTCTAGAACCTTCATGTGGAGGGTTTTTTAAGGAACAGGAAATGGTTGTTGTGTGGAATCGTTTCCTGCCGCCGCCTTTAGGGGTCATGCAGGGTCGTGACCCACCACTGTAATTGATGGGGTGGGGGGTCACATGCGGTTTGTGAAGTGCCAAGTGATGGATTGCTGTGGGCAGTGTGAGCAAGTGATGATGTGCCGCTGTGACTGTCGGGGACGATTCTCCGAATGGGACCCCCAATGTACTGTCAGTGGCAATTCTCCTATATATACTGTATATCTATACACACTTCAGGTCCTCATTTGGGACCCTGAGATGGTTCATTGTGTGGCAATGGGCTGGGCAGACTCCCAACCTCTCTCTTTATAGAGACACACACACACACACTATACATTTTATATATATATATATATATATATATATATATATATATATACTGTCTAGATAGCCTCTCTATATATATACTGTCTAGATAGCCATATATATATATATATATATATATACTGTCTAGATAGCCTCTCTATATATATACTGTCTAGATAGCCACTTTAATAAGAGAATAAGTGTGTGTGTGTGTGTGTGTGTGTCTGGTTGCTATGTCTCTGTCATGCCACAAACTTTAACACTGCTTTTACAAATTAAATACCAAACAGCATATAACAGAGACATCTGTATCACATGTGTCATTCTAACAGATGGTGCATCAGAAACATTTGTAATAATCCATTTTATTACTACAAATGTTTGAAGCACCATCTGTTGAAATGACAAATCCAATGCATTTTATTAGTACATGCTGTACATTACAAAATATATTATATTTCATTGTAAACATTAATGTTGAGGTCCCTGTTAGTTACTTAGACATCACACTGTCTTAGATGGGCAGCATGCACATACACACACACACACACACACATATATACATATACAGTATATACCCTTCTAAATGGCCGATGTAGACCCCAGCATTACATGTTGGCAATTCACCATGCAATACCTAAGTCTCTGTTATATGTCATTTGTATGGGATTTGTAAAAGCAGTGTTAATGTTTGTGATGCACCATCTGTTGGAATGACAGAGACAGAGCCACTGGATGAACAACAGACAGACACACAGACATTATTAAGGTGGATATATATCTGTATATACAGTACACTAAATATCTTTGCAGATGCAGTTGGAAAACTGGAGAAAAACTAACTCAGACTCATAGAGAACACTGAGAGTCCACACAGACAATGACAGGGTGTCGGATTTCATCCACGGACACGCAATCCATGAGCCAGCAGCACTACCCACTCCACGAAAAAGACAAGAAATGTTTCAGCCAAATGAGCCCAATGCTTAAAGGAAATAAAAGTCAGAATAATAAAGGGCACCAAACAGACCTGCGTCACCACTAGTGGTGTAACGTCGATATGGGAAACGAGGACAATGAAAAGCTTATCCTGGGAAGACACAAGTCTGATATCCTGCAGACCAAAGTGCTTCAAGATATTCACAGTCAGGCCAGTTAACACAAATCCTGTGTAGATGAAGAGAGCGAAACAAATGGCCAGTTGTGCCAAGGAGTAAACACACAAAAGCCAACGGGCACAGCGACCTTCACCTCAGCAAACACCAAGCGGCGAGACAGCAGAGCTCAGCTTTTCGAAAGACGTTCACTATCTGTAGTAGAGGAGTGCACACCGATATCAGGTCTGACGTTATGGAAGTTCACGGAGAAGGACTTTAACAGAAGCTGTCCACACCAAAAACACGCCTGCAGTGACCATTTATATTATATTATATTATTATATATTCAAAACAAAACAACTAATAAGGAAATAAATAAATTAAAGATGATAGATAGATAGATAGATAGATAGATAGATAGATAGATAGATAGATAGATAGATAGATAGATAGATAGATAACGTAGTTGGCAGGATTAGATAGATGAATAGGCATGTAAGGCACTATATATGTTTGTACTTTTCCTGTGAATGTGGATGTGATGTTTGTTTGCACATCTAAAAGGGACAGCGCTGTCATCGTAGGACCCTAACCAGAGACGTGCCACCCTGGCTAACAGTCACGGCCTCAGAGGCATTTCCATGTCTCAGCGCCAGGGCTGTGTGCCTCAGAGTGGCACGACTGCCCGCTGTGAGGACACTGAGAATGTGAGAGAATCACAGCTTCCCACTGAAGGCTGTCCACAAGCACTTCCGCGATTCCCTCTTACTTGACCTTAAGTATTGTGAGCTGAATGATGACGATGACATATCTGCAGTTAGCTGCCCTCAGCTGAAGACGCTCCAGTTTCAGTTATGGCAGCATTCTCCCTTTCTCATTCTCATCCTTTCTTCCTTCCTTCCCTCCCTCCCTGTATTTCTTAGGGATGCCGGAGACCATCCAAGGTGTCGCCTCATTCCTTTCTATTAAAATCCAAACAGCGTCAGTCTGAAGTGTCGACTCCAACTCCTCTTAATGGCTGGCGTCTGCTCACAACATCAAAGCTGACGCATCTCTCTGACCCATGAGGACTTCTGTTGTCCACTGACGGTGCCAATCTCGCCAAAGGAGTGCAGGGCTCTTTGTACAGCTTACCAGATTTATCCAGAATGGCAAAGGTTCTGAAAGGGCGACGATTCGGCAGACGTCAGGGCAGCCAAAGTGCGGAGGTGTGAAGTAACGTTGCAGAGTTGATGGCGCAGCTCCCTCGGGCCACAGACGTCCAGAGCGGGTGCTGACGAGTTGTTCTCATGCGTCGCAGCACAATGAGCTACCCTCTTAGAAATGAAAGTGCCGAAGAGCAATGCCATAAAGGTTCCCAGAAGAGTCGTCCATCGACATGAAAGTTCTGGAAAGGACCTTTGATTTATTTAGATCTGTAACTAACGGGTGCCATAAACAGCCATGAAAAGACGATAACAGATTTGTAAAATCCCAGGGGGTTTCTGATTTTCTTGTTGCATACGAGAACACGGGCTAAGTTCAGGTCTTCCTCATCTTCACGTATCCTGGTGCAGATTAAACATCGGTGCTTTCTTCTTCTGTTAGGGTTATTCATATGCAGAGAAGCCTTCATGAAATTAAAGGGGTCAGCCATCTCACCTGGGCCCAGCCCAGCCCCTGTTTGGAAGGGAGACCACCTAAGAAAAGCTTGGCTTGCTGCTAGAAGAGGAGGCCAGCAGGGGGCACTCACCTGGTGGTCTGTATGTGGATCCCAAAGCTCCAGTGATGTGACAGGGACACTGTCCTGATAAAACAGAAAATCTCTCTGTGCCCCTCAGATGAGACATGAAATTGAGGTCCTGACTCCCTGGGCATCTTTTGAAAAGAGTAGGCAGTTCCTGATGTCCTGGCTAAATTGGCCACCATGATCTTCTTCTCAGTTCTGTCCCCCTAATCACCCCCATGTCACTCGCCCCTTCACTACCTAACAGCTAACCTGTGGTGAGCATACGGGTGCCAGAATGGCTGCCGTCACATCACCCGGGTGGACTCTGAACATTGGTGGTGGCTGAAGTGGCTCCCCCACTGGCCAAATAAAGCGCTTTGAGTAGATAGAAAGGCGCTATATAAATATGAATACACTCATTTGTCAAGCAATGGAGCCACGAGGAAGCACACAACCCAGTAAAGTGCCATTACAGAACCAAGAATTTTAAGAGTGTACCCTGCCATGTCACAAGGTGGCACACTATGGCTTTTCTCCGCTTGTTGGGGTTACCTCAGCATTTCTGATAGCCCAGGTGAAGCTGTGTCCTTTAACGTATAGAGCAATATATAGCGTTTTAAAGGCATTGCTATATGTATACTACATTGAAGAGCAGGGTATGATGCCCCCCATGGCCTTTTGAATAGATGTTAGTGTTGTGCCAGTCAGAGTGATTGTATGCCTGGGTCTGCTTAAAAATACCCACCAAGATTTTGCTGCCCAAGGTGACTGCTTAGTTGGCCTAAATGGTAGTACCACCCCTGATCATGGAGGCTGTAGTAATGGTTGGGTGTGCATCCGCAGAAGGGATGCCAGTCCAGGGCCATCTTAACATATGGGCACAAAGGGGTCCTTGATTTTTTATCCAAACAGGGGGCCCAGTGCACTACTTTGCCAGGGGGTCTATGATGCTGGTAAGACGACACTGAGTCGAACTCAGAAACCAGGGAAGATTTTTTATCCATCTGGCTTTGCAGTGCAAACTAAAGAAAGGGACCATAGATGACATTCAAGTGAACAATAATGAGACAATGCGGGCACCAGAGACCACCTGGCACTACATAACCACACGGACAGAGAAGCCGACTTTCCAGAATGCCACTTTCGGAGTAAGGACTGCGCGCGAAGGGCACTCTAAAGGTGGAGGACAAGGTGCAGTCCATGCCAGCCTTAGCCACCGAAACGACCCCCCTTTTCGGTCCACCTTACACGGCTTCTGCAGCCTTGCTCCCTTACTCCTGTGGGAATTCCAAATCCCGGTCGGGACACAACCATTTCAATCCAAAGTCCCTCGCCGCCCGTTTGATCGAGCGGGGTCGGGGAGCGGCGCGCGACGGCACCCCTCTGATCAGCCGGCTGAAGGCTGGACAGCTCCTCGGCGGGCACCGCCATCAGGCAGGGGGGACACTGAGCGCGGACTGAAGTCGAATCCAACGTATGGCGCGACTGTCGTCCCCCTTACGGATCTGGGGGGCTGCGGACTTCCTGAACGAATCCCCGACGTGTGCGCTGCATCTCGATGGGAAAACAGCGAAGCAGAAATGAGAGCGCGAGGGGGGCCACTTTACCGGGAAATGCAGTGCGGAGGAAACCGGGAGAGCTTCTTCAAAGATGAGCGGTGGAGGGTCCATAAGATGACACGGACCCCGAGCGACTCCACTGCAGGGGGGCTGCACCTCGCTCCGGAATGTTGGGCAAACAGGTGAATGGAGGGGCAAACTAGTCGGATGCAGAATGAGAAGCACACGAGGATGCGCGACGGGAGCGGAATGAAAAGCAGGCGAATGGAGACGACGTGCTCTCTGCGGTGCTGCTGGTCGTCAAGAAGATGAGGGGTTTCAAGGTGGGGGAGACGACGGCTGGCAGGGTGGTGGTGGGGTGGAGGGGTTCTCATACCTTGCGTTTACGTTCGGCTCGCTCCCTGGAGCGCCTCCGCCGTTCTCGCACTTTTTCGTTCTCCTTCTCGTTTTTCAAGTCGAGGGCTGCCTCCAGCTCCCTCGCTTTTTTAATGTGTGAAGCAGCGTGAGCCATGGTCTTGCAGCAGTGAAGGACGAAGAGCAAAAACCTTCACGGATTTTGAGGAACGGGACCACGAGATTCCAGGTGACTTCTGGCCAAGGGCACTCACTGGCTCACAGCCAAAGGGTTTTTTTTTTCTTTCTGTCACTGGAGCAGCAGCCGCCCCCGCCGCCGCACGCCGACTCCCCGCACAAACTCAGAAGACTAAAGATCTGGCCGGAGATCCCATCGCCGGAGTCGAGGAGGGCGGGGCGGTGAGGCGGAGGGCGGGGCCTGAGCCCGCTGAGGCAGGTAAGCAGACGGCCGAGCGGAGCTGCTCAGCATTGCGGAGATAGCAGAGGTGCAAGGCAAAGCCTGAGATTTGGAAAGTAGATGCCCTTAAAGAAAGAAATAAAAAGAAAAAAACAAAAAAAAAAGCAAACATTCCTAAGATGGAATCATCAATAATAAAGAAAAAAGTAGATCAAATAATACGGGGGGGTGTTAACACACGAAAGGGGGTGCCTTTGGGACCCAGCAGGACTGAATCGTACGTCTATAACGAGGAAGGAGCCACACACAGAAAAAAATAGGGGGAGCAGTGGAGGGAGGAGGAAGAGGAGGAGATGAAGAAGACATGAGAGACGAGAAGACAGCAGCGAGAGGTAGGAATGGTGCAGTCTGACTTAATGACTCGCTGCTGCTGCTGCTCACGCCTGCCTGCCTGCCTGCTTGTACCACAACATCGCAGCTACAGAGAGACAAACGACACCTGCGAGCAGCGATGGCGCAAATCACTGAGGGAGCAGCGCCTCTGGGGAGCCCACACTCCACCCTTTCCCCCCATTTCAGTTTTATTGAAACCTCCCACGTGTTTTTACACGAGCATGTTTCCACCTTCATCTCTGGCTACTGGTAAACTGGAGCCTGAGGCGGCGGAGTGGCGAATACCAGCAGGCTGAGCCCGCTGCTGACCGGACTGGCCCAGAGCTCAACCTTCACAAGGGACACTCGAGAAAGCGCGCAGGCGGCGACAACATAAATGCAGAGCACTGGCGACCACTACCGGCTGGAATGTCGCGGTGCGGGATTACAAATTCAGAAAAAAAAAAAAAAAACATCAAATGTATAAACAGATACAGTAGTAGGACAGGAGGAAATTCTCACGAACACGACTGACCATCAGACAACCTGTCACCACATGCGTGAGACACGACAAAGATGTGCCCGTTTGGAGATTTGCTCTGTTTTATAGTCATAGCACTCCGCTCTTAATAAAACTTCCTTTATTCTCACAGAACAGGTGTACAGTTTGGGTCGATTGGTTTTCAACTGAAAGAGAGATAGATAGTCAGTCAGTCAGTCATTCTCCAACCCACTATCTTCTAACACATGGTCACGGGGGCCTGCTGGAGCCAATCCCAGTCAACACAGGGAGCAAGGCAGGAACAAATCCCTGGGCAGTGCGCCAACCCACCGCAGGACACACTCACACACCCAGACGCCAAGCACAATGTACAATCGTCAATGGACCTAACCTGCATGTCTTTGGACTGTGGGAGGAAACTAGATAGATAGATTTCAGCGTAGTTGGCAGGATCCGATAGACAGACAGATAGATATTTTAGCATAGTTGGCAGGATCAGATAGATTAAATATTGACAGATATGAAAGGTACTATATAAGAGGTCGATCGATATAAAGACACTAGATAAAAGGTAATTATAATAAATAATAATCAAAGGTACTGTGCAACAGATGGATATGTAAAGCACTCTGTCCTTTAGATTAACAGTTCGATAGGTAGGCCTATATAAAGGCACCATATACTGTAGCAGATACATATAAAAGGTGTATTAATAGATATGAAATGTGCTAAATATATATGAAAGGCACTATATAATAGACCGATCTACATAAATGTACTAAATAAAAGATAAACATAACAGACGTTCACTTTACAATAATCATATGAAAGGCATTATATAATAAAAATAAACGAAAACATGCTGTGTAATAGATAGATGGACAGAGATAGTATTATTAGCACGGTATAGTCTATCATTATTATTTATTAACATATTTATTATTAATATTATTAGAGGATTTTATGGCCCTTATTATTCTGTGAGTTCATTAACCAAACGCCAGGATTATTAAGCACACCCTTAACTTGTAACTTCTATTATTATCAATAATAATAATAATACAAATAATAATTATCATGAATAGATCATACAAGCTGCACTAACATTAATGTCTGAGCTGCCTGCCGTTGCCTTACTGCTGAGGGTCCCATTTTCCTTTAAAACAAAACTCAATAAAACAATATAAACGAAGTGTGAAATAACTGGTTACAATAATGACGTTACATTACAATTGAAATAATAATAACAATCCATTTCTTCATCCCTGTTTTCATTTCAGGGTCCCTAAGGTCTTGAGCCCCTCCTGACACACACACAGGGTCTCGGTCACTGGGATAGTTTAGAGTTGTCAGTTAATCTCAGGGGGTGAAGTCAGACCACCACAGAGAGAATGTGCCGACTCCACACAGTCGAGTGCAGGATGTGAATGGGGGTCACCAAACTGTGCTGTGGTAGACCCTGCCCCCCACCTAACAGCAGTCACAAGCACCCCCAACACCACCCCCACTCCTCCTCTTCCTCTTTTTGCTATTTGTACAAATCTCCAACAAGAAACCCCCCCGCTTGCTCATGAGGGCCACTGTATGATGATGGAATTCATGCCAGGCACTACCTGCTCAGATTTCCTTCATTCTCTAGCTGGTGACCCTCATCTCCTGCCCGCAGCTCATGGAGGGTCCAAGAGTACACACCATTCAACATTCTTGGAATAGCTGAAGCCCCTTCTGACGGTCACTCAGTCTTATTTACACAACGCCATCTCACCGGATCAAGTGAAGCTGATCAGTAAGGAAAGGTTTGGAGTTCCCAGGTAGATGTTGTCACCGATGGCCGGCTGGCTGCCTGTCCTGATGCAGAGCTGCTTAAGAAAGATAAAGACTTGTGTGTAAGACACCAGACTGGCGGCCATTCCATAAATTCCAGCAGAAGGCACCTGCACAATCAGCTGCATGGAAAATATAAAGAGGTCCTCGGCTAGTCCTGATTACCTACAGAGACCTCCAACAAGCCCACCTGTTGTGTTAGCATGTGTCTCGTTCTTTATATAGACGTGCAATGACAGGAGTCAGCGCCTCATAGAGTGTTCAGATCTTTTTGTGTAACCTCTTGACCTGCTGTCACATGCTGTCCACAGGACTTGGAGGGGGGCATGGAGTCTAAATATTATATAGCGCCTTTCATGGTGAGCACTATCACAAAGCAAAGCTTGCACTTCACTAATTTAAAACATACAACTTTATATTATATAGCGCCTTTCAATCTGAGCACTATTACAAAGCACTGCTGCATGTTAAGCTCAGAATTACTTAATCCTAGTCAGGCTGGCAGCTGCCCGTAGCCTGCTTTGGTAGCCCTTGATACAAACGAGAAGTCACCCCCAGGTGGGAAGCCAGTCCATTTCGGCACACTGCCATATATAATGACATTTTAGCCTAAAATGAGTTCCATGTAAGAACCCCACAGAGAAACAGGGAGAACATGCAAACACCACTCAGACAAGAGACACAAGCAGTGTCCACATCCACGAGCCGGTGCCAGTAACACTTTGCCACCCATTCTGCAAACAGCTAGTTCTCATGTACATGGTGTGCAAAAGTAATTGCCCCCCATGCCTATCTTACTTTTGCCCATTTCAGACAATGACTGGCCTCCAACCTTCAGGCTAAATGTCCTGTTAGATGACAAAGGGCAGCTCTGGTCACCTGTTTATAATTTCGATGGACAGAATTTCTAGCCACAGTGAAGAGGTGGAAGAGGTCCAGTTTGGTGACCTCAGGATAGCAGCTCCGTTTTTTTGCAGGTCGTGGTCTGAGGTCATATGCTTCTCAGCTGGAAACGGGTGGAGTGTCCTCTCCAGATTGGGCAGGAGCTGCTGCCACAGGTAAAGGAGTTCAAGCATCTTGGGGTCTTATTCTCGACTGAAGGAGGAAGGGACCGATAGATCAACAGGCGGTTCGCAGCGGTGTCCACTAGTTATGTGGGCATTGAACTGGTCAGTCAGGGTGGGCCGAAAGGCAAAGCCTAACGATTTCACCAGTCGATTTACGTCCCCCACCCCTCAACTATGGCCACAAGCTTTGTGTAGTGACTGGAAGAACTCAGCTGTAGATACAAGTGGCAGAGGTGGACTCCCTTCACAAGCTGTTTGGGCTCAGCCTTAGAGAGAAGGTGAGGGGCACTGAGTAGAGCTGCTGCTCCTCCACATTGAAATGAGCCAATCGAGGAGGAGGAGGAGAAGGAGGCTCGGGCCTTCGAGTCGGGTGCCATCTGGACATGGAGCTGTTTCGGGCACATCTGGCCGGGTGGAGACCTCAAGGCAGACCCTGGACATGCTGGATTGATTCTGTCTCTCAGATGGCATGGGAACATCTCAGGATCCCCCCAGCGGGGAAAAGGGACATCTGGCCATGTTTACTAAGACTGCCGAATCTGAATGAGTGGCAGAAAATGGATGGACGGGATATCAGGCAGAGGGTCAACAGATGACACAAGACAAATGACAGAAGAGGATGGAGCGATTCACCTTCTTGAACCTGTGCTTGGTCACCAAATCTCTAACGGGTCCATTAAAACATCTGTGACCCCACCTGGTCATGCCTGACTCCATCTTATCATCCGGGGAACTCCACCAAGCCAAGGCTGCCTGGCTTAAAGAGCAAAGCTGGAATGATTCAAAAAGCAAAGGACAAAAATAACACCAGACATGCATCACGTCACCGGCAGGAAAATCAATGAGCCAATCGATGAAGACGACGGATGGCCTTGCGAATTCCATTAAGCGTCCTCAGCAGAGCAGGAGAAGTCCAACTAATGCTGGCCAATCAACACCCCCACCACCACCACCAAAACAAAATGCACCCAAGTGGAGACCAAAGAGCGAAACGAAAAATTGGGGGTTTGCAAGCCCCGTCAACCATATCAGGGCTGATGCCACCCACCCGGTGATTTATGAAGACTATGGAAGTGCATATGAAATAATAATCATCGTCATCATCATCATCCTCATTTACGTTTCTATAGCGCTGCTCTCACTGCTCAGATCACTACACATAAGAGTGAGGGGTCACTTCATACATCACCAATGTTCAGTGCCCACATGGATGATGTGATGGCAGCCATTTTGTGCCAGTATGCCCACCACACAGTAGCTATTAGGAAGTGAATTGATTAGAGAGACGGTTAGCCAATCAGAAACAGGAGATGATTAGGGGGAGCAGAATGACCAGGCCATGGTGGGCAGTTTAGCCCGGACATCGGGATACACCCTGCTCTTCATTATCTTTAATGACCACAGGGAGTCAGGACGTTGATTTGACATCTCATCTCACAGGTGTCACCAACTCTTACAGCCCAGCGTCCCTGTCACTGCACTGCGGCATTGGGATCCACACACAGACCATAAGGTAAGCACCCCCAGTTGCCTTCTCCAGCGTCTTCTTCCAGCAGCAACCCAAGCTTTTTCCTAGATGGCTTCCCATCCAAGTCCTTGCTGGGCCTGAACCTGCTTAGCTGCAGGTGGGTGACCCGCTCTGAAGTGCGGGTGGGGTGGCTGCTGGCCTGTACCTTGTGTCCCACCACAGTAAAGGGTTGCCAGTGTGCTCCATTAGGCTGTCCTTTCTGTTGTCATCATGTCAACGGGCACACACTAAGGGGACACCTGTAGTGGTCCACAACAAACCCACCCCTTTGGATTGGTTTCTGATGCAAAGCCAAATTGAGCTGCAGAAGAAGACATTACGGCTACACTCGGACCACTGTGTCACAATATACCCCTCTGTTTCCTGGTTGGCCTGGGAACACCTCGGTATACCCCAGAAAGAGTTGGGAAGAGGTGGTGGAGGAAAAAGATATCTGGGTCAGGGCCATCTTAATAATAATAATAATAATAATAATAATAATAATAATAATAATAATAATAATAAATGTATGTATATAGCGCCTTTCCCTTGCCCACTACCAGCATCATATGCTGCTGGGCAAAGTAGTGTGCTGGGATCCCAGTTTTAATAGCAAAACCGAAACATCCACAAGCATCAGTAACATCGTGGACCCCAATGCTGCTGGAGACCCCCACCATGCCCATTGTGCCCATATGTGAAGATGGTCCTGAATTTTCTGGAGACGTTTACTTAGACTGTTGCCTCTGTGACTCTGACCTGGACAAGTGGTAGAACATCGATGGATGGATGGATGGATAGATGGATGGACGGATGGAATGGTAATGTCAGATGTCAGGTGGGGGGTGAACACTTTTTCACAGCACAACTACGTTAACGTCAAAGACAGATGACAGCAGGGGGCAGTGCAGTTCATCATCTTGGACCTGCGCCCCCTTAAAAAGCCCCCCGTATGTTCAGTGTAGATAGACCTTTATGGCAGGTGTGACTGGGCATCAAGAGGGTGGAGTAGATGAGGGAATCGTCAACAGCCCATGGACTTCCTGGGGGTCTTCAGAACACATTTAGGGGTCTGCGGTTGTACCATCTTTACTTTGATAGAGACGCTTTGGTAATTAAGAAGAAGAACAGGATGGCTATGGTGAAGAAAACCCGCCGAGGAGAACGTCCACCAAATGCTGAGCAGGGGCTCCCGGGCCCACCACTCACACGGTGCCTTCAGAAGATCTTCGGACCCCTCACTTTGGTAACGTTCTGTGATGCTACAGTCTTGTGCTAAAATCCTTTCAATTTAACACCCCAGAATGATGAAGCGGAGACAGCAGTTTTTGTAAATATATTAAAAAAATTAATAAATAAAAATTGATTACAAATAAAACAAATTAATAAAATATTTAAAATATATATATATATATTCATATATAAAAAAATATGCCACTGGCACAAGGGTTCAGACCCTCGGCCATCGACACTTCAAGTTTGGCTCAAGTCTATTGGCTAGAATTCCGATGCTTTTACGATTACTTTGGTGCCCACCTGTGGTCAATTCCATGGATTGGGCAGATTAGGAAAGGCGCACAGCAGACTATTGAGGGTCCTACAGGGGAAGAAAAACCAAACTGTGAGGTCCAAGGAGCTGCCAGTGGAGCTCAGAGATAGGATTGTGGGGAGGCAAAAATCTGGAGCAGGCTGCAGCATTGAAGGTTTCCAAGAACTCAGTGGTCTTCTCAAATGGAAGACGTTCAGAACAACCACAACTGGCCACCCAAGCAGACTGGCCGGGCAATGGAGGTAGAGGGGCTAAGTTTAGACAGGTGGCCAAAAAAATCTTGATGGTCACTCTGCCTGAGCTCTGGAGAACCTGTGTGGTGATGGCAGAAACTTCCAGAAGGACTTCCATCATCATTGCCACACTCCACCGACCTGCGCTTTATGACAAAAGTGGCCAAACCGAAGCCTCTGCTCAGCACAAGACACACACAGGCCAACTTGGCACCTAAAGGACCTGTGACTGTCTGGTCTGGTGAAAGTGAGATTGGCATCACATCTGGAGGGCACCGGGCACCACTCGTCACCTGCGCACTAATGCCATTCCAGTGGTGAACTATGGTGGCATTAGCATACTCGGAGACTGAGGGAAAACTGGATGGAGCAAAGTTTAAAGACATTCCTTATGAAGACCCCCTCGGATCATTCAGGACCTCAACTGGGGTCATCGGGTCACAAAGACAACACAAGAGCGACTTTGGGACAACTCAGTGAATATCCTTGAGTGGCCCAGACTTGAACCCAACTGAACGTCTCTGAAGAGACCCTGAAGAGAGCTGCTCACCAGTGGTCTCCATTGCAGCTGACAGAGCTTGAGGGAATCTACAGACAAGAATGGCAGAAAACCCCCCAAATCCAGGAGGGTCAGGTTTGTGGCATCAAATCCAAGAAGCCTTCAAGCTTGAATGGCCACCACCATGAAGTACCGAGGGAAGGGTCCCAATCCTTGTCTCAGTTTTTGATTTCTGATAAATCTGGAAAATTCCTAAACTCCTGTTTTCGTCATTCGTCATTCTGGGGGTCTTGAGTGTTGGTTGACGATGGAAAAGAAGTGAATTGAAACGACTTTAGCACAACATGTGACCAAAGTGAGGGGTCTCAAGACCCTGTGAAAGGGTAAGTCACGTGTGAGCGTTGGCCATTTGGTGGATGTTCTCCTCGTTGCTGCCATCCCGTCCTTCCCGTTTTCTTTCTTTATGTAACCAACTGCAATACAGAAAGCGTCCCCATCAAATTTGGACCCTTTAAAACATCCGAAGAACGCGAGAATATCATCGGCTCATGTATCTGTCATTATTAAGAGTAAGAAGACCTGAAAGTAACGACATGTCAGTGAGACACAATGACGAGTTTCAATCTGAAAATCCTGGGATGTGTGCGGCAGGCTGCTGGAGAAGTTCTGCTGGTCCATACACTGAAAAACATATAACATTGATGTTCATTCAACGTAAATTCTGTCTTTCAAGCAACTTAAGGTTAGTCTTTTAGTGTTGCAGCTTGAAATATTTGGTTTCAGATCATCGTGTGCCATGTTGGAGGGGCCATTTGTATATTCTTCCAGTCGAACTGGGGAAGAGACTTGAGCTGAAAAGACGCACAACGCCAGAAGAACCTTCCGGGAAAGTCTGCACCATCACGGGGTCTCAACTGGACACACTGGGAGCTCTTGTGGAGAAGAGAACGGTGGCAACATGAAAAATGCCCTCCAGGTGGCACTGTCTCTCTCGCTCTCGGAACACACATAGTGAGGTAAGAGGCGCCTCTGCGGGCCTCGGTCCTCAATTCAGTAAGTCCTCCTGATGTATTACTTAAGTCCATTTTGAAATTTCTGGCTGATGAATATTATTGATTGATCGATCGATTGATCGATTGGCCATATTATTTGTCCTGTGACTCCGCATTCCTTGTTTTTTTATGTTTCTGTCACTGTATGCATTTACGTTTCTCCTCAGGGTTAATAAAAGTTTATCATCGTAGTTTTCTCAAAGTTCAGGGGACTGTCCCGATGTGCCATTAACGTGCTCTGTCCGGCGGGACCCTTTGTGTTTCCCAAGTGGGTCACATACAGGACTTCATGAACCGCTTCACCCTCGTGATCCTCGTAAACGAACTGTTCAGCTTTAGATCGAGTGTACGATGCTCTTAGCGTTTGGGCGCTTTTGGGAAACTCAACTCTCGTCAGCTAGGAATTCTTAGCCAAGAAAGAGAGGCCAGCAGCTGCTGGGGATGCCCGCCGTTGGTGAAGCCTGCAGGAGAAGCCGCCCCGTGTAGGAATGCGGCCCACTGGGAAAGTGAACACGTCCTCCGGTAACACGACACGACACTTGAGGGGTGTGTTGGTTTGGGTAGGATGAGCTCAACATCTCTGTGCTGCTGAGTAGCCAAGAAAACGGAGGAAAATATGGAAAAACTTGAATAGGGGGAGTTGGGTGGGAGTAACAAGAGGGACAATGAAAGGTGAAATAGACACAACAGTCTGTCTCGTATTTAGTGCCTCTCACATCTAGCCAGCTATTTAATCTATCTGTTTTCACAGTGCCCCCCCCCCACGTCTGTCTATTATATGGACTGCCTTTCATACACATCTCTCTATTATATAGCGCCTTTCACAGCTATCGGTTACATTTAGCTTTGTCAACCTAGCCTTCCCAATCTATCTATTTCATAGTATCTTCCACATCTAGTACCTTTCAAACAGATCTATTATATATAGTGCCTTTCACATCACTCCTCCCATTATATAGTGCCTTTCAAATGTCTGCTTCATAGTGCATTCCAGATCTGCCTATTGCCTATAGTGCATTTCCTATAGAGCTATATTATTATATAGTGCCTTTCAAACCTGCCCATTGCATATAGTGCCTTTCATAGAGATCTATTTTATAGAGAGTTCCATATCTGCTAGATATAGATCCTTTAACATCTAGCTACCCATCATATTGTGCCTTTCAAATCTACATATTTTTCTTTCTGTGTCATAAAAGCTTCATATCTATTATATATAGCGCCTTTCACATCACATCTCCCATTATATAGTGCATTTCAAACATGTCTGCTTCATAGTGCATTCCAGATCTGTCTATTGCCTATAGTGCATTTCCTATAGATCTATATATCATATAGTACTTTTCAAATCTGCTCATTGCATATAGTGCCTTTCATAGAGATCTATTTTATAGAGTTCCACATCTGCTAGATATAGATTCTTTAACATCTAGCTACCCATCATATTGTACCTTTTAAATCTATATATTTTTCTTTCTGTCATAGTAGCTTCATATCTGTTATATATCATGCCTTTCATACGGATCTATTTATTATATAGTGCCTTTCATATTTATCCACCTTTTATATAGTACCTTTCGAAGCTATCTGTTTCCTAGTGTTTTCCGCACGTGTCTATTGTATATAATGCATTTTTCTTATCAGTTTATTATACAGCTACATATTATATGGCACTCGAATGCGGCCACTGGCCCAGGTCTGTGTGGAGTCCATACGTTCTCTTCATGGAAACGCTCGTTTTCTTCCATATCACCAAAATGGTGCGTTTTCGGCTAATTAGCGACTCCTATTAACGACTCCGTGGGCGCGTGTGGCTGCCCGGCTGCGCGTCTAAACGCTGCGATGAACGACTGCCGGGACGTGGCGCTTGTGAGGCGAGCTACAGGCGCCATCTAGTGGCAAAATTCCGAAATGCCACACAAATCGGAATTAAAACGAGTCGCGGAAATAAATCATCTGCAGCGGGCGGTGCCACTCGGACCTCGAGGTCGGGAATTTACGGTTTGGTGGGTGGGCTCGATGGCAGACACGCACTACTACTGCAAAGATTACATCGGTGAAGTTGTAAAGATCACCCCAAAGCATTTAAAGTTGACTTAAAACTGCCGAGAATCGTAACTCTGTATGGACATCGAAGCCTAAAAGCAAAATCCGCCTCCTCGTGTTCAGAATCTGACAAGAAGCAGTTAAAGTTACTCCTAACCCGCGCTCACTCCGTCCTTCTGGTCCGAGTGCTGCTCCTGCCTTGCGCCTGATGTTGCTGGGATCGGCCCCAGCTATACCACGACTCAGCTCAGGAGAAGCAGGTTTGGATGGAAACTGAATCGAGGGATGTTGTCACATCATTAACGTCATCTATGGCCGCAGGACTGTCTGATACGTCTGACTTTCCGGGTAAACTCAGCGAAATCGGCTCAGCGTGCGCTTTCAAAAAAATCGGCAATCGCGTCTTGCAGATTCAGCGTTTTTTTTTTTGCCGAGTATTTTCCTTGACATACCCCACGTGACAGAAAGCGTGAAATGTTAAGAGTTGATTGGAATTGCAAGTTAGTGACCACATGCAAGGCGGCCAAGAATCCCCCAGCTCTTTCTGAAATACACTACAACCCTGGTGCTGCTCCTGCTTTGCGCCCGAGGATTGCTGGGATTGGCTGCAGCTGCCCCACGACCTCTTCCCGGTTAATCCTGGATGGATTTCTCTTTGTAGGTTGCCATGGTGATACACAGTCCAGCGCTACACTGCCTCACAGTCCCAGGGGAATCGGACTCTTGTCGCTGCGTAGGTCACACGTGCACGTTCTCTTCTCGGTCACTGTCGCCGGTACTGGATGACTGAGTACTGTGGTCAAAACTTTATTTTATTGAAAATCGAGCAGTTTGGGCCCTGATGTGTGTGTGTGTGTGTGTGTGTGTGTGTGTATATTCATCCAGCGATGGGCCGGCGTCCTGTCCAGGGACTGTTCCTGCCCGACTCCCGGTGAGCCTCCTTACGTCCCCGCTCAGGAAGGGCGCGTTTAGAAAATGGACGAATTGAGGGACAGTTAAAGCACTTTGAACATTGTGAATATTTTGATTTCCTTCATCAAACTGACGTTTTTAAAATTAAATACGTTGTCAAGGTGGTTTGCTGAGACCGCCGCGCCGCTCTTTGCACTGACCACACATTCAGCCTTAAGACGCGGACACGCAGACATACACACGCGCGCGGTCATTTCAATGGCTGTTTGGGGGTCTGTTTGTCGACGTCGATGTCTATGTGACGTGTAAAAGAGGAGAATACAGAATTCAAAATCTACAAGTTGAACTGACGTCTCTCAAGAAGAATTTGAAACAATAAAGTAATCTGGAGTTTATGTATTTTAAGAGCGTTGATCCGTTTATGAATGATTGTATTCATTGATTATCAGCATATTTACATCAGCTGCTGCCAAAAAAATTTAAAATTCAATTTACCCTTTATTAGAGACTTATTTTAGAAACTGCGTGTATTCAAAACGATCTAACAGACCACGCCCCTTTCATAGAACTCCGCCCATGACGTCTATTTTACCCCCACAACTCAAATGATGTGCAGGGTGGGTGGTTTGGTGACTCCAAGTGGCCCCTCCCGTGTGTGTCACTGTGTGCCCTGCTCCCGTTCTCCTTGGAATGGGCTCGCCCACCCTCGTCTTAATGTATTGGCACAACGGACACTGGCCTGGGATCCCAGGAGTTTAGGGGCCCACGATGTTTCTGATGCCAACGTATGTTTCTTTTGTGCGGTCAAAACAGGGTGCCCAGCGCACTACTTTGCCCGGGGGCTTAGGATGCTGTTAAGACGGCACTGCGACCCCTGAATTTAATAAAGCAGGTTTTAAAAATGTTATGTAGTCCGAATGGAAGATACTGCAAACTGGCGAGAAGAAATTCGTTCCTTTTCATTGATGTGTCGCTACCGGACATAACCACGAGGTGGCAGCAGTCTACTGCACTTCCAAAGTCTTCGCGTCTCGATTTTTTTTTTTTTACATAAATCTTTATTGACAAGATTATAAGCGTAAAATGTCTGAAAAAAGCAAAGACAACGGATTACAAGCTCTGTACACATATACTTAGGGGGGGTTTTGTAAATTGTATACACAAATAATGTTAAAAGGTTAAAATCAATTCAAGTAAATAGAGATTCAAGACTTTGAAATTGATAGATAGATAGGAAAAATATATGAGAGAGAGATTGATATAATAGATAGATGGATAATAAAAGGCAGTATATAATAGATAGATAGATAATAAAAGGCACTATATGATAGATAGATAGATAGATAGATAGATAGATAGATAGATAGATAGATAGATAGATAATAAAAGGCACTATATAATAGATAGATAGATAGATAGATAGATAGATAGATAGATAGATAGATAGATAGATAGATAGATAGATACTATTAATGGCACTATATGATAGATAGATAGATAGATAGATAGATAGATAGATAGATAATAAAAGGCACTATATAATAGATAGATAGATAGATAGATAGATAGATAGATAGATAGATAGATAGATAGATAGATAGATAGATAGATACTTTATTAATCCCAAGGGGAAATTCACATAATCCAGCAGCAGTATACTGATACAAAGAAACAATATTAAATTAAATAGTAATAAAAATGAAAAAAAATTAAAAATAAAATTAATGTTAGCATTTACTCCCCCGGGTGGAATTGAAGAGTCGCATAGTGTGGGGTCTCCTCAGTCTGTCAGTGGAGCAGGACGGTGACAAAAGTCTGTCACTAAAGCTACTCCTCTGCCTGGAGATGACCCTGTTCAGTGGACTTTTGTCTTTTGTCTTTTGACTTAAGTGGACTGTTATTGTGTTTTTCCCCTTAGTATTCTTGCTTCTTTCCAATGTATTCGCATTCACTCATTCATTCACTGCACTACTTATCCGAGACCAGCTAGCGGGGCAACAGTCTTATCAATGAGGGCCACACGTCTCTTTCCCCAGCCACACTTGCCCACCTATACTGCGGGATCCCAAGGCGTCTCCAGGGCGTCCAGTACACATAATCCTCGAAGCAGGACCAGGATCCTCCTCGGGGGTCTTCCCGGTCATGACCATAAAACCCCCGCTTTGGGGGCTGCATTCAGATGCACGAACCCCCTCAACTGGCGTCTGTTATTGCGGAGGATCAGTGGGTCCACTGCCAGACCCCCTCTTTGCCTCCCACCCAGTCTCTACGGCTGTATGTGCTCATGTGAAATGGTGTCGAGTTAATTACCCTCCTGGACTGTTGCAGAGCGGAGTGTCGCCAGTCTAACGTAGAGCTCAGCCTCGTGACCGCAACTGACAGCGTCCGGCCACTCCGTTTATCCGGCCATTGAAAGACACGGGAGCGTCAGACTGAGTGCTGCAGCCCACCGTCTCTGTGACCCTGAATGATTTAGTTAACCTGCCTGTGCTCGCAGTGCAAGTGCAAGAAATCGAACACGAAGCTCACCGTAAGGCGCTTTATAAGGAGAACAACGTCATGCAGATGTTTCCACGTTTTTTATTTTTATCGCTCAGATATGGAGCTCAAACCTGCAGCCTGAGCCTTACATTTCTACCACCTTAGCTAGCAGACCAGACTCGTGACAGGGCGCTATATACAACCACAAGATGATCACTTGAATCCCCGGGTGAGCCTGACTGAGCCAGTTTGCTCCAAACAGATAGAGAAGTAAAAGCAGTGCTGGATTAATGTAACCATATAAGCAAAGTAAGCACATGCTTAGGGGCATCAAGGGTAAAGGGGGCACCACAAACATTTTATCACATAAATTATTAAATTCATTTGATTTGTAGCCTTTTTCAAAATGCAATAAAAATGAATAATGCCTCCCTGTACCTCCCTATGCCGTCACCGTTCGTAGATGGCGCCTTACAGTGCGCTCTTCATGCTGGTGCCATCTACAATGGGCAATTCCCGTTTCATGGTGATTCCCTTAAACGCCATGTTATGTCAAAGTATTGTGAAAAGAATTCGACTCAAAACAATATGTTTTTATATTTTTAAATAATAGTTAATAGTTGGTTAAAATTATTATCACGTAATTGTTGTGTTTCGTGAATGATCTGTTATTTAACTTAAAATAAATTTCTAGTGCGTAGAAAGCGTTATTTTCTGTTTTAAGCAAAACCAAAAAATCATCCCAGTTTGAGGAAAAAATATTCTTGTAAGTCTATTTAATTCTATTCTTGGATATTTTAAAATGCATTTACATTATGTAAAAGTGAAAATCGTACAGCTGATTACTATTGGATAAAACTGTTTATAACTTTTTTTACTAATACAGATTTATTAACAAAATTTTCACAAAATATTCTTCAAATCTCGTACTAAGAATGGGTGTAAATAGATTTGCTAAATTGACACAAAAGCCAGAATTAAATTAAATAATCAAAATAGTAAATCTACGGTTTTCATGTCAAATTGTTTTGTTTAATTTCGAATTTTCGATATTAAAATAAAATTTAATTTTCTAGTTTGTTATTGTTTTAATATTTTGAATTGCTAGTGTAAGGGGGCCCCAAAATGACTTCGTGCTTAGGGCATCTAAGGGTCTTAGTAAAAAACTGCATTGTAAAGAGCACGGTGTTCGTTCCTGAAAGGCGCTATATAAAATGAAGGCCCACATATCAAGAGTCTTTATCAATTGATAACTCAGGTGTACTGAACTGCTATTTCCTCTTGAATGAGTTAAACGGATCGCCTTGCCGTGAGAATTGGAGGAAGCGCCTTTGAGAATAGCGGGGTGTGAATTCCCGGGTTTGGCCAGCAGATGGCAGCGCAGGGCTAACTTCCCCAGCTCGGTCGATGCACTGAACGCACAAATCCCGGGAGGCGCTCACATTTCACGGTAAACACTTTTACGAGTAAACTGAGCTTCTAACCCCGAGATAGACTTGCATGTGACGCACACGTGAGAAGGACGTAAAAGAATAAAACGCGACATTACAAGACTGTCATTTTCATTGTCCTCAATGACAGGAAGTCGGGCTTTTTCAGTTTGTTTATTGATAAGAAAATAAAAGAAACGAAGAACGCTACACACAAGGAGGAGAATCGGTCTGAACATTTTAATAAAAAAAAACCCCAAAAAACTCAATATAAGGCAGTCATTCTGATGGCCTTCCATTTTACATGGAATTCAAATCAGCCCCTTAAACCACCCCCCCCACCCGCCATAAAAGTGGGCAAGTAGACTGACACTGAGAAGCTACCAAGAGCATTAAATCCCACAGCTCTTCTGCGTCCTTTAATTAGGCACTCAACGGTAAGGACCGGACATGGCGACCGTGAAGATCTGACACGTGATCGCCAGCCCAGCTCTCATATTTGACTGCTTTTGTTCCTACTCCAAACACCTTGGTGCTGCACTTGTGATGCCAAACGGCGTATTCTAAAATGTAAACAGCAAAAGAAAGAAAGAAAGAAAGAAAGAAAGAAAGAAAGAAAGAAAGAAAGAAAGAAAGAACGTTCAAGTTCAAATCGATTTCCACCGCGGAGCACCGTGAAATTCTTACTTTCTGAACTGACCTTAATGACTTCAGGATGCCCACTGAAAATATGAATGAATTAAAAAAAATTAAGAAAAAATCTAGGAGCGACATTAAAGGAGTAGGAATTTGTCCTCGTATTTTACATACTGGTAATTGTGAGGAGCGGAAGAATTGTGTGACTCAGGAACAGACTGATGAGTGGAAGGCGCTGAATTGGAAAAGACAAAAAACCAAATATGGGGGGTGGGGGGAGACCGGGGTGGGGGTCTCACCAGCCAAACAAAATGCGCAGACTAAATGGCCTCCTCCCGTTTGTCAAACGTCTTAAGCAAAAAACACTGGACGTCTATCATCCAGGATGGATATTACTGGGCAACTGAAGGAAGATCATTTATTATCAGATAAACAACATCAATGCAGTCTACTATATAGCGCCTTTCATGGTGAGCACTTGACTTGTATTTAAAACAAATTACACATTTCAGCCGTATTGTACACTTACTCTCACGTTTTTAAAGAGAATGGTGGTGTTCGGGCTAAGGACCTGCACCCTAAACCTACCTTCCTACCTTCCTCAAATCCCCTAAGCCTACCTGTGCATCACCTCAAACATTTCCCAACTAATCCACGATCACATTTGGAACCTCATGATAAAGCGAGAAGACGCGTGAGTAACACGTGAAGGAACGCTCGCGCACACCACGCTAAGCTGGTCCATTTTTGAAAATGACTCAAGATTGGCACCACTTCACCAACACCCAGCCCCGCCCCAAACATCAAGCCCCGCCCCAAACATATGACTCCGCCCCACCCCATTCCCCAGGCAGCACCAAGGCTTACTTTGAATGACTACAAATAGGAGCAGGTGTTAATTAGTGGTGCTAGTGGGGGTCAGCGGGGCAATTGGGGCAATTATATCAGACTCGGCCTTCATTTACTGTATGTGGAAATTTACTGTCATTGTGGAATCAGAGGATAAAAAATGTCAGTAAGAGACTTTCTTCTTATATGCAAATTGCAGTAACTTTTTGATTTTACTTGTAAATCGTGGAAGTCTGCTCATTAAAACAATTCCTTTATTTTTCCAGTAGGGAGTGTGGCGAGCTCGGTGTCACCCAATCATATTGTCACACAGACAGGTGGTCCACAAACTCAAAAGCACCCTTATCTCAGTGGGTGAGCCGCCACTTTTCTGACCCACTGATGGCATCTGTTGGCATGCTAGGACTTTGGGCAGGACAAAGATTCTTGTAAAATAAATGTCATCTTCGTGCTTTTTATAAAGTGCTCTGTGTATACATTGATGCTCGCTTTCTTTTTGTGTAAGTCAACCCATATTTTATATATGGAAATGCCATGATGCCAACAGGGCATCATCTAGAGTGGCATTTAGTAAGAACACGGGCATCAAAGGCTTAGTCTCAGTTATGCAAACAATGCATGCAAGTTAGTAGACGTCAAAGAATCGTGACAGAGTGCCGACTGCACTCCAGGAAAGTCTTGTGGAAAAAAAAAAAACGGATGGGACGAAAAGGGAAATGCCAGCAGTGAGTCATTTAATGCCATGCCTGGCAAGTGTGCTCCACGCAGGGCATCATCTTTTCGTTAATGCATTGAGATCTTGTGCAACAAAGGAGCAGCGTCCTTCAGATGACGGTGACGGTTTCAAAATCCACCACCGCATATGCTGCTGCTGCTGCTGATGATGATGATGATGATGATGTACTCATCACTGGGCAGCAGGAAGTGAGGCACTATACACACTGGGAACACATTAGAGCGACATGTGTGTGTGTGTTTTTATTATTGTGTGATCCAAGTGACCAAAATCCTGGCCAACCCAGTAAAGGTGCCCACTTGGACTCACTGATGTGGTGTTAAGAATTTAAGGACTCGTGCCACGTGTGCCAAAGAGGGTTCATGTGACTGCATGCCATCCTTCTGTGGTTATTCCGATGGCCGCGTCCCATTGTTTTATCGTGAAAAATGTCCACAAAAGGTGGTTTTGATTTTTTTTTTGGATTGGTGGACACAGTTAATCATTGAAATGATGAGTTTACTAATCCCGTCTCATGTGAACCCCACCATATTTAACCTTTGGGGGTCCATAGCAAGGGATGCTGCATGCTGCTGAGACCAACCATGTACCCCTGGAAGGATTTAACAATGAATCTCTGAGTACCCTAACAGTGCCCGAGACCACCCTTACACTCAGTTGTCCCCACTGCGATGGCTGAAGTGTCCCTAACAGGGACTGCCTACCATCAATGGCTGGAGTGTTAAATGAGACTCAATCTGAGTGACTATTAGGATTATTCAGATGCCACTTTAAAGCGCCTGAGACCACCCTTACTCTAAATGCTCCCCACAGTTTGGGATGAACCATTCCTTCCAAAGACTGGCTACCTTTCTTAACTGGTACACCTAACTGGGACTGGCGACTCTCAAAGGGTGGAGTGTGAATGGGAATGAAAACTTTGGGCTTTCTAGAGTTTGTTCATTGAGATTTGAATTACTTTGAATTACTCTAACAGATGCTAACAGTAGGATGGTGTGACAAAGTAGAGTCAAGCCACTTGGCACCAGCGTTCAAAGCCTTGAAGACAACGGCCATCTTCCTTCCCTGACCTGAAGTAAAGCACAAGCAGAGTGGCCACTGTGCCTCTCCACATTTGTCACATAAATGTCACAAAGTGAGACCCGGTTACCCGACAGCTGTTGTCTCTCTTTTTTTTTTCCTCCTTTAGCCGACCCGCGCTTCTATTTATCAAGAGGGGACACGGCAGTCGTGGCAATCAGCAGCCCCTGGGGACAATTACAGATGTGGACCAATTCTCGCCACATCACGCCACATCTTGAATTCTCAGGGACTGCTTCAGCCACACCCCACCATGCCCCCTCACTGAACCACGAGAACGGCGATTATTTATTAAAACAGGCCTTTTGACATGAGCTGTGGACCCTCTACACCACAGCCACTTGGTGACTTGTCTCTGCTAGTCCTGTGTGTCACCAGAGGTGGCCAGCTGGAGTGCGAGACGTCGGGCTGGAGGTTCTCATCAGAACATTGCATTGTTAAAGCTGCTGAACTGAATTCATTGGGCTAGGGGGGCTGGCAGCATAGGGCAGAATGGTGGGAAGCAGTCCTGGATGGCAACATCAGTCCATCAGAAGCCCCCCACACGGAGTTACTTTGACAAGGCCAATCAGCCCCTCACACCTGGCAAGGACAGGACAGTCAGGATGGGGTCAGAAGAGGGAGGTCGTGTTTTACTAACAGGCTGGAATTCTATGAGGAGGAAACAAAAGGAGACGACCAGAGAGGAGCAGATGAGATGATTGATCTGGACTGGCAGAAAGCATTTGATGAGGTGCCACGTGAGAGGTTGGGCATCAAGTTAAAAGAAGTGGCAGTTCAGGGTGTGGTGTGCAGAATTGGCTCAGACACAGGAATGCAGAGGGTGATGGTGTGAGGAACCTCATCAGAATTGGGTGAAGTTAAGAGTGGTGACCAGCAGGGGGCAGTGAGGGGCCGCTGCTATTTTAAATATTTATAAATGATTTAGATAGGAATATAAGGAACAGGCTGGTGAAGTCTGCAGATGATACCAGGATGGGTGGATTAGCAGATAATTTGGAATCCGTTATATCATCACAGAAGGTCTTGGACAGCAGACAGGCTTGGACAGATTTGTGGACGATGAAATTTAATGTCAGTAAATGTAAAGAATTACACACAGGAAGTAAAATGTGAGGTTTGAATACACAATGGGCGGTCGGACAATCGAGAGTCCACCTTATGAGAAGATTTAGGTGTTGCAGTGGACTCTAAGCTATTGACTTCCCGACAGTGTTCAGAATGTCACGTTATATAGCACCTTGATGTGTGGAGTACAAGTCACAGGAGGTTCTGCTCAGGCTTTATAACACACTGGTGAGGCCTCATCTGGAGTCCTGGGTGCAGTTTGGGTCTCCAGGCTACAAAAAGGACATAACAGCACAAGAGAAGGTCCAGAGAAGAGCGACGAGGCTGATTCAGGACTACAGGGGATGAGTTATGAAGGAAGATTAAAAGAGCTGAGCCTGAAGGAGATGAAGAGGAGACCTGACTGAAGTGTTTAAAATTATGAAGGGAATTAGTCCAGTGGATCAAGACGGTGACTTTAAAATGAGCTCATCAAGAACATGCAGGGGGACACAGTTGGAAACTTGTGAAGGGTAAATTTCATACAAACTTTAGGAAGTTTTTCTTTACATAAACAACGACAGACACTTGGAATAAGAGACCAAGTAGTGTGGTGGACAGTAAGACGTTAGGGACTTTCAAAACTCGACTTGATGTTAATAAGTGGACAGGACTGGTGAGCTTTGATGGGCTGAATGGCCTGTTCTCGTCTGGAGTGTTCTAATCTTCTAATGTTCACACACCTCTTTGGAGATGTAGGATAAAAAAATCAGAGCATCTGGAGAAGACCCTCCTGCAAACCTAGGATGACCATGCTAAAGCCTCATAGGACCAAGTGTGAGATCTGAGCCTGAAGTGGCACTGATACCCACCATGCCATAGTTCTGTTCGCCTTGTGATTGTGCTCGCTGTGAAGGTTTATATGGTGGATTGAGACCCCTTCACTTTCTGCACACTCTATGGTGTTGTGGATTTCACACAGAGAAATGAGTGACAGAGAAATTGATTTATTCAAGAGACTGTGAAACAACATTAAGAATGAATTGTGGAAAGGGGGGTCTAGAAAAACAAGGTGGGCGGTGAGAAGTCTCAGGTGTCTAATTATGGTGCTGGAGAGCTGTGTTGTGTTGGATGCTGGTCAGACATGCAAAGGAGGAGGTCACTGGACTCTGGACATGTGACAATAAGAACGCTATAAACCTATCTAACCCCACCCAACCAGCTGCCAATCAGGCATCTAACTCCACCCATTTCGGTTGTAAATCAAAACAGTTTGTCCCACCCACTCAGCCAGCTTTCATGCAAATATCTTACCCCATCCAGTGGGCTGTCCCTCAAATGGCCCCACCCACTCAGAAGGCTGTCCCTCAAATGGGTCCACCAATTCAGCCAGCTTTCAGGCAAATATCTTGCCCCGCCCATTGATCTGTACCTCAAATGGCCCCACCCACTCGATATGGGCTTGCTCTCTCTCTCTCTCTCACTCGCTCGAATGGCCCCACCCACTCAGAGGGCTGTCCCTCAGATGGTTCCACCCACTCAGGCAACTTTCATTCAAATATATTGCCCTGCCCAGTGGGCTGTCCCTCAAATTTCCCCACCCACTCAAAAGGCTGTCCCTCAGATGGTTCCACCCACGCAGCCCTGCCCAGAGAGCTGTCGTTCAAATTGCCCCGCCCACTCAGTGGGCTGTCCCTCGGATGACCCCACCCACTCAGTGGGCTGTCCATCAGCCAGCTTTCACTGAATATCTTGCCACAGCCAGTAGCCTGTCCATCCTGCATGTCTAACAGCCCTTCTTCTTCTCCTCCTCCTCCTCATAATCTATGTGGTGCACATTTGTGATGAAAACGTTCTGAAGCCTTTCAGGTAAAGAGGAGAGATGTTTCGAAGTGCGGTCATGGCGCTGGGGAGTGATGACATGTTGGACGTTGATTAGCAAGCAAGAATTTCAGCGTCCTTTGTAGGTTTGACAGTAAGGACCCTATAAACCCCCCCAAAAGGGCCGCCACTTCCCAGAGCTCACCTGTACAAACTGACGCAACCAACAGACACCAATTCATGGAAACTGTAAGTTCATTGAAGGAAACTGGAAAACTTTCATAAAAACAGGAATGAGGCAAAACGCCGAGCCTGCCGCTTGCACACAGACAGCGACCTGAAGCCTCTGAGCTGCTAATGCGATTTATTTCTCCTGATTTGCATGTGTTTGAGGGGCTCAGCCGGGCTCTCTGCACAAAGGTGGGATGGCAGAGCTCTTTGTTGTGCAGGCGGGTGATAAGCTCGCCGGCGGAGTGTTACACCTGCTCCACCGCCACCAAGACAAAGGCCCCTCTTAACAAAAGGGAAACCTCGGCGCCGGAGAAGCTGTCTGCCGGCTCATCGTGACAAGGCGCTTTGTGAGAGGAGATCCCCGCGGGTTCAATTAAGCAGCCGCTGGAGCGTAACTGCAAGGAGTCGGCTGTGTCTTTTGAGAGGCCCTGTCTGCCATCCTGGGCGTGGCAGCAGGCTCGCCAATCAAACGCTGGCGCTCAACCCTTCTGGCAGATCGACGCGTGTTATCAGCTGATTTTAGGTTTGCTTACATGAGCGGCAGTTTAGCAAATTAAAAGCAATTCAGTCTGAAAAAGAGCAACTTAGCAGCTGACATCCCTGTAATGATCCGTTAATAATGGAATTCATGGGAGGCCAGCCCACCTTCGCCATGTTTTTGTGGTCTCTGAGCTCCGGCCTGCAGTGGGCATGTGCCAGAGAGATGGGCAATGTGGCATTGTGAAATTGTACTGACTGCTTAAGGAAGGCAGTAGCCATAATGGGAACTGGAACTGGGCAGTGATTTGTAGTCAAAATGGCAGGGCAAAGGTCACAGCCTGGAAGTAAAAAGCAAGCAGAGGGCCCTCTATACAGGCCTATGCCATGCGCAGAGTGCCAGACGGAGGTGAGACTGGCATGAATACTGCAGGGGATACAAAGCCCCTTGGGGCATTAAGACAGACGAGGTGGCAGGTGTCATGAGCAGCTGTTAATACCCGTCTCCCACTTTCTTGTAGGATTAAAAAAAAGAGAAAAATACGATAACATAACCACCTGAAACACAGGGGGGCACCGGGGGGGCACCAGGGGGGCAAAGGGAAGAGCAGAAAACAAAAATTGACTCCAAAACATAATTCCTGTCTATTTGTCAGATGAGTTCAAATTTCAGATTTCTGGGTTTGAGTGCCTTTATGAGAATGGGGGAGGGGGGTGTTTTGCGGGGGTGTCAGTTGGCACACGGGACAACTAATGCATGCCACCAAATTCAATACATTTGACTTTGATTGGACTGGAAATCTTCTCGGAATGTCACACAGAGGAACAAGTGACAGGTGAATTGATTTATTCAAGAAACTGTGAAACAGCATAAAGAATGAATTATGGAAAAGGGGGGTCTATAGAAACAAGGTGGGCGGTAAGGGGGGGAAAGTCTTAGGTGTCTAATTATGGTGCTGGAGAGCCGCGTTGTGTTGCATGTTGGTCAGACATGCAAGTAAGGAGGTCACTGGACTCAGTGCATGTGACAATGAGGACCCTAAAAACCTATCTAAGGCCATCCAACCAGCTGCCAATCAAGCATCTAACTCCACCCATTTTGGTTGCAAATTAAAACAGTTTGTCCCACCCACTCAGCCAGCTTTCAGTCAGATATTTTACCCTGCCTATGGTCCCACCCACTCAGCGGTCTGTCCCTCAATTGGTCCCACCCACTCAGTGGCCTGTCCCTCAATTGGTCCCACCCACTCATTGGTCTGTCCCTCAGTTGGTCCCACTCACTCATTGGTCTGTCCCTCAAATGGTCCCACCCACTCAGCGGTCTGTCCCTCAATTGGTCCCACCCACTCAGTGGCCTGTCCCTCAACTGGTCCCACCCACTCAGTGGCCTGTCCCTCAAATGGTCCCACCCACTCAGTGGCCTGTCCCTCAATTGGTCCCACCCACTCATTGGTCTGTCCCTCAGTTGGTCCCACCCACTCAGTGGTCTATCCCTCAATTGGTCCCACCCACTCAGTGGCCTGTCCCTCACTGTTTTGCAGGTGACAAAATCAGAGACTGATTCAGAACTGAAGGCACACTTAACCAGCATGGCTACCGCAGCGTCATACACCGGCAGGCTACCCCCATCAGGTCTGTGCTCATTCGGGCCTTCATTTGCTTTCCAACAAGACGGAGCCCCTAAGCCCACCTCTGAGCTACAGAAAAGCTGCTTATCAAAGAATTGGGTTAATTAACCGTCTTCTACTGTCTTGTAGGATTAAAAGAGAAATATAACAACATAACATTCAGAAACCCAGAGGGACCCCCGGGAGAGCAAAGGGAATAAAAGAAAACAAAAGCAGAGAACAATACGTGGATGTGCATGAGACCCACAAAGTACCCACAGAGTCACGGCCACCAATCAGTGGCTCAATCTGCTTGAAGATAAGAAAGAAAAAACTTTATGAACTGTCATGATTCTAAGTAGTTACCTCACAATACCAAGGACTGTATTTTGTATTAATCATGCTGCAGAGAGCTACAGTAGATGATTTATGACTTTTATATGACTTGCTCTTCATTTAGGTAGAAAAAGAATTACAGAATAAGGGACTAACTTGCATTCTTTTATGAGAAAATGCTGACCTCTTGATACTAACAGAACAACCTGTGATATTATAAATCAGTTATGACGGTTTCTGAATTGTTGCTTGAAACTAGTTGAGCATATTTCTCATTTCTCATTGCCTCTTTATCTGAAAGAAGTCTAATTAACAATGTGCACATTCCAATTCAAGGAGTCACAAGCTTTTAGAATTTATGTATAACCTCAAAATGAACTGCCATATATATATATATACTCAGCAAAAAAAGAAACGTCCCTTTTTCAGGACTGTGTATTTCAACAATAATGTTTTAAAAATCCAAATAACTTTACAGATCTTCATTGTAAAGGGTTTCAACAATGTTTTCCATGCATGTTCAATTAACCATAATTAATTAATTAACATGCACCTGTGGAATGGTCGTTAAGACCTTAACAGCTTACAGAAAGTAGCCATTTAAGGTCACAGTTCTAAAAACGCAGGACACTAAAGAGACTTGTCTACCGACTGTGAAAGATGCCCAGGGTCCCTGCTCATCTGCGTGAACGTGCATTAGGCCTGCTGCAGGGAGGCATGAGGACTGCTGAATAAATTGCCATGTCCGCACTGTGAGACGCCTAAGACAGCGCTACAGGGAGACAGGAAGGACAGCTGATCATCCTCGCAGTGGAAGACCACGTGTAACAACACCTGCACAGGATCGGTACATCCGAATATCACACCTGCGTGACAGGTACAGGATGGCCACAACAACTGCCCGAGTCACACCAGGAACACACAATCCCTCCATCGGTGCTCAGACTGTCCGCAATAGGCTGAGAGAGGCTGGACTGAGGGCTTGTAGGCCTGTTGTAAGGCAGGTCCTTACCAGACATCACCAGCAAAAACGCCGCCTATGGGCACAAACCCACCTTTGCTGGACCAGACAGGAGTGGCAAAAAGTGCTCTTCACTGATGAGTCACGGTTTTGTCTCACCAGGGGTGATGGACGGATTCGTGTTTATTGTCGAAGGAATGAGTGTTACACCGAGGCCTGTACCCTGGAGCGGGATTGATTTGGATCGATGGCTAGGGCCATTTCCCCCCAGAAATGTCCAGAAACTTGCAGGTGCCTTGGTGGAAGAGTGGGGTAACATCTCACAGCAAGAACTGACAAATCTGGTCCAGTCCATGAGGAGGAGATGCACTGCAGTACTTCAAGCAGCTGGTGGCCACACCACATACTGACAGGTACTTTTGATTTTGAGCCTCCCTTCATTCAGGGACACATTGTGAAACATTTTTAGTGTATGTCTTATGGTGTTGACTCTTTAAGTGTTCATACAAATATTTACACATTAAGTTTACTGAAAGTAAAACAGTTGAAAGTCAGAGGACGTTTCTTTTTGCTGAGTATATATATATATATATATATATATATATATATATATATATATATATACAGTATATATATATATATATATATATATATATATATATATATATATATATATATATATACTGTATATTTGTTTAATACACAAACTAAGTATAAAGAGGGAAACCCCCCTTTAGGCTGCAGGCTGTCTGATCTGACCAGTCAGTGGACTGAGCTGAGAGGGGCTGCAGTCTCTTTGATTCACCAAGAATAAAGATATTGTTTTTTACTTTAAATTGGTGTTTGTCACCCGTTGTTTCCGACTTCAGTGTCCACAAAGACCTTCAGCCTGCTCAGTGATACACGTGAGCTTTAGCTGCCTGTTAGGCTCCTAATCGCCACTAGAGGGCAGTGCTTTGGGCTCACCCTAAATGTTAAAGTCACGAACACCAAAAGGGACTCCCAGGTGTGCTCAATGGTTGTGTGAACACCTGAGTGAGTGTGACAGGGAAACAAATGAAAACACATGTCGGCCATACAGATGAGCTGCACTGGGATGGACATGGGCAACATACAAGAACAACATGATGGAAGGTCTAGCAAAGCAGCTTTCTACCATTACTGACTGCATCTGAACATAAGACCTCTGAACTACCATGGACTGGCATCAGGCTATTTTCAGGTGGTCCAGCTTATTATGTACAGCTAGAGATGAAGTTAACGGTGCAACGACATCCACCCATCCATTTTCTAAACCCAATTCACCCTGAGCAGGGTTATGGGGCAGATGGAGCCAATGTCAGCAAGCATCAAGTGCAAAGGAGGAACAATTCCTGGACAGGATGCCAAAACACACAGACACACACACAATGTGTGTGTATGTGTGTGTGTGTGTGGGGTGTTGGGTAGTATTTAGTATTGACAATCCACTCAACCTGCATGTCTTTGGACTGTGGGAGGAAACGCAGAGAGGACTGAAGATGTGAACCCCAATCTACTTGGTGTGAGGTGGCAGTGCTGCCACTGCACCACCATCAGTGCCACAACAGAAGTGCCAGTTGCTCCTGCTGAATAATTCAGCCTGCAGTTTTACCAATTGAGGACTCATCAGGGAGGGCCTGTCACCCATCATATTGAATTTTGTGGTAGGCAATCCATGCAGTGACCCCAAGACTTGAGTGTCCTTCCCTTGGCTTGTCTTGTTTCTGTATTCTCCACTGATAACAATACAGGTGTGTGTGTGTGTGTGTAGGGGGGGGAAGTTGGCTTCCTAGCAGCTAAAGGCCACTCCACACCATTTGTGAACCGTTGCCTCCTAAGAGGAGCAGCTGCAGAAAGCTCGGAAAAAGGCACCAGAGACCATCTGTCACCTGCGTGACTTAATGCAATGAAAAGTGGCCATCGTGGTGTCAAACAGTGCGGTTTAACCTGAGACGACAGACAAACCTGCTCTGGAGGTACACGTAGTTGACTCTCATTTTAGAATCATTCAAGTTATATTGTGTTCTTTTATGCAGACTCGATTATTTCCTTTGAATAAAATGAATTATTTTCATAAATTTCTAAATAAATAAATCCGTGCCACCTTTACAAAGGAAGCTCATCGCGAACCAGCCCGACAATCAGCCTTACGGCGCTGCTGCTGCTGTCCGTGGTGCTGAAGTGAGCGACGCAGCCGCTTGTGGTTTTTCACTGAGGACTGCAAGGAGACGACTTGACATTCTGGAGCTCGCGAAGAGTTAATGAGGAGCGAAATCAGGTCACAAAAAAGAAACGCATAAAATACAGAAAAAGAAAAAAGAAAAGGAAAGGAAAGAAAAGAAAAGAAACTGGAATTCAACGCTCGTTCTGGAATGAAGGACGCATCTGCGGCAAATCAGTGCTGAGCAGCAGGACTTCAGTTTGGTTTCGCTCCACGCATACAACGTCACACCCACCATGTCACAAAATGTCACACAACGTCAGCTTGGACTGCCATTACATTTTGATGTGTCAGTGACTCGCGTTTTGTTTACTATTTTTTCACACGTGTAGTTTCCTTATAACACAACACTTAAGAAAATATCAGATGAACCGATGATATTTTATCTTTTATAGTGCATTTTAACCGGCTGTCTTTCACATGCTGTCTTTCATATCCATCTACGTTTTATTGCTGATATTTAGTGTCTTTCATATTTATATTTTATAGGGTGTCTTTTACATCCGTCTCCCTCTTTCATGTCTCTCCAGCTCTTTTAAATCTTCAGTATTGTCGTTCAGTTTCAGTATTGAATTCTGCCACATCACTGGCTGCATTGATTTAACATCAGAACGATTCGAGAAGCGTCATCACCACCGGAGCAAAATGCCTGCTGTCGTATCCTTAACTGAAAAATGGACATTATTAATAAAGAGGAGTTAAAATGTCACCGTTAGTTTGACAACTTTTTTTTTTTTTTTAGACTTTAGATCTCAGGACTCCTCACAGCATCACAGAGGACTAAAAGAAACACTGAAGACGGGAACGTGAGGACAGCGAGCTTTACTAAAGTGTGGACGTTAAAACTGTCAGAGAGAAAGAACAAAAGGAACAAACAACTAAAGACAAGCGTGGCCCGTCACTTCCTGGGGATTGTGAATTTTAGGCGGGATTAGCAGACCCTAAGTGTTCATTTATTGCTGGAGGTCTCTGAACTGCAATTCATGTTAGACTGTCCTGATAGATAGATAGATAGATAGATAGATAGATAGATAGATAGATAGATAGATAGATAGATAGATAGATAGATAGATAGATAGATAGATCTGAAAGGCACTATATAATAGATAGATAGATAGATAGATAGATAGATAGATAGATAGATAGATAGATAGATATGAAAGGCACTATATAATAGATAGATAGATAGATAGATAGATAGATAGATAGATAGATAGATAGATAGATAGATAGATAGATAGATGGCAATATATGATAGATAGATAGATAGATAGATAGATAGATAGATAGATAGATAGATAGATAGATAGATAGATAGATGTGAAAGGCACTATATAATAGATAGATAGATAGATAGATAGATAGATAGATGTGAAAGGCACTATATATAATAGATAGATAGATAGATAGATAGATAGATAGATAGATAGATAGATATGAAAGGCACTATATAATAGATAGATAGATATAGTGAGAAGCCAAGCAGAATGACTCCTTTTATTGGCTAACTAAAAAGATTACAATACGCCACCTTTCAAGGTAACTCAGGCCCTTTCTTCAGCCGTCTCACTGCGCCTTTTCATTGGATGGCTTGCTGGTGTAAATTTCGGTGCCCTTGCATTTGTCTTTTAGTGGCACTAAATTAGGAAACAAAATGAACTACAAGATTGAGATTAAAGTTGAAATTAACTACAAAATGACAGTGAAAAATGTTCAGTTTAATCAGAATATTCCCAATGAAACAAACGTTGAAATCCTGAGGTTAAAGTTGGAATGAACTATGAAAATGAAGCCGGAATACTGAATTTAATCCCAAAATGAACAACAAAACGTAAATAAACAATTTACGGCCGACTTTAATCGTGACATTAGCCACAGAAGTAAAGCCAAACTTTCAAAGTTAAAGTCAAAATTTTGAGATGACAGTGGAAATGAATGGAGAGTGAAACTGAAATTTCAAAAATTTAATCACAAAAAAAAAAAAAGATTAAAGCCAAAATCAAAATGAGATTTACGTCAAACGTTCAAAATTGACTTTAGTCATGAAATGAAGTACGAGATTAATGTCAACATTAAGTATGACATTAAAATTGAAAATTTGACTTGAATCAAAGTGAACTCTGAGATTTAAGGTGGAATTTTGACTTTAATTACAACGTGAGCCCCCCTTCCTTGGCCCCCCCCCCGGCCCCGTGTCATGCCAGCACTTCGCTCAGCTGATGTGTTTCAGTGGATCGGATTTTCTAGTTGATAGAAATGCTGATCTTGTAAACTTTGATGTTAAATGTTGGTGATGTTGATCCACGACTCCCAGGAGATGCCCTGCTAATGTCAGTCAAGAACAGAAGAAATAAATAAATGTATTGTGAAATTTAAGAGTAAATAAACTATGTCAGCATAAACAATTAAATGTGTATACACAGTGAGGCACAGAGCTGTAGGCTGTGGACTTCAAACCTGAGGCTGTGGGTTCAAATCCCACCACTGACACCACGGTGTGACCCTGAGTAGGTCACTTCACCTGCCTGTGTGCGAACGGAGGGGAAAAAAAAAGTAAAACACGTAACTAGCTGGGTCTCAAATGTTGGAAGTCACCTTACAGCCAAATCATAAGTGAATAAAAGTGTTTCTGTTGCTGATTTATTTTCTTCTTCATTCATTTCAGTGACATTCGTGGAAATAAGCCTTGAAATGAATGAAAACGGACACTTTAACTCATCAGAGCTGAGACGGTGGGCGCTGCTCATGATGCCCCAGGAGCCCTGAGCCTCTACCTTTCCCAGAACAACAATAGTCACAAGGATGAAGAAACCATATCAGAAGGGGTGGAGCCTGAGATAGAGTGGCCTGTTAAAAGGGGTGGAGCCTGATGATAAACAGTAGCAGAAAGGGTGGAGCCAGTTATAGATAGAGTGGCCTGTTAAAATGGGTAGAGCCTGATGAAGAAATTCTGTCAGATAGGGTGGAGCCAGAGATAGATAGAGATACAACACACACACACACACACACACACACACACACACACACACATGCTTCTGGAAGAGAGACAGAGAGAGAGAGAGAGAGACACTTAAACACACACACACACATATATTCTCTCTCCTGCCTTCATGTGAACAAGTCATAGCCTGGTGAAGACATCCTGTCAGAAGAATTGGAGCCTGAGTTAGACAGAGTGGCCTGTTAAAAGGGGTAGAGCCTGATGATAAAACCGCATCAGAAGGGGTGGAGCCAAAGACAGACAGAGATAAACATACACATAGTGTTTGGGAGAGGAAGACTCTGAGCGAGAGAGAGAGAGACACACACATATATATTCTCTCTCTCTCTCTCCCGCCTTCATGTCAACAAGGCGGAGTCTGGTGAAGAAACGCGGTCAGAAGGGGTGGAGCCTGAGTTAGACAGAGTGCGGGGGAGAGAGTGACATATACATATGCTATTGAAAGAGGTGGAGCCTGAAAAAGTGAGACAGGCATCAGAGGGGGTGGAGCCTATTTCTTTATTCCGGATGGTATTCTTTAAAAGCCGCCGTACTTCACCGCTTGTACTCACATTTTTTAATTTTGCTGTTTTGATTCACTTCACGTTTTCTCCAAAACCAAACAGCAGTCATGGTTGACAAGCCTTGAATTCCCAATAAGAAAGATTTCCATTTTTTTTTTTTTTTGCATTTCAGTACGGAATTATAAACTTCTAGAAAATGATATGAACACACATGGATGGAAAACTTTTAAACACAAAAATGGCGTTTTTCAAATGTGTTTGTGTTCTGTGTGCACTCGACATATTGGCAGTGCAGGTCACCGGGCCACTCCTGAGGCTCTAAAGCTAGATTTGTCGTTTAACATTTTAACATCATTTCTCTTCTTTTGACACATACAGGGGTCTGACTTTGCTTTATTCGAGGTCTGAGCTTCATTCTGCGCTGTCCTGCCACTGGCCAATCCTTTCAATTTTTTGGCTCTTCCAAATTCAGATTTATTTTAATTTCTCTTTATTAATTTGTCTTAGGCCACTTGAAAGAAATGCCGCCATAGGACTATGAACATCAAAGAGCTGCAAAGTAGTGAAATATCACAAATGTGGAACACACGGCCTAAAGGGAAACGTCCCAGCTGCCAGCGGGAGCAGCTGCCAACTACGACTGGCAGAGCTGGCGCTAATGAGGCTGGCGTGTTGGGCATTAGCAAGTCAAGTCCGTGACTGGGGGGATCCGCAGCAGGTGATCATTATGAAGTCGGCCCTCGGGGGACATCTGCTGCTCTGAGAAGGATAAACACCCAGGCGGAGTGAGCACACGGCATCTCGGGCCAACCAAGAAAATATGGGCACTAAGTGCCACCGCGAAAACACAACCTGACATGAGGAGACACACACAGAGACAAAGAGCACAGATAAGAAGAGAGTGGAGTGAGGTCATCAGTGGGGGTCTCTCAGGGGTCTGTTGTATTAATGACAATAACTTGAGAAATTCACAGGTGACATCAGAACTGGAGCAATGGGAGACACCGGAGACGGCAAAGACAATTCAGAAAGAAGCTTTAGAACTGGGCAAACACTGGGCAAGAGGGCCAGACGGGAGACCCTGAGCTGCAGGAAGTGACCCCTGAAAAGGACTGAGGGGTTTAAGCGAACACAACGTTCACATCAGGTGCACAAGTTATTAGAGAGAGATGGTAAACGAGAGCACAGGTGGGACCACCTGCTGGGCATTTCTGCCTGACGCATCTCCGGCAGTGCCACCTTACTGGCTGCAAAGTCGCCACCCAGGTGCCCCCCCACCCACTTCATGGATGTTTTGCTCTTTTAATCCTGGAACATCTCAAGGTGGGGGAGCAGCAGTGGGGACATCTCCCTAGCACCCCTGCAGCCAACTCTTAGGGTCCTTGTTTTCTGCACACTTCATCCTTTCTTCTGAGCCAGAGGCTCCCCTTTTCTGCCTCATCCTTCGCCAGACCTTTGAGGGTCTGTAATCCCGAGAGAGGACGTTCCAGTGATGCCTCTGCAGCCTCCCTCTACTGGGAAGATGAAAGCCCTCCAGCCTGCGTACTTTTTGCTCTCTCTCTCCAAGGTGGCCTCCATCCCGTCTTCTCACGGATCAACCAGTTCAGCTTTGGTGACTGTCCTAGTGATGAGGACGATGTCCGGCTATAAAGAGGTTGGGGTGAACTCCTGTGGGAACTTCAGTGGATGGTCAAGGTCAGCCCTCATGGTCCGGTCTCCTCCAGGTGACTGCAGAGACCACGTCCTTGTGCTGCTGTTCTGGGCCTTCAGCTGCCGTGAAGCCCTCTTTGTAACTGCAGGATCTCAGCTCAACTTACGCAGTGCCTGGTCGTGACGCCATCCATACCGTGATGATGTTGCTGTACAGCCAGAGGGGATATGTGGCAAACTTGGGTAACAACTGGGGACGTTACCCTAGACTACATGACACATCAGTGACGTCCAATCTGGAGTCCCGTGTGCAGCTGTGGTCACCACACTACAAGAAAAGACATAACAGCACATGAAGCTGTGCAGAGGAGAGCAAGCAGGAGCATCATGGGACCTCAGGAACGTGTCCTGCTGTAATCCTGTTCAGTTCTGAGCAGAGGTGGGGACAGCGTGGAGACGTCACCCATGTCTTCAAAATCTTCAAAGGCATTGGGCACTTTCCTGCTGTTGGAATGTTTTTCTGGAACCAGGGATTTTTCTTAGAAACTCATGAACTTTTGCAGCAATCAGGCCATTTGTAGTCCCTGGTATTACTTGAAGCTCCCATTCCAGTTTGTGTTCAACTAGGAACTAACTGGGTGGGGCTTGGGTGATGGATTGTGCTGATTGGTTGGCCATAAGCACTGGCGCCATCTTACAGATCTGTTAGTAGTTGGGACTTCAGAGAGTTCTCAGTGAAAATGAGGCACAGCACTTCAGATCTCATTACTGCTCAGAGCCCACCTTAACCCATGAGCAAAGTGTCGACGCAGTAATTTGGGGGACAGGGTCCCAAATGCGACTCACTTTGTACCACCTCACCCTGGTCTGCACATCACATAGTTTGTATTAAAATGCGACTGTTACTGTTGTGTGGTGGGAATGCAACCCACTAAAGTGGTCAGGGACCAGTGACCTGGGGGTCTTCATCAATGAGGAACTCATCGGTCCCTGAAAACAAAGTTTCTGCCGTGGGAAAGCACCTATTGATTAAGAAAATGCAGAAGAAATCGATGAACTAAATAGTGAATGGCATAGTCGAGGACGCCAGTGCAAATTGTGGGGAAGAACATTTAGGACTGAATATGAGAAGCACTTCTTAATGAAGACAGTTATGGGAACTGAGAAGAAACTTCGGAGTCATAGAGTTGAAGCAGAACCCTGGACAACCTTCAAGAAGGGTCTGGATGTGATATGGCGACAGCTTAGCCATTCGTTATTAAACAAATGAGTGACAAATGGACTGCATGGTCTCCTCCCATCTGTCAAATGTCTTGTGTTCTTATGTTGTCGTGTAGCAGCAGGCTGGGCGGGGCCAGACACTTGACTCTCAGCTGACTGGGAGGGGCTAGAAGCTTCTGTGGTAGCAGGCTGGGCGTGGCTAAATGCTTGAGTGGCAGCCAATTGGTGTCAAATTTCTTATGTATGAGACCAGCAGGATGCGGCTCAGATACTTGACTGGCAGCAGGCTGGGAGGGGCAAGACATGTAAACCTCAGCTGACTGGGTGGGGGCAGATGCTTGAGTGGCAGCAGGCTGGGCGTAGCTAAAGTGGGGCTTGGTGCATGAACAGACTACCCAGACATGGCACTGGAAACCCGACCAGTTTCAAAAAGGATCAGGGTGAGGTAGGGGAGTATCTTAACTATTAGCTAAACCAACGAGTGACAAACGGATTGAATGATCTCCTCTTGTTTCTCAAATGTTTATGTTGTTCTGCTCTGTGAGATGGCTACAAGAACAGGGGTCTGCATCCCAATTGTCTCCAGAAGGCACTTCAACCAATCCCACTAAAGGCAACCCTCAGTCCAGTCAATTGTCCTGCCAGAGTCAGAAGGAATGGCAAAAATCTTAAAGTTATCTCACAGAGTAGCCAAAGTGATGGGAGGGCACTTCAGAATCAACCAGAGAAGCAGGCCTGAATCCCACCAGCCTGTCCTGAAGAGATGCACCAGAAGGCAGTCTAGCTTTAACTTGAGTGGCTGGCTCCGGCCTGCACCAGGCCAAAACACTCTTCAAAACCAAAAATTGGAAAAATAAACAAAGAAAAGACCCATAAAACACTCAAAATAGAGGGAGGGGATCACCGTCAACCCCTGGCTTGTGCAGAGGAATGACATGAAAAAATTTATTAAAGCAAGACTTACTGACTGAAACAGAAACACACAGCAAAAAGAACAAAAGAGCGAGTTAAATTAAATTAAAAGGCCTTCCCCGGAAACGCAATTCAAGGCAAACAAGATGGAAATGGAAATCCTCAGGAATAATCCAAGCAAAACTCCAAAGAAAATCACAATACTCAGGAGAACCAGTAGAGCACACTTGAAACGAGCTGCCCTGGACTTCAACTCCCAGAAGCCTTTACAGGGCTGGGGGTGGTCCCTTAACAGTGATGGACAGGTGGCCCCTCATCTTGGGGATCCACCCACAAAATGCAAGACATATAAGACAATTGCAAGACACACACAGATACTACAGAATAACTGAATAGAATAAAAACAACAGATAATCCATAATTAGACAGACATATTGAATGAACAGAACAATATTATTAATAAAAAAAAGAACAATACAGAACAGAGCATAAAGAAGCACTTTAAACACGGGACAGGGCAGGACCCCCAGCGTCACCATAACAACCAGGGGCCTCATGCATAACACCGTGCGTAGAATTCGTACTCTAATATGACGTATGCACTAAAGCGTAAATGTACTTATGCACAAAAACATCCAGAGGCATAAATCTGTGCGAACGCCAACTTCCACGTTACACGCTACATAAATCCCGGTCAGTGTGAAAATTAACGCACGTTCGCGCTTCTGCTGTCCCACCCCAACTCCTCTCAGAATTACGCCTCTTTGAATATGCATATCAATATAAATGGCCCTTAAGCTCAGCCATCTGTGAAAAGACAACGGGAAAAGCACGAGGGAAAATAGAAGAATTTCAGCGAATACCAAGTGGAGGCAAAGAAAAAACATACGATTTGTGTGTTTAAAGAGTGGAATAAACAACAAAGGGCAGCTGATCGAGTGACATAGCGTGTCGGAGAAACTCGAAAGCTCAAGTTCACAAAGTCGCACAGCGCCCAAAATAAAAAAGAGAACTTGTCAGATAGTAAAGTCGCCATGAAAATGCAAATCGTAGCCCACCGTCTGAGTGTCATATGACAGCTTATTAGGGTAAAAAATAACCAGAGAGTGGGGAAAAAAAACACGAAATGTCAACTTTAATCTCGAAATTTCCACTTTAATCACATAGTTTATTTTGTCATTAAAGTAGAACATCATAAACATCATCTTAAAATCGTTTAATTTATGAGTTTCTCAAATCCCATCGTAACTAAAGTCGCACGTTAAATGCTTTGTTTTGTATTTGATCTTCTATGTGCTCTATGTGTGTGAATCACGACGTGCTTCTGGGCTTTGTCTACTTCCGACAGGACACAGAATCCATGATATTCGTGATTTTACAGCTCTCTGAATAACTAAAATACTGAGACGTATACGTGATATCATTTTTATGATGATTGGAGTTAAAGCACGTTATTAAACATGGGCACACGGTGGCGCAGTGACTGTTCATGTCTCACGCAAGATGCTGCTGCGCCGTGCGCGACCTTCGATGAAACCCTTTACTGTAGCAGTCCTGTCTCTCTCAAACGTACTAACCGCCAATTCCTGTCCTTCCTTTTCTTTCTCCAAATACCCAATGGCCACACGATCAGCTCTGTAATGGACGTTAAGCCATCTGTAAGCTGAGAACGACGATTCTTCAAAACTTTTAAGGAACATTGAAATATCTTCGTAGTACGTGTTTACTTATTCTATCCGTCTATCCTTCCAGTGTCACGTCAGCACCAGTAAGAATACAGCGCAAGGCAGGAACAAACCGTGAAGGGAGCGCCAGCGGCTCGCTAGCACTGCGGCACCGTGTCCTCACTTGTTTAATTATTAACAATATAGATTATTTAAATGATGTTCACATTTTATCAGTATAATGTAATAAACATATTTTGCTGCATTTCATCTTAAAATGATCTCGTCATCATATGTAAACACGCGCTTTATGAAGTGGCTCAGGTTGTGTAATATTATAACTGTCGTGTAAGTTTCCAGTTAGGTGATTGTACTCATAAGTCCTAACAGGTCTACGAGGAGCACTTGATGGACTGACTGAGTGCGTTTAGAGTTCTTGGGATAAAACCGTTTGTGAACCGCGAGGTCCGTACAGGAAAGGCCATACGAGAGCAGTTCAAATAGACTGTGCTCATGGCCGAGGCAGCGTGTGCTTGATGCTGTATCCCGATAATTCTCTTTCCAATCAGCTGCTGCTGTGATTCCCACTCAGATACAGTGAGATAAATACTCCAAGTGGTGCACTGAGAGGAATCTGGAAAAAGATGATCCACTGTGGCAACCCTAATGGGAGCAGCTGAACGAAGAAGAAGAAGAAGAAGAAGGTGCAGTGAGAGTAACAAAACTAAAGCAGTTATGGAGTTTAGAATAGTTTGCCATTCTGTGGACCGTTATAGTGTTACAGGTTCATTACAATCAGATGCATTAAACTAATTAACAATATGCAGTTAATTTCACTTCCCATGGGCTCACCACCGATGGGAGGGGCCAAGGAGGTTGGGTGCAGTGTGAGTTGGGTGGTGGCGAGGCGGGACCTTGGCGGTCTGATCCTCGGCTACAGAAACTGGCTCTTGGGACGTGGAATGTCACCTCTCTGAAGGGAAGGAGCCTGAGCTAGTGCTTGCGAGGTGAGAGGTTCGGCTAGATATAGTCGGACTCACCTCGCACAGCTTGGACTCTGGAACCAATCTCCTTGAGAGGGGCTGGACTCTCTACCACTCTGGAGTTGCCCCCGGTGAGAGGTGCCGAGTGGGTGTGGGCATACTTATTGCCTCCCGACTCGGAGCCTGTGCATTGGGGTTTACCCGGTGGGCGAGAGGGTGGCCTCCCTCCGCCGGGTGGGGAAGGGTCCTGACTGTTGTTGTGTGTATGCGCGAACAGCAGTTTGGAGTATCCACCCTTTTGGAGTCTCTGGAGGGTTGCTAGAGGGCATACCTTCTGGGGATTCCCTCGTTTTGCTGGGAGACTTCAATGCTCACGTGGGCAATGACAGTGAGACCTGGAAGGGCGTGATTGGGAGGATTGGCCCCCCCGATCTGAACCCAAGCGGTGTTTTGTTATTGGACTTCTGTGCTCGTCACGGATTGTCCATAACGAACACCATGTTCAAGCATAAGGGTGTTCATATGTGCACTTGGCACCAGGACACCCTAGGCCTCAGGTCGATGATCGACTTTGTGGTGGTCGCCGGACTTGCGGCCATATGTCTTGGACACTCGGGTGAAGAGAGGCGGAGCTGTCAACTGATCACCACCTGGTGGTGAGTTGGCTTCGATGGTGGGGAAGATGCGGTCAGACCTGGTAGGCCCAAACGTGTTGTGAGGGTCTGCTGGGAACGGCTGGCAGAGTCCCCTGTCAGAAGTAGCTTCAACTCCCACCTCCGGCAGAACTTCAACCACGTCCCGAGGGAGGTGGGGACATTGAGTCGAATGGGCCATGTTCCGTGCCTCTATTGTTGAGGCGGCTGACGGAGCTGTGGCCGCAAGGTGGTGGTGCCTGTCGTGGCGGCAATCCCGAACCCGTTGGTGGACACGGCGGTGAGGGATGCCGTCAAGCTGAAGAAGGAGTCCTATAGGACTTTTTTGTCCTGTGGGTCTCTGGAGGCAGCTGATAGGTACCGGCAGGCCAAGCGGAGCGGCTTCGTTGTTGCTGAGGCAAAACTCGGGCATGGGAGGAGTTTGGAGAGCCATGGAGAGCGACTTTGGACGGCTTCGAGGAGATTCTGGTCCACCGTCCGGCGTCTCAGGAGGGAAGCAGTGCAGTGTCAACACCGTATATGGTGGGGATGGTGCGCTGCTGACCTCGACTCGGGACGTTGTGGGTCGGTGGGAGGAGTACTTCCTACTAACATGCTGTCCAATGAGGAAGCAGAGCCTGGGGACTCTGAGGTGGGCTCTCCCATCTCTGGGACTGAAGTCACCGAGGTGGTCAAAAAACTCCCTGTTGGCAGGGCCCCGGGGGTGGATGAGATATGCCAGGAGTTCCTTAAGGCTCTGGATGTTGTAGGACTGTCTTGGTTGACACGTCTCTGCAACATCGCATGGACATCAGGGACAGTGCCTCTGGATTGGCAGACCGGGGTGGTGGTCCCCCTCTTTAAAAAGGGGGACCGGAGGGTGTGTTCCAACTATAGAGGGATCACAATCTATTCGAGTGTTCTGGAGAGGAGGGTCCGTCGGATAGTCGAACCTCAGATTTAGGAGGAACAGTGTGGTTTTCATCCTGGTCGCGGAACAGTGGACCAGCTCTTCACCCTTAGCAGAGTCCTGGAGGGTGCATGGGAGTTTGCCCACCGGTCTACATGTGTTTTGTGGACTTGGAAAGGCATTGACCGTGTCCCTCGGGAATCCTGTGGGGGTGCTCGGGAGTATGGGGTACGGACCCCTGATAAGAGCTGTTGGTCCCTGTACAACCAGTGTCAGAGCTTGGTCCGCATTGCGGCAGTAAGTCGAGCCCGTTTCCAGTGAGAGTTGGACTCCGCCAGGGCTGCCCTTTGTCACCGATTCTGTTCATAACTTTTATGGACAGAATTTCTAGGCACAGCCAGGGTGTTGAGGGGGTCCGGTTTGGTGGACTCAGGATTGGGTCACTGCTTTTGCAGATGATGTTGTCCTGTTTGCTTCATCAGGCCGTGATCTTCAGCTCTCTCTGGATCGGTTCGCAGCTGAGTGTGAAGCGGCTGGGATGAGAATCAGCACCTCCAAATCCGAGACCATGGTCCTCAGCTGGAAAAGGGTGGAGTGCCCTCTCAGGGTTGGTGGAGAGATCCTGCCCCAAGTGGAGGAGTTCAAGTATCTCGGGGTCTTGTTCACGAGTGAGGGAAGAATGGAGCGTGAGATCGACAGGCGGATCGGTGTGGCATCTGCAGTGATGCGGGCTCTGCATCGGTCTGCCGTAAGGCAAAGCTCTCAATTTACCAGTCGATCTACGCTCCTACCCTCACCTATGGTCATGAGCTGTGGGTAGTGACCGAAGAACGAGATCGCTGAATACAAGCGCTGAAATGAGTTTCCTCCGCAGGGTGTCTGGGCTTTCCCTTAAAGATAGGGTGAGAAGCTCAGAGTAGAGCCGCTGCTCCTCCATATTGAGACGAGTCAGATGAGGTGGCTCGGGCATCTGATCAGGATGCCTCCTGACTGCCTCCCTGGTGAGGTATTCTGGGCACATCTAACCGGGAGGAGGCCCCGGGGAAGACCCAGGACACGCTGGAGGGACTATGTCTCCATATTCAACCCTAACCCTAATGCCTTGGGATTCCACCAAAAGAGCTAGAAGAAGTGGCCGAGGAGAGGGAAGTCTGGGCATCTCTGCTCAAACTGCTGCCCCCGCAACCCGATCTTGGATAAGCAGAAGAGGATGGATGGATGGATGGATGGATGGTTAAAGGATGTGCATCTAAGAAGAAGAAAAGGGAAACCACACAGGAACAGTAGCACTGCTTTGACGCTGGGTACCGCCAGTCTGCAAAACTGAGCGCAGAACTTGTGTACGACAGGGTATGAGGTACTGTGGAAATGTGCCACGTTTAGGTTTTATACATGACGATTTGAACATGGAAACGTTCACACGTAACATTTTTGTGCGTACGCACCGTTTATACATGAAGCCCCTGGTGATGAGATGCAGGCAGACCTCACATGCAGAAAGTCACATGAAAGCGTCAAAGGCACAGCAAAGCCCTCATTATTCAAAACCTTTAGTCGAAAGCCAGGAGGTCCTCACTTACAGATCAGCCTTGGATTTCTGGAGGGTCTTGACTTTCCCCATATGGGCCCTCAGAAGACAAAGCTGTGACCCTTCAGCCCTCAGCTGGTCCCACTGCACCTGCGCCCTGCTGGCATTCACTTCAGGACTTGTTCAGCGCCCCGCACCACCCCGCCCCACCATCACACTTGAACTCGTCCTTTGAGGACATCATCACAGTTTCACAGACTCGGCTTGTTCAGACTTGCTGCTCTCCCCCTCGGTCTGTTCATGAAGCTCTGCCGGTGGCCACTCTTGTATAATGCTGTCTCATCTTATGGACCTGTGATGTCTATTGTCTAAGTGGCTCGTCTTCCTCACCTGTGCTGGTCTTCATTCTGCACACTGATCAGGTGTTAAAGGACCACGTGCCCTCTGATGGAGTGGCACACACACGTTTGGCTCCTGTTTTACACCCTGTATTGGGCTAGAAAATGGAGGTGGAAGTGGCACTCAGGCTACACTGCCGTGTCACGGCACAAGGACACTGGAATGGCATCATGTCCCCTTTGGGCTTTGCATGGCCACTCTCTGCTCAAGTGGGTTTTCTCCTGACACTGCAAATGTGTCTCCCTGTGTGTGTGTGTGTGTGTGTGTGTGTGTCTGCTTACTTGACATGGCTTAGTTTCTGCCTTCCATAATGTTGAGTGTAAAATTGAAAAGTTTCAAATGTAAGCACTTCATTTTATTGTACTAGGGGGCTTCGCTCGCCAACCCCTCCAGCCAGCGCTATATGCCAGCCACTTCATGTCTCTGCCGCTTGCGAATATGTGTTTCACTTTCACCAAACAACAAATCTTTTAATTCTCACAGATACGCCTCTTCATTAGTTAGAAACACTGCTTCTCCCTGATGGCAACACGAATTAGACGTTCTACAAGTCTCCGACTAAAACTTTAAATCTGAACAATATAATTGATCTTTTTCCGCTGTTCCATTATTTCACCGAGTAATAATTTCCATTTGTTTTCGCTAATATGATCTTTACTATCCTTTTTTTTGAGACTTTCGAATTTTCATACTTTCATTATCTCTGACCTGTGCTGTACTGTATGTGTATCGCGCCAACGTGTTAGAATTCTTGACGACGTTCTACTTTGTCATCTACTCTTTGTCTTTTATTTCCGCACCAGGGCCTGGTTATATCTCTTGGCACAAAGTCTCATCTTGTGGGGCGTGAAAGGGTCTCTCTGAAGAAGTCACGTCTTGTCTCCTTCCAAGATTTTTTTTTATAATTGAGAGATAAAAGGGACTTAGAAAGATGGACATGAAAGGCACTATATAAAACTCAATTAGATCAATATGAATGGCACTATATAATAAATAGCTAGGAAATCCAAATAAGACAGAGAGCAATGGCTCTATACAGAATAACAGATGGATGGCTATGAAAGGCACTAAAGAATACATAGATGTGAAAGGCACTATATAATAAATAGCTATGAGAAGTAAATTACATAGAAGTACAAAGGCACTGTATAATACATGTGAAGGGCCGTATATGAGAAATACATGGACAGACACTAGTTAAATTATATTGAGATGCAAACAGCTATTAAAGGTATATTACAAAGATGTCAAAAGGCACTATATAACACTATGCACTAAGTAATAGATAACAATACAAGGCACTGTATAAGACAGATAGATAGTAAAGGCAATATATAATAATGAAATATATAGTGAAATGCAACAAAACAAATACTGAAGATGGATGGGAAAGGCACTATGTAATAGATAGATAGATAGATAGATAGATAGATAGATAGATAGATAGATAGATAGATATGAAAGGCACTATAATAGATAGATAGATAGATAGATAGATAGATAGATAGATAGATAGATAGATAGATAGATAGATAGATAGATAGATATGAAAGGCACTATAATAGATAGATAGATAGATAGATAGATAGATAGATAGATAGATAGATAGATAGATAGATAGATATGGAAGGCGTTATATAACAGATAGATAAACAGCTAAATGTGAAAGGCACTATATAATATATAGTTATGAAAGGCATTATGTAAGATATATAGAAAGGAAAGGAACTATATAATAAATAAGAAAAGGCACCATATATCAGATTCTAAAGGCGCTATATAATAGAGATATATTGAAATTTACCAAAACGGACACTGTAGATAGAAATATATGAAAAGCACTATATAATAATAAGGCACTATATAATTAATAGAGATAGACATGAAAGGCGCTATAAAAATTAAAAGATCCACAGTTTGCTCAGTGGGCACAGAGCAGGATAATAACAAGAAGGCTGAGAACTCAGGATGCACGTCCTCTTTCCTTTGTGTGAAGGCACCTGAAGTGTGAATGTCAGGATGTGCCCAGGAAGCGGGCAGGGGGTCCTTTATACCCACCAAGGAGAATGAAAGAGGAAGGATAAGTAGCAGCCCCTCCTGGTTATGCTCATCTGTAAGAGTATTAAAGAGGTCGAATGGCAGGTCCACTGCCCAGATGGGACCCAAAGTAGCTTCCTGGGAGTTAAAGATCCCGCTCCCTGATGGAGTAGTAATGGTGGCCAAAGGAGGACAGAATGCCACCTACTGGTGCCCGGGTGTTCAGGCTCCTCTGGCTTTTCTTCTACATGCACATGAGGTGACGAGTGGGCCCTGTGATGGTGCGGCCCCTGTCTGGTACCCTAAGGCTGTGGACCCTCAGGACTGCACTGAGCAGATGTGAGGCTCTTATCGAGTTCAAATTGACTGTCAAGTGCGCTCGTCTCTTCAGAAGATAAAATAAAACCAAAGACATCGGCACACATGGAATGTAACACAACGTGCAACACTGCATAGATGGATAGGAAAGGCGCTACATAATAGAGAGATTGCTGTAAAAGGTTCCATTTGGTTGATAAGCCTTATTTTGAAAATGTGCAACCTTAAACATAGTAAGTTTGGCCTACAAGGCGCTATATAACAGACAATGAAACACTCAGACAGATCAGTTATGTGTTTACACAGTTGGCACGACGTCTCTGCATTTCTTGTTGAGTTTGTTTCGCCTTAAGACACATCTGAGCATATTCAGCTCCGCTCTTCTCCACCTTTTGTTTTCAGACGCCTCCAATCAATTCCACTGGCACCACACTCATGTTTTTCTTTTTGTATTTCTGTGCCCACTTGATTTGATGTGCAAACTATGAAGGAAAAGTCAGAGCTGCCCTCCGTGTAGAGAAGCAGGACCAGCTCAATGCTGGACACACAACAATGGAGTCGAGACATCATCTTCGTCAATAGCCGCTCTGGCTTTGCAGTCGTCTAACTGTGCATGAGAAAAACAAAGGGGGCAGCAGCAGATGGCACAGCCCTGGCACATATTGCTAGTTGTCACCCAGCACCTTCTGTGAGTATGGCCAGTGTGAGACGAGCAGCAGCTGTGCCAATGGAGGGAGACAAAGTGAAACATCAAACTATAAAACAAGCAAAGCCTTGGTAGGAGCTCAAAGTGTGTGGCGTGGCGATGCCAGTTCAAGTTCTGCTCACATCTGTGCTTTTTAATGCCTCTATGTTTTGGGGGGGAGGGGGGGCTGTAATGTGCCTTCTCCTCTATTAGCTTATCTTGATCAGGTTGACTTTGATTGCCATTAAAGGGGCTCCTCAATGGTCTCCCCACCTTGGCGCTAAAAAAAACAAACTGAGGAGGCAAACCGTTAACAAGGGGTGGGGGTTCAACACTGGCACCTCATGTTGGAGTCGAACCCCGACCTTCAAAACACCAGCCAGCCAACTAAGCCACCACACTCTGCAGCCGCTTTACCAACACACAGCACCTGGCGAAGGCGGGCAGGTCAAGTCAGCCATGAAGCCGTGGGAGTCAAGCCTGCCAACTTGTGGTTAACTCGTCACCAGATGACAGCCACCTGTGTGTGACGCTGGCACAGCTCTGAGCAACCAGCCGTGACACGCATTGTGCAAGAAGCAGACGTGAGGGAAACTTAAAGCCACGCAGGAGATTTGAAAGGAGCCTCAGTGGGTCTGGGATTCTAATTTGGGGAGGCCAGCAACACAACTCTGTGACTGTGAAAGGAACGACGCGGTGTGTCGTAATTTAAAGAGGCGCAAACATCAAAGTCCGGATGGTAACGTGTAAGGGCACAGTGTGACCAACACGTCAGTGCCACCCTCTAGTACCATGACTGTGCCCAGGACTGCCCACAGTGCCAAGTGACCCTGAGCTGGACAAGCAGGTCAGACAATGGATGGACAGACAGAAAACACAGACCCTTTAATATTAGCTTAAATTGTCATTTAACCCAATTGTAATGTTTTATTATATTGCTTAATGCAGTGACCAACAAATTATTATTATAAGCATGAGAAAAGCACTATATAATGCAAAGAATTAGTATTATTATTATTATTATAAATCCCAGAGTGCCAGGACAGGTAGTGACATAGAGCGGACAGGTCAGGCTTGTGTGCTGAAGTCCTGTCACTTGTCATCAGTTACTAACTCTCAGACTTTGACTCGCTTTCTCAGAAGAAATTAAAAATCCCTAAACACACAGCAGCTATGGAGGGCACCATTAGAGTCAGGGCTCGGAAATGATCTGCCATAATTCACCATAAACTACAAGTAAAGGACCTCAACTCTCTAAATGGTCAGCAAGGCACAGATGGCACAGTGAAACTGACCTTAGCAGTACCATGAGCACAACATGAAGACTTAGAGATGGACAGGAGATTCAGAAGATAGATAGACAGATATGAAAGGCACTATATAACAGATAGGACAGGCCCGATAGATAGATAGATAGATAGATAGATAGATAGATAGATAGATAGATAGATAGATAGATAGATAGATAGATAGATAGATAGATAGATAGTGAAAGGCGCTATATAATAGATAGATAGATAGATAATGTGAAAGGCACTGTATAATAGATAGATAGATAGATAGATAGATAGATAGATAGATAGATAGATAGATAGATAGATAGATAATGTGAAAGGCACTATATGATAGATAGATAGATAGATAGATAGATAGATAGATAGATAGATAGATAGATAGATAGATAGATAATGTGAAAGGCACTATATAATAGATAGATAGATAAATATATAGATAGATAGATAGATAGATAGATAGATAGATAGATAGATAGATATGAAAGGCACTATAATCGATAGATAGATAGATAGATAGATAGATAGATAGATAGATAGATAGATAGATATGAAAGGCACTATATGATAGATAGATAGATAGATAGATAGATATGAAAGGCACTATATAACAGAGATAGATAGGTAGATAGATAGATAGATAATGTGAAAGGCACTATATGATAGATAGATAGATAGATAGATAGATAGATAGATAGATAGATAGATAGATAGATAGATGTGAAAGGCACTGTATAATAGATAGATAGATAGATAGATAGATAGATAGATAGATAGATAGATAGATAGATAATGTGAAATGCACTATATAATAGATAGATAGATAGATAGATAGATAGATAGATAGATAGATAGATAATGTGAAAGGCACTATATAATAGATAGATAGATAGATAGATAGATAGATAGATAGATAGATATGAAAGGCACTATAATCGATAGATAGATAGATAGATAGATAGATAGATAGATAGATAGATAGATAGATATGAAAGGCACTATATGATAGATAGATAGATAGATAGATAGATAGATAGATAGATAATGTGAAAGGCACTATATGATAGATAGATAGATAGATAGATAGATAGATAGATAGATAGATAGATAGATGTGAAAGGCACTGTATAATAGATAGATAGATAGATAGATAGATAGATAGATAGATAGATAGATAGATAATGTGAAATGCACTATATAATAGATAGATAGATAGATAGATAGATAGATAGATAGATAGATAGATAGATAGATAGATAGATAATGTGAAAGGCACTATATAATAGATAGATAGATAGATAGATAGATAGATAGATAGATAGATAGATAGATAGATAGATAGGTGTAAGGCACTATATTATAAATGAATAGAGAAATAAACAGATTTCATGACATGCACTGGTGATGATTGTTATTTTGCTGCATGATTGCTCTCATGATTCCCTTCTTATTTCCTCAGCCTGTATTTTATGTATTGATTATATTTTATATCTTTATATTATACATTTCCTACTCAGATGTTATTCTAAATGGCACCTTTCTCCTTGGACCTTCACATGTAGTGCCTCACTGTCCAGTCCTTCACTGCAGCTCCTCCATATTTCCAGGCAGTGGGTGCCCTCTGCTCCAGTGTGGCCCCCTGCTGGTGACTCAGAGCTCAATTCCCTCCACATAGCAGGCGCTGTTGTCTACCAAACACGGAATTCTGGGATATGACTAAGCCGAGCAGTCACTCCATAATGGAGCCTCAGTGTACTTCACCACTCCCAGCCCTCCATGTGTTTGCGTTTTTAAATCTCGCCAGGTTGACTATCTTTAATAATTCATTTCTTTGCGCCTTCTCTTCAGGTCAGCAGTTTTACAAATTATGCAAATGCGCATTTTCAGCCAGCCAGGCACTCAGAGGACACAGTTTCTGCTTGAATGGAAATCCTCTATAAATTCTGGTAAGAGGTCGGGTGGAAGCTGATTTGACCCTGTGGGATTTATTATTAGGAGGACCACAGCCAGACTTAGGGGGGCATGAGAAGACCACAGGGTGATGATGAGGTGAGGTGTTACAACACTCATAACAGACCTACCTGAGGTCCGTCTGCTTCTTCTGCTATTCTTTTTGTCTGCTGATACTCACATTACATCCACACATTTGTTTGTGCAGCCAAATCACAGAAGAACTTGTGAGCCAAGTTTCCAAATATTCATACATAATGCAAAGTGCCAGCCTCCAGTTGGACGGATGGCACCTATTGAATGGTCTCTTCACATTGCTCCCTGTCCAAAGGCCTGAAATGGGTCATCCTCAGGAGCTCACCATGGTCCTGAATCAGCCTAGTTGCTCTTCTCTGTTCTTTCTCTAGTGCTGCTATGTCTTTTTTAAATATGGAGACTTAACGGAGCTCAGTAACAGAGTCCTGGAGAGGACATACTGTAGGTATGAAAAACATTAATTATGGTAACAATTTACAATTTGTGCACACGATTAAAACATTCCCTGCCCTCTGCATGGCTCCATGGCACTTATTCTTGTATCTGGGCAGCCTAACAGTTGGAGACACCATGATAAGGCCATCTTTTGATTGAGTTATGACAGCGTTGTGGCATCTCACTCTGAGCAAGAAGCAGCCATGAAGGACTGTCAGGGCTAATGGACTCAGCCAATGACAGAAATCTACCATCGTAGATGATATTCCCTTTATTGCTGGTCAGTAGTAAACTGCTGGAGGACTGCATGGCTATTACTGGATATACACAAAGTGTATGGACGTTCCTCGTGACCTTCTTTGTTTTACTACACTTCAGCCACTAAAGCCCTGGTGAACATTCATCATGTTCAAAATTCCAAAGCCTTTCCCTCTAAAGTCACTCCCTGTGGTTCTTGGATAACCTGCAGCTAGACAACTAGACAATGCATTACTACAAACGTTTGTGATGCACCATTTGTTGGAATGACAAATACAGTGCATAAGTCTCTTTTATACAAGTACATATTTATTCAGCCTCGAGCCTCCACCATAGGTGAAATCGACCCCATTGGGCACCAATAGAGCCTAACTGCAGACCTTCAAAGCTCCGCCCAGTTACACTGTGGTTAAGACTGGAGTTGTGGGAGGCTTAGGTGACCATGATGTGTCCATCACGTCAGCTCCACCTACTTGGAGCTCCAGGGTTGGAGGCTCCAAGTTGGGATTCATAAAAGTAGTGTTAATGTTTGTGATGCACCATCTGATGGAAAAACAAATGCAATGCATTTTAACACTACATGCACTGCAAAATACATTCCAACAGATGGTACACTGCAAACGTAGACTTCAACACGTTGTTGACGGGTAGCACAGCTCGCAATAATAATAATCTGCAAACTGTAGCTTAGAAGACACGTGCATGGCCAAGGAAAATGAAATGATCAAAATGGCAACAGGACTGCAGCTCTTGAACACGTCGCTGAAAGCCGTTTTACGTTTAAGGTATAATCATCTGCCAAGTGGGCATCCATTAAAACAAGTCTTCAAACTTGGCAAATATCGCTCTCTGTTGGTCACCGCCATCTATGAGTTTTCCTAAAGCAGTTTTCCAAAGTCCGCCTTGCAGTGGAAAAAAAAAACCTCTGAGGCTGTGAATTGATTGGATTGTTAGACTGCTACATTTGCATAAATAGGAATCATGGGTAAATGCTTAACGATATTCACTTTAGTGTAACATTGTTGCATTTAGTGATTATATCAAGTCTGTCAACTTATTTTATTAAGTTTTAGGACACGTGTGTGTGTGCAGAGCTACTTTGGTAAAAAATATAACTAGACTATCACCATCACTGTAAGGTACACATTAAGATGGTGGTTTAAATAAAGACCTGCAGACTGAATTACTAGTTTAAGGTAGTGGTTGTTACACTTTTTATTTTTTTCTTGTGACCCAATTTTTTCCATTTGCGTGTCTTCACGAGCTGCAACCACCATGAGCCTCATCTGGGGGATCCATCAACCCTGTGGAAGTGCCGCCATTCGGGGTCCAGGAGGAGAGAATCACCACCGATTATCATGTGGGGGGGATTGTCCTTGACTTGCAAGCACTGACCCATCGACGAATCACTGGCTTAACTACTAATAATGTATGATGACGTGATATCAGTGTGATTTTTTTCTTCTTTTGAGAAGCAGTCAATGCAATAAATAAATAAAACCGTCAAACACCGCTCAGTTTCTACGTGAGTTCTGAAATGGCACCCATCGAGAGTGTACTGCTCTGAGACAGCCCTGTTGTTATAAGTAATCAAACTCCCCGACACCCTTGAATTGTCAATCCACTGTTTTATTATCCAAGACCCCCATTTTTTTTTTGCTCTTCCAGCCCTGACTCCTTTCTCTCATGTCTCCAGGTTTCTGTGCACAGCTAACGATTCCACTCGAAGCAAAAGGGGTGTCGGGGTACATACAACTTCACCTAAGTCAGCAACAATACCCACAAGACCCCGACAAATGTTAGAAGACATCCGTGTGCCGTATGCACTTATTATTTTCATTTTGATACTCTTAACTGCCGTTGTCATCTCTTAACCTCACTGCCTCGTCTGTATCATTCCCGCCTCTCACCACCTTGCTATTGGATGGCTTTGCCGTCAGTCATATCTCAGTTTGATTGTTTCTGAGTGTCGTAGTGGTGTTGTGGAGGATGTGATATTTCCAGTAGAGTTGAGCTGCGGACCCCCAGGGCTCCACCCCATTGAGGAGGTGGTCAGTAGTTATACAGACAGCTAATGTCACACGGATGATTGATGACCGTAAGCCCCGCCCCCAGACATGAGTGATGACTTTAAGCCCCGCCCCAAAATATGAAAATATGATTTATAAAATAAAGCTTATAGCTTATAAATCATATTAACATAAATATATTTTCATACTTATATAGTTTCATATTTGCATATGTTCATATTTTCATAAATCATATTAACAAATTATATTTTCATAAATCATATTTTCATAGTTTGGGGCGGGGCTTAAAGTCTTCAATCCTGTCTGGGGGCGGGGCTTAAGGTCATCAATCATCCGTGTGACATTAGCTGTCTGTATAACTACATTAAAATAAATATATTTTCATACTTATATAGTTTCATATTTGTATATTTTCATATTTTCATAAATCATATTAACAAATTATATTTTCATAAATCATATTTTCATAGTTTGGGGCGGGGCTTAAAGTCTTCAATCCTGTCTGGGGCGGGGCTTAAGGTCATCAATCATCCGTGTGACATTAGCTGTCTGTATAACTAAATGCACACGGATGATTGATGACCGTAAGCCCCGCCCTCAGACATGAGTGATGACTTTAAGCCCCGCCCCAAAATATGAAAATATGATTTATAAAATAAAGCTTATAGCTTATAAATCATATTAACATAAATATATTTTCATACTTTTATAGTTTCATATTTGCATATGTTCATATTTTCATAAATCATATTAACAAATTATATTTTCATAGTTTGGGGCGGGGCTTAAAGTCATCAATCCTGTCTGGGGGCGGGGCTTAAGGTCATAAGTCCTGTCTGGGGGCGGGGCTTAAGGTCATCAATCATCCGTGTGACATTAGCTGTCTGTATAACTACCGTGGTTGCTTTATATTATATGTCAGTGGTAAATAACGTCTGGTTAGACTGAGGCTAAGATTAGGGTTGGGGGAGGAGTTAGCAAGTAAACCAGGTGATAAAAACCTGCAATCCAATTGGCTGTCCTGAATGGCGGAGCTGCAGAAGTTAGTAGCCGGACCCTTCTCGATATTTTATTTCATATCACAGAAGCGACAGCTCTCTGTGATGCATCGACGGTGCGGCTTAAAGGCGAATGCTGCAGGCGACTAAAACTCGAAACTCGCATGACCTCCAACTCGGAAAATGCAAAGGGAAACTCGGAATTCCTACTCACAAACTAAGGCCTGGTCCCTCCAGTCAGGAATTTTTCCAACATCAGATTTTTACGTCAATCCAAAATGGTGGCAAAATTGCAAACATAATGGCGTCCGTTGGCTGCAAGTGCTGTTAATACTTTATATGTTTAATTTGCTTATTGAAAGATGAATTTACTTTAAATGAATTGCATTAATGTATAATACTGAATACAGTCGACCCTCGATATGCGACCGGCCTGTCATGCGAACAACTTGGTTTACGACCAAAAGTTTTGTTTTGAATCACGACCAACGTTTGGAGTTACGACCCGAATGCGGTCACGTGTATCCGCTTGTGCGATTGGAAACAAACAGCCGAGAGCGTTCGTAAGCGTCAGTCGGAGCCCAGATGCGTGTGTTTGTGGACGTAATTTCGGTCAGTGCAGTGATCTATATAATTTATTTCGATAATTGCTATCAAAATGGCCCTAAAAAAGCTAGAAAAGAAGCTAAGGAAGGAAGAGAAGGTAACAAAGTTAAAGAAAGTGATCACAATCGATATGAGAGTGGCGTTCGTGTGACGATCTCGCTAAGACAGTGGAAATTCAGGTCACGACTGTGATTCGCTCCAAAACTCTGGTTGTAACCCGATTTGGTCGTGACATGAAGTAATTCCCCCATAGGATTGTATGTAAAGAGAATTAATCCGTTCCAGACCATATGAACTGTAGGTAAATATATATTTTAAATATTTTTAAGCACAAAAGTGGTTAATTATACCATACAGTGTAATAGTAAACTAAATGTAAAAACATTGAATAACACTGAGAAAACTAACCTTGTAAGAGTTCACGCTACAGCCTTACGAACCGCTCGCTGTAAACTCTTGTTTTAATGAGTTTTAAGCACAGGGGAAAAAATGAACATTTGAAAAATCTGTAATTTATACAAAAACTAACCTTGCATGAGTCGAGTTGTGGCATGAAGGAAGTGAGGGGGAACTGTGTGGAGAGGAGGTTACAGTTTTCAGGTAAAGTCTGTGACGATGCGGGTTCGCTGCACGCTCCCATCTCACTTCCAGGAGCCCTCAAACTCGTCACCGTCGGTAATGTTAGCGTGAGGCACTACAAGGGAGCAATCGGATGGTGCAAAAAGTGCCAAGTGCTTTTATTAAAATCAACAAAACAACAATCAAAGTCCAAATTCAAGAAAGTGCAGGGCTTTCAGAATCCTTCAATAAATAAATGATCCCATAAAAACAGAAGTGAAGTGGAGGTTAAAATCCAATAGAGAAGTTTTCATCAAATACAACGTGATTAAAACAATGCTGGAAGCAGTCTCGATAAAAACAAGCCGGTGCGTTCTTTAACTGCCCTCTCGCTCGCGCTCGCTGCACAAGGAGAGACTGAGCACGTGCGGAAATCATCGGCGCCTACGAACCGGAAGGGAAACTGGCTTGTTTGTCACCCAAGTTTGTGGTCGTGAACAGAGGCAAAAGTTGGGCAAACTTTTTGGTCGTAACCCGATTTGCACGTAAGCCAAAGGTGTCAACTTAAATGGTGAGTACAGTATGACATTGTTGTTTCTGGTAGGCTAGGCACTTTTTATAACTTTTTGGTTAGTACATTAGAAAAATGATTAGTGTTTTTGGTAAATTATGCACATTATACAACCCTTTTTTATTATGAAAAGGTTAAGTAAGTGTTGCTGTGGGAGGTTCGGAATGCATTATGGGTATTTCCATTATTTCTTATGGGAAAAAGAGTCTTGAGTTACAGCGAGCCGTCGTGAACGAATTGAGTTCGTAAATCAAGGGGCCCACTGTATTAAGAAGGTAAGCGTCAACATTAGCAGAGCGAACAGTAACAGACTAAGCGATGTTAGCTTGATACACATTACTGTTGCTACATTCTGTATTTTTTAACGGTATTCTTTATCACAGTCAAGAGAATACAAATCTTTTTAGACATGACAGCATACTTTTTACGCCTTTCTCGGTAATCGGTTTCTTCTTTGATCGGGACCATAGAACTGTTTAGTTAGCGCTTGTTGCTAAAATTTCAGCTTTCATGAGGACATCCAGGTTTACTTTGCCGCTGGGGTAGCCTGAACGTGCGGAGGTCGCAAATGACGCAATTGCGACTTCCCAGCTCCCCGTAGGCAGCAGTCAAGTCACAGATCGCATACAAGCCAAATACAAATATAGAGTGTGCCCAGTAGATGGCGCTATGCCACTCGCCACACCATTGGCGCTCCGACGAAAATATTAGGCGACACGTCAACAAATACCCAAAGTCTGACAAACACTGAACTAGCGCGTTACTCAAAATGGAAACTGACCCAATGATCGCTTGGCTGAGGTGCAAGGCAGCCCTGAGGTTATTATTCAATTGTCATAACAGTTAATACACTAATATAACATAATATTTCAAATACGCAGGTCAAAAGTCAAGAGCTCAGTGAAAGTGGCGACCCCGGGCCAGCTGGCCACCCGGCCCCCTCGCTTTAAGATCAATTTCTCCTCACATTTTGCTTCACGAGGCAGCGCTGAGATCCGTCAACAGCAATTTGCTAAAAGCTGCAATTTGACGGCGCAGCCTGGGAGGACTTCACGGCGCTCGCCTTCTCTGATTCCAGTTTATTTATTTTGAAGGCTGACACCTGCACTAGAAGATGCCGTACCTGCACTTTCAAGTCTGCAGAATAGAAACGCTGGAAGCGCAGCGGCTTTCCAGAAGCATTTCAGTTGGCATAAAGCCGCGCAATCAATGCGAAGACTCAACTCCTGCCAGGGACGCTAATGGACTGCTGCATTAATAATTCATGGCCGCATTACTCTGTCTGCTGTCAGCCTGGAAGACAAGGCCCGGGGCGCGGCTTCGACAAGGAGGCTCGTGTTTAAATATGGCGCCTTTCGCCGCAAGGCGTATTTACATAACGATCCACATGGAAACAAAATTAAAGACAAGAGCAGGTCAGCTGCGCATTTATACACACAATTAACTTCTCATCTGCGCCACATCGACTTGCACCTGCTCCGAAGCCGCTGCACCGTAAGGGCGCTCTCGTATCCTGCCGTCTGCCCGCTTTAATGGGGGCTCTCATTTCACTTGGTGCCTCAAATCAACGAGGCGCATCGGACCACGGCACAAACCCAAAGCACGTCTGGACACATCACACCCGGGAGATTCTGCCCTCCGTAGTGATCTCGGCGGGTCTTGTGATTCGTGTGCGCGCTTCACAGCCCCGCAAAACAGCAAGAAAAAAAAAACACACGGGATGTCATTGGTTGCAATATTAAAGCCATCAGCTGGCGCCATTTGTCTAAGGGTCACAGTCACCGTCTCGGACACACACACACACACGCTGTAATTATGTCACATGTCGGATGTGCATATCAGATGACCTGACCAACCATTCTGAACGTGTGAGTGCGAACGCGCATGCGTGGAGTCTAAGGGAGAGTAACACCTGAGCCCCCCAATCAACATCCCATTTCCAGTGGTGCTGGGATTGATCACCATTCTGAGTTCATTTCTTTGTTTAATTTTAACAACTGAGAGCTGACTAGTTAGTCCATTACATAGTGCCCTTAATACTTACCTTTATACGACATGGTTATCTATTATATAGTGCCTTTCATCTACTGTATCTATCTAAATGTATTAAATCTATCTGTGTATCTATTGTATAGTGTCTATCCTGACTATCTTTCTCACTATTATATACCACCTTTCTGTCAGTCATTTTTAAAATTGCTTTGTCCTGGACAGGGTCGGGGGGTTGGTGGTAGGAGGGCGCTGAAGCTTAGCACAGCTAAAATGGGGCACAAGGCAAGAACAAACCCTGGATAGGACACCAGTCCATCACAGGACAAAAACACACACACACACCAAGCACATGTAGGACAATTGTTAGTATCACGAATCCACCTAACTTACATGTCTTTGGACTATTGGAGGAAAATGGAGCACCCAGCAGAAACACGGGGAGAACATGCCAACTCCACACAGGGAGGCAACAGCGCCACAACCACTGTGCCACCATGCCACCTTTATTATCTGCAGTATCTATAACATAGTACCTTATCTTTTTATAAACTATGACACATGTCACATCTACAGTATATGTCAATCTATTATGAAGTGACTTTCTTATCTATTAATCAATCAATTTATCTGTTAAATAGTGGCTTTCAGTGTCTATTTGTCAAATATGAAAGGTGGTACCTTTCATAGAAGAAAAGATGTCAATGACACTATAAGATATAGATATTATATGAAAGGCACTATATAACAGATAGATAGATAGATGTGAAAGGGACTACAGTATATAATAGATAAATAAATAGTGCCTTTTATCTATCTATTATATAGTCTATTTCATTATCTATCTATCTGTTATATAGTTCCTTTCACATCTTTCTATTTATCTCCTATATATTGCCTTTCATTATTTATCTATCATATAGTGCCTTTCATCTATCTAACTATCTATCTGTTATAGTGTCTTTCCTATCTGTCTGTCTACTATATAGTGCCTTTCACCTCTACCTATCTTTATTATACTGTAGAATATTCATGCCCTACCTAAAGTGCATATCGAGTTGTTATTATTCTGTACGTAATTTCTGTGAGATGTTTCTGCCATGTTTTCTGCCACATGGTGACCAGCCTGACAGTTCACACACTTGAACTCCCTCGTGTTCTCAGCTCCATTTTATTTCCGTCTTAGAATTTCATTTCCCGGGGTGCCACATTCCCCACAATGACTAACGGCTTCTTTCCAGTCTCTCCCTCTTGAGTAGTCCCAGTTTTCCCAGTTGCCAGGGTGGGCCACCTCAGCTGGCTTTGGTGCTCAGGTTTGCATTTCCTTTCCCCTGATATGATAGCACAGAGACACATGCCAAGCCCTGACTCTGCATGCCATGCCAGGGTCTGTCTGCCATATGTTAGATGTCATATTTTCATATTTCATGCTCTCGTGTACATCACCAGGCCCTTGCTGTGTAACTTGACCAATTCCTTTATACCTGCACACAGTGGCTGACAAGACACTATATGGTGGGACATCTGTCCTGGTCTGTGTGTTTGCCATGTGTGTGTTCTCTCCAGCTAGCATCATTCACAGCAGGACTGCAACAGAACTGACTAACAGGTACAAGAGAGGAGCAGGATGGAAGGCTCTGCCATGCTGTACATTTTGGTTTTGGTGACTACCCAGTATGGTGGCCACAGCCCAACTCTGTAGTACATTTCCAGGCTAAATTGCCCATCACAACCTAGTCATTCTGGCCCCCTAATCATCACTTGTCCCTAATTGTCCCCAACTGTTTCTCTCATCCCTACACGATTTGCTTTTGGTACTGAAATTAACCAACTGCTCTACTGCAGCGTAGATTTCTGCATTTCTTTGGTATTCGTATGCTGTGTCACCATCGCACTGTGAAAGGCACTATAAAAACTCAGACTCATTATATTTGACTGAGGCATTTATCCAAGGTACTTAAATCATTTATGGTGTCATAAGTTTCATGCTTATTGTTTTACACCCCAGCTGCAGCACAGGCAGGTGAAGTGACTCACTTAGGGACAAATGGTGTCAGCAGTGGGATGTGAGCCCACAACCTTGACGTCGAGAGTTTTAACTGCTACACCACCATACAGACCCACTGATGAATGGAAATTAACACAACAGGAGGGAACGGGCAACCAGTGAGAGCTCTGGATCAGGCAAGTCAAAGTAATAATCCTTCAGGTGTATTTTATTGAATAAGGAAAGTTCAAAGATATATGCATAGACAGAAAAAGTCACAAGAATCCAGATAATTGTAATAATAATTATCATCATCATCATCATCATCATTATTAATTTTATAATAATAGTGATAATAATAATGATGATGAGAATTAATTATGATATAATGAATAATAAATAATATATTAATGTTAATAATATAATTCATCATCATCATCATCATCGTTAATGTTAATATATTATTTATTATTCATTATATCATAATTATTTTCATCACTATGTTTATTACTATTATTATAAAATAGTAATACGACCCGACCTCGGATAACTGGTGGATAATGGATGGATGGATGATGATGAATTTTATTATTTATGTTAATATATTATTTATTATTCATTATATTATAATTGATGATGATGAATTTTAATATAATGAATAATAAATAATATATTAACATTAATAATAATAATAATCCAGTTATTATTAGAATTATTATAATAATACAAATAATTGTACTAATAATAATAGTTCAAATAATCCAAACAACTCTTGACAATGAAAATTAATATGAAATGTTACCATCAGCTAAAGCAAAGGTAATTAACCCTAGAAAGCAGTCCATCCAAACCAATAGGCAAATCATTTACAAAGCAAAATGACAAAGTTAATAATAATAATGATACATTTGATGTATATAGCGCCTTTCCCAGGCTCAACTTGCTTTCTTCTGAACTGAAAGAGGAGGCGGACACCACAAGCACCAGTCTGAGGCCGCTCTGGCCATCAAATAGGTCCCAGTATCAGGTGGCCCTGTCCCCTTTGGCTCAATATGCCAAGGACAGGAAATAAAATAGAAATGAAGGTTCAAAATTAAAGTACAAAGTGAGCAAGACATCAAATGGCCCTCGATAGATAGATAGAGTGAAAGGCACTATATAATAGATAGATAGATAGATAGATAGATAGATAGATAGATAGATAGATAGATGTGAAAGGCACTATATGATAGATAGATAGATAGATATTCTAATTTTCTGAGGTACTGAATTTTGAGTTTTCATTACCTGTAGGCCATAATCAGCAAAATGAAAAGAAATAAAAACTTGAAATATAACACTCTGTGAGTAATGAATCTATGTAATATATGAGTTTCACTTTTAAAATTGAATTACTGAAATAAATTAACTTTTCAATGATATTCTAATTTATTGAGATGCACCTGTAGATAGATAGATAGATAGATAGATAGATAGATAGATATGAAAGGCACTATATAATAGATAGATAGATAGATAGATAGATGTGAAAGGCGCTATATAATAGATAGATAGATAGATAGATGTGAAAGGCACTATATAATAGATAGATAGATAGATAGATAGATAGATAGATAGATAGATAGATAGATACTTTATCAATCGAAATAACACAGTGAGAAAGAAACGGGCAAGAAACATATTAAAGGGAACAAAACAAAACAATAAATTTAACAAATTCAAAGAAGAGAAACTACTGTCACCACAACAGCATAACAATCTGTTTAATGGGGGACTGGAGCCAACCCTGTCAGTACTGAAAGCAGAGCAGGATACATCCCTGGACAGGGCGTCGGCCCACGGTGGGCTCAGTCAGATACCCACTGGGCCACTTTAGAGTCCCCAATTAGCCAAATGCTTTGGGCTCAGGACTAAATTCAGAGGACTGCCTCAGAGACACTAAGGGCACAGCGCCTCCAGACAGAAAGTGATCAACTCAGGATGTGTGTGTGTGTGTGTGTGCGCATGCGTATGCGTGTGTGTGTGTGTGCACTCTAAAAACAGAAAGCATGCAAGGCCACCAAAAGACCCTCAAGTCAGGCCCAAATCTTCACGGGCCACCCCAGAAAGCCTGGCACTAAGCTCTACAGGCAGGCTTTGGCCTACGCGGGCCCAAAAGGGAAATCTGACACTCTGACTGAGAACTAATTTCTTGATAAAACCAGGAGATGTGAGCAAAAGGCCAAAAAAAAAGAGAAAATAAAAGTAAAGTGATGTGACCGAAACTGAGACAAGAGGCAAAATTCAAAGTCAAATAACAAGCAATAAGTTGAAAACCAGAAAAGACAAGAACAGCAGTCACACGAGACAATAAAATGAAAGTTAGGATTTGATCCGCAGATCAGATGAGGCTCAGAGGAAAAGGCTGACCTTTAATGCCGGTTGCTGATGAAGTCAAGGTCACAACCCCAGAGACCCTGCCCCTAGAAATGTGGGACGTAACCCTGACAACAGTACACAATATGGCTTCCCTTAAAGAAAAAGGCAACAAAACCGCCCATTTTCAGCCTAACTCGTGTCATCCCAAAGTCCAATTTCCTTCTTTAATTGTCTGTTACATCAGTAAACTGTCAAAGTTTTGAGAGGGAAACAGGTGATGGATGAATGGACAGTAAAAAGGTCAAAACAGGGAGATCACCATTGACTTTATCTGAAGCCAGAAATATTTTTGCAGAACGAGAAGAACCAAACAAATAAAGATTTCAGCAAATGGGGTTTGAAACCACAATTTGGGCGAGGAAATGAATTTTCAGCCAGCCCTTTAACCCATGGGTCATGACCTCTGAGGACACGCCCCTGACGACAGGTGTCCAAAATGGCGGCCAAAACGACTAATGAAATAGATGGAGAAATAAAAATGAATGTCAGAATTAAGTTCTCTGACCCCCAAAACCCCCCAAAAATGAGAGCCACGTTGCTCAAAATGTGGAAAACTAAAAATATTAAGAGATTCAAAACCATGACAGTCCCAAAATATACCAACACACATAAGCTGCCCATGAAGGGAGAGGAACTGCAAATACCTCTGGCTTGATAACACGAATCCCACACAAAATCTTTATAATTGAAGGAGTTTGTTTGGCAACAAGAGGCAAAAAAAGAAGGCAAAATAATCATCAAAAATCTAAATACTTGAGCAATAAATTCAAAAAACAGAAACTCGATGCTCTCGATTACAAATACAGTTCAAGTGACAGTGAAAACCTGAAGGATTCACTCCTGTAATATGTAGACTGTGGGCGGTCCTTCAGCCGTGATGTCATCATGGCCCCGCCTCTTAGGGGTTACGCCCACAATGTACAAGCAACACAGAAGAACACAATGTATACAGATAACAAATAATGAATAAACAGGACAATATTAATGAAATTTACATAAGTAGCTAAAGAAATAATACATCAGAATTAAGGAAAATAATTAAAATAAATACAAGCCAGGGAGCCCCCCAGGGCTGAAACATAATAATTTGAACCCAAGATACTGGATTGGTGAAGCAGCGGTGATAAGCAACGCGCCATCTTAATGCAAACAAAATCAACTGAGCAGATTCCATGAAAAAAACAAAACAAAACATGAAGACCTAATGGGCAGCGCGCCCTCATAGCTATCTATGGTACTTGAACATAAAGCACATGTGCCCACCGCCGACTTGTGGCACTCTGAGGACATGCTTGGTCTCTTACCAAGAAATATATCTTTTGTAATCAGATGTTTATTAGAAATACAGACAGTGAAATAACAAATAATAGAACAATGCTTGGGCTACCAGCCCACAAGGGGGTGGCACTAATTTGGAAAAAGGAAGTTAACCAGAGGAAAGGAGCCTCAGAGAGAGCAAAGCCCATAGTAGACAAAGGCAGAAAGGTGGGCAGCAGGGGGTAAGCAATACACCAGAAATGGCATATGTGACAGCACCAGGGAGTGAGTGGGGCCTTGAAGGACTGGCATGGAAGAGACAGGAGAAGATGTGGGCACTGCCATTGAGACTTGGCACCCAGAGGTCAGCCCTGACTTTAGTCATGACCACGGCACGGGGTTCAAAGCTGCCATGGGCCAGTGGAGAGACGAGCTTAGGGAGGGAAAAAGAGGAGGAAGGCCTGAGAGGAGGGCAAGCAGCCTGAGCAGAGAGGGGGATACACATGGACTGTGTATGGGAAAAGGGGGGTCAGGAGGGCAAAGGTCACCCCATTCTGAAAATTCAGAAGTAGCTTTGAAACAAACATGGCTTTAGAGTCTGAGTGGGCAATAAGTGTGCATACTGAATAAAAAATGACTGGCTTACAAATGTGTGATGTTTATACGAGCGACATACAAATGACATGGAGCAGCTTTAACACACAAGCTAAAAACTCATGTAACAAAACAAAAGACACGATGAATAGCATGGCATGGCAATGGGCAGTGATGCCACCTCACAATACTTGGAACTCCAGTTTAGTTTCTGCATGTGTTCTCCTGGTCCTCCTGAATATCTGCACTTACACTGATTGCTGGCTTAAAACTGGGCTGACATAAAAGAGAGTGTGTGCGTGTGTGTGCGTGTCTGTGTGTGTGTGTGTGTGTGTGTGTGTATCTGAGCATACCCAGGTGGGACGACACCACGTCTGGTGAACATCTACTGCCTTGCCAAGCAGTACTGCCTGGAGGGGTGCCAGCTCACTGAGATCCTGATCTGGACAAAGAGATGAAGATGGAGGGATAATAAAATATATTGTAATGGAAACAAATACCAAAAAACAGTGGGTGACATAAAAGACATCTTACCATTGTTACATCCCACAAAATCTAATGGAAGGTCAAAAAACCAAAACTGGAGGGACGCTGGACCAATGAACACACGTTACTGCAGTCAATTGAGAGCAATGTGGGAGGAAACCACAAAACCCAGGCAATACAATATAATATAATATAATATAATATAATATAATATAATATAATATAATATAATATAATATAATATATCATTCTGGACGACTGTCCTGCTCAGAGTTGGTTAGTGCTTTTCAAGAAGGGCTGTCAGGATGCAGCGATGGACCCCTACAACCCTGAACAAGCTGAGTAATAATGGATTATAATATAATATAATATAATATCCAACCCGCTATATCCTAACTACAGGGTCACGGGGGTCTGCTGGAGCCAACCAACACAGGACACAAACCCCGGGTAGGGTGCTAGCCCACTGCAGGGCACACACCTACGTGTCAATTTAAGATCACCAATGCACCTGACCTGCATGTCTTTGGACTGTGGGAGGAAACCCACGCAGACACGGGAAGAACATGCAAACTCCACACAAGGAGGACCAGGGAAGCGAACCCGGGTCTCCTAACTGTGAGGCAGCAGTGCTACCCACTGCACCACCGTGCCGCCCACTTTCTATAATATAATATAATTTGGGTAGCATGGTGGCACAATGATAATATTACCACTGGCCAGCCTGTTTCATGGAGGCTGGGGTTTGTGCCCCAAGTTCTCTCTGTCTGGAGTTTGCATGTTCTCCCCGTGTCTGTGTGGGTTTCCTCCGGGTGCTCCGGTTTCCTCCCACAGTCCAAAGACGTGCAGGTTTGGTGCATTGGCGGTCTTAAATTGTCGCTGGTGTGTGCCCTGCCGTGGGCTGGCGCCCTGCCCGGGGGTTTGTTTCCTGAATTGTGCCCTGTGTTGACTGGGATTGGCTCCAGCAGACCCCTGTGACCCTGTAGTTAGGATGTAGCGGGCCTATACCTCTATATTATATTATATTTTATTATATTATATTATAATGTTGGTTTAGTGACCTGCTCAGAATTGGGTAGTGCTTTTCTTGAAGGGTTGTTGAGTGTCAGCTATGGCTCCTCATCTCCCTGAACTGGATGGATTTGGTTTAATAATGGATGAAATTATAATATAATATACCCTCTGATGGACTGGCACCCTGTCAATGGCTGCTTCCTGTCTTGTACCCAGTGATGCCAGGACATACTTTACCCATGCAAACCTGAACTGGATCAGGTGGCCTCCCCTGAGCGTGTCATAAAATAAGATGCTATAATGTCACATATGACGTCGCAGTTGGCACTGCTGTGTCTCACGCCCAGGAGAATGGCTTCCATTTGTCACCCAGTCCCTGTTCATTATGGGAGTCCACGTGAGTTTTTCTGATTCTCTAAACTAATCAGATATCAGTCAGACTGGCTGTCTGTGTGCTTTTTCACTTTTTGTAGACGTTGCTGGAATAACAGGGCAGATGGTTAAATAAATGGATATGTAATACAATATATCCAGTACTTCTGATCCAATATTAAATAATGTTACCGAGATGTACCTTGTTCACTGGCACTTGCATTAGACTGTTACTGCCACACCTGAGCTTTGACGTTTGTATTCATGTGCCGATTTTTTTTTTCATTCTAAGGTAATTTGGCCAAAAGCGCCTTACAGATGAATTAATATGCAGAGGGCCTGAGAGTCGACCACATTAAACGCTGTACCACCACGTCCTAAATTGCTCCTCAAATGTCCCTCGTAGAGCTCAGTCCTACTAATGTGAGAATTAGCAGTCACGTACACGAATGACACATGATGTCTACATGCACACTCGGACCCCCTCGTGTCGTAGACGTGTGCTAACACAAGTGGAAGCAGACAAGCCCACCTCGATGCCCCCAGACGGAGCGCCGTGCAGGTCGGAGCCGCGCCCTTTCTCCCTCGCCAGTGTAAACAGCCCACCTTCGTTCTGGAAGCAGGCGCGTCACTTAAAGGCGCAGCACGCGCTGCCCTCCCATGACTGCCTCCCTGCCCGCCCGTCTCACCTCCGCCAGCTTGTGCCAACTGGCTTGAGCTCAATTGGAGCGACAGTAAGGCTGCAGCTCCTTACAAAGCGCACAGCAGGTCCGCTCCGAGAGCCCGAGAAGGAAAGGGACAGAAGAGGGCAGGGAATGGAGAGAGTTAGGGGAGCCCCCATGGCGACGGAGCCGACTGTTGGCAGAGAACTAACATCCGTAGGGAAGATCGCGTTTAGCTGAAAGAGGCAGAATGGCAGGATTTGCGGGAGCAGCAGAGGATGCGCTCGGTGATAAGCATGAATAATTAAACTTCAAATGTTAATCTTGCCACCACTGCTCGAGGCGAGCCGAGTTCAGTCCGCGTGTGTCTGTGTTGATTGTGGGGTTGGGGGCTGGTGGTGGATTGGGGGATATGTGGATTAGTGGTGGTCGGAGGTTTTCATCGCAGTTTACAGAACACAATAGGACCGGGGGCTTCAAGGTGCACGTGACTGTGCTCTTCATTCTGAAGACTCCTTTCATTATTTGGCACCCCGGTGGGGTGGCTGCTGCTCCATAAGCACACTGGGTGTGGACCCCATTGACACATCGTCTTCCAAATTTGATTTCCAAGATTGAAAATGATATTCGCGTGACAAACACTTTGAAACAGAGATCAGGGCACTGATGCCACCACAGCTTGACAGCCCGATCAAAACAAGCGAGTCGCCCTGGTCGGCGAGGTCACGATGCCAAGCCCCTGGAAGCGAGTGCGCGCGCACACAAACGCAAGCACATAATGATACAAATCTCAGTTTCCTCAAGTGACAGCCGCCCTGTGGTGCCATTCACTGACAACAATACTTGTGCCCGGCGGCCGCCCACACGACGTTTCTCCAGCCTGAGCAGTGAGCGCTCAAGCCCCCCAACGCCACACGGTGAGCTCTTTCCGCTCTCATCCGATTTCTCTTCACTGTTTTGCTGGCAAGTTTGTTGCCGAACCAACATATTCTTCCCGGTTGCTTCGGCGGCGGCAGCAGCAGTCCCCCTTCCCCTCATCCAAGCGACGTACCGCCCCTTGGCCCCCTCGGCCCCCCACCTGCACCCAAAAGGATTGGAAAGTGCAACCGCTTTTACCTTTCGGGGCCGCTTCCTGCGCTGGCCGATGCCATTCTGTTTTTCCCCACTGTCACTCTTGTGAGTGGTCTCTTCATTCATGTTTTAGGACTCTGAAGGCGGATTTTCGGTACAGAGCTCTGCCATGAAACCCTCTCGCATGCACAGTCCAAATTGTGTGTGTGTGGCACTAAGTGGGAGCGGGTGAGCGAGTGAGAGTGAGGGGGGGTCAGAGGATGGGAGGGGGGAGGAGGGAAGGAGGGACGGAGGGGGTGGAAGCGCAGAGATGTTGCCATGACAACGACTGCCACAACTGTTTATCTGAATGCGCTTCGAAATTTGATGTAAGCAAGTGCCGCCGGTGCCGGGCTAACGGAGAGCAGGCAGCCGCACGGAGATTTGGTTAAAGTGCGCTTAGATGCATTAAAACCGCCGGTCTATTATTGTTTTTCCCCGACCAAACGATGGCTTCCTTGCGGTTTTACTGAGACTTCTAACGGCGAGATCCTCAGACTGGCGCTCCACAGGACCAATGGAGCTCGGCGCGCTTCCTCCGCTAAGCGTCTGTGAAGGCGACCCACGCCCGGACTGCTCGGTGAACCGCGTGAGTTTCATACTCTGTTTTAATAAGGCATGAAAAGACGCTTTATATATCCCAAAGTTTGGTAATCGGATGATTATTTGTAAAGAAAAATCCCAAAACCCGAATTAATTATTATTATTATTATTATATAAAAGCTTTAATTTTATAAGGGGTTCAATATAACGTCGATAGCCGGTGGAATCGCTTTCGGAGACACATTGTGAGACAATCAGAACAAACCAAACAAACAAAATGCAGCGTCTGCTCCGCCGCCATTTATTTGGGTTTTCAAAGTCCAAGCATGTGTTTTACAGGCATGTCGAGTGGGCGTCTGTGATTCGCACACACCAAACCTTGTGGCTTTAGCTGTGAAGTGCTACAGCATAATGAGATGACGTGCCAGCCGGCCAACCTTCCCCAGCCCCCAATAAAATAACCCCAAGCGCTATCACTGCAGCCATCTGGGTGACATAAGCGTTGGCACGTCTTGCCAGGGATGAGGGGCAGCGACACTTGTGAAACTACTGCTGCCCACGATGTGGTCTGGACTTTCATTTTGAATTCAGGTTTTTAACCTCAAAACCAGCTTGTTAGATGATAGAAGGTAAAATACTTTATTCACAGAGTTACAGCAATGGCCCGTGAAAGGCACTATATAAAATCAAATCTGAATCTGCTATTTTGTGGACTCTTCATTTTAACGTGTCAAAGGTATTCGATGGGAGAGCGTAAAATAGGAAAATAAGAGGAAATTTGACTGGAACTAAAACTGTCTGATTGACTGGCTGATATGGAGGATCAATATTGTCACGTGGGCAGAGTTTAGGGAAATGACTACTTGGATGTGCCAATCAACATGCGACACGTCACCATGAGTATATGGTGTATCTTACATCAGACAGACAGACAGACAGACAGATAGATAGATAGATAGATAGATAGATAGATAGATAGATAGATAGATAGATAGATAGATAGATAGTGAAAGGCGCTATATACTACACTGAAAAAAGTCTAACACTGATGTTGTTCATTCAATGTAAATTTTCTCTTTCAAGCAACTTAAGATTAGTCATTTAGTGTTGCAGCTTGAAATATTTGGTTTCAGATCTCAATCAAAGTAAAAAAAAATGTTTGTACCAAATTAAGTTATGGTGGAGGGAATAAACGTAAAAATCCTATTTCATTTAACTTAATATTTTAGGTTGTTCATGTGCTATGTTTGGGAGCTGTTTGTATATTCTTTCGGTCGAACTTTCTAGTTTGATGGCTTTCCAACTGCCAAAAAAGAACAGCTTAAAAAATAGATTTACTGCAGTAAAAAAAAAACAAGTGAATTGCACCCAATAACTCTAAATGATTTGCCTCAACTTAAAAATTGTGGGATCAATAAGCTAAAAAGAATTATATTGGTTCAGACTGAAAATATTAAGTGTGAATCATTCACATTTTTTTTCAGTGTAGATAGATAGATTTGTGAAAGGCACCATATATACTAGATAGATAGATAGATAAGATGTCACTGTATTATCAATAGATACATGGATAGGTGAAAGCACGATAGATGGATAGATAGATAAATAGTGATAGTGAAAGGCACTATAAAACATGCAAATAGAGAAACAGATAACAGGCAGATAGATAAGCATGAAGGGCACTATATAGTAGATAGATAGATAGATAGATAGATAGATAGATAGATAGATATGCATCACTACACTATACTATAGACAGATTTAAATATACACTATACTGTATAACAGATAATTAGATACATATACTGTACATAGACATGACTGGCAGTATCTGACAGACAGATAGAGAAACATGAAAGGAACTATAGAGAACATAGATACATTTATACATAGATATGAAATGCACTATATAAGAGGTAGACCGAGATGAAAGGCACTGTACAGCAGATTATTAGATATATGTAAAGATATGAAATGCACTATATAACAGATTAAAAAGACAGGTAGGTACACACATTACATGCATGTGAGTGGCACTATTTAACAGACAAATAGACTATATAACAGATAGATAATAGCTGACACTTTTTTTTTCTAATGGTCACCCCCAACTGCATGCCCGGTGGGCTGACTGAGCAATTCACCTGACCTGCCAGCCATGTCATGCACACATCTGGGTGGTGCTGTGCCCTCTGTTTGTGAAGTGCTCTGGTCAGGAGTTTTCTATTGAGTGGCACTTTATAAAGTAAAGATTCTTAGGTAAGATCAAACAGAGCAGAGGGAGGTGGCAGGTTGAGCAGGAAGGACCACAGAGGGGGCTTGCTCATCTTTAAACAGCTGTAGATTGATTGTTTGATTGATCAATATCATTCCACTTAGATGTCCATCGTAAATTTCCCATTAATGGATTATCACTTTGTAAAGCTAGCCCAGCTTTAATGTCTTCATGTTCATAGCAGCGACCTCCTCTTACCTTGCATTTAATCGAGTAAGTGACATACATCTCTCCATGTCCTGACCCAGCTATCTCCATTCAGATGTCTCAGACAACTCCACCCTGCTCCAGCAGCTGAGACCCCCCACATCACAAACATTTGTAGTAATGCATTTTATTCCTGCAAATGTGTGCGATGCGCCATCTGTTGGAATGACAAATGCAATGCATATGTCTCTGTTATCTGCCATTTGATTTGGGATTTGTAAAAGCAGCGTTAATGTCTGTGAAGGGCTTCATTCTGTGGAGGGCTCCTTGCATATGATATTGGATCTTTTAAAATGTGGACAACACACAAATGTTTAATGTCAAGTAGGCTGCCTAGTAGAAAACAGACAGATCAAGAAAACCCAAACTTAGCCTGTGTAATTGCATGTTGAAATAAATCTGTTAACCACACTTTTAAGGGGACTCTATCAGGGTGCCTTTACTAAGGTCTCTTGACCGGTGGTCCGTCTCTCAAGCGCATTTATGTTAAGCCTGCTTCTCTGATGTTATTTTTGAGACACCTTTCTCACCTCCTGTCTGATTTTACATTTGTCATCTTTGGAGACGACTCTCAGTGTGCCTGTTGCACCTTTACTGCTCTTCCTGTGTGTGACACTCGCACTTCTTCTTTTGATTGCGTCACCAAAGCCAAACTGAACAATCACAATCACACCAGAGCTAAAATGACAAATCACAATCATAGCAGAGCCTGGCTGGCCAATCACAATCACACCAGAGCCCGACTGACCAATCACAATTGCACCAGAGCCAAACTGACCAATCATATTGCTTGTAGGGACTGGAGACACACACACACAAATCTTACTGTTTTATTATTTAGTCACTTCAAAGCGATTAATGGAACCTGATACGCATCTAAATAAACAAACAGTCTTTCTGGATCCTTCATGTGGATGGTCATTTTGGGAACCTTAGAGAACCCCCCCTCTGGCACCTTCATTTTAATGGGTGTGCAAGCAAAATGGCTTTTACTTTTTGAATGTGCCTCACCAACAAACCAACTCTGCAAATCCTGAGTTAAACAATTCAAGAACTGAGCACACATAGAAGGGGGGTCCTCTACTCGTGCACAGGACTGCCCCCTAGTGGCAACCCTTTACATTCCTCCTTAATAAAAGTATGTCTTCCTTGCTATCATCAGCTTAGTAATTCTCAGCTGTCTTGCATTGGATGCCAGTGTAACATACAGCATGTGTTCAGTTGCGTGTGTCTGACATGATTGTTTGTGCATGAGGGGCACGTTCAGGACAGACTTCTGTACTTACATCAGAATGTATCTGAGAAGAAATAAAAAATAAAAGAGATAATATGAGCAGAAATTAGGGCAGAGTCGTGTTATAAGCATAGGGAGCCGAGCCTTAGAAGACTTGTGCTTCTCCAGACAAGAGCTTGGCTATGTTCAGCAGCAGCCTTCAATTAAAACAAAATGTCTGAATTGAAGTAAGCCCCCCTAATTTGGGGAGTTATGTTATGAGGTGGAAGTCCATAATAAACAAGAAGAGTCACCTCAAATATTTGAAGCATTCAAAGGTGTGTATTCAAGTCTGAATAGTCTCGATTTTAATAGACATTTGTCACCCTCTGACGGTGGTCCACAGAGGGCTAGTAAAGGGTCCAAACTCAAAAATAACATCATATTCATAACCACTGACCTTGAAATAGTCTAAAACGATACCCCACATGCTTATGTTTGAAATTTGTTAGTTATATCTTTCTGGGAGTGGCTCTCAGGGGGCTAGTACCACAAGTAAATAATCGATATTAAAAATATGACCATATTCATAGTCACCCAGCCTGAAAATGCCATTAAATAACACTCCGCATGCCTCTATTACATATCTTTTTCTGATAAAGGAGTAACTTTGACCCCTCGTAACCCACTGGGTGGGGGTTTGTGGATGTAGCAAGTGCAACTTCAGGTCCTTCTGGTTAATTTTGATGAAGACAACGATCATGCTGTCATTTCCTGCACCAAATATGGTCCACAAGTGGCCTAAAAGTGAGGTTTCTTCAGGCCAAAAATAAAAGGGAACCCCAGAAAGCTCAACAACTCCCATAAATGAGCAGAGTGGTATGTCACTAATGGGGGACTTCTTGTGCTGGCGAGTCAGGGGGAGCCGAACCACAAAAACCCCTCGAGTACCCTAAATATGGGAACATTAAATTGGTTCACTATACATGTATTTTTGAGGAAGTGGTCCTCAGCTCCTCTTGGGGGAGGCAGGAATTTTGTGATACGGAGCTCAGTGGGGGTCTTCTTGCTGTCTTAAGGTCCTGCTGAGCTGCCTAGCGGACATTAATGATTTCTGTCTTGTCCACAAGTTTGGAACCTCAAATCCTAAATGCCTACACTAATGATTTGAAAAGGGGAAACTTTGACCCCCTCAAATCCTGCTAGGGGAACTCATTTCATATACAAAGACCCCCGTTACCTAGAATTAAAAAAAGCTCAACAAGTTCAAGCAAACCCAGTAAAGTGCCACTTTAGATCTCATATGCTGCCAATGTGCACCCAGACCCAGGAATGTCACCCTCTTCTCCTGTGTGTGTCCCATGCTTTTCTACCGGTGGGGTCAGCACAGGAAGCAGACAAGGACGACAACGGCTGGAGGATGCGAGCGGGGAACGTGGAAGTAACGCGGGCTGAAGGATTAGAGAATAATGAGTCTGACCCGCAGGGCGCAGCACGAAAGGCGAAGGGGGAGGACCGGCCATGTTAATTAAGAGAGCCCACTCAATTCCCTGCCGTAAGGACATTAAACACAATTGCATTTTCAACGTCACTGACTGAGGTTGTTGGACCCCGTCGGGCCTTACGTTTCACATGGTGATGTGTAGAAAAGAAAATCTCCGAGGGAGGGGAAAAATAAAAAAGTGCTTCTCATTCCAGGCCACTTTGTATTGTGGACTCAGGGGGGTCTTCAGAAGCCTTCACGTTCTGCACACTTCGTGTTGTAGATTTCATCCTAAATGCTATATATATATTGTAATTTGGGTTGGACGAGCATCCTGACCAGAAGAGGGAATGGTTCCATACCCGGACGGGAGGCTCCTAGCAGGTAGACAAGCATCCAGGCCAGGGGAGAGAAAGGTTCCAGACTCATAAGTAATGGCCAGAAGGTATGGACGGACAGCCCACCGAAGGACGAAGATGTCGCTGGGGACTCTTCAATACCTGAGGACGCTAGCTGGCAGCAGCCCTGGATATCAGTGCCCAGTTTGGAAACAGCAGGGCATGCTGGGAGCTGTAGTCCGGCAGCACAGTCCTGCTGGGTTCTGTGGGTGCCAAAAGGGGGTGCTACAGAGAGATGTGCTCCCCAGTTCATGGGACCTCTGTATGACCCGGAAGTACAGTACTTCAATTGGACAGTGGATGGAAGTCCATAACAGGGACCACACTCCCTTAACCAGAGGAGTCGGAGCTGGGAGGACGGAGAGCAACACTCGACTGGAGGAAGGCATTGCAGTGGTGAGAGGAGAGGAATACTGGAAAAGAGAGAGAGAGATAGAACTTTCAGCTTGGTAACTTTTGGAGGTTTTTTGGGTAATAAGCCATCCTTTATTTGAACCCGGGACTGCCTTTGTGTTGGGGTTTGGGGCTCACAGGTGCCTCCTGGTTCCAACACAATATATATATATATATATATATATATATATATATATATATATATATATATATATATAGAGATAGAAAAAGAGTGTGAGGCAGAAAAAGGTTTGGCGATTGCCACCCCATATACCGAAAAATCAGGTGGCAAAACTAAAAACACGTCTTTACAAATGGAATTCAAAATGGACGTTCTGTGGTTTGCACAAACAGGAAGAGGTGGAGTCAGGGAGGCCTGAAAAGGAAGTGATGTCTGTGAAGGTGGGTTCTGGAGTCTGGATAGAGGGTGCCTGGAGTGATGTCATCAGTGGGTGGGTCAGAGGGGGTGCTACTGGGAGGCGCAGTCTTCACTCGGTCTGCAGAGGGACAAAAGGAGAGGGCATTGGAAGGCAGCGCCAACCCCTGGTCAGGCTGGGAAGTGACACTATTTGCACCTGTAAGCTGTCTTCCATGTTTCCATGTGCACATGTGTGATAATATGAATATATATTGTGGCGTACGGCTGGGGTCCTACTACTCCAAGAGCCAGAGTCGGGTGGGAGTAGACAAAGTTTGTCCGGAGGAGTGGAGGAGGAAAAGAGAGAGAGAGAAAAAAAGAAAGAAGAGATTGGTATTGTGCTTGGTGACTGTGTTGTGCTTGTGGGAAACGGCAGAAGGTGTTTCCTGTCTGTGTTGGGTTGGGGCGGTGGTGCGCCCCCTAGTGGTCTATAATATATATAGATAAATACACTTAATAACCCATAATGACAAAGTGAACACGCTTTTTGCAGATTTATTACAAATCCAAAACTGAAATCTCTTATTCCTAAAGTCTTCAGACCCTCTGCTGTGGCCCCCCCACATTGTGCTCAGGTGCCTCCCGTTTGCTTTACGTCTCCCTGAGATGTTTCTAGAACTGAGCTGACTGGCCATCGCTTAGCAAGGCCCACGTGGACCCGGATAATGAAGGCCCCACAATTCACACTGCACATCAGCCATGAACTCTCTGTGGACCTCCATGTTCAAATTGTGGTGAGGCTTAGGCGAGTGTAAGGGGGTCCAACTATTTGTAAAGCTTTGAGAGCTCCCAGGAGCTCAATGGCCTCTGAAATTGTGAAATGGAGGACGTTTGGGACCACCCGGACTCTTCCTAGAGTTGGCCGTCCAGTCAGAGCGAGTAACTGGGCAAGAAGGGTCATCAGGGAGGCGACCAAGAATCCAATGGTCACTCCTACAGTCCTGTACTAAGTTGGGGGGACCTGTTGGAAGGACGGCCACATCAATGGCATTCCATCAGTCTGGCATTTATGGTAAGGGGGCCAGAGGGAAAACAATTTTTTAGCAGCCCACTTGGACTTGAGAGGATGAGGAAAAAAGATTCTCTGGTCTGATGACTTGTGAAGACTTATGTGGAGATGGGAGAACCTGTCACTTGGATGACCATCTGAGCAGCACTCCATCAATCCAGCATTTATGGTAGAGTGACTGATACCCTCCTGGAGTTTGTCAAGGGACTCTGAGACAACGAGGACAGAGATTCTGTGGTCTGGAGCTCTTTAGGCACAACTCCAAGCACTGTGTCTGGGGAAGACCGGGCACTGCCTATCCTCCTCCTAATACCATCCCTAGGGTGAAACATGGTGGTGGCAGCATCATGATATGGGGACACAGGGAGTTTTCAGAATTGACAGAAAGATGAAGAAGCCTCTGCTCCACCTCAGACTGCGCTCTCGGTTTAATGACCTAAAGCATACAGCCAAGGCAATAGCAGAGGGGCTTCAGGACAGGTCACTGAGTGTCCTGGGGTGGTCCAGACTTACACCCTTTAGAACATGTGAGGTGACACCTGAACATGGCATCCAGCCTAAAGGAACTTGAGAGGATCTACCAGGAAGAAAGGGAGAAACTGCCCAAATCTAGGAGCACCAAACTTGGAGAGACTTACCAGGAAGACTCAAACCTGCCAAAGGGGCTTCTTCTGGGTACTGAGTCCTGAGTACTGAAGGGGCTGAAAATGCCTATGAGTGGGACATTTCAATTTTTCCATTTTTAATAAACCTGCAAACCTTGAACTTTGTCCTTATGGGTGATTGAGTGTAAATTGATGGGCAAAAGTGGTAAACTTCTCCATTTGAAGTTAAACCTCTAACATAATAAAGTGTGCAGACAACGAAGGGGCCTGAAGACTTTCAGCGTCCTCGGTATACACGTACATAAAGAAATAAATAATGTTCCACCCAACTGAAGAATCCATTTTGAAATTAAAACTCTGAGAACGCTACTCCCCAAGGTGACATGTCCTCGTCTTGTAGTCTCCTTCTAACACTCCACCTCAGGACAGAAGGGCAAATCTGTCTTGTCTTCAGTGTTTACATGGGTGGCAAAACCCCAATCTGCTCGCATGGCTCTCTTTGATGTCATCAGTCCATCCGTTCACTTTGTGCATCTGCTTTGGAGTGATGGGGCACAGGTCAGGGCACACTCGCCCACCTGTCCACACTCACTCAGTTTAGTGTCTCCAGTTACCAGGAAGCAGGATCCTTAATAATATACAACTATTTACATTGTATATAGCACCTTTCACCAAAATGACCACTAAAAGACACTTTATAAAGCATCACATAGGCAACCCATAATTATATAACACTGGCTATGCTACCCGTCCAAGACAGGCTTAGATCTTCAGCAACTAACATCGACCTCAGCATTAACGTCTGTAGTGCGCCATCTATTAGAATGTATTTTGTAATACATCTAGTAAAAAAATGCATGGCATTTGTCATTCCAACAGATGGAGCACCATAAACATTACCACTGCCTTTACAACTCCTATACCAAATTGTATATAACAGAGACAAGTAGCATTTGTCATTCCAACAGATGGCACATCATAAACATGAACACCGCTTTTATGAATGCGATTCCAATTGTCAGATAACAGAGACATGTGCATTACACGGTGCACCGCCAACATTAATGCTGAGGTCTTCATTGGTTTTATATACAGTACAGTATGTGTGACCAACCGCAAGTGTAACCTGGTAGTTAACCACCTAAATAATCAGATTGTGATTGAGAACTGGGAATTTAATGCTGTACTGCGATCTTCACCTTGTGAAATAAGCAAACCAGCTGCCGTGATGCAACATCTGAGGCTTTGCTTTGGGCGCTGACATCCAAGGTTCGGTCCCTGTAAGGAGATGCAAAAGTGTGCACACTTGACGAGCTTCAAATAGGGCGAAACGTGTCATGTGCTCTTTGTATTATTTGGCAGGTTTTGTATTACTGTATACTGTATATATATATTGTGATGGATGGCTAACAGCTCAACCCGGCTGGGATGCCCCTGGAATAGAAGGATGGGGGAAGGCAGCTACTTCCCCCAAGACACTAGATGGCAGCTTCCCTGGAGAGCAGTGGTACCCCAGATTCCCGCAGGGCACCATGGGACATGGAGTTCGGATACACAGCCCTGCTGGGTGCCATGGGTGCCACCAGGAGGAGCTGTCAAAGGACCTGGGGACATATTCTTTCAGTATAGCCCGGAATTACGAGGTAATCACAAGGACGGAACCTCAGAAGTACATTCCGGGCTGAAGAAAATCCCTGTTCTGTATTTGACCCGGAAGTGCCAGCCAGTCACATGGTCAGAATGACAAAAGCACTTCCGGGTCAAGGACTATTTAAAGGACTAGTGGAGACCCAGCAGGGGAGCTGGAGTTGGGAGGGAGTGTGATAGAGCTGCTGGGAATAGAGGAGGAGAATTATTATGTTATTATTGTCTTTGTATGGTGGCGGAGGTGCTTCAAGGCACCATTTATGAGAAGAGAAGGAATAAAATATCCTTTTGGTGCTTTTACCTGGTGTCTTGGGCGTTTGGTCTATCGGGTTTAAGGAGGGACAGCACCCTCTAGTGTCACTATATATATATATATATATATATATATATATATATATATATATATATATATATATGCTGCCAATCCAGAACAGGTTGAAATATAAGTAACTAAAGTATCTATTTCATAATGCATATAGTATTAAAATATAGTATTAAAATTTTTCATTTCAACAGATGGAGCATCATAAACATTTGTATTAATAAAATGCATTCCTACCAAATGTTTCTGATGCGCCATCTATTGGAATGACAAATGCAAAGCATATGACTCTGTTATATACCTTTGGTATGAGAGTCGAAAAAGCAGTGGTAATGTTTGTGATGCGCCATCTGTTGGAATGCCAGCGACATAGCGACAGGATGGACACACAGGCGAGATGGGTCTAACTGCAGCCAGTAATATCTATGATGTAAGTCAGGTAATACCCACAACGTCAGTCTCAAAACTGAGTCAGAGAACCCTCACAAAACCCTAATCGTAACCATGGTATTGGCATAGGGATGGGATGGACGTTTAATGACTGACGTTGTGGGTGTTTCGTGATGTTGGGGTGTTATGTGACTGACCACATTGGCACTGTGGGCTGCAGTTACACCCTGTGGACACAGACAGACACTTATCCTTTTATTAAGGTGGATACAATTCCTCACACACCTGCTTAATCCAATTCAGGGTCACTGGACTTGGGCTCCAGTCTATTTCAGAGCGCACTCACATATATACCCACAAAATGCCAGTTTGGTACTACCAGGTACCCTAATGTCTTTGGGGAAGTGGGAGGAAAGCTGCAGTGGCACACAGACAAAGGGAGAACTGCATAAAGACAATGATGGCATGAAATTCAAAGCCAGGATCTTTAAGATGGCAGTGGTAATTGCTGTACCACCTTACCACCCTAAGAAAAATGAAGGAAAGAGAAAGCCAAGGCTAGTAAACAAATGAAGGCAGACTTTAAGAACATCTTGAAAATATAAAACTGGAATGTGAATGAAGTTAAGAAGATCAGAAAACTCATGTTATGAAACGTTAAAACTACAACAAAACCGGAAGCTGCTTCTGCGGGTGAGGCATGCGTCTCGATTCCACTTGGCACCAGTTGGCTATTAATCTTCTGATGCATAACCAGAAGCCAAGTGCCAAGGTTGCCCTCAACAGGGAATCTCATCTTGCCTGGCATTTTGTTGGCCTTTTAATAACATTATATCCATCAGACAAAATAAACGATGGAGGCTCAAGCCTGCCTGAAACTTTGAGCACTAGAGACGCATCCCACCTGGCCCGAAGTGGCACAACTGATAGTTGCTGTTCTTCACAATGCCCACGGCCCCCTACTCACGCTCACTGTCACCAGGGGATATATTAACGGTGACACATTCCCCTCCCTTCCAGCTCGGAGGTGTACAAGTCAGCTGAGGCTCAGTGCTCATCTTTAATGAGGGGTTTCCGCCGTCTACCCGAGGTCCTCCCCCGCTGCCGCAGCTGTCGCTTGCTCGATGAACTCAAAACAAAACCAACGTTGGCATCGGAGAGACAATGGCGATGTTGCGGATTGCAGATGACTTCCTCAAAACGACTCGGGTGGTGAGTCACTTTACTGGCATTTCAAAATAAGAAGGATGATCCAATGCCCCTTCTGCATGAATCCCGGAAATGAAAGTGGGGTGGGGGGGTGCAAGTCTGTTGTGAGTCACTGAACTGTGCCAATTTATATAGCGCCTTTCTGCAGTCGACACACTCCAATGTGCCTCAGAAGCCAAGCATCATGAGGTGACTAGCGCTGTGATGGTGGAGGGGACTGGACAGATAGTCTCATGGCCGGTGCTGTGTCTGATTTAGCGCCTTTCATATAGCGCCTTTGCTTAGCAGACAATTTTATCCAAATCAGCTTACAAAAGCACATGGCTTTGTGAGTTACACATCTAGTAAACATGCTTCCCAATGTCTTCAATACGAGCACTATTAGGCATGGGGGTCAGTGGGGGTCTTGTGCTCTTATATAGTGCCTTTCACAGTGAACACTTTTCTAGGAAACGCAGTTGTTTTCTATCCATTTGCTACATCCGCTGATCCAAAGCAGAGTCAGGTGGAAACTGGAGTCTCTCCCAGCAAGCAATGAGCAGAAGGTTGGAGCAATACCTGAACAGGATGCCAGCCCGTTATCAGGTGACCACACAGACACAGACATACAAAGGGGGCAGTGGCCAGCCCCCCTAACCTGCATGCATGGCTTTGGACATGGGGAGAACATAAAAACTCCACACAAGCAGCACCCAAGACTTGAACCCCAGTCTCTGGCAGTGATGCCATTGTGCCACAGTGCCACCCGCAGTTGTTTTGTGACATCCGACAGGTAAGGTGGCAAACTCGAAGGTCACCCAGGGAGTTAGTGATGGGAGTTAAGCACAGTGATTTTATATAGTGCCCTTTACCCTAGGTGGCATCCCATTGTGCTTGGGTCAAACGCATTAGTGGGAACACAAAGAGGAGAGGCGACCAGCCCAGGGTCACTCAGAGAGTGAAAGGTGAGGACTGAGCCTAGCCATTTTATATAGTGCCCTTCCAAGGAGGCTTTCATTTGCTCCACTCGGAGACCTGCCATCCTCCAGTCCTCCCTGTAATGCCATCTCTCTACAGCCTGCAATGATGTTTTCTCACAAACTCCATAATGAGCATCAAGCCATTTATCCAGCTTAATAAAAGGACAAGTGTCTGTGTGTGTTTGTGTCTATTTACCCATCCTGGGCTATGCCTCTGTTACAGTATATGCCGTTTGGTATGGGATTTGTTAAAGCCGTGCTAATGTTTTGTGAGGGCGGCACGGTGGCGCAGTGGTAGCGCTGCTGCCTCGCAGTTAGGAGACCCGGGTTCGCTTCCCGGGTTCTCCCCGTGTCTGCGTGGGTTTCCTCCCACAATCCAAAGACATGCAGGTTAGGTGGATTGGCGATTCTAAATTGGCCCTAGTGTGTGCTTGGTGTGTTTGTGTGTGTCCTGCGGTGGGTTGGCACCCTGCCCAGGATTGGTTTCTGCCTTGTGCCCTGTGTTGGCTGGGATTGGCTCCCGTGACCCTGTATTCGGATTCAGCGGGTTAGACAATGGATGGATGGATAATGTTTTGTGATGCGCCATATGTTGGAATGAAAAATGTATACATATGTCTCTACTATATGCCATTTGGTATAGGATTTGTTAAAGCAGTACTAATCTTTCTGATGCGCTATCTGTTGGAATGAAAAATGCAGCGCATTTTATTACTATTGGCATTACAAATTACATTCCAACAGATGGTGCACTGCAAAGATTAATGCTAAATATGTTGAAGTCTACAATGATTACTTAGATTTCGACCTGTCTTAGAGGTTAGCAAAGCTAGAAACCCTATAATATGTTTACAAGATGTTCTTAATGGAACTGCCTGTATCACTGTGTGCTTTCCTTTTTTGTTTTGGTCAATGATGCTGATAAGTCACTCTCATGTTAGACTGTGTGACAATGGGGCTTGTTGGCTTCTCTGATTCGGTTCAGTGCCCATCTGCCACACTTCCCTACACTTTCACTCCACTTTTTAGAGCTTTACACTTCTTCTTCTTCTTTCTTACCACTCCCATTTGTAGTGATACAATGCAATGCTTGTTTCATTCCAACAGATGGCGCACCACAAACATTACAACTGCTTTTACATGTGATTACTGGACCAATTTTCCCATCGATCTCACAACCCTCATATTTAATGTCCTAAGTGGGCTGGGTATTAATCTTGGATGAGGTGCCACTCTGTTGCTGGACCCATGAGATCACAGTGGACTAAAGTCTGTCCCAGCAGCACTGGCTACAAGGCAGGAGACAGTTCTAGAGACAGTGTCAGTCCACTTCAGGGCCAATGTTTCCATCGATTCTTTCACTCCTCGACTAACTCATCTATCCAGTGCCCTGAGTGCCAGCCGAGAATTAGCCTTAGACATGGAGCCACTCCATTGCAGGGCACACTCACACTCAAACTATTTAACCTGCTCTGGGGACAGTCTTTGGGGACATAAGAGGAGAGCCCACAGTGACACGGGGAGAGTATGCAAGCTCCGCAAAGACGATACCTGGACACAGCACTCAAACCCAGGAAGTGGGACAAAAGTGGAGGGGTGCTGCCCACTACACCAACGTGGACGCCATCTCCCATCTTAACATCACAGCCCCAAGCGCTCGGCACGCCCAGCGCGGCTCTTCTTCCTCTGAAGGTCTTTGTCAGGTAGACGGCAATCGCAATGCAAGTCAGATGCTGTGTGGCTATCGCCATGGAAACCAAGCTCAAGGCCTGGAGACAATCAGACGGGGAGGAGTCCCCTGGGTCAATTGGTCTTAAACAAGAAAGTCGCAGATAGGTGCCACCATCAGACAAAAGAGCCATTTCACGGATTTCACTTTAAACGAAGGAAAAGTGTCAGCGGAGGTTAATGAAATGAAAGCATGCGAATCAGGAGAGAGGAAAAAAAATAATAAATAACAGGAGCGGAAATCCACTTCCATTCACAAGCCCCTCGGCGTCTTGTTAAACTTCACATCAGAGACCCCCCATCCTGTGCCATGGTCTGGAAAGCAGCAAATCCTGCAGGAGTTCAGGAGGCACAAGGAGCAACAAACTCAGACGATTCGACGACCCGAGACGAGGAGTCCATTAAAAGAAAAAGGAGACCCCAGCAGCAGAATCTCCATGAAGACAGCTCACCACTATGGTGGGACAGGCCTCGGGTGCCCCTCTGTTAGCATCTGACTGTCCGGGGTTCGAAATGAGGATGGGGTGCAAATCACATGGTGGCCTGTTTGAACCCCACCAACGGGCAAGTCACTATAAAAGACGCCATATACTGTCACAGTGTCACTAGCTCAGTTTGTCCCACTGACTCCCTCCATAAGGAAATCATTTCATCTGCCAGGTCTGCAAAAAATTTAACCAACTAAAGCAGCGGGTCTCAACCTGTGGGTCGCGACTCCGTCGTGGGTCGATTTGCCAGGGGTCACCTAAGACCATTGGAGATACTGAATGGGTTTTGTCAATTCTGATGCATAAAACTTGTTATTCCATGTTTTTCCATTGGTAGTTACTAGTTTTCTACTATAATTGTCATTCGAGGATAGATGTTGCAGACAATTTAATCAGAATAATTTTCATTGTCCTAACGTTATTACTTTTAACTGTTTACATTACTGTACATCAAACGGCGTGACGTTACAGGGATTTACGCACTTCTGCTTCCATTTCCAACAATGTATCGTTGAGAAACAGGGCCTTCCAGCTTGTTGGTTACCGAGTCTAAATACAGAAGCAGACTTGCAGCAGAAGATGATCTTCATTGTGCTCTTACAAAGACTGCCCTGAGAATTTCTGACCTGGTGAGAAAGAAGCAGCCTCAACCTTCACACTGACGTTGGCTTTTTACGCATCCTGTCGCTACAATTATGTAGCCATGTAGTTTACTGTTGTGATGTTACGCCAGCCATGCTTTTCACACTTTCACAAAGTATACAACATGAATACGGGGAATACAGTTCAATACACAATGAAGGAAAACAGATAAACAGAAGTCATAAAGACATTTATTTGTAATTAGAAATAAAGATTTCACAATGCTGGCGCCCTGCCCGGGGTTTGTTTCCTGCCTTCGCCCTGTGTTGACTGGGATTGGCTCCAGCAGACCCCCGTGACCCTGTAGTCAGGATATAGCGGGTTGGATAATATAATAGATTGATAGATAGATAGATAGATAGATAGATAGATAGATAGATAGATAGATAGATAGATAGAAAGGCACTATATAATAGATAGATAGATAGATAGATAGATAGATAGATAGATAGATAGATAGATAGATAGATAGATAGATAAAGTGAAAGGCACTATATGATAGATAGATAGATACTTTATTAATCCCAAGGGGAAATTCACATAATCCAGCAGCAGTATACTGATACAAAGAAACAATATTCAATTAAATAGTAATAAAAATGAAAAAAAATTAAAATAAAATTAATGTTTGCATTTACTCCCCCGGGTGGAATTGAAGAGTCGCATAGTGTGGGGTCTCCTCAGTCTGTCAGTGAGCAGGACAGTGACAAAAGTCTGTCACTGAAGCTACTCCTCTGCCTGGAGATGATCCTGTTCAGTGGATGCCGTGGATTCTTCATGATTGACAGGAGTTTGCTTAATGCCCGTCGCTCTGCCACAGATGTTAAACTGTCCAACTTTAATCCTACAATGGAGCCTGCCTGTCCAGGCGTGAGGCGTCTTTCATCTTTATGCTGCCACCCCAGCACACCACCGCGTAGAAGAGGGCACTCGCCACAAAGAACATCTGCAGCATCTTACTGCAGATGTTGAAGGATGCCAACCTTCTCAGAAAGTATAGTCAGCTCTGACCTTTCTTACATAGAACATCAGTAATGGCAGTCCAGTCAAATTTATCACCCAGCTGCACTCCCAGGTATTTATAGGTCTGTACCCTCTGCACAGTCACCTCTGATGATCACGGGGTCCATGAGGGGCCTGGTCCTCCTAAAATCCACCACCAGCTCCTTGGTCTTGTTGGTGTTCAGATGTAAGTGGTTTGAGTCGCACCATTTAACAAAGTCCTTGATTAGGTTTCTGTACTCCTCCTCCTGCCCACTCCTGATATATATATAATATAATATAATATCTGCGGTGGGCTGATGCCCTGCCCAGGGTTTATTTCCTGCCTTGTGCCCTGTGTTGGCTGGGATTGGCTCCAGCAGACCCCCGTGACCCTGTAGTTAGGATATAGCGGGTTGGATAATGAATGGATGGATATTTCACAATACATAATTACATATTGTTTTTGTTATTAATCACTACACTTTAATTATGTTCAATTTGTAACAATGAAAATACATCCTGCATATCAGATATTTACATTACGATTCATAACAGTAGCAAAAATCATTTTACGGTTGGGGTCGCCGCAGCATGGGAAATTGTATTAAAGGGTCGCAGCACTAGAAAGGTTGAGAACCGCTAAACTAAAGTATCGCGAAAGGCGCTATATTCTGTCACAAGGTTCCTGTTCAAACCCCCCCATTGTAAGTGTGAGTGAGTGATTTCCTCACCTGGCACTCAGATGCAGAAACATGGAAGAAAAAATACAAACGTGAGCCACTGAGCTCATAATGAAAGGCGCTATCCCCCTTTTGTAAATAGACCGGAGAAAACTCCTCTGACTGCAGAGACAGGAAAACAACGGGGTTATATAAATGGAGCACCCTGAGATAGACTTTATTATGAAAGGCGCTATACACCCCACAAGGTGACCCATTCAGTCTCCCTTCAGTCTTCTGTTCTGTACGAGTGACTAACTTGCACTGACAGCAGAAGCACAGAAATAACTAATAAACCAATGGGCTTCAGTAGGAAAGGCGCTATATAACATCACAGTGGGTCACTGACCCCAACTATAATCACAAGCAAGTCATGAGGTCGGCCAGTGTGCACACCGCACTACACAACATGGAGCCAAGGGAGCTAAACCTGCCAGTCACCTCTCTATGGGGTTCATTATGAAAGGCGCTATATAGCATCCGGTGGTGGGCTGTTCGATCCTCCATCAGCCCCTTTATTTGACTGTGAGGGAGTGACTTGTCCTCTGTACCAACATGAAAGCAATTCATTTATTGATGTGAGTCACTGTCAGATAGCTCATTATGAAAGGCACTATATACCGTCACATGATGACCCGTTCTATCCCCGTTTTGCCGCTACTGTACCTATGAGTGAGTAATTTCCCCCAGCCATTACTCACACAGCAGAAAACATGGAACCAAGTGAGCCGTACCTGTCAAGCACCTTTGTGTGGGGTTCATTATGAAAGGCACTATACAGTGGTGTGAAAAACTATTTGCCCCCTTCCTGATTTCTTATTCTTTTGCATGTTTGTCACACAAAATGTTTCTGATCATCAAACACATTTAACCATTAGTCAAATATAACACAAGTAAACACAAAATGCAGTTTTTAAATGATGGTTTTTATTATTTAGGGAGAAAAAAATCCAAACCTACATGGCCCTGTGTGAAAAAGTAATTGCCCCCTTGTTCAAAAATCACCTAACTGTGGTGTATCACACCTGAGTTCAATTTCCTGATTACTGCCACACCTGTTTCAATCAAGAAATCACTTAAATAGGAGCTGCCTGACACAGAGAAGTAGACCAAAAGCACCTCAAAAGCTAGACATCATGCCAAGATCCAAAGAAATTCAGGAACAAATGAGAGCAGAAGTCATTGAGATCTATCAGTCTGGTAAAGGTTATAAAGCCATTTCTAAAGCTTTGGGACTCCAGTGAACCACAGTGAGAGCCATTATCCACAAATGGCAAAAACATGGAACAGTGGTGAACCTTCCCAGGAGTGGCCGGCCAACCAAAATTACCCCAAGAGCGCAGAGACGACTCATCCGAGAGGTCACCAAAGACCCCAGGACAACGTCTAAAGAAATGCAGGCCTCACTTGCCTCAATTAAGGTCAGTGTTCACGACTCCACCATAAGAAAGAGACTGGGCAAAAACGACCTGCATGGCAGATTTCCAAGACGCAAACCACTGTTAAGCAAAAAGAACATTAGGGCTCGTCTCAATTTTGCTAAGAAACATCTCAATGATTGTCAAGACTTTTGGGAAAATACCTTGTGGACTGATGAGACAAAAGTTGAACTTTTGGAAGGCAAATGTCCGTTACATCTGGTGTAAAAGGAACACAGCATTTCAGAAAAAGAACATCATACCAACAGTAAAATATGGTGGTGGTAGTGTGATGGTCTGGGGTTGTTTTGCTGCTTCAGGACCTGGAAGGCTTGCTGTGATAGATGGAACCATGAATTCTACTGTCTACCAAAAAATCCTGAAGGAGAATGTCTGGTCAACTCAAGCTGAAGCGATCTTGGGTGCTGCAACAGGACAATGACCCAAAACACACCAGCAAATCCACCTCTGAATGGCTGAAGAAAAACAAAATGAAGACTTTGGAGTGGCCTAGTCAAAGTCCTGACCTGAATCCAATTGAGATGCTATGGCATGACCTTAAAAAGGCGCTTCATGCTAGAAAACCCTCAAATAAAGCTGAATTACAACAATTCTGCAAAGATGAGTGGACCAAAATTCCTCCAGAGCGCTGTAAGAGACTCATTGCAAGTTATCGCAAACGCTTGACTGCAGTTATTGCTGCTAAGGGGGGCCCAACCAGTTATTAGGTTCAGGGGGCAATTACTTTTCACACAGGGCCATGTAGGTTTGGATTTTTTTCTCCCTAAATAATAAAACCATCATTTAAAAACTGCATTTTGTGTTTACTTGTGTTATATTTGACTAATGGTTAAATGTGTTTGATGATCAGAAACATTTTGTGTGACAAACATGCAAAAGAAGAAGAAATCAGGAAGGGGGCAAATAGTTTTTCACACCACTGTATATCACCAGAAGGTGGTCTGTTCAATCACCCACCAACATCCCAGAGCTGAAGATGTTCTGTACGGAGGAATGGGTGAAAATTCCTCTAAGCAGGTGTGCAGGAATGATCAGAAGTTACCGGAAACGTTTAGTTGAGTTATTGGGGGGTCACAGCAGATACTGAAAGCAAAGGTTCACATACTTCTGCCACTCACTAATATGTGATATTCAATCATTTTCCTCAATAAATAAATGACCAAGTCTAATATTTGTGTCTCATTTGTTTAACTGGTTTCTCTTTATCTACTTTTAGGACTTGAGTGAAAATCTGATGATGTTTTAGGTCATATTTATGCAGAAATATAGAAAATTCTAAAGGCTTCACAAACTTTCAAGCACCACTGTGTATATGTACTGTCTATACTGTACATATAAATATAGATACACTGCATATACACATACATACATGTATATATACTTATACATGTGCACATACACATAATCTTGTATAATACTAGCTGTGCTGCCTGTCCAGGATGAGATGAAATCTAAATAATCAACGTAGACCTCCACATTAACGTTTGCAGGGAACCGTCTATTGGAATGTATTTTGTAATACTTATTGCACTAAAATGCATTGCATGTGTCATTTCCACAAATGGCATAAAGTGATAAAATGCACTACTACAAATTTTTTTGATGTGCCATCTGTTGGAATGACACATGCAACACATGTCTCTCTGTTGTATGCAATTTGGCATGGGATTTGTAAAAGCAGTGTTAATGTCTGTGATGCACCATTTGTTGGAATGACAAATGCCTGTTACTGCTAACATATAGAGACATATCGACTGGACAGACACAAATGCACACACACACACACACACACACAAAGTTTTCTGAAGTAATACTCCATTTCATTTTGCCTTCTTTGTCTTCCTCTTCCATATATAAAATTCTAGACATCTACATTAGCTCCTAATTGTAGAGCGGAGAAGCACCAGTACAGAATACCAGTGAGGACTGGCCCTTCTCAGGCACTGTTTTAATATTACGTTTTGTTAAAAGATCAGAAGCCATTCATTGTGACAGACATACTAACACAGAGGATAAGAGGAAAGGGGGCAAATACTTTTTCACAGCTCTGCACTTGTTTTGGGGTCAACAGAAGAAACACAGCTCTTCAAATTAAAATCCATTCATCCTTTGTCTGATCTGCTTGTCCACTTGAGTGGGTCTTCATGTGAGAGGCGGCCTTTGACCGCTCACAGCTGCTGGCCACCCTGACTTGCAGGTTTTTGGGATGTGGGAGAAGAAGCCCATGTGGATACAAAGAGGGCACACAAAAGCCACCGAGGGAGCCCCCAGAAATCTGAGGAGGTGAGGCATTACCCGCTGCCCCTGGTCTCCCCCCACTAATCGACGCCCCTCTTTGCAGGTTTTCCTTCACCTGACGTTGTGCAGTTTGCGCTCACAGACTCAATAACCCAAATGGATTCTTTGGCAGCGTGGAAATCTTCAGACGCAGTCGCCGGTTGTTTTTCATTTTCGGCAGTGCGGCTTAATCAGAGGGCTCTGCTTTGTTCCCTTTTAAAAAGTGTTGTTAATTTCCTTAATGCTTTAATTACGTGGAAAACGGCGTCCTCAGAAGCGAGCCACTGAAGTGACCGACCCGCCTTCACCGTGCATGGAAAGGCTGCACTGCAGCCATAAAAAAATAACATGATGATGGAGGGCAAAAACACCATAAAAACCCGAGTTTGGTCAGTAGAGGTCCTCTCATGCGCAGTGCAGCTCAGAATGAGTCACTCGACATAAAAACAAAAAGATATGTCAACTACTGAATTCTAGAGCTTTGAGATCGGGCCATCATAGAAAGGAGCAATATGAAGTCAGACTTGGATGGATGGATATATCAAAATCTGAACTGTAGACAACGACGCTGGGGCACCATGGCCGGGGCAATTACTGGCAAAAGTGAGCTAAACTGTGTGGGCACCTCCATATAGAGACACATGTGAAAGGCACTATATTAGAAGTAGATAAATGAGTAAGGAAATACATAACAGATAGCTATGAATGGTTCTATATGTTAGATGAGAAAGGCACTATATAATAAGCAGAAAAATTAGAAAGGCATAATCTATACTAATAAAAGGCAAAGCCCTCACTCACTCTCTCACTCACTCACTCACTCACTCATCACTAATTCTCCAACTTCCCGTGTAGGTAGAAGGCTGAAATTTGGCAGGCTCATTCCTTACACCTTACTTACAAAAGTTGGGCAGGTTTCATTTCGAAATTCTACGCCTAATGGTCATAACTGGAAAGTATTTTTCTCCATTAACTGTAATGGAGTTGAGCTGGAATGACGTGGGGGGGCGGAGTTTCGTGTGACATCATCACGCCTCCCACGTAATCACGTGAACTGATTGTCAACGCAGTACATAGAAAACCAGGAAGACCTCCAAAAAGCGCTTAAGAAAACATGCATTATATAATTGAGAAGGCAGTGAAACAATAAGAAGCGAGCGAGTGACATATACTACCATATTCATGACTGCTGCTACCTCGGAAAGAAAGCAAGGTGTAAACCTAAACTTTAAATTAAGTTCATAGACAGGCTACCGCTGGCGTTTCACATGCCCACAGGTAATGCGGGATACAAGTTTAATGAGAGGATGCAGGATATAAACGAGAGTTTTGATCACTTTGTAACTAAGTTAAAATTGTAGGTGAAGGGGTGTGCTTATGCAAATTCCGAGAGACTGTGTTTGTGGGGATTGACAGTTAAGGCGGGTGGGGGAGTCACGTCATCATCTCCCTCCCACCTCATTTCGGTCTGAGCTGAGCTCGGCTAACGCCGTCTTCCGAAGCAACTTTGTCAGACTGCCACCAAATACTCACAGAAAAATCCACAAGTTAATACACACGCTGTCTCTAGAGTTTCTCCACACTGAATCCTCCAGGCACTACTTACAAAAGGTCACATTGACAATCGTGTTACGTTATTTTTAAAATCTTTCCTTTTCTTAGCACAAGCACAGCTGAGAAGCTTCGATGCATGTGCTCCATAACGCGTTAAAAAATAATGCATTTAATCACACTTTGCATTACAAGCAAAGGGAGCTTTTGTCAATGCATGATTTCCTGGTACACCGATTACATTGATCAGCATCCCGATTCATTTTACCCTCGCACCACCTTAGTTTGAGAAGAAGTATGAAAAATATGAGGTTAACACAGAAAAACAGATCACCAATTCAAGCTTTATGAATAATCGATTCACCATCAATAATTGTTTTGGTAAAGCCATCCTCCTTCCATTTTATAATTTTTCCGCCACTAGCCATGATTAAATGAACGGTAAATAAAGTAAGAGCAAAGCGAGGGTGACTTATTTAGGCAGGCATATATATGACAGCAACACTCATGACAATGTCAATCATGTTACGTTATTATTAAAATGTTTCCTTTTCTTTTTCATTACTTCTTTAACACACTACTTCTCCACTGCGTAGCGGGTATTTTGCTATATATATAATATATGAATGACCTCCAAAGAGCGCTGAGACTTTTGATATCATGAACGTGTCTGCAAAACTGGGTCTCCTGCCCAGCAAAAGTCGAGCAGCCAGCGTGCATAGCTGTGCGGCCTTTGAGACGCTGACTGCGCTTCTGCCTTAAGTCAAAGTGAGCACTTTTAATTTTTTTCATCCTCCCCCTGCGCTATAGCCCAGACAAGTGCAAACACGGACCCCTTTTCTACACCACGGCAAAATAATATTAAGGCGATTCACACTTTCTTTGCACGTATACGATTATGAGGTCTCACCGGATTATGAAGACACGCACACGAGTGAGGACTGACAGTGCCATCACAGCTGATTAATGGCGGGACGCCTCACCAGTCTACACAAGACCCACCGCGACTGTCCCCAAAAGGCATCATAGCGCCAGCGAACACATCTCTATACTATATAAAAGAAAAGGCAACTTTCCTTTCTTTACACCTTTTTCCTTTTATCCCAAACCAAAGCCTTTTCTCTTAACACTGCAGAGGACACAAAACTAATTTTCTTTAAATGCCGGTAAGGCACATTACCAGAGGCACAAATTTGAACGTTCACATAGAAAATGTAATTTCTATACCACAGCCGTCGTGTAGCGCCTTTCAAAAGGGATCTACTACCGAGAGATGATCCATATACATTTTAGCTGCTGTTAGTTACTTACCTGTTGTGTTACACAGTCTTTAAAATGTAGTTTACCCGAAACCACTCCAGTAGTGCTCAATGTACCTGTACTTCTTAAAACGTTAATGTTTTACTGTTTAATAACTTATAGACTATATTTTATTATTTCTCCCTTGCACTCAGTGACCAAAGCTATACACACACATATATAAAAGCTATACACACAAGTATATGTATGTGTATATATATATATATACACACACACACATACATACATATATACATATACATACACATACATACATACACACATATATATAATTTGTGTGTGTGTATGTATGTATGTGTGTGTATATATGATGTAGATAGGTATGTATATATATATATATATACTGTATATGTGTGTATATGTAGATATGTATATAGATATGTAGATATGTATGTGTATATATGTATGTATGTATGTATGTATGTGTATGTGTGTGTATATATATATATGACAGCAGCAATCCAAGCTGTGAGAAACACTAAAAAGGAGGCGTGTCAGACGTCGTGGTACATTTTCTGATGCAGCAGACGAAAAAAACTTTGTGACGCTGCCGCCAAATACACAAAACAATTACTTTGACAATCATGTTACATTATTTTTAAAATGTTTCCTTTTCTTTTCATAACTTCTTTAACACACTACTTCTCCGCTGCGAAGCGCGGGTATTCTGCTAGTATAATATATATGAAAGGCTGTATATGATAGATAGATAGATAGATAGATAGATAGATAGATAGATAGATAGATAGATAGATAGATAGATAGATAGAAACATATTAAACATACAGATGTATGTGGCACTATATAATAGATACACAAATATGATAGGTCCTATATAATAGATATCAAAGGCATTATAAAACAAGTACAGAAATTTGAAAGGCGCTATATAATAGATGTGAATGCTACTATATAATATTGCAGCTATATATGAACGGCACTTCAAAATTAACAGATGTGTAAGGCATTATATATATATATATATATATATATATATATATATATATATATATATATATATATAAATGTGAATGGCAAACATAGATAGATAGATAGATAAAGCACATTATAAATGGTAGATTCAAATATATTTAGAGATTAGAATGGCACTATTTAATATAGAAACAAAGACATGTAAGGCACTATATAATATATATTTATATATATACGCATATATATATATATAAATAAATGTGAATGGCATTACATAATACATAGATTCACAGATACTATACTATAGTTAAAAATGAAAAGGCACTATATACAGTAATAGGTAAATACCAATGAAAGGCAGTATGCAACAGATATATATATATATATATTTGCGGCTGGAGATCCACAAAGGGAGAAAATGAATCACATATCATAAAGTAGTTTTTATTCCTGAGCTATCAACCCCTATCCGGGGTCTTCATCAGAGGATAATGCTTAGACTTACAAGAATCAAAGGCAATATACGGCAGTAACTTACGGGGTAACGGGTGGCTAGGTCCGTGTGGTCGGTTGCTTATTGGGAGCAAAGTCTTGTTTATTAAAAATAAGTTCTTCTTAAGTTTGCATATGCTGGATTTATGTCCAAGTGTCTGTTGATGGCGTTCTCATTTGATAACCAGGATTCGGCCAGCTCTCTGGCACTTTTATTATTGGCTTTAAATTTTACTTGTACATCATCCCAATTAAATGTACGTCCTGTTGATTTAGTATGTGTATAGATCAGTGATCGTGAGTCCTTTCTTCTGACGACGTTGCCGTGTTCCTGTATACGTGTTGTGATTCTTTTTGAAGTTTGTCCAATGTATACCGCTGAGAACCCTGGTAGGGGATGAAAGCTCAGGAATAAAAACTACTTTATGATACCTGATTAATTTTCTCCCTTTGTGGATCTCCAGCTGCAAGTATGCAAACCGTATCACAGACCTTCTCTTCCAAATATACAGTATATACTGTATGTATATATATATATAGGATATATACAGAGAGAGAGAGATGTGACATTAAAGTCACTATTTCAAAGGTAGAATAATATGAAAGGCACTATGTAAGAGGTAGATGCCTGTAAAAGTGGTAGCCGTGCTCTCCCTGAATGTCCTTACAGTGCCACTCAATGCATGAGCAGAGGTGCCATACTGCTGGCATGTCAAGTGATTTTCAAATGGCAGTACATTAATAAGCTTTATCATCAATCATAAGGGACCACCTAGCTGATGGGCCCGAGTAGAGCCGCGCCGATGCCTATTTGTGTTTGTGCCATGCAGCAGGCAGGTGAGAAGTTTGGTTTCCTTGACAACCTTTAAAAACACCACCATTTTGTTTGAGTAATTTGGCTCCTGTTTACCCGCCGGTGCCAGCCCTGTCCTTACTAAATTCCACTTCAAAATGGATTTTCATTCCAAATTAATTCTTACTTTTAATAAAAATAAAAAAAAAAATCCTTGATTGAATCAGAAAATAGCTAAAATTAAAACTAACATGAGCCAGAATGCTGATCAGAGGACGATCAGGGCACGAAGATGGACACTTAGCATGTGCTGCAGGCCTGGTGCTGTCATGTCCTGAAATGTGACATGAAACAGACTTACTAAGGTTTTAGCAGTATGCCATTTCATGGTTCAGCCACAAGGTGGCACCCCACATTAGATTATCCAGCATTTATGTATTCATTTCTAGCACTGGGTGATTTTTATACCCAAAGGAAGTCAGTTAGCCCACTTGGGCTCCAGCTGTTAAACAAGAAGTGCTTTGTGCTTGAGAAAGGCACTGTATAAATAATCTTCATTATTATTATTATTATAGATTTGCATTGTGTATTCCTTCAGTTAATATCTATTGAACATCTCTTCAAAGACCATAAACACTTGAACTAAGAGTGCGCCCCCATGTGGCCCATACTGAAATCTCACTTTAATTACTTGCAACACATCAGTCTGGAATGAGTGGTAAATGTTGTTGCTTTAATCAGTGCATGTCATAAGAATCTCACTTTGACAACCAGAGACCTGAAGTGTGCCTACTGGTGATGCTCTACTGGGCAGAGTCCGACTCACCAACAAACACAACTGGCCAGGTGCACGCAGGCGAGCACAGAAAGAAAATCAGCAGAACATGCAAACTCCATACCGTGCCATGGTCAGGGTCTCTTGAAGCTGTGAGACAACAGCTGTCACCCTCTGTGCCACCCTCAGGCACGGATTCTTACCTCTACACTTCACAAGCATTAAAGGGACTTGTCTGGGGAAAACACAGGAAACTGGTGAACGAGCAACTGAAGAAGGTGAAGAAAATGGAGACTAAGAGGGGACGTGACTGAAGGGTCTTAACTTATGAAAGGAATTTGTCCAGTGGACCAAGATGGTGACTTTAACTTGAGGTCATCAAGAACACAGGGACACAGTGGAGACGTGTGAAGGGTGAACTTCACACAAATATTAGGAAGAGAACCAGAGACAATTGGAATAAGCGACCAGGTAGTGTGGTAGGCAGGAGGACTATAGGGACCTCAATGTTATTCTGGACAGTTGGGGTGAAGACGGAGGAAGAGAGTGTTAGGCTGAATGGCCCGTTTCACGTCAAAATTGTTCTAATGTTGTAATGTCACCTCATATAGCGCCTTTCCAAAGTGAATTCATTAGCATGTGAGCCGTGTCAAGCTCAGTGACTCCCTCAGAGTCACACTGGAGGGTCAGTACTGGGAATGACCTGAGAGTCCCCATTCAGAACAGCGCCCCCTGTGGACACACCAGCTCCTGCTTCTTCTTACTTTTCTAAGTGTTTAAAGCGTGGAGGAAGCTGCTCTATAAATGAAATGTGCTGTTAATATTATTTTCTGATTTTAGATAACGTGCCCTGAGCAGGTTGTCTGGTTTGGAAGGACGATGGTGCGTGTGTGATTGTATGCCTCCATTTTTTTTTTTTCATCTTATGGTTATCCTTTTTAATTTTAAAATGATATCCAGAAATGTTTGGGGCAATAATAAAATATATACATATACACACATATACATATATACAAACACACCATATGTATATATATATATATATATATATATATATATATATGTATATGTACACAAAAAAGCACTGTGAAATAGGACAGTAAATAAATACCATAAAATGTGAGTATAAAGAATTAAATGTCTCACAATTTTTTGTTGCTTATTTCTTTATGTATTTGTTTCATTATCGTATTTCCTCATTTATTTATTTCAGTGATAAATAATAAATACAAAAATGCATGCAGTGACACATATCTATTTTTTTACATTATTTATTAATTTTACTAAATGTGCTACCCATCTAAGAAAATTTCAAATCCAAGCAATGTGCAGTGCCACATCTATTGGAAGGTGTTTTGTAATGCATGAAGAAGTAAAGTGTATTTCATTTGCTATTCCAACAGATGGTGCATCATAAACATTTGTAGTCATAAAATGCATTACTGTACTACAATAGTTTGTCATGCACCATGTGTTTGAATGACAAATGAATCAATTATGTCTCAGCTATATGTCACTGAGATGCAGCCATCTGTAGACCCAAACCACCGTACAGTTCATCCAGAAAGTATTCCCAGCGCATCACTTGTTCCACATTTTGTGATGTTACAGCCTTATTCCAAAATGGATTAAATTCATTTTTATCCTCAGAATTCTACACACAACACCCCATAATGACAACGTGAAAAAAGTTTACTTGAGGTTTTTGCAAATTTATTAAAAATAAAAAAACTGAGAAATCCCATGTCCATAAGTATTCACAGCCTTTGCTCAATACTCTGTTGATGCACCTTTGGCAGAAATTCCAGCCTCAAGTCTTTTTGAATCTGATGCCACACGCTTGGCACTCCTATCCTTGGCCAGTGTCGCCCATTGCTCTTTGCAGCACCTCTCAAGCTCCATCAGGTTGGATGGGAAGCGTCGGTGCACAGCCATTTTAAGATCTCTCCAGAGATGTTCAGTCAGATTCAAGTCTGGGCCACTCAAGGACATTCACAGAGTTGTCCTGAAGCCCCTCCTTTGATATCTTGGCTGTGTGCTTAGGGTCGTCGTCCTGCTGAAAGATGAACCGTCGCCCCAGTCTGAGGTCAAGAGCGTTCTGGAGCAGGTTTTCATCCAGGATGTCTCTGTACGTTGCTGCAGTCATCTTTCCCTTTATCCTGACTAGTCTCCCAGTTCCTGATGCTGTCACCACCATGCTTCACTGTAGGGATGGTACTGGCCTGGTGATGAGCGGTGCCTGGTTTCCTCCAAACGTGACGCCTGGCATTCACACCAAAGAGTTCAATCTTTGTCTCATCAGACCAGAGAATTTTGTTTCTAATGTTCTGAGAGTCCTTCAGGTGCCTTTTGGTAAACTCCATGTGGGCTGCCATGTGCCTTTTACTAAGGAGTGGCTTCCGTCTGGCCACTCTACCATACAGGCCTGATTGGTGGATTGCTGCAGAGATGGTTGTCCTTCTGGAAGGTTCTCCTCTCTCCACAGAGGACCTCTGGAGCTCTGATAGAGTGACCATCAGGTTCTTGGTCACCTCCCTGACTAAGGCCCTTCTCCCCCAATCGCTCAGTTTAGATGGCCGGCCAGCTCTAGGAAGAGTCCTGGTGGTTTCGAACTTCTTCCACTTACAGATGATGGAGGCCACTGTGCTCATTGGGACCTTCAAAGCAGCAGAAATGTTTCTGTAACCTTCCCCAGATTTGTGCAGACAATTCCTTTGACTTCATGTTTGGTTTGTGCTCTGACATGAACTGTCAACTGTGTGACCTTCTATAGACAGGTGTGTGCCTTTCCAAATCAGGTCCAGTCAACTGAATTGACCACAGGTGGACTCCAATTAAACATCTCAACGATGATCAGGGGAAACAGGATGGACCTGAGCTCAATTTGGAGCTTCATGGCAAAGGCTGTGAATACTTATGGACATGGGATTTCTCAGTTTTTTTATTTTTAATAAACTTGCAGTAATCTCAAGTAAACTTTTTTCACGTTGTCATTATGGGGTGTTGTGTGTAGAATTCTGAGGAAAAAAATGAATTGAATCCATTTTGGAATAAGGCTGTAACATCACAAAATGTGGAGAAAGTGATGCGCTGGGAATACTTTCTGGATGCACCGTATATGCTGCAAGTCTAGGCCAGCAGTTCTAAATCAACAGTTTCAGGGCAGACACAATGTCACTGGAAGTCTATAGTACATGCCAATCCTATCTGGAATCCTAAACCCTAGCCTTAACGTCCATGTTAGAACTGCTGGCCAAGATTGGCGGTGATGGGTAGCGCCACGGCTCTGCAGGTGTTCATTTGTAAAAGAACAGCATTAATGTTTGTGATTCACCATCTGTTGGAATGCAATGCATATGTCTCTGTTATGTGCTGTTTGGTATGGGATTTGTAAAAGCAGGTCTTTTTTATATTTTTTATGTATGTGTATTGTGTATATATATATATATATATATATATATATATATATATATATATATATATATATATATATATATATATATATATATATATATAATATCTTAAGCTTCTGTAAAGTTTCCCCAGGGACAAATAAAGCATACAATCTATCGATCTATCTATCAGACATATAGTGCCTTTCATGTCTATCTATCTGTTACAGTGCCTTTAATATCTATCTAGCAAGGCCCTTAACCTGCAATTGCTTCATCCTGGGTATGACATTAACCTGCATCTACCTTCAACTTGGAAGGGAAACTTTGGGGGTTGGTGGCAAGATTGGCACTCCAGCCACTGTGAAAAAACCTCACACTGTTCCAGTATTGGGCCGATGTGTCACCCGTTGCACGGCTGCACTCAGGCTTCAATCTGGGTGCTTTGTTGTGTGGTGGGTAAAGCAATGCGCTGTAATCTGAACCTTACTATTATTCGATGTTAATTAATGTTGATTTATTTTATTTTCTTACTGTGTCTTTCATTTTTCTATTCTTTAATATGTAAAGCACTTTGAGCTACTGTTTGTATGAAAATGTGCTATAGAAATAAATGTTGTTGTTGTTGTTGCTGTAATCAGTGCATGTTCCCAACCTCCTCCTCCTCCTCCTCCTATCTATGGTAATCCTGCAAACTATTCTATCTGTCTATCATACTGTTTCTTTCACATCTATCTGTCTAAGCCATTTAGTGTGGAATCATAAATGTAGTTTAAATGTTTGTGATGTGCCATCTGTTGGAATGATAGAGACCTACACAAAGATACACAGACACGTATCCTTTTATTAAGGTGGATTCTTTTTCTGAAGTATTCCTTTGAATATAAATACCTGTATATATTTATTTCTTTGCTTTTGTCCTTTGTATTCCTCCACAGAACTGTATTAAACAACTTGTTCCACGATCCCACGATGTATTCCACGATGTATTGTATTGTATTGTATTGACCCCCTTCTTTTTGACACCCACTGCACGCCCAGCCTACCTGGAAAGGGGTCTCTCTTTGAACTGCCTTTCCTGAGGTTTCTTCCATTTTTCCCTACAAGGTTTTTATTGGGAGTTTTTCCTTGTCTTCTCAAAGAGTCAAGGCTGGGGGGCTGTCAAGAGGCAGGGCCTGTTAAAGCCCATTGCGGCACTTCCTGTGTGATTTGGGGCTATACAAAAATAAACTGTATTGTATTGTATTGTATCCCCTGCCGTCTGCGCGCCGCCTTTTGTCTGCGCTGTCGTTGCTCCGTTTAAACCCTTGACTGAACGCATGCATTACTGACGACTGTTTTCTGAACAGTGGAGGTCCCTCACCTTTTTAATTTCGTTCACATCACATTCACGTCCTTCAACTTTCTATTAAGATCCCCCAACCGCGCAATCTCCGGGCGCTTCACATGCCGTGGCATTTCTGCACACCCGAATTAATGGCGTCAGTTTAGCGAGCGCTCATTCTTTAAGCAGGTGGCACTTGCCGTTGTGCCGTTTAATAATTTACGCGGCCTTTCGCTAACTCGCTGTGCTCTCCTGTCACCGAATGTCCCACATATTGCAGTGTCGTTCAGCTTTGAGCGACGAAGAGGAAAGCGAACGACTCCACAGGCTCACCGTTGCCCACTGCTGCCCCCTACAGGTTGATGGGGGCGTTTGAGAAAGACTCGTAAAACAGGACGGAAAAATTAGGCCGGTCCGCTGAATTTTTAACATTATTACAAAACATACACTTTATGATAACTGTCAGTGCCATTACCTCATAAACTACTAACATTAAAAGGAACAACGAAACCCGCCCACCCACTCGCTCGCTTGTGGTTACCGGTTATCCCAGGCTGTCAATGATTTCGTTTTTCTTCGCTTTTTTACAGCAAAACCCCACGTTTTTGTTTGCGTTTATGTCCTCCTGCCTGATGTCCCCTTCGTCACCCAAAACTGTCCCCAATTTGTCACAGGTCCTGATCTCCTCCATTGTGTGTTTGTCCCAATAGCTTCAGACACAATCTAAAATTAGATAATGAGAACCTTTCTGAACTGTTACTTACTATATCCATCCATCCATTTTCTAACCCGCTGAATCCGAATACAGGGTCACGGGGGTCCGCTGGAGCCAATCCCAGCCAACACAGGGCACAAGGCAGGAACCAATCCTGGGCAGGGTGCCAACCCACCGCAGTACTTACTATAGTTAAGCAATAAAACTACCAAATACCTGTATTGCTCCTCTGAAAAGGTAATTGCCCCCTTAGTTCGTCAATCAAACAGTGCATCAATTAGACTCGGCTGACCAAGCACAGCCAGCCCTGTTGGCTCAGCACTTCCACATAACGACCCTCACCATGACAGTGACGTCGTCACCTCCAGAACCCTTAGCGTATCTAAGGTGGATTCACAAAGTCTTCTGAGCTCCTCCCTTTCTGCATACGTTATTTATTGTATTGTAGGTTTCATTTTAAAATGGATACGTTCACCATTTTTGCCCACGAATTTTCTCTCAATAACCCATCATGGCAGAGTGAAGGTTTGTCAGTCTGTTAAATTCTTAGAAGTATTCCGGGCTTTCAATTTCGTAATTTGTAGCGTAGAAGCCCTTTTGGTGGCAGTCAGAGCTTTGAGTCTTCTTAGTACGTCTCTACAAGTTTTGCACACCTGGCTTTGGAGATTTGATCCTGTTCTTCCTGGCAGATCCCCTTCAAGCTCTGTTACACTAGACGGGGTCTTCAGGTTTCTCCACACATGTTCAAGTCTCAGCTTTAGCCGGGACACCCAAGGACACTCAATGGCTTGTCCCCAAAGCCACTCCACCGTCACCATTGCCTTGTCTCTATGCTTCAGGTCATCAAATTGTCACCCCTGTGCAAGGTGGAGCAGGTTTAATTCCAGGACCCCTATCTGTATGTGAGTGTGTTATAGACTGATGCTGCCCCCCCCCCACCACAGGGATGGTATTAAGCAGCTGATGAGCAGTGCCTGGTCTTCACCAGACATAGAGCTTTGAGTTCTTACCAAAGAGTTCCATCTTTGTCTCACTGGACCAGGGGGTCTTTCTCCTGGTGCTCTCAGAGTCTTTGAAATTCCTGTCACTCAGAGGTGGCTTCTCTTTGGCTACTCTGCCATACACCTGCTCAGGTGGTGGTCCTTCTGACAGGCTCTCCCATCTCAGCAGAGGACCCCTATTAGAGTGACTGCTGGGCTGTTGGTTATCCAAAGGTCCCTTCTTGTTTGGTTACTCTGTCTGGCCAGACAGTCATCTCCAGGAAGAGAGTCGGTGGTCCCAGACTTCTCCCATTTCACAATTCTTGAGCTCTTAGGGACACTCAAGGCTTTGATCTCCGTGCCCTGATCTACTGTATGCCCCCCATTATAAGTTGGAGGTTTGTGGACTTTATGACTTTTCACCTGACATGTGAATGGTGAGACCTTCTCTACAAAGGTCCAGGTGTGTCCTTCTAAATGACGTCCAATCAGTTCAGTTGGCCACAGGTCACTCCAGTCAAGTTCTAGAAACATCTCAAGGGGGCACCTCGGAGGCCCACAGTAAAGGGTCGGAATATTTTTAGGAATAAGGGAGTTCAGCTTTTGATTTTGAGCAAACTCACAGACGTTTCACACGTTTTCACATCGTTATGATGGGTCACGGAGTGCAGGTTGATGGCAAAAATGGCAAACTGATCCATAGAATATGAAAAGTACAACTCAGTAAAGCCTGCAGGACATGAGGGGGTCCGAACGCACTGAATCCTCTTTAAGCGGAAGAGCTAGGCTCATGGGTGCTGCTCTTTTAAGTACTTCATCGCCTCCTTCCTTCTCTTTTTTTGCAGCTTCACTTTAACGTTTGTCGTTAAGTTGGCACGTCATTCACCAATGAGCGTCGTTGTATTGTTAATAACGGCAGAAACAGGGGCGCCGCGCTTCTTTCCACTCCATGCCTGTATAGGTAGGTCTGAGGTTTGATTATCTCTGTGAGGTCCTTTAAATGACTCTTTGGCTTTTAAAGATTCATTACAGCCACAACACTTCCTACTGAGACATCTGAAGAGCAGAACGCCTGGTTGCTATGGCGAAGCCGTCTGACAGGATATCCATAGCAACCAGGCGCAAGACCCCGAAACACCTCTGTCGGAATGTGGAAGCTTCGCTCTGCTAAAGGGTCTGCTTAACATGAGATGAACGACTGAGCGCCGACTTCACGCGGTTCACATCCTTGTCAGAGGAGACAGCGGACCGTGAGCTGAAGGGTCTGCAGGGGCTTTCCGTTTCAGTTCTCAAAGGGAATGCCACCCTGAGAGTGAAGAACGTCGTGAAATGGAGCCTGTCATCCTTGCCCATCCACCCCGAGAGGGCGGGCTCTAGTGAGTGGTGCGTTTTGATTGGTGAATCACCGGTGATGTGAACACTTGCTAAGTTGTGACTGTGTGTGCGTCTGTGGCGGATACAAGCGCAAGAAAACGTTACACAGAATTACTGCATGGCAAAGTTCTCCAATTCAACAAACAGTTAGCTGCACTACCAGTCTAAGATGCGGACCTCCACTTTGCAGTGCCCCCTCCACTGGAATGTATTTGGTAATTAATGCATGTAGTAATAATGTGCACTGCATGTGTCATTCCCACAGAGGGTGCATCATAAACATTTGTAGTTGTGCATTCTATGATGCGCCATCTGTTGGAATGGCACATGCAATACATATCTCCCTGTTATATGCCATTTAGTATGGGATTTGTAAAAACAATGCACCGTCTATCAACAGCATTTCATTGCAGCCTGCAATTCTTATAAGGTTAGTCACGTTAGTCACCCCAACATCATGAAATTCCAACAAATATTTCCAATCCAATGTGTGCTGCAACCCCACCTAATGGTGCTGTGGGCCAGCCTAACGACTGACGCTGCCGACATTGCGGACTGGGAGTTTTGCTGTTATCATTGGCTGGGGGTTGGGGGTGTGGTTTACAGGGTCAGGGGTTTGGGCGACTGCACATATCCTTTGAAAGTAGTGGAAAAAAAAAAGAATGCACACATCACAATTTTCCCCACACAATTTCAAAATATCCCAATTTGGCATGAAAACCACACATCAGGCAACCCTGTCCACAACATCAGAGGCAAAATGGCCATCGAATGACCAGCTACATTATAGTTAAGAGTATGGCTGTGAAGGGGTGATCTGGCTCAGAGGGGCTTTTGTGACTGATGTTGTGGGTCATCCGTGATGTTGTGGCTGTTACCTGGCATTAATCATACCTATTGTGGACTGCAGTCACACCCATCTTCTATCTATTGGAATGAGTTTTGCATTGCATTTGTCATTCCAACAGATGGTGCATAACAAGCACTTGCAGAGATAAAATGTACTGCATTTGTCATTCCAACAGGTGGCACATCACAATCGTTTGCAGTAATAAAGTGCATTGCATTTGTCATTCTGACAGATGGCACATCACCAACATTTGTAGGATTAAAGTGCATTGCATTTCTCACTTCAACAGATGGTACATCAAAAATATTTGCAGTAAATACATGCATTGTATTTTGTCATTGCAACAGAGGATGCGTCACAACTATTTATAGGAATAAAATGCACTGTGTGTGTCATTCCAACAGATGGCACATCACAAATATAAGTAGGAGTAAAATACACTTCATTTGTTATTCCAACAGGTGGCACATGAAAACATTTGCAGTAAATACATGCATTTTATTTTGTCATTCCAACAGAGAATGAGTCACAAGTATTTATAGGAATAAAATGCATTGCATTTGTTATTCTTGCAAATGGCACATCACCAACATTTGTAGGAATAAAGTGCATTGCATTTTTCATTCCAACAGATGGCACATCAAAAACATTTGCAGTAAATACATGCATTGTATTTTGTCATTCCAACAGATGGCACATCACAGACATTTGTAGGAATAAAACATTACTTAAAGGAACTGTATAAATATTCAGTCTCCACCAGTGATTCACTAGCCAGTCCTTAGCAAGTCACTTCACCTGGGAGAGCTCATTTTGCGGCGATAAGGAAACAGTTGTATAGGGTGGTCCAGATCTAATTATGCAATTTTCATTACGCTATAACTTATTAAGTTTATTATATAGAAAATCACCCGAAAAATCCCGGACCATCAAGAAGTGTGTGAACTGACGACATGAAGAATCGTCTTCGCGCCGAACTGGAATCGTCCCCACATAAATCAAAGTCATCCAAACGATCTGGATTTGCATAATTAGATCCGGACCACCATGTATTAATTCTATAAAGCACCTTGGCATAGTAGCACCATTTAAGACGCTCTATAAAATGAAAAAGCATCATATTCAGTCCCCACCAGTGGCTCACTATCCAGGCCTCAGGAACTCGGTTCACCCTTCAGTGCTCATATTCTAGTAACGCTAAAGCAATTGTGCCAAATCTGCAAAATAATTTTTGGTATAGTAGCATAATTAAAGGCGCTATATAAAATAACAAATTCTCACATTCCATCCCACCAGTGATTCACTATCTAGTCTACAGAAAGTAATTTCACTTGGCGGGGGTCTTATTCTAGTAAATTAAAAACAACTGTCCCCCCACCCAAATCAATAAAGCACCTTGCAAGACAGCACAATTAAAGGCGCTATATAAAATGAAAAAGTCCCAAGTTCAGTCGCCATCCGTGTCTCAACATCCAGTCCTCAGAAAGTCACTTCACCTGGCAGTGCTCACATTCTAGTAATACAAAAGCAACTGGGCCCAGTCTATTAAAGCACCTTGGCATGCTACTGCAGTGAAAGGCGCTATATAGAATCTCAAAATCGCCTGTTCAAACAACACCAGTGACTGCCGGCGTCCAGAAAGAGTCACTTGTCCTGACAGTCCTCAGGATGGAGTAGGAAATAAATAACAAGATGCCACCTGTGCAAAGATATCCTCAAGGTGGTATGTACTTTAGAAAGGCGCTATATAACACCTTGAATTGCAATATGAACGATTACAAGGTGGGGGAGGTTTGTAGCCGTAATGAAGTAAAATCAACTATCAAGGGACTTGACACGCCCTCTGCTGCTAGCCTGGTATTTTTCTGCGACCCAGTGCCCTTCTAAGGAGGTCTTTGATGCCCACCCGACTAAGATTGGTGGTGCCAAGCGTGCTAATAGGCTTATTATACACTGCGGGGCTTTTCTTTACTGCTGAATCGCTTTGAAGTCTTTGACATTTCGACTGTCACATGCTGGGATGAGAACTCAGCACGGGAGCCTTCCAGATGAATGTCTCCTCTCCGGCACTCGGCCAGCCGCGTGGGCTTTTAAAACAGAGCTGAACCAAATCCAATAAAAAAGGCAACCGCCCTCCGCTGGGAGTTTGGGCCGAGCAAAGGTTCAAGTCACCATTGGGGCTATCAAACAACGATGCCATTCAATCGCAATTGAATTCACAAAGGATATTCAGGGGGATACATTACTGAAGGGGACTAAGGCGCAGACGCCCCCTACTGGTGAAAGGGGGCTCACCAACCCTGCGCCTTCCAGAACCTTCCTCATATACGACGATGTAAAGTCAACCTCCGACTGACTCATTGTGCAAACCCTGACTGACTCACTTCACTTGCCAGCCCTCACGTCAGTAAAGAATATTGAAACAATGGCCTGCTGTATCAATAATGGAAAGGCACTATATAACACCGCAGGTTTAAAGGCTGCATCCACACCAAGGACTTCCCATGTGGTCCAGAATGAGCTGCTGAGCCTGCCACGTCAACGTGGACAAAACAAAACAACTCTTTTAAAATTGTCTAGTGCCTCATAGTGGTCACTGGGTAAAGGCGCTATATAAAATGACAAAAATCAGTCTCCACCATTCCATCCCCGTGTGGCCCTGAGTGGGTCACTTAGCTGGCCAGTGTTCTCATCCTGGACTGAACAAAAAAAATAATTTTGAAATCGTAACGTGCCTGGCAGTGCTTGCTGTGTAAAGGCGCTATATATAAAATGACAAAACTTAGTCTCCACTCCACCACTGGCTTACCGTGTGACCCTGAGCGGGTCAGTCTGTCTGCCAGTGATCACATCAGCTGGGATGTCACAAAGCAGCTCAAGTGCCTGGCAGTGGTCATTGTATAAAATGACAAGGCTTTCTTTACCATTCACTCCCAGTGTGGCCCTGAGCAAGTCACTTTCCCTGCCAGTGGTCCCATTATCGATATAAAAAATCAATCTCGTTGATCCTGTTCTGCACCTAGTAGTGTTCATTGTGTAAAGGCGCTATATAAAATGACAGCTCAGTCTCCACCACTGACTCCCTATGTGGCCCTGAGTCGGTCACTATACCAGCCAGTGGTCACATCACAGCAGGTCTTTTAACATTGTGAAGTGCCTGGCAGTATTTGCTGTGTAAAGGCGCTATATATAAAATGACAAAACTTAGTCTCCACTCCACCACTGGCTGCCTGTGTGACCCTAAGTGGGTCACTACACCTGCCAGTGGTTACATCAACAAAAGAGTATGGTTATGAAGGGGTGATCTGGCTCAGAGGGTCTTTTGTGACTGATGTTGTGGGTCATCCGTGATGTTGTGGCTGTTACCTGGCATTAATCATACCTATTGTGGACTGCAGTCACACCCAACTTCCATCTATTGGAATGCGTTTTGCATTGCATTTGTCATTCCAACAGGTGGCACATCACAATCATTTGCAGTATTAAAGTGCATTGCATTTGTCATTCTGACAGGTGGCACATCACAATCGTTTGCAGTAATAAAGTGCATTGCATTTCTCACTCCAACAGATGGTACATCAAAAATATTTGCAGTAAATACATGCATTGTATTTTGTCATTGCAACAGAGGATGCGTCACAAGTATTTATAGGAATAAAATGCACTGCGTGTGTCATTCCAAAAGATGGCACATCACAGACATTTGTAGGAATAAAACATTAACTAAAGGAACTGTATAAATGTTCAGTCTAAAGGCGCTATATATAAAATGACAAAACAGTCTCCACTCCAGCACTGGCTTACCGTGTGATCCTGAGTGGGTCACTACACCTGCCAGTGATCACATCAACTGGGATGTCACAAAGCAGTTCAAGTGCCTGGCAGTGGTCATTGTATAAAATGACAAGTCTTTCTTCACCATTCACTCCCAGTGTGTCCCAAATGAGGTCACTTTTCCAGCCAGTGGCCCCATCATCGATATTGAGGATCTCGTTAATCCTGTTCTGCACCTGGTGGTGTTTATTGTGTAAAGACGCTATATAAAATGACAGCTCAGTCTCCACCACTGACTCCCTATGTGGCCCTGAGTCGGTCACTATACCAGCCAGTGGTCACCTCAAATGAGCTCTTTTGACATTGTGAAGTGCCTGGCAGTGCTTGCTGTGTACAGGTGCCATATATAAAATAACAAGTGTCAGTTTCCACCATTCACTCCCAGGGTATCCCAGAAGTCGTCACTTTCCCTGCCAGTGGTCACGTCTTGGACATAAAAAAACAATTCTTTTGAACCTGCCCTGTGCCTGGTGGTGCTCACGGTGTAAAGGCGCTATATAAAATGGCAGCTCAAACTCCACCACTGACTCCCGGTGTGACCCTGAGGGAGCCACTGAATGAGCCCTTTGGGGTTTGAATCATAGGTATAATAAAACAATTCAACTGAACCTTTCGATGCCTTGCAATAGCATGTAAAGGTGCTATATAAAATGACAAAGGTCCGGCTCCACCATTCAGTGACAGTGTTGTCACTTCACTTGTCACTGGCGACATCATTGACACACACCCACACAAAGTCTGTGAACTTGTCAAGTGCCTCAGGATAGTGTTTACTGTGTAAAGGCGCCATATAAAATGACAACAGTCAGCCACCACCTGAGTGAGTCACCTGTGAGCCCACCTGCCACCCGATCACTTTGGTAAAAATGCAAGCACTTCAAGTCAAACTGTTTTTTTTTTTTTGTAAAGACTGAGGTTTGCGCCCGTGAGTATTATAAGGACACCCCCGATACACACCTCCGACCCCCACTTCACACACCCGTCCCAAATGATATTTGGTAACTTCACACCTGGAAGACTCGAATCACAACAAGTGCTGCATGCTTACTCAGCCCACTCGTGCTCTGAAGTGGCCCACTTGCACCATTTTCCACGTGCACATGGAGACCACCCGCTTGTTTTTGCAGTGCCATGTGACACCATGAGAAACACAAATGACAGCAGTGGCGCATTTCCTCTCCTTTTATCCCTTCCCAATGCGTCCACTTAAGGGTCATGGGAAGCCAGAATAAGGGTGCAATGCAGGAAGCGAGCCTGTAGAGGGCGGGACACGCGCTCCCCCGGGTCCATTTAGAGTCGAAACAGCTGGTCTCGAACTGGGGAAGGAAATCGGCATCCCAAGAGAAAAGCTACAGATCTTCGTGTATTTATTTATTCGTCTGAAAATAAAGTTAAAGGGGTGGCAGTCGCGTTTTATTGTTTTAAGAGTTAAACCTACTCGATCGCGTGGGAGGTTTGAAAAAGCCGCGACATGAAATGGAGCAGATGCGTTACGGGTGTGGTATTAGAAAAACTCAAAATCCCAGGAATCAACAGGGCAGTTAGGGGCGTGACTAGCCCCGTGCGCCGCTGCATTGACTCTTGGGATTTCGAGTTCTTCCATAACATTAGTGCTCAATCAGTGCCGGCACCGATCCGCGCTTTTCTAGCAATTTATATGAAAATGGCAACATCGTTCCACGTGCGGTGTTTCAACTATGCCACACTGAAGAATTTTATTTAATATTAGACATATAAAAACCTAACCGTGGACCTTGTACATTTCCCCTTGGAGACAAAGTCTATCTATAGATCTATTATATAGTGCCTTTCATGTTTATTAGTTGTATAGTGCATTTTGCATCTGTTATATAGCGCCTTTCATATCCAACTTTCATATAGTGCCTTTCAGATCTATTATATAGTTCCTTTCCAATCCCATGTATTATATAGCACCTTTTGTATGTACTGTATCTATTAGATAGCACCTTTTACATCTATCTGTTTTATAGCACTTTTTATATTTGTCTATCATAGGGTACCTTACCTATCCACTAACTATTATACAGCGCATTTCATATCTGTGTCTCTATCTATATTAAGCACTGCCTATAGTACAATGTAAACAGAGACCCCATTAAATATGGAAGAGCATGTGTGGTTCCACCTCGAGGTCAACAGGGAGCCAAATAAGGTGGCAGATGGATTGAGTACTCTTTGTGTCACTTTGCCATCACCCTGCCATCTGCAATAAATTCACAATTGCTTATTAATTTGCTATGGAAAGGTGCCCTTAAAAAATGGTCGAAAGACTGGCATGCCACCTAGTGGCAGAAGTAAACATCTGCTTAAAAAGAGACAGACCTGTTTTGGTCTTTACGTGCATTTGGCGTGCTCCTGAATTTAGCCAGCAATTGAATACAGCGCCTTTCACCAGAAGCAGCTTTCCAGTACACCCAGTATAGTCAAAACAAGCTCCATCACCCCATAACCCTGAAACTGGACAAAAGTCGATTTAAGAAGTGAGAAGACGAAGGGCTGTGACAATCCTACCATCTGTGGTAATGCCCCAATCATTTTCTTTTAATATTTAGCAGTGGCAAAGAACCTCTAAATAGATGGTCAAAGCGCTGGTCTGCCCCCTTGTGGCAGAAGTAAACCACTGCTTTAAACGGCCCAGAGCTGATTTGGCAATTGTATGCACTTGGTGTGCTTCTAAATTCATCCAGCATTTGAATATAGCGCCTTTCATCAGAAGTACTCCTTAAAATATATATATATATATAATAAGATCTGGCAACCCATAACCCTCAAATTGGACAGAGTGGGTTCAAGAGTGGGTAGGCCAGTAATAATTTCCCAATAATTTATTATTTTGCTAGAGCAAACTGCCCTCCCCACACACACAATTAGGTGGTCAAAGCACTGGCCTGCCCTCTAGTGGCAGAAGTAAACATCTGCTTAAAAAGGGACAGACCTGTTTTGGTCATTGCAATAATTTGATGCGCTCCTGAATTCATCCAGCAACTGAATATAGCGCCTTTCACCAGAAGCACTGTACAACTGCAGAGCACGTACACTGCAGGTAGCCCCCAGCAAGTTCCACCACCAATGAGAGGCTCCTGGGATGACTTAACAAGAGAACAGAAATGCCTTTGTTAACTTCGCACATTTAACGGTTTCGTCCACACCACCGTCATTGTGTGTAGCCCTGAGTGAGTCACTTCACCTGTCACACCAACATGGACATCAGAGTTCTTCTGAAACTGTCCAGCTCCTGCTAGTGGTCACTGTTTAAAGGTGCCCTGTAATATGACCCTGACACTGGGGTAAGTGGGTTCACTAAATGGGTGAATGGTGGGAGTACCCACTTGGCCAGTCACTATTTCTTTTGTCATAATTTCACAGTCAGTTGACATGGTGCAGACACTGGCACTACTGCCTCACAGCTCCAGACTCCTGGGTTTGGACCCCATGTCTGCCTGCTCTCACCTTGTTGGTGGTCCTCTGCTTCTCTTCTCACATTTCCAAAGGTGTGCAGGTTGGTTAACTGGTGATTCTAATTTTGCTGTGCACACAAGTGTGTGTGTGTGTTTGTGTGTGTGTGATTCTATAACGGACTGGCACCATGCCTAGGGGTATCCACCACCTTGAATTGGATTATGTGGGTCAGAGACTGTACCAAAATGGGGGGCTGGGGGGGTTCAGAGCATGCCCCCTATTGGCAGAAATTCTAACCAGCACATGAACCCCAGAGGTGTGCACCTTTGATTTTATAGGACACCTTTCATCATGGGCACCATGTGTACTAAACATAACATTGTGCCAAGTGATGCCAGGATACTCTCTGGCACCTGTGAACCTACAGTTGTATAAAGTGGGTTTGAAAATGGATGGCATGGCAAATAGGAAGAAGGTACTGGGGCACCACATGTGTGAGCCAATATGAGCCATGGCATCTGAATGTAAAGAAGGCAAACAGTTAGACATAACGGGTTTGGCACAAGGGAATGCCACCTAGTATTAGCGGGTGCCCCCTGCACACCTTGGCAACCAGAGTAGAGCTCAATGTGTGAAAAGGGGCTTCTTGAATTTAAACATAGGGTGGACCCTTAGGATTAATTCAGCGCCACCTAAGCACAGATGCCAGCTGAGGGGGCACCCCTTGAACCCTGGCAACTGCCTCCTTTTCACCTTCCCACCTATTATCATGTCTTCTCTCCCACCAACCAATCCAAAGCTTGTGATGCACTGGTGCCGCCTACAGTTTGGATAGTCAGGAAAGACTGCATGCAGAATAAAACTACAAACTCCTTCTGACTTTTTGTCTTTTCCTTATCAAGCGCCTTTTGAGGATGTGATGATATTTACACTCCGATGTCTCCTGGAAGTGCTGCCACCTGCTGGCCTCTGTTTCTTATCAACTGTTCCCAGTTTGTCTCCAGGATGATGCTATAAAGAGACTATCTACCACCTTAAAAGAATGGAAGGCTGAAGTGAACTGTTGGAAGGGTGGGATTCACAGGACACCCCCAACTGGAATATGTAGCAACAAAAGTGACCCCCATTCATGACACACAAATGGGAACCCCAGATTTAGCCCACTCATTGCATCCCCTGCTTCCCCAGGAACACAATCCAAGTCGAGCGCCCCCTAGTGGCACCCTGTTTCTGTTTTATTTGCCTGGCTGAGCTCTTCTTCTTCTCTGCGAATGCCATGCAGGCGCCGACTCTGCCTTTTTCCGCGTTGCCAGGATACTTTGGCACATTTGAAAAGGGACTGCCAGCGCCTCTCGTAGATCACGCAGGCGCTGCTATTTTTACTCTTGCACATTTCCGTTTCTTAACACGCTCCTGTGTTTTCACAGCTAAATTGTACACACAAATAAACAAATTGGGGGTTTTAGTGCACAGAAATGGAATCGAGAAATGGAATGTGCCTGACGGGCACACTGAATTCACTGAAACTGTCACTTTATTTTTTTTTAACTCTGTTTTTCCACGGATTTTGGCATTTCTGCAGATTTTGATGCCAACTGGGATTTATCTGCGTCTGTTTCACTATTTTTAGCCTGCTGTGACCAACATATGAGAACAAGTCAAAGATGGCACAGCGGGTTTCATTTCCGGCTGAGCCACATTTGCTGTGGACCTTCTCTCAATCTGAGTGACTTCCCTTCAGAACTTAACTATCCAAAACTGTGCCATCGGGCAGACTGGCATCTTAAAAATAGGAGGTTGGGATGCCTTGATCAGAGAGGCATGAGGGCTCAGCAATGTAGCGAGATCCACAGACAGAGAATGAAGTAGAGAGTAGTGCAAAGGGATGGCGCCACAAGGGGGCAGCCAAGAGTGATTTCTGGTTAAGAACACATCTCAGCCTCTAGGGGGCAGCACTTTGATTACATACAATGGTGTGCAGAGCCAGTCCTCACATGTAAGGGCAGCAGTGTGCCAAGAGTTATCACTTAAGGCCACATTCACATTCATTTGTGTGTATAAAGAAACGTTTTAATGCACCTGTCATTCATTAACATACATAGCTTTATGTTATTTTAAGATATGCTTGCCTGTCATTTTGTGCTTAGATAAAATTGTCAAGTAGGGAAGAAAAAAAATCACTGGCACCATTTGCTGTCACTTGCAAATAGTTTGGTAAGCAGGGTGACATCTGGTGCAACAGTCAAAAGGGGCGGGGCCTGTGCAAGGGATGCCTTCAGAAGGCGTGAACCCTGGGATAGTAATGCTACCAGAAGGGGAGGGGCCTGGGAGTGAACTGCGAGACGGGGCGTGACCTAAGAGGAAGTCACTGTGCTATATTTTGTTGAGACATGTGAGGTGTGTTGTGGTTTTCTTGTGTCACCAGTGGCAGTTTTTCAATAAAAATCCTGGTGAAGCCCCACAGACCTGAGAGAGAGAGAGAGAGAGAGATGCAGTCAGGAGGGGTGGAGCCTGGGAGAGTCAGTAACAGAAGGGGTGGAGCCTGGGAAAGTCACTGTCCGATTGGGCAGATCCTAACGGAGAGATCCTGTGAGAACGGGTGGAGCTTATGAAGAGACATGCAGAGTCACAGTCAGAAAGGGTGGAGCTAGAGAGAGTCACATTCAGAAGGGGTGAATCCTAATGGCAGAGCTTATGGGAAAGAGAGAGATGCAGTCAGAATGGGCAAAGTCTATTGGAGAGACATTGTGAGAAGGGGCTGAGTCTATAGGAGAGTGATGCAGTCAGGAGGGGTGGAGCCTGGGAAAGTCACAGTCAGAAGGGGCAAAGCCTAGTACAGCGACATAGTGAGAAGGGGTGGAGCCTGGGAGAGTCACAGTCAGAAAGGGTGGAGCTAGAGAGAGTCACAGTCAGAAGGGGCAAAGCCTAATGGCAGAGCTTAAGGGAGAGAGAGAGAGATGCAGTCAGAATGGGCAAAGTCTATTGGAGAGACATTGTGAGAAGGGGCTGAGTCTATAGGAGAGTGATGCTTGTGAGAGTCACAGTCAGAAGGGGCAAAGCCTAGTACAGCGACATAGTGAGAAGGGGTGGAGCATATATTAGGAAGGGCGGAGTGAAGGGCGAAGTTGACATTTCAGACGGCATTTTGTTTTCATGGACTCCATCATCATGATGCGGGCCCTGGTTGCTAGGAGTGGGACCTGTGGAGTCACAACATTAGGGCTTAATTGGTGAAGAGATAAAAAGTTGTCTCAACAGCCATTTTGAATGTTGAAGTACTATTTGGACTTATGGTTCTTTTGATTTGTGATTACTGGTTCGAAAGCAGGCTCTGCTTTTTTGACTTTGATTTTTGGTTTGTAATTTGGTTTTAACTTCATTCCTTCTCCTAATCCTCACTCTTTTAGACTGTTTGCCTTTTTTTTCAGTCAGAAGGGGTGGAGCCTAGGAAAAGAGACAGATACAGTCAGAAGAGGCGGGGCCAGAGAGAGTCGCAATCAGAAGGGGCAGGGCCATATGGAGTCACAGTCAGACAGGGCAGGGCGAATGGGAGAGATGCTGTCAGAAGGGGTGTGGCCTAAGGGATAATCATGCAGTCTGGAGGGGGCCAGGGAGAGTCACAATCAGAAGGGGCCGGGCCATATTGAGTCACAGTCAGAAGGGGCACAGCCAATGAGAGAGATGCTGTGAGAAGGAGTGGAGCCAAAGGGAGAGCAATGATGTTAGGAGCTGTGAAGCCAGAGGACATCCCAGTCAAAAGGGGTGGGGCCTATTAGAGAGACAGTTGTGAAGGGGCAGGGCCTAAGGGAGAGTAATTCAGTCAGGAGGGAGAGCAGGGACAGTCACAGTCAGAAGGGGTGGAGCCAGAGAGAGTCACCGTCAGAAAGGCCGGCAACTATGGAAGAGATCTTGTAAGAAGGGACAGAGCGTGAGAGACTAATGATGTCAGAAGGGTTGGACCCTGAAGGAAAGAAGGGGCGGGGACATCCTAAAATGCTCACCATTAAGGGTACCCATGCAGTAGGTGTGTGTTTGTGTGTGTTTGTGTGTGTGTTTGTGTGTGTTTGTGAAAATGAGAGTTAAAAGAATCACAGAGATACAATTATAAGATCTGCTCCTCTCCCTAAGCCCATCAGCCTTCGGCAAGTGACTAGCGGTCAGTCATGGGAATGGCTGGGATTGGAGTTTGGGGAAGGTGAGTGTAGTGTGGATGGTGCTGCATTGGACCACAAGAGGGTGCTGTGAAGATAACACCAGCAGCGTGACTGTGCAGGCAGTGGGTAAGGCATAGAAAAGATCATTGGAGCTGCATGGAAGGAGCCAGAGAAGGTTAGGGATTTGGATGGCATCCAGTAAACCTCACAGGAGGGAGAATTTGAAAAAGTTTTAGGTGACCAGCACCAGCAATGAGAAAATAACGGCATAAAAACAAAATCACATAAAGTGGAGTTCTATCAACATATTTTCACACAGGACAAGATTAAAGGAGATTGACATCCAATAGTTAACAGCGAATGCAGAAATGCAAAGGATTATTCATAAACATCCAGCTTGTGCTCAATGACCAAAGTGTTAAATCATATTGTGGAAAAGCAATCAACGGGATTCATGAGTGACAATGACAAGACCTCCAGAATAGCCAGACGTCCAAATTCAGGCCGCCTGCAGATCAGCCAAGCGGCCACTTAAGGGAAGAGACCACCAAGACCCACGGTGGGTCTGTAAAGTCGGGGCTGCACCTGCACACACCTGAGCAGGGGGGTAAGGAGAGAACACGGGGGACTGCAAAGGGACAGTCACAGGCCAGCAGTGCCAGCACACACTCAAGGAAGGGCATGTCATGGAAGATTAGGAACTCTTGGTGATGACGACTAATTTGAGTTTGCTATTAACAGTTCAACAATCCGCTAAATTACTGAGGCGGCCTTACTATTATTTTAATGTCTGCACAGCACCGCCCTCTGCTGGGAGATGATGGAGCAGGCCCTGCTTGCCCTTACTGTAGAGATGCCATGGGGTACTGTGATGCTTACCTTGCCAGCTATGATGGCAATCATGGCAATTGCAGAACTAACAATGTATCTCAGACAGACCCGATACTGGGTACCTACGTGACCAGATTTTGGGGGGCCAAAAACTGAATGGAACTTATGGGTGTGGTGCAATTCCCAGAAATAATGCCAAGAAACACAGTTCCTGATATTAAGAATATGTGGACCACTAGGGGGCAGCAGTCCTGTCACACCAAGGCAAATTGTTAACAAAAATTGGTGCCTTTATTAACAAAATAATCTACAGGGATGGCACCCAGCAAACAGGGCAGAGAGTCCTACCTTAGGAGGCTTGAACCCGTGTCTGTCACCCAAGTGTTAACCCTGTTATTCTCCTGGCATTAAACTCATATGGTGTGGTGTATGTTATGAAGACCCCTTTAAACTCCTCCCAGGGCCGCCTAAGGTCACTTCCAAAGTCCAGAACAGACATCTAGATTTCAGGGACACCAGGCTGTAGCTCCCTCTGGTGGCTGCGCATCTCTCTGCACCTTCCAGGTCTCAGTGTCCAGACTATCTGAGGGTTGGTTGGCACAGCCCCATATATTCAGTTCTGCCATCCCCTCCACTTCTGGCCTTACTGTCTCTCCAAGGCCAGGGTCAGACATCTCTGCCAATAACAAGGCCACCTGCCCTCTAATGGCTCGAGATGGCATTACATCCTTCCCTCTTGGCTGATTCTTTCCCTTGTTCATGCTGGTACCCCGACCTACTGCCCATCATGGGTACACACCCCCTGATATGACATTTTCCACTCCTGGCTGCTGTCTTGTGCAGCTCAGGACACAAAACATCCCAGGATAGGGTGCCAGGGTCCACTCATGCCCACACCTACACTGGAGCCAATTTAAAGATGGCTTTGGTGTCGGGGAAGATAAAGAGGAGGACCCCTGAGGTTTGTTTTGTGGTGGGTCAGCAATGAGTTATCAGCGTATGCTCCCAAGGGACAAACTCTGCCGAGATTAAGATCCCAGAATGCGGTATCCATATGGCAGCAGCACTAAACGCTGTGCCAACATGCCACTCTAAAAGCTCTTCACATAAGAATTCAATACAAAGAAACCTGAAATAACAGGCTGGCAGACGATTCGGCTCATTCTTATTTGTAGTTGTGTCTGCCACACTTCACCTGCTTAAACTATAAAAGCAGCGACTCTTGTCCAGTTACAAAGTGGACCACAGCTGGTTTTTGTGCCATCTGCATAATCTAGAAGCCATGCAAGAACTCAGCGTACTTCTTAAAAATATTCACCTGACCACCGACCCACCAACAAGCAGGCCCAGGCTGGTCCTGACCACCTGCTTCTGGGTTAGTTTGGCTCTACATGAATGAGGCATTTGATGATTGATAGCCACTAGGTGGCAGTGTTGCTTTGAGAATTACACATCAAAAGACACTGAGGGGGCATCGCTAAAGAAGAAGGCCTGAACCCACCCATCGATCCATCCATTTTCTAAACTCACTTAAACCTGAGCAGAGATCACGAGGAAGCTGAAGGCAGAGAGCTCATTTCAGGAACAATCACTGGGCAAGGTGCCAGTCTAAAACTGGGTGCACACACACACACACTCAGGTGCAATGAAATGAAGCATAGTGCAACCTTGTGGGGATCCTCGGGTAAAATGAAGGACAGTAAGCTTTTGTGGGTACACACAGGTGAGAGGAAGCAATTAGACCCCTTGTGAGGACCCCCAGTTGCTATGCATAGTGAACCCTTGTGGGTAAGGTGGTGTCTGCAGTGTAGTGTTGTATTCTTGGTAAAACTTCAAGCAACAGAAAGCAAAACACAATTTAATATAAAGATGGATTACTGTAAGCAATGGAAATGGAACGCTGTGCAAGGCGCTATATAAAATAAATATCAATCTCTTGACTGACTGAATGACTGTAAGGAATATGCAATTCATTATAAAGATTGGTCATTGAGTAGAAGACAATGGAAATCTAAGAATTATTCACTGCAGGCTGTGAAAGGCACTATATAAATATTAATATGGCTTACTAAATGACTGAATGACTGGAGTGAAAATGCTATTCATTGTAAAAATCGATCAAAACTTAAAATTGATTGACCACTGCAAAGGGTGCCATAAACGAGATGCATTGAATAACTGAGTACGTGTAGTGAGAGTGCCACCCTATAGAGACATCGTGAAAGGCGCTATACAGGATCATTAACTGACTGAATGATGCAGGTGGAGATTACATGCTACTTGAGGCCTTTCAAGGTGATGCCAGCGTTTTCACACTTTAATACCCAGCTGGATTGATCCCATGCCAGCCACCAGGATGCCATCAGTTCCAATCCAAACTCCAGTATCAGTCTGTGCCCAGCGGTCAGGTGGGTCTCATTTTTGCTGAGCCATCACTGCCATTGAGGACAGGACGAGTTTCAAACGACTAACTTTCTGTCTGAGTGCTTTGTTTGTTTTTTGCTACCCATTAAACCATTAAAGGTCGTGAATCATTTATTATTTGTTTTTTCTTCTTCCTTTTTTTTTCTTTCTTTCTTTAGATGCTCTTTACTGAGAATGGATTTGTAAGAGTCAATCGATTCATCACCTGCTTCCTAAAATTCCTCCGGAAGTTTCTGTGTCCGCCTCTGCTTTAGTGCAGAATAGCTGCCGTCAGCAAAATTAGGATCCACCTGACTAATGGAGAGTGGCGGCTGGGCTTTGAGGAGCTCAGGAGCAAACGAGAAAATGCAGGAGTGCCAGCTGGCAGCCTTACGGCTCTCAGTTCAGTCACCAGAGTTGAAATGAACAGGAAATTGATAGACATGTAAGGCACTATATAATAGGTAGATAGACATGACAGGCATTATAAACTGATAACAGATAGATAGATAGATAGATAGATAGATAGATAGATAGATAGATAGATAGATATGAAAGGCACTATATAATAGATAGATAGATAAGATAGATATGAAAGGCACTATATGATAGATAGATAGATAGATAGATAGATAGATAGATAGATAGATAGATAGATAGATAGATAGATAGATAGATAGATATGAAAGGCACTATATAACAGTAGAACAGATTTGCCCAAGTGCCCCTTCTTTGTAGATGGAAGCTTTTATCAATGCCAGCAGCACCTCAGGATGGGGTTTCCAGTTCACCACGAGACACATGGGCACTCGCAACATGCTGCCAGTTCAGAGCTACCAATCAAGCCAACCTGTTAGTCTTTACTAATATCTCGAGAAAAGGCTATGAAGACACATAGAGGTCACTCTGTAACAAACATTGATGATCCGAGGTGACAGAGCGAACCACCAAAACATGGCCACCCAGTCGCCACAAAAGCAACTTAAGAAGTAAACACACAGAAATAGCACAAAGGATCATGACCCCGCCTCTTACAGCATATGGTTGATGACCACACCCCCTGTTGAATGACCACGCCCATTCTACTCTCCAGCCCAACATGAACCTAAAAAAGATGGAGGAAGAACCAACTGTGCATTTATTAATAATCGCTGTTGGACATCTAGTGGTGGCAGTTACCAAAAATAACCATTTGGGGCTTATGAGTATAAATGGATTTTCAAAAAAAATCATTAAATAATTTTCATAAACCAAAGATTTTAAAATTCAAAATTTGACAGTGAAGCGAGATGGAGGAGGTGTGTGGCATCCAAATCAGTTTCTATACACTAGTGGAGTGATGACCACACCCTGGACCACTGATAGATCTAGTTGCCTATCTATCTATTATTTAGTGCCTTTCATATATATCTATCAAACTGTCATAAGTTTGTAGTGCCTTTTATGTCTCTCTGTTGGATATATTGTGTCTCTTAAATCTATCTGTTAAAGGTTTAAAGTGCCCTTCATATCTATCTATTATATGGTGCCTTTCATACCTATGATATAGTGCCTTTCTATCTTTCTATTATGTAGTGCCTTCATATCTATTTGTTTTATATTGCCTTTCCTATCTATTATGTAGTGCCTTTCATATGTATCTATTTGTTATATAGTTATTTTTTAATCTATTATATAGTACAGTGTTTTCCATATCTATTATATATTGTCTTTCATATCAATCAATGTATTATGTAGTGCCTGTGGTGGGCTGGCACCCTGCCCAAGATTTGTTCCTGCCTTTTACCCTGTGCTGGCTGGGATTGACTCCAGCAGACCCTTGTGACCCTGTGTTAGGGTATAGTGGGTTGGAAAATGACTGACTGACTGACTGACTATTATATAGTACCTTTCCTATCTATCTGTTATATAGTGCCTTTCATATTTATTAATCTATTATATAGAGCATTTCATATCTGTCAATCTATTATGTAGTGCCTTCCCTGTCTACCTGTTATATAGTGATTTTTGTATCTATTTATCTATCTGTCTGTTACATAGTGTCTTTCATATCTTTTAAGCTATTATATAGTGCCTTTCACATCTATCTATCTATCAATCATATAGTGCCTTTAACTCTCTCTATCAATCATATAGTGCCTTTCATATCTATCTATCTATTTCCTGCCCATGTGTAGGGCTTCTGATTAGAGGTGGTCTCATATCTGAGGTGTCTGTAAACCTCAATAAACCGAGGAAAACGTCATCCGGATTTAATAAAACGTTAGAAGCTCCATTAGTGCTGCGTCTGTCTTTATTAGACAGGCTTAACAAAAATCAGATCAGGCTGCTTATGGATAATTCCATTGGAACAAGAAAAGAAAAACCACCCAAATCCAATCAAATCCAATAAAGCGCCCAGCCCAGCCCAGCACAGCACAGGAGCACAATCTAATTTTTCAATTTGCGCATAACGGAAATGTCAGTATTTCACCAAAGCAGGCTACATGGCCGCACTGAAGCTTTGTTCCCACATCCACCTTGTGCAGTTTAAAGTGACATGCCAATGACAACAGCTGGGCCACTTGTCCTGTCACTTGTCCCATGTCCACAAAGAGCTGGAATGCCACACCAGTGCCTGTCCTGCCTGTCCTCGCCTTCTGGGGGGCCTCTGACCAAACTTCTCTTTCAAGATTCTGCAGATCTTTTCTGCTGCGCTCCCTTCTTTAATCCTGCTGTGCTGTGCAGAAGAACACAAAGCTCGAGGTGGAATTAAAACACGTTTTTGCACTTCCGAGTGGAACATTAACACAAATACAAATAGACTAAAAGAGTAGGAGCATTTAGAACGGGACAGAAAAAATCAAAACATGACTAATTAAGCAGTGTAGTAGTCAGCAGATTACCCCGAAGGTGGGCGGGGCTGGACGTATGAATGACAGTGACGTGTCACACAGGTACGCCAAGCTTCTTTCCATAAACCGTGAGAATATTCACAACAGGCCCTAAAAGGTTCCAGAAGGGCAGGCGGAGACTCTCAGCACATCCGATGGTGGATTGTGGGTAAAGTGACAGTCCTGCTGCAGACCTCCGCTGAGGAGACCGTCAAATGGCACACACTGGATGACGTTTACGGGCCTTTGCATTACATGCCAGTGATGGGGTGCAACACGGCCATTTTAGGAGTACCTCACGCTTGGTTATTGTAAAACATCTTTACACTGTGGATGAGCGCAGGCTGGTGGGAGGAGTTACCTGACTCATGAATAAAAATGACTATTCAGCAGGCGTGTCTTGCAGTGGGCGTGTCTCGTGAACCAATCTCTACTCAGTGTTTCAAAATCAAGTGGCATAACCGTGCAATCCAATTGGCTGTTCAGTGGATCGCCGGAGTCACAGAGCTCTGGTGGGGTGAGTGGATTTGTACCTTCTGCTTTGTTCTTTTTGATTACTTCTTTAGATTCCGCAGGGCGACTTTGGTGTCACAGGCACCTCCTTTTATTGCCTTTTGTGCTCCTGAGAAGCACAAAAAAAAGAGGGACATTAGGCACATCCAGTGAGCAGACATTTGTAAATGAACGGCGCAATCGCAATGCACGGACTTGCCAAAGAACCGTTCAAGCTGTTTTAACAAAGAACTAGATCAGTAATAATAAGGAGAGCTTTAAAACTCTGGCTGGTGTTGACAGTCAGTACTCTCATCTTCCAAAGTACAAATCGCCTCCACTAGGACCACCGTACATCTCCTTCTTCTGTCTTCTCACTCTCAGGTCACTTTGTCCGCTATCTGACTTTGGGACATTCGGCTGTCTGGCTCTGTATATTGAGGTCCATACAGATGACAGAAACAATGGGACCAATCAGAACTCGGATTGAGGAGGAGACTCCGCCCTGCTATGCTCTTTGGAATTTTCTGAAGCCGACACAAATGATTTCTTCCCAAAATTATTTACATGAGGGTCCAACACAACGTGACCAGCGCTGGTGGCACCCAACTCCTCACGGGGTCCGACTTCAGGGTCCGCTTGGGGGTTTATGCTACCTAAGCTTAAATTGTCTCTGTGAATAGATAGATGTGAAAGGTACTATATAATAGATAGATAGATAGATAGATAGATAGATAGATAGATAGATAGATAGATAGATAGATAGATAGATGTCAAAGGCACTATATAATAGATAGATAGATAGATAGATAGATAGATAGATAGATAGATAGATAGATAGATAGATAGATAGATAGATGTGAAAGGCACTATATAATAGATAGATAGATAGATAGATGTGAAAGGTACTATATAATAGATAGATAGATAGATAGATAGATAGATAGATAGATAGATAGATAGATAGATGTGAAAGGCACTATATAATAGATAGATAGATAGATAGATAGATAGATAGATAGATAGATGTGAAAGGCACTATATAATAGATAGATAGATAGATAGATAGATAGATAGATAGATACTGTAGATGTTTGAGCGTAGTTGGCAGGATCACATAGATTGATAGATCGATCTTTAGTTTTAATAAAATGAAAATAAAACAAAATTATTTACATGAGGGTCCAACACAACGTGACCAGCGCTGGTGGCACCCAACTCCTCACGGGGTCCGACTTCAGGGTCCGCTTGGGGGTTTATGCTACCTAAGCTTAAATTGTCTCTGTGAATAGATAGATGTGAAAGGCACTATATAATAGATAGATAGATAGATAGATAGATAGATAGATAGATAGATAGATAGATAGATGTTTGAGCGTAGTTGGCAGGATCACATAGATTGATAGATCGATCTTTAGTTTTAATAGAAGTTTAATTTTATTTGCACCTGGGATTGTGGTGGTGAAGTTGAGTCAGGGTATCTGAGGCGCCCCCTACAGGCTACAAATGTCTAGCCCTTATAATGTACAGAGTATATAAACCATACAAGTAACTGCCAGATTGTGCGACAGGGTTTTCTGTAATGTTTACCAATTTCACAAATCATTCACATCATTAATAATGTATAGAATAACAACAATATAAATAATAGAAGCCATTCACAATGTACACAGCATTAAATTTGCAATTCAAGAAACTGCAAGGCTGAGAGGCGTCATCTGAGCAGGGCGGCCATTCCTACTCGAGTTCCGGCACATAACCGCTCCTTCTAAAGCTGCTCACGCCAACAACACACCGCTAGCAAAATATCAGACAGAACAGGAAGACACGTCGCTGATCATCCAAAGTCCAAATCAAGCCAATGCTGAAGAAAGGATGGACAACAAGATAAAAATCAAACTTTGCGCTAAAACAAAAGTCAAACTCCGAACTTCCAGCAGTGCAGCAAAGCCACCATGTAGAGACCGACAGGCAGCCCTCCGTGATTGGGACTCACGCCTGCCGAAAAGAGGGGGCACAGGATGCCACGTCATTTTACAGGTGAGCACACAGTGCCCCTCCACGCTAACGTGGGTTTCCCATACAGAAGCCCGTGAGCGGTAAGTCAGAGACGGGGTACCTTGTGTAACATGGCGCTCATTAGTCAGCATCAAATCTTCATTTCTTTGAAAGGTTCAACTTACCTAAAAAGGGAAAAAGAGAAAAAGACAACATGAGAAGAGAACGGGCGCTGACGGCGTCACAGTACCACCACGAGACGTTTGTTCTCACGACGCGGTGGTCACTCTGGTGGGTTGTGTAGCCTCTTTGTAAAGTCCGTGACATGCAAACATCTGTAGGTCAAACTGCTGACGTCCCCTCGATATGCAGCAGCACCGCTGAAACGACAGAGGACCAGGTGTCGCTATTGGCGCCGATCTCTAGGTGACACAATTTTAAATAATAAGGTGAATGGGCGACCAGCGCTACTCCTCTGATGACGTCACGCCGCACACACTGCAAGTTCAAACGAAACGGTTGCTGTATATTTGAACTGCAAGAATGAAAATAACACACAGTACAACAAACACCCACCGAGCGACGCCCTCCCCAGTACTTAATACATATGGAAAGACCCCAATAAGTACAGAACACCACTAAAAAATCAAACATGTGATATGACGGAAGGGGAACAGGAAAAAGTGAAATAAGTCCACAGATAAACAAAATGATTCAAAACGAGTTGCCTGGAATAACACAGAAGTCTTGGCAGTGTGATGGGGTCTTTCCACATAGTAAAGAATTAAAAACAGTTCACCGTACAGGTGGGGTTAGGCTTAGGGTAAGGGATACTGGGTCCCCTCCAAGTAATCCAAAAAAAATGCTACAACACTGCGCCTTAGCCGTCTTAAGGCAGCACGTCTTTCCTTCTTCTACGTCCGTCCTGCTTTGAGCCTCCTCTTCCTCCCCTTAAACTCCTCCCCTTTCCTTACTGGCAATGCCTGGTCCAACTGGTCCTTTCCCCATGAAATTTCCCACCACCGGCATCGTAAGACTCGCTCCTTCACTGAGATTCACTCAGATGATCAGATGCCCGACGTGACAGAAGAAAACAACGGGGTGAAGACAAACATGGGCACTCATCATCTTTAGCACCGCTCCTACCAGCTCATGTGGCGTATTGAAATTTCAGAGAATCGAGTTCAGGAATTAGAGGAAAGCTGGAGCACAAAAGAGACAACTTTTACCTCGTATGCTAGAGATTCAAGATTACGAGGCATAAAGGAAAAAAAAGGGTAACGTTAACGATATTTATTAACCTCCTCGGTGTTAACCCCGAGCAGAACCCTTCTACCGCAATTCCAGTTAACCACCAGTCAGATTCGAGGTGACGCGTGATGATCCGTTTTACGGTGTTAAGCCCAAATAACTCTCTGCACGGTAGCCTGCTGCCATCTAGTGGATGAAACAACATCATGCTGCAAAAAAAAAAAAATCATGAAGATTTCTATAGGTTTTGGCACTCTAAGGTAATAGCTCATCAATATTAATGAGTGGGGCGGAGCCTCAACTAAAAACACAATAGCAAATAGAAAGCTGTAAAGGCAGTTGTAGAACAAACTGAAACTGAACCATTGTTTAAATCGAGTGATAGTGATGACGACAGGAATTGACACAAAAAAGTGAAACTGATGCATGGCACGGCACTGGACAATCAAACCGTTGGGATGTGCCCACTGAATTCAGTCGCATGAAACGTCACCATGGTGTGACAGCAGATGCTGTAACCACAAGGGGGCACCACTGAGCCCCAAACCGCAGGCACAGTAATGCCCAACACAACTCCAGGTTTAAATAAAAAGTTTTGATTTACTCCCAACACTCTCTTTACAAGACCACCAATTCACAATCCTCTCCTTTCACCTCCAACAGTGTTGCCCGCTGCTTCCCGACTCCGATTCGCTTAAGCGAGGCAGTGAGCTCACTTTTAAAATCCAACACGGGAACAAATTCCTCTCTCAAGCCCAAGTCCTCTGGAGCATTTCCAGGTCATGTGGAAATCACGGCAATCCTAACCCTAGCAGCACTCTTTGACGGGACCCAAAGACCCTGACTGCCATGCCACTGCCATCTGTCTTAATCAGATTTAGCCCTGAGGAACACTGCCACCTATCGTTTGGGGGAATGAACTGCTCCTGCCATGCCTGATCATTTGTTCACTTGGTCCATTCATTATGAATCCATCCTTTATCCTGACCCAGATGCCCATCTTTCCTCCCTGGCACCTACACTGCATAACAAAAGGGTGAGATAATTATGATCGAGTGCAAGAATGGGCAAAACGATAGCCCCCTAAGCACTTTGTGGCAACTGTCAGTGTCCTTGTCACAGAACAGGAGGAAGAAATGAAGCCTGGCGCTTTGGCAGCTGGCAATAACACAAGGGACACGTTGATCAAGCAGGTCAGGCACTCTCTTGTGCCAACAGCAGAAAAAAATTAAAGTAAAGCACACAAGAAACGGGCGTCTGCTGTGCCGATTGTGACGTCAGGCTGTGTGTCTCAAAACACGTCACACACAGTGGGTGTGCTGAATATCTGCATCAGTGCATCAGAAGACACTCGGCAGACCACATCTGCTGCGTTTATTTGCCACTTTGGTATTTACACGTTTCTGTTACACATAATGGGCAGCAGGGTGGCACAGTGGTAATGCTAATGCCCTGCAGTAAAGAGACCAGGGTTCTCAACTCCCTGTGTGGAGTTTGCATGTTCTCTGGTGCCCTGTGTAGGGTTTGCTCCTGCCTTGTGCCCTATGCAACCTGGGAATGGCTCCAGCACCCCCCATGACCCTCTACAAGACCAAGAGGTTTAGAAAATGACTGACTGACAGTTACACGTAATAATAATTTTTGTTTCCAACATTTTTGGCTCATTTTTCTAAGGAGGTTAAATGTAAGTTAATTAATTAATGCTAGAATCAGTGCTTGTGGTCAACCAATCAGCACAGTTCATCACCTGAGCCCCGCCTACAATAGTTTCTGGCTCAACAAAAAATTCCAACCCTGGGGAAGAAGTTTAAAAAAAAAAAAAAGTACCAGGAAATACAAACGGCCCGAGTTCCAAAGCCCCCGGTGCCTGAAAAACAGTTCTTGTGGAGGGAGGGCGCCTTTCGTTATTCCTGTGACATGAGCTCAACAGACATGAGATGGACCATCGAGCGCGGGTTGGCTTTTAGGCCTGACAGAAGACATGCTGGTGCCAATGTCTTCAAAAGTCCACCCTGATGGCAGCTCCACATAGCAATAGACTTTAATCCAAAGTGACCTACAAATGATTTGTCCATCATTCTACAGTGCTGAGAGTTGTCGGCTAAACTGATTTGTCACACAAGGAGACATGAGCCACATCTGCTCCTTGATATTTTATATAGTGCCTTTCAGGGCCATCTTAACGCATGGGCACGTTGGGCAGTTGCCTGGGGGATCCATGCCAATCTGTGTATGTTGTGACATGGTTGTGTAGGTAGGGAAACCCAGTGCACTGCTTTGCCCGGGGGCCTATAATGCTCTTAAGACATCCCTGGTGCCATTCAAACCCAATCGATGTCCTAAGGCACTTGACAACTACAGGGTGACTATTCCCATATTTGTTAAGAGCTGGGCAGTAAAATGGCGGATGAAAGTGAATGTAAATAAATGAAGGCTTTACACACACGAGAGACAACTTTGTGGGATGGAAACTTGACTGCTTAGCTTATGGCAAAGATCCTGGAGTCATCAGAGACTCATCCCAGTCCTCAAGCAGAAGTCAGTCAGTCGGCCAATAAGGCTTTGGCGTTTTATGGTGCCGATAACATCACAATAAGTGACTTGTGGGGACACACCCCCCAGCAACCAATCACTGCATGGCAACAACTGAACCAGAAAATGGAAGCATTAAACGTAACGTTAGCCAGAAGTGAAGGCATTTTCAGAGACCGAATGCAAAGAAATCATCAGGAATGGCTCCCCAAGGTCTGAAGTCCCCAAGAGACCACCCATAAACGATTTAAAAGATTCAATACCAGGAAAAGAAAAATGCATTAAGTGAGTAGGATCACAACCGAAGTTCTCATTGCAAATATCGTCTGCGGCGTTGGTCTCCACGTTACAGGAAGACACAAAGGAAAGTGCAGAGGAGAACCAGATGGAGTTCAGGACCACGGAGAGCAAAGGAAATGGAGATCTGAGGTTAAATAATCAAAGAAGGTGTTGGGGTGTCGTACGTAGCAGAGCAGCTCCCTCGCTGCGATCTATTGAAAGTCAGCCCTCGAGCCAAGCTTTTAAAAAAAAAAAAAAAAAAAAAAAAATAATCAAAGAAGAGCACGAGGTGACAGGACGGGACAAAGGGGAACTGAAGGGGCCGTTTAAGGAATAATCTTCACTCGGATGTTCTTAAACATTTCTTCATGCAGAAAAAAATCTGACATCTACCAGACAATAAAATGCCAAGGTCTGTGCCCATGTGTCTGGTCCCTAAGAGCAATTGGAACGATCAGCTGGGCTTTGGTGACACAATGGAAAGAGGAAGCGTACAGACGCTCCTCTGGATTGAGAATCTGGGAAGTCTATACCTTCAGCTGTTCGTCCCGTTCCTCAAGCCATTCCTGAACAATGTGTGCAGTGTGTGGCGGGGCACCTTGATTCTGCTGAAAGAGGCCACTGGCATCAAGGGAATGCCATTGTCATGAAGTGGTGGACGTGGTCTGCAATACTCTCTAGGTAGATGAGACGTGTCAGAGTAACATCCACCAGAATGCCAGGACCAAAGGTTTCCCAGCAGAATTTTCTCCAGAGTATCTCACCAGTTTGACTTCTTCCCACAGTGCCAACTCTTCCTCAGGTAAATGACACACACACACGTGCACACTACCAGCCATCCACATGATCTCAAAGAAAACACCATTCATCAGACCAGGCCACCTTCTTGCATTGCTCCATGGTCCAGATCTGATGCTCAACATGGTTGTTGTAGGTGCTTTCTGGGGTGGACAGGGATCAGCATGGGCACACTAACCAGTCTGTGATGCCAGCATGGCATGGCCAGCCAGCATCACGTTTTTCAGTAAGCTTACTGATTGGCACAAGCCAATGTCCTTTGATGAACTTCAGCAGGTTTCACTCCTTCTACCCAAAGAAATGTCACTATGGTGCCCTGATCCACAACAGAGCAAAGCGTCCATGTCCACTTGACCTCAGCTTCAAGCAGACTAACAGCAGAGTGCCACGCTGGGTGTTTAAAGTGCCCATAAGCCATCGTGAACACGTTGTATTGCGTCAGCTTCTCTCGTCTTTACTTTTTGATTTATCTTCGTGTTTCATCTTTTCCTGGGATTTCCTATGTGGACTGTTGGTAGGATACGATTGGCTTATTGTTTTGGGCAAATCCAATTGCCCTTCTGCTCCTCTTTTTGTATTTGATAAAGATTTAAAGAGGCTCCTTTTTGTATCCAGCCAGGGTTTTGGATGGGATTTCTCCCTCTAGAGGGCACGTTTGGAAATGTTTTTGGGAGTTTTGTGCTTTGGGACTCCTAGTTCATGACACTAATTTGAGTTTAGTTTCATAACGTTTTTTTAAGATATGAAATAAAATTAGTACAAAAGAATAGTAAAAAAAAAAAAAAGGACTTTTATGCTTGCACAAAGCTCTAAATCTAATAGTCATGTATGCCATACGCTCAGTTTAACCACCAAATTCTTGTCACAGAGTCATCTGGGAGGACAGAACAGTCCCAGGACCTCCAAGTTGAATCGGAGGGTCACTCGGTCAGATACAATGACCTGCATTGTGCCAATAAGGCTGGAGAAAGAAACGAGAAACAAAACACTGCATAGAGCGAGTCCCATACAGCCGGGGGGAGTAGAAGTCACCCAGTGGGACAGGACATCCCGCACTTGGTGTTCAGCTTTGTAACCCTAAACCAGATTAATTACACAGCACACCCACCCTAAAGGCGACACTCTGATCTAAAGTAACTTTCACAAAACGAGCCCACAGTGACGAATGAAAGAGCAAGTTTGTGAGCTGCAGTACAGCATGTTGGCCATCGGGGGCGCACTGCCTGCCACCGCAGATCAGGACAATGGCCGTGCTTTACATCCACTTGTTTAATCTGTTTTTTCCTTTCTTTGTTGGGAGGACGGGATGCCAGGCAAGAGTGAGGCTAATTCGTCTAACTGGGATGTGGCAGCAGAATTCATTCTCAAAGTCATAAAAAAATAAACGATTTAAGTAGAGGTTAAGGCTGTGGAGCTCAGACCCTGAGGTTGTGGGTTCAAACTACTGACACTGTATGACCCTGAGCCAGTCATTTCACCTGCCTGAGCTCAAAAGAAATGTACCTCAAATGTAGAATATCACCTTTGATAAAGGCAGTAATCACTAAATAAATAAATAAATAATAATGAAGAAGAAGATTTTAGTATTGTTTAACATTAGCATTTAGAACATTCCATAAAACACACAAACTAATTGAATTTGAACCCATTTCTATGTTGGTTTAAATGGCACTCGAACACAGGACCAAGGCGAGGGTGCCCAGCAGAGCTCTGGCATCCCACCCAGGAATGGTTCCTGCCTTACACTCAGTGGCGCTGGGACAGGTGCCCCCTTTCTTGGATTACGTAGGTCTGAGCGGGTCACATGACTATGAGATCTGGGTGGCACAGTGGGTAGTGACACTGCCACAAAGGTCCAGGGACCTGGGTTCAATGGCTGGTGCGGTGTTTGCTCTGCCTTTGCTTCTCCGTTATTCACATTTCACTGATGTCATTTTTACTCAGACTTCCACGTTACGTTTAAGTCCATGAAGCTCAAACACTGGACCAGTATGAGTGAGGGTACCCAGCAGAGTACTGGTGTCCCACCCAGACTTGCTTCCTGCTTCATATCGGATGCTGCTGAGATTGACACCAGCTTTGGGGGTGACTCTAACTTGGGCTAAGCAGGCCTGAGAATGTCACCACATGAAAGTTTGAGATCTGGGTGGCACTGTGGTTTGTGACTCTGCCACACAGCTCCAGGTCCCCGCAGTGAATTACTTTTTTGTGGCACTCTATTACATTTTGCCTGAAGGTTGGAGGCCAATCATTGTGTGAAATGAGCAAAAGCATGAGAGGCAGGGGGCAATTATTTTTGCACATACTGGGGATGAGAAGGAACTGTTTGCAGAATGGGAGGCACGACGATAGTGGCACTGCCTGCCAGCGGGATGTGTGCCCTTCGTGTGTTTCTTCAATCATTCAATTTTCATTCAAAGTTTAGTTCTTTCTTTTTTACCTAAGAGGTCCAAGAGAACTCAAACCGGGGCCCAGTGTGAATGAGGGTGGGCAGAAGGGCATCGGTAGGATGGTTCCTGTGTTGTATCAGATGATGCTGGGACTGTGCCAGCTCTGCAGTGGCACTAAACTGGATTATGAAAAAACTCAGTTATTTAAATTTGCCCTAAGATGTTTAAGTCAGAGCAGGTGAAAGTCACACACTGAACCAGTACCAGTGAGGGTGTCCACAAGACCACTGGCGTCTCATCTTCTGGGTGGGCTCCTGCCATACACCAGTTTGCCCCAACTCTGATTTACGAGTAGGTCTGAAAATGTTACCAAATATAAGTAGGAGATCAGAATGGCACACTGGCCAGTCATCCTGATACGCAGGGCGAGAGACTTGGGTTTAAATCGCTCGTCTCTTTACTGCCTGTGATGTTCACCCTGCTTATGTTTCTTCTATTATTGGATTTTTAACCCAAAGTTTCGCACCTTCGTTTAAGTCAAGTTAAGGAAAACACCAACACTGGACCAGTATGAGTGACGGAGTCCCGAAGTATATTGGCACCCCACCAACGGCCGGTTCCTGCCCGGCGCCCGATCCGTCACTGCACGATTCTACAGCGACCTACGGCGGACTGGACGGGCGACACCGCGGAAATCTGCGAGCGGCGACAACACGTGAGAGCGAAGCCCTCAAAGTAACCCGAAAACAAAACATACAGCGAAGAAGGTCACACCGGGCGAGAACACCTGCGGGGACATTCGGCGGCTCCTGTGCGACGACTCGAAATTATGAAGTGACGTGCGAGTCTGGAGAAGGCGTCATGCCCGTCACGGTCAGCCTGGCATGGGCAACATCGGCGAGGAAAGTCATGTGAGTTCTAAAAGCTCGAGGTTTCATTTTTATTTATGGAAAAAAAATAATAACATTAGGAATCTCATCCCAAAGTCGGCTTCCTAGTGCAGCAGGAAGTGCTTAAAAGCAGGCGGCAATTTAGAAGGCAGACATCTGCTAATGGAGTCGTCAAAGAAAAAGAAGATTTACAGGATCGGGAAAAAAACGTCCCTGGAGCGGCTTCTGTTTATTAATTAGGAGAGCTGAGGAGGCGCAGGCTGGCGGAAGAAAGCAGCTCGCTTTTAGTCTGTGTGTGTGTGTGAGAGAGAGAGAGAGAGAGAGAGAGAGAGAGAGAGAGAGAGAGAGTGTGTGTGTGTGTGTGTGAGGTCACCTCGACACGGGCCGGTGTCCTGCCCAGGGATTGCTCCTGCCTTGCGCCCGATGTTTGAAGGAACAGGAACCCCGAGACCTGCTCAGGACATGCGGCTTTAGGAGATGGATGGATGAATTAACACCTTATGGCATTGAAAAGTGAATTCGTGCTTTAGATTATTGTAATGAACTCCTAACAGGCAAAGAAAGACAGGAATCAATAGCAACCAGTTCAGAGTGTTGACAGACAGATAGATAGATAGATAGATAGATAGATAGATAGATAGATAGATAGATAGATAGATAGATAGATAGATGTAAAGGCACTATATAATAGATAGATAGATAGATAGATAGATAGATAGATAGATAGATAGATAGATAGATAGATATGAAAGGCACTATATGATAGATAGATAGATAGATAGATAGATAGATAGATAGATAGATAGATAGATAGATAGATATGAAAGGCACTATATAATAGATAGATAGATAGATAGACAGATAGATAGATAGATAGATAGATAGATAGATAGATAGATAGATAGATAGATGTGAATGGCACTATATAATAAACACCTAAATGTGAAAGGCACTATATAACTGATAGATTCAACTTGATTTGTCCTTGGAGGGAGTTTGGGGTGATCAGAGTCCCACTGAAAGAGTACGGGACAGACCCTGTAAGGAAACGTGGGGTTATTGGGACGGGGGGGTATGCCAGTTCTACAGTGTGCCATTCAGACACGTCTGCCCCACTCCCGCACACACACAGTACCCGACTCATTGAGCTAACAGACGGACTGACGTCATCTTTTGTGTTTTTATCTCCTAAGACTGTGACAGCAGCCTGATGACTTCAGCGTTTGGATTTCATCAGGTGGCGTCTTCAGATTGTATTTATTCTCCATTTGCGGCTGCGCGCCCCGTGAATGACCCCGTCGTGAGAGGGTCCTGCTCGTGTAACAGATATCAGTCCAGGAGGTCCATCACGATGCATCAGACCCGCTCTCTTCAGTCTCTGTGGAATTTCGTCAGCATTAGCAGTCTATTGGAAATGATTTATGCTGCTTCAGCACCATAACCAACAAAATCAATAGAATAATAAATCTTTTACACATACGGCCAGTACTTTAGCTCACTTAGTTACATTTGTTTTGTTTTTTTTTTAATTACGGTCTCCTCTTCCACACAATAACTGGAAATAAAGACGCCAACTCCCTGTCCCAGTGTTTCCTTTGAAGTTATTTGGGACCTAAACAAGCCTGGCAGGCCTCTGCCCACACTTTATAAATGTTTAATAAAATTGGGCAGTTGGTCAACAAGATCATTCAGCCCACCCCGGCCTGCCCACCATTCAGAAAGCCAGTAGGCTGAGTGGCAGTCAGGTGGCAGGACTCATGTTGGATTGGCACTGAAACTTTGACTGAGGGACCTCAACATTGGTAACCAGAACAGTTCAAAGGTAAATAACGAGATTAGCGCCACCTATGGAGGAGGTCAGGCAGTGCTTGTCGCCTGGTGAGACAGGGAGGTGGCAGGGCCAGGGATTGGAAGACAAGTCGAGAGGGTCGAGGGAAAGCTAAGTGGAGCAAAGTCCAGAGATGTCCATCATGAAAAGCTGCACTGGACCTCAGGCTGGACCGACGGGTCACAGAGCAAAGGTGACACTGAAGGAGCTTTGGGACAACTCTGTGGAGGTCCTTGAGTCAGGACTTGAACCCAATTGAACATTTCTGGAGAGACAGATGGACAGCTGTCCACTGGGGGTCTCCGTCTCGCCTGACAGAATTGAAAGGATCTGCACAGGAGAACGACAGAAAAAAAATCTCAAATCCAGGAGTGCAAAGCTTGTCGAGTCAAAACCCAAGAAGACTCCAAGCTGGAATCAACTGAGGACGGAGCCGAAGGTCTGAGCACTCGTGTCAATGGGGTACTTCAGTGTTTTAATTCAAATAAATTTGCAGAAATGTCTAAAATCTTCTTTACGCTGAGTGTTGCTTGATGAACTGAAATGATTTTAGCGACAAGGCCACAAAGTACCAAAATGTGAAGAACTGAAGGGTCTGAAGACTTTGAGACCACTGTAGTATGTACACCATAAGGCATTAAAAAATTAAAAACACGTCACAGTTAATACGTCAGAAATGAACAAACACATTGTGAGACCACCAAAATCTGAAATCACACCACACGGCACAGTGGGCTTCTATTAAGCGGCCTAAACCAGATGGTACAGCATTCTGGGGGTCCTCAGGGTACAAAAGTGTCCCAAGGGGCAGACAATTGAAGAAAACAAGAGGACACCCCCCCCATCTTGTCCCGAGTTTCTTTGTGTTTGTTTTCTTACTGTAATTTCGTCCTGCTTGTTTAACCAAGCGCTGCCCACTTTCCTTGAAACGCATAATAAAATATTTATGGCTGCCCACCTGCCCGATTTGTTTTGGCCTCAAACTAAATGTCGGCTTCCTGTGGCCCAAGGTGAGCTGCCCTTGTGATAAAAAATGCATCGGCACGTTGCCACTTCAGAAAATCTAGGCAGCCATTAACATAATGCATCGACAAGGTCACTGGGATATAATCATAGAGCTGCCCTGCCCAGAGACGCACACAACACGTCCGAGACGGTGGCATCTGAGGCATTCAAACTCCTATCGTCATAGTAATAATAATAATGCATGTTATTTACTGTATATAGTGCCTTTCCCTAACAAAATTTTGTCAGTGATCATAAAGTGCTGACTTTACTCAATATAGCGCCTTTCCATCTGAACTAATGTCTTAATATGCCAAGTGTTACCACATATCTGCTGGTACGTTTCATCCTGGGTTCCTCCTCTGGCTGGGGTTCATGTCCTTGTTCCACGTCCTTGGTGTTCAATTTTACGCAGGTTACTTATTTGCATTGTTCCTTATTTTCCACTTTGCTTTATTGCCGTTGCCTTTGTTGTGTCCCATGTGTTTGGTGGGCGGACCTCCAAGAGGCGGGGCCACCTGACAATCAGCATCTGGAACCGCCCTCGGCTCTATAAATCCACTTGTATCTTCCATCCTATCCCATCTTTTTTCACCCTTGTTATGGGGATGCATTTGATTTGGATCGTCTTCTTGTTATAAGCAATTCCATTTTGCTTTTGTGCTCCCCGGCGCCTCATTGTGATTGGAACATTTGTTTGTGATAAAACAATCCTTTATTTAACAAAGATTTGTGGCTTGCCCTTATAAATAGCTGGGGTTTGACGGTGATATCCCCCTCTAGTGGGCATTAATTGAAGTATTTATGAATCTTGTGGGTGGTCCCCCATAGGTGGGGCAACTGCCCTCTGCCATATGCTGCATATATCCAGAGGGTCTCCCACAGTTCCTGGTGGCTCCTTTTTGGGGTGTTGTAAATTCTCAACACTCTTCGGCCTTCTGCTCTGTTTTGACTTGGCTCCTGGATTCTGTTTTGGGACGTGTTTAATTTGGTTTGCCTTCTCTTTACAGGCAATTCCATTTTGCCTTTTTGCTCCCCAGCACTTCATTGTGAAAGGAATATTTGTACGTGAAGAAGAAATCTTTTATTTAATAAAGATGTGTTGCTTGCCCTTATTACTTGCCAGGGTTTGCCAGTGACATCCCCCTCTAGTGGTCCTTACTGGAAGTGCATGGGACTGTTTGCTTTTGAAGTCATTGGTGATTGAGACTCTTAGCTCATGACATCCACAAGAGAACTCTGAAGATGTTATTAACTGATTGAAGGTTAAGGACGCCAACACAGTCCTGTCATCTAAACTGCTATGTTTTATGCAGGGGTCCTGCCCGGTGAATTTTTCAATTTCTTTTTCTTGTCTTTGTTAGTCAGCTCATTTGTTTTGGTCATTTCAGTTAATGTTGTTCTGTCCCATTATACTATATTACCATTTTGTTGATGTACTTTCCTTTTAAAATGTCTTTATGTCTGCGGTGGGCTGGTGCCCTGCCTGGGGTTTGTTTCCTGCCTTGCGCCCTGTGTTGGCTGGGATTGGCTCCAGCAGACCCCCGTGACCCTCTAGTTAGGATACAACAGGTTGGATAATGGATGGATGTCTATGTTCCCTTCTATTTTAGGGGCAGTGCCACCCCATCAATCACTGCTAAAGTACCACCCAACACCCCCACCCCAATAACAAAAGGCTGGCCAGCGAGTCCTATGCAGTTCATTTGAATGCCCTCTGGTGAGGTTTGCTGGTCTTACTGGGTTTTCTTGGATTTTGATTACTGGCTTTTGACTCTTTTATGTTCTCGTTATTGGATTCTTTGTTTATTTTTTTTAATTTATGGATGGTATTTGAGCAACTCCTTTTGTTCTTTTGCGCCTGTTCTTGTATTCTCCTTTTAGTTGATAAGATTTGTGTTGGACTTGTCTGCTTACCAGTCAGAGTTTCCACACCTCTCCCGCTGGTGGGACACATTTCAAGATACTGAGGCTCTTTTGTAATTTTTGTTCTCCATTTTGAGGCCTTGACAGACCCCAAGCTTCCCATTGTGCCTGAGAGTGAGTCTTATTTGGGCAGCCTGGTTGGAAGTCTGGTCTGCTTTGGGCTCCATTTTTTGTTATGAACTCGAGAGTTCCTAAAGATTTAAATCCCAAAATGCCCAGTAGATGGGGAAAACTGTCACACCTTAGCAAGATATGAAGGGCAAACACAGAATCTTAATAAATGAAAGATTTATTATACAAAAAGTTCTGCAACAATCAAAGTTCCAAAGAGCACAAAAGGCAAAAGGAGCTGCCTGAAGCAACAAGGCGATCCAGAACAAACAAGTCCAAATACACAATGCAGAAAGCAAAGGTTCAAAATATCCAGACAACTCACAGAACCACAAAGTTAAACAGAATCCAACCAAACTTATCAAGGCTAGCACATTTAAAATGAACCGCAAGGGACTGTGGGCTGTTCCTGCGTTTTCTAGGATAGTGGGCAGTCCCTTGCGGGGATGGCCAGGTGACCCCGCCTCTTGGGGGGACACACCCACGAAAAACATGGCACAGAGCAGAAGAGATTTTGACACACAGAAACTAAACAATCAACAAAGTTCACATAAATGAGACGTTTGAACGCTGCTGGGGAGAGCCCTGACTGAAACACAATCGTTTTGGGGGCCTCCCACCCCTTTTGTCATTCTGGTGTGTGTGTGAATCACGACATCAGCTCCTGAACATGAGCCTACCTTGGTGCTCTGCAATTCAAGATCTTTTATCACAACCCTATACTGGGTCACGGGCTGCCACCGGTGGCGTGTAACTTGCTATTATTTATAATGGTTAGGGGGTCACAAGTGGGACTGGCAGTGGGTTGCAAGTGCTGTGCCACTCAGTTGATTGCACTCATTTCTCTCATTTTTTTTAGGATTGCGAATGATTCAAACCCCCCTTTCTGACATCCGAACTTGATTGACAAAGGGGGACCCCCCCCCCACGCTCTGATAACTGTGCATTGACTGACCAAGTGGGGTCACAGGGCTGAGACAATCGTGTTCAAGTGGTGGGTGCCACACACCTCATAACCAATGACTCCGCCTCTGGCTCCGCCTCTCTCAGTAAGATGGCTTAGAATCCTTTGGGAAGTGCAGATGTGTGGCCTGATTAATGCCTTATTTATAAAGCCTAAGCCAACAATCATTCAAGAGGGCACTTACTGGCACCTCAAAGCTTTGTACACCTTTCTGACTTGTCTTCTTACAGAACACAACTCCTGTGCTTGTGAGTGCTTGTGACCTCAAACTCCATATTGTTGGGGAATAATCAGAGTTTCCTCCCTGACTCGAGTGTTTTTTCTTTTTATTTAATCTACATACATTAAAAAGCTGGGGTCTGCCACAGTGATTATTCTGGAGTTGGAACCTTGATTGAAAACTTATGACCAGATGCATATTGGAATCGACAAAAATCTGAGGAGGAATCAACCTCCAAAACTGCCCTGAACTTAGGAGTTTTTATTTGGCCAAAGTGAACACAAATGAAATGGAATAGAAGGCAAATAAAAAAAAAAAAAAGACCAGCGACATCTGCTGGGTGTCAAGCAAATTGCAAATTTGCTAATGATGTGACATAGAACAGCATAATAGGAAGAAGATAAAAAGTGGCACCATCTGCTAAACGTCAAGTGCAGGATACAAAGTTCAAGAATGACATCCGCCCCCAAGACATGACACATGCATGTTCAGAACTCACTCACAAGTGTAAGTGTTGTGTTTATTGACCAACAAACCTCAACCTTCATTAAACCTTCATTAGAACTGCAAAGTGACCACAAAAGGAAATAACAGAACCACAGCTTGAAGTGGGCTGGCTGAGTACTGGCAGTTTAAAGTTGTGTAAATGATGGTGACCACCTCTCCACTTGAAACTCTAACAGTGACCCCCCCAACTCTTCAATAATATAATAATAATAATATATATATAGCACATTTGAAACATCAGAGGATGTATGATGCAAGATGTTTATCTCAATGTGCTTGAAACTCCAAACTCCGCATTGTGTACAATTTTCAACACTTCACAAAGAAGACAAAGAACCCCCATGAAACAGTGAGCACTGGCAATTATTTGCTTTCAGTTCAAGCACTGGATAAGAGCAACATAATGGCAGGAAAAAAAGAGCAACGCAACAACATTTGCTGAGCATCTTGCAAACTGCAGTAGGCAATTCAGCAGGATGCAAATATGATGGCGAATTGATATGCAAGACAAAGTCCAGAATACGCAATGGAGAAACACCCAAGACACAGAAGAAGAAGAAGAAGAACAGAAAGAAGAACAGCATCATCTGCTGAGTGTCTTGCAAATTGTAGAAGGTCATTCAGCAGCAGAGAAACACGATGGCTCATTGTCATGTAAGACAAAGTTCAGGAAACACAATGGAGGGACACCACAGACACCAAAGAAAAACAGAAAGAATACCACAAACATCTGCTGAGCATCTGGCAAACTGCAGTAGGCAATTCAACAGCAGACAAACATGACAGCGAATTGACATGCAAGGCAAAGTCCAGGATACACAATGGAGGAACACCATAGACATGGAAGAAGAAGAAGAAGAAGAAGAGCAGCACCTTCTGTTGAATGTCTGGCAAATTGTAGAAGGCCATTCGGCAGCAGGCAAACACGATGGCTCATAGTCATCTAAGACAAAGTTCAGGAAACACAATGCAGGAATACCATAGACATCAAAGAAAAACAGAAAGAATAGCACAAACATCTGCTGAGCATCTGGCAAACTGCAGTAGGCAATTCAGCAGCAGACTTGCAATTGACATGCAAGACCAAGTCCAGGATACACAATGGAGGAACAACATAGGCACAGAAGAAGAAGGAGAAGAAGAAGAACAGAAAGAAGAGCAGCGCTATCTGCTGAGTGTCAAGTGTGGGATATGGAATGCAAGACAAAGGCAAAAAAGCGCATGTGACTGGAGGTCTGCATGTTTTGCTAATAATTGATCATTTTTGCTATTTTCTAAATATTATTTTGTGAATTTTATTACCATTTACATTTTTCTTTCTTTCTTTGTATAGATTTCTTACTGAACACTTTGTACATTTGAACTGGCTGTTGTTAATATTATTTGTTTTTTACATTTTAATCCTTGTTCCTTGCATATTGAGCCCAAGGGGGTGAGGCCACCTGATGTCGAAGCTGGGCAGCTGGATGGCAGACTGGACTTTTAGGCACAACCTCTTTTTTTTGCTACTTCCTGACCTTTTGATTGGTTGATTTTTAAAAAAAATCAATAAAAAATATTTTAATAAGAAATAGCATTCAAATCTGATGAAAAAGAGGCTCTGAAAAATGCCAGCAGAGTGAAGGAAATGAAAGCTAAAACAGAAACCAAACTCTCTCAGAATAACCTGAAAGGTGTCTGGAATGGACCGGGCATCATTACTGGACTCAAGTCATTCTGGGCTCTGCTCTTCTCTTGGGGGGCAGTGGGGGGGGGTCCCCTTTGCTTCAACACTATTGGCACTTCACAGGGGTCCCCCCATTGTTTCAACACCCTTTGGACTTCATGGTGGTCCCCTGATTGCTCTCCAATGACTATACAATTTGTGCTATTAAGAAGGAAGTGGTTAGCAGTGTGGTGTGAATGGCCAAACATCAGGGAGACTGGTGTAAGATGGGGATTTTTGCTTCAAAACTGTTTTGGCACTGGTACTGAGGTCTGAAAGCTGGTATCGATACCAACGTCAAGATTTTAGTGCCCATCCGATGCTTGCACCATAACACCTCTACAGTTAATAAAATTGCTCTTTTGCACTTTGCAGTCCATTTTAAGTCCTTGTTGTGTCCGCGCTTGTGCTGCTCCATCCTCGGTTACAAACTACAAAATACTTTGGAAAACAGATGGTGCCCTTGGGCTGCGGGCACAGAGCATCACAGCCCTTTCTACAGAAAGTCTCACCACTTGGACTCTCCTCCTCTAGACTAACACTAACGCCGTCAGCTTGGTGGTCCGACTTACTCCTGTCCCTGCACTCCTCTATTTCAGCCAAAGGAGCTCAGAAGTGCAAGAGATTAAATTGTGAAAGCCACGTTAGGGGTGCCATCTTGGAAATGGAGAAGCCACAGGCTCAAAGGAGATGAGTTGAGTGCCAGCCATTCAGACGAGAGTGCAGACGCCCACCTTACTGTTGAGTTAATAGCAGGGCTGATGTGCAGCTGATCGAGTGCTAAGGGGTGTGTGCGACACGTGAACACGGAAGGCTCAAAAACATCAATACAATCAAATCAATACAATCAATACATCAAAATATCAATAAAGCCACACATCCTCCAAAAACGTTAGACGTAAAAAACGTATCGAATTTAACCTCAGTATCCATTTTATCGCACAGCCTAACAATTAAAGCTTCTTAAAGCTCAAAAATCCAGGAGGAGCCCTTAAGGGGAGTGGATTACCGGAAACCTCCGGAGCACATTTCACAGTGTAAGTGTAACTGCTCCCATTTTTGATTTTCCGGTTATGGAATTGACTTTTGTTATTCAGATTTTGAAATTGGATCTTGGACTCACTTAGAATTTTACCTCCTTTCTTTTTGTTTTGCCTTTTTTTTATATTAATTATTATGGAGCTTTTCTGTTTGTTTGTTTTTGGAGACAGGGGTTTTCAGAGTTTCCCTCTTCCTTCATCTCCAAAACCTGGCATTATCTAGCCAGTTTAAAGTGACTCTGCATGAGGAAGAGTGGATGTTTTGCAGGTTTTGAAACAGACAGGCATCCCATCCAGGCCTGGTTCCCATCTTGGCATGTACTTTTCTTTCTGTATTCCAGTCCCCAAAACACGTAAGGGTACATGGGGGGGCTGGCAACTGTCAACTGACCCTACGTGAAGGACTTTTTGATGGCTGCGCGTTTTCTTTCTTGCTGCCCACATTCTGTGAGGTGTGGCATGCTGGCCCTGAATGACTGAGGGCGGAGGTGTAGGTTTTAAAACAGACTGGCATCCCACCCCGGGTTTGCTCCTGCCTGGTTCTCAGTGGTCCCGGGACAGGCAGCATCCCCCGGTTTTGGGTAAGTCAACTAGAAAAGAGATGGATGGACATTTTAATGAATGACTCGATCAGCTTTTACTTTATACAGCGCCATTCACAGCTGGCACTCTCAGCTCCACAAGCATCTTTACCAAGCGGGCATTAACAGCAACGTGAGATCAGCCGAGAAGGACGAGTCTGACCGATGAAGCAAACAACTCCCTGGAGAAAGCCGCCAGCTACATCAGCGGCACAGCTGGCGAGACGCTCGATCACGCCTCGCTCCTCGTTTGTCGGGCTAATGGACAGGCGGCTCCACAGAGAATGCCTCGCCCAAGCGAGTAGCCATTAAATGCCCGGCTTTGGCCCAAGGGGCGATCGCATTACAAATTTAAATTACATACAAAATGGCAACGGGCATGAAAAAAAAAAAGAATAATAGCGGCCCAAAGAGACAAAGAAAGACTCAGCACCGAATTGTGTTACGCTACAGAGAGAGAGACCTGAAAAATGAACGTAGTGTGAAAAAGTAAGTACACCCCACAGAAACCGATGATCCAATCCACATATCTGAAGAGGTGAGCAGTAGGGCCGAAGATGATCAGGTTGAATGAAAACACAAGGACAGTGGAGTCACCAAAAATATCAAGACATGCGACGGTCCCCTGGGGAAAAAAGGAAATCCAACCTTGGGGGCCTAGAAGCAGGTGTTGTCCCCCTTTAGCGGAGACGATTTCTTGTTTTCTGTGTTTGTCTCCGGTGTCAAGTCCACTCCTTCATGCAAATTCTGATGTTTGTGGGCTTTCTTGCATGCGCTGCCCATTTCAACGTTTCAGTGGACTTCAAACCAGAGCTTGGGCTTGTTTTTGAGTTGGTGTGCCTCGGATCACTAGTGTGTTGAAAGGTCCGTTTCCAGTTTGAACAGATGGCTTCGTGTTCTCTGCCAGCCCTCCGTGATGTCATGCAGAGTCATGTCCGTGAGTGTGAGTTGTCCAAAACAGGAACAGCCAACACCAACCTTAACAGCTGGCATGAGGGTCTTCTCCTGAAATGCTGTCAGGCAACTCCACCTCTGATTCATCTGTGCGGGGCACTCGGCTGCAGAAGGCCTGCTCTTTGTCCAGATGTTCCTTGGCCAACTGCAGTCCTGCTCTTTGTTCTTTTTTCCAAGCGTACCTCCCATGCTGGTCACATTTGTGCCACCTATTTCTGGTCATAGATGCAAGGGCTTTGTCAGCAGCTGTTAAAGGGTTACTGTGTGACCCTGATCAAGTCACGTCACCTGCCTGTGCACCAAAAACAGACCCAAATGTGTCTTTACATGCTGTAAGTCACCTTGAATAAAGGTGTCAGATAAATAAGTAGATGTGAAGGGGAAAGGCACTATATAGTGCTATATAGGATAAGAGAGGCACTACATACATTAGGTCAAAGGTTAAAGACACTAGAAGATAAATAAATGACAAAAGAGATAGATAGATATGAAAGGCACTATATGATAGATAGATAGATAGATAGATAGATAGATAGATAGATAGATAGAAGGCACTATATAATAGATAGATAGATATGAAAGGCACTATATAATAGATAGATAGATAGATAGATAGATAGATAGATAGATAGATAGATAGATAGATTTTTGAGTTCAAACCCTAAGGGTGCAGATTCAGATCCCACTACTGACACCACTGTGTGTTCCCGACAAGTCATTTCACCTGCCTGTGTAAATCAGATGTTTTAAGTCATCTTTAAGAAAGGCGAGAGTAAAATAAGTAAATGTGAGTGTGAAAGGCGCTATATGCATGAGGTAGAAAGTTAAATTGGAAAGGCACAATTTGGCATATAGGGAATTTACTATGAAATAGATAGGGGGGCAGATAGATATGAAAGGCTTTACCACACAGAGATATGCAAAAGGCACTATATGATAGATAATACATACATATGAAGGGTAATATATAAAAGATAGTTTGGTGCATTAGTAAGGCACTTTATGATACATCAATAATAAATAGTGTGATTTAGAGGTTAAGGCTTTGGAGTTCAGATCCCACTACTGACACCACTGTGTGACCCTCAGCAAGTCACTTCACCTGCCTGGGCTCCAACTGGACCAACATAAAGAAATGAAGCCGATTGTTTCTCCACCGTTGCAAGTGTCCCCGAGTAAAGGCATCAGCCAAATAAGTAAATGTGAAGTAAATGAGAACACCAGCAGGCATAAAGAAACCTCACAAATGGAGTCAACGACTCAGGCGTTGCCTTCTGATTTATGGTCCTCTCTGCCAAGCCACACTGTCTCGTCAAGTCGTCACCGCCAGGGCACACTGTCTTGTCACTGCCAGCTGCCCAAGGTGAGTGACAATACAAAGACATGCCACATGCTGTTCACCAAGTCATTTGATAAAATTAAATTCAAGGATTTCTAGCCAGGCAAGTAAAACATTTCAGCTCACATTAAAGAACACGCTCAGATTACAGGGACGCTGCTGCTCGGTGTTCGGTTCTCTTTGAAAGGTGTCTTACGTGACAGCCTCAATGCCTCCCATTTCTCAGGGACAGCTTGTTTTATGCCTTTTGTAGTTCAGACTACTGGAACAAAATTGAAAGGAAAAGGAAAAGTGGATTAGCCCAGACCAACTCGCACTAACAGACCGAGAAGCTGTCATTTCCTATACTGCACTGAATACCCAGTGTGACAAAATGACCAGATGCGTTTGCTGTTTGGGTAAAACAGCTGAATGGGGACACTGAACAGCTGCCAGTGCTGATGCCACTTCTGTCCTACCCTACTTACTTACAAGTCACAGGGGCACAGAACAACCGTCTCCGCATTTCAAATCTGTAAGCACGTTGTGTTCAAGGGACTCGCAAGCAGTGAGGAGGGAACCTGAAACTGGAGGAATGTACAGTGCTGTGAGAAAGTATTTGCCCCCTCCATTTCTTTTTTATGTTTTACTCAATGAATGATCTCAGAACATTAGGCAAAATGGAGGAGACTGAGTGAGCAAACAGTGCAGTTTTGACATCATTACTGTCTTTATTCAAGGAGCAAAGTCATCCAACACCTCTGTCATCCATGTGAAAAAGTCATTGCCCCCCCTCCATCGTTTCAATACTCCCCTGCAGCTCCTTTAACATTATTAGCTCAACACCTTCTACAACTTGATCTCAGTCTTTCTCGTCATCCACTCGTCTTTAAAGAGGTTTGACCATCAACTGCTCGCATATTGGGGTTCAGGGCAGGACTTTGACAAGGCCATTTGAAAAATCAGAATTTTGTTTCTTCTCAGCCAAGCGAGATGTGGGCTTACTTTTGAGTTTTGGCTTCCTGTCCTTCTGCATAATCCAATTACACCTCATCTTCAGGTCACGGACAGATGACTAGATGTTCTTCTTGGGGAGCTTTGTGTCAGAAGAAATGAAATGTAAGTAAATGTAAAGTATTACATGAAAGAAGTAAAAACGTTAGGTTTGAACACACAATGCTAAGGAAAGTACACATTATGAGAAGGACCTCACGGACTGGTCACCCACCACATCCAGAGAGGGGACAGAAGCCCCGCAGACAGCTAATGGGACCTTAGTTCATACAGCGCCTTAATGTGCAGCGTGCAAGAAGGGGGGATCACACTTGAGCTGCTAGTGGAGCCTCACCTGGAGTGTTGGGCCACCATGTTACAATAAAAGGACCAGCAGGGAAGAGTTCAGGACCACGGACAGCAACCAAGGAGGCACAAATGAAGGAGTTTAGGCAAACAGACATCAAGAGATGACATTGTGACAGCAATTGGTGGGACTGAGTTGTGACTTTAAAATGAGCATGAGGACACAGAGGGACACCGCTGGCACAAATGAGAGTCACAGCCTGCCGTATCTCAGACTAGGTTCTTCCCCGGCTGAGGTTCAAATGCTCGTTTTCTTTTTGATTTATGTGTTCGTGTGTCTCTTGTCAGTGATTTGCGGTGCTCTTTACGTTTCATGTCTCTGTGTCTGCACCTGGGTTGTGTTGCACGTGTTTTGAGGGGCCACCCGAAAATCACCGCCAGGAACTGCGCACCACCTTACAAAACTGGAGGGTCTCCCACAGTTCCAGGTGGTTCATCGGGAAGGGACCGAGGAGTCAGGGAGTTTTCTTGTCTTTATTGATCCTCATTGATTTACTGGATTTTCAACCTTCTACTCTGTTGTTGTTTGTTTTTTTGATGTTCTTTTGGTGCCTTACTTGTTTATGTCTCTTGTGCTCTTTAGAGCCTCCTGGCATTTTGTGAGGAGACACTTTTTATTGTATTTGTCCTTATATCTAGCTGGGGTTGATGGGAAATCTCCCACCCCGTCAGGACCTGCCTAAACCCCATCCCCCAGTGGCCATTTTCAGAAGTAGTTTTGAAACTTGGGTGCTTTGGGACTCCTAGTATCATGACAGATGCATGGAATAAGTGAGTAAGAGACTGATGGGAAGAAGGACCTTCAGATCGCAACTTGATGCTGTTTTGGATGATTTGTGAGCTTTGTTGGCAATGAATGGCCTGCTCTCATCAAAATGGTTCTATTCAAAGTATTTCTCAACCACTGGATCCCCACCAATTATTGAGTCATAAGTGGCAGTCTTGGGGTCACAGGAACGTGAGGGGGAAAAAAAAATTTAAAAGTTGTTTCAGCTATGGATTTTCTCACAAAACACCCCCTCTTCTAATCACACTCATTCCACCACATGTGACCCTCCCCCCACTCTTATAATCAAACTCATTCCACCAAGTGGGACCCCCACCCCCACTCTTCTAATTACACTCCTTCCATCACGTGGGACCCCCATACTCTTATAATCAAACTCAATCCACTAAGGGGGGCTCTGCTCTCTTTGATTTATGCCTGTGGGTCGTCAGTGAACTTCACGACGTTAAAGTGGGTCCTGAGGCCACAAAGGTTGACCACCACTGTTCTACTCTCCATGAGTACATATGGAGTTTGTGTAGAGCTGCCTCAGCAAAGGAAAAAAGGCGTAAATGTCAGTTTGGCCCCTGAAGAAGACACGAGGTTACACGTCCACGTCACCTTCGTGACACAAGTCCACACAGCGTCTTTAACCCTTCACTGTGGTGATGACCTTTAACCTTTTTATTTTTCTCTCTCTCCATATATATATATATACAGTATGTACCCCAACCTGCCTGAACATTCAAATTCTTGCCAAGAGAAGTGAAGACCACTGGGTCATCTCGTCCCAGTGGCACCGGTCAAGAGGTGGGACACATTAAGCAGCCCGTGAACAGCCAGTTCTTGAAGCTGATGTGTTAGAAGAAGGAAAAATGGGTGCAACTTTGACAAGGGCCACAATGGGCAGGCTGGACAGCAAACTCAGTGCATCTCCACAATGGCAGATCCTGTGTTGTGGACTCAGTATTCCTAACAAGAGTGTCCAAGGAAGGACAAATGATGAACTGGTCCAATCCTCAGGATCCCATTGAGGTGATCTGAGGTGGAGACCCTGTGGCAGACCCAGGACATGCTGGAGGGGTTTACACCTCTTGACTGGCTTGGGAACACCAGGGAAGTCACCAAGAAGAGCGGGAAACTGAACCTGGTGACAGGGAAGTCTGTGGTGACCACCAGGACCCTTACCAGGAAATGAGATATTAGAAGATTTTGATTTATGGCCACTTCAAAAGAGAACCTGAATAGTGGCACTGGTGGCAGCATACCCGTGGTAGCTTTACCTTACTGAGCATGACACCGATGACAATGCAGCGCCAACCTTTTCCTGCACTGGGGATGGAGGCTCGACTAAGAGCTTCGTCCACCCTGCATCATTACCCACAATGCACCAGCCTAAGCCGATTGCTGGCTCACTAATGTAATAAGGCAGCCCGGCCATTAGTGATATTTCCTGTAAGTCACATGGATCGGCAACTGCTCCTTCGGGATTGTACAGGAAGCACACAAACACACACTCACACTCACACACACACACACACACACACACACACCGTAGGAGGACTGATGAGGATATTTCTGCTGACTTCTAAATCAGCCGTAATCTTGAAGAACGCCTTAAGGAGGCGGCAGCCATGGGATGAGAAGCACCCAACACAAGAGCAGATGGATGTTCATTCTCTTCCAGCCTCGGAGTTAATGCTCTGTGATCTTTTAAATCATTTAAATCACGTTAATCCACCCAGAGAATGTGCTGGGAAGACGCTCATAAATGTCTGTTAATGAATGGACCTCAACTAAGTAGCATTTATTACACTGTCCCACAGTTCGAGGAGCGGGGGTCAACCCTCTAGACAGTGGCGTAGCTAGGGGTGGTCCGCCCCGGGTGGCACATTTTGGGGGCGCCATTATTGGCCAAAAGGCTCAGTACAATTCGTGTGTAAGCATCATGAATGAAAGAACTAAAATTCTCTGATTTTTACCCACAAATGCTTCAAAAATAATTTTCAGACTGTTCTTCTGTGACGGCATCAGGTACAGCAGTTGAAATTCATGAGGCAATAACAAAAATAAACAGAAACAACTCATTTACAATTTCTAATTTCATTTCGTTATCAATCCGAATGCGTTCCTCCCCACCTATCACTTGTACACTGCACTGGTTCTGGTTTTTGCCGCGTAATTATATTAAACTAATAATCTGCACACGGCTTATTAGTGCGTCTATATTATATCCTTGTCTAGTTGATGCTTTTAAATAATTATATGTGGAAAATTATTGCTGTTTCTCTATATATATGAATAAATCTGTACAAAATGTATCTTAATTTTTCTCTATACGTCATTTTAATTTTCTAATTAAATAGGTTAACATATTCAAATATGTTGAAGGGCGGCAAATTGAAGCCCCGCCCCGAGCGGTGCGAACTCTAGCTACGCCACTGCCTCTAGAGGGCACCAGTCCATCCCAGGGCTCACTTATGTGGACTGGAGGCTTGTGTGGTGTGCCGGTACTGGAAAAGCACCGAAAAACCCAAACTTGAAGACCGAATGGTAGTCTGAAATTATCGGTATCGGACATCTCGGAAAATGACAGCATCCCACTCAACCCCCCTGCAAACCCCCTCAACACTCAGTCGCGTAGAAACATCCATTCTGTAGACTTCATGAAACTAAACAACAGGCTTTCACATGCGATTGACGCTCCATCACTTCACTGCTGCCACACAGTGAGCCCCCTTAATCCTTCAACATGATGGAGACTTGACAAAGCAAAGCCACGGCCTTCGATGTGATTAAGACCCCCACCCACTTACTACTTCAACATGGTAGATATTTCACGGGGGACCCCACCCCTTTATTACTTCAACTTAATGAAGACTTCACAAAATGAAACCATGGGCTTCAATGCAATTGAGAACCCCCTTCAACATGCTCCAACATGCTTGATAGTTCATGGGGGACCCCACCCAACAATCGCTTCAACATGATGGAGAATTCATAAAAAAGTGATTGAGACCCCACCCCTTTATTGCTTCAAAATGATTGAGACTTCATGGGGGACCCCACCTCCTAATTGTTTAAATGTGATTGAGAATTCACGAGGTAGACCCCCCCCCCATTACCTGAACGTGATGGAGACTTCATAAAACAAACACCACAGGTGTTCATCCTCCCTACTGAGACTTCATGGAGACCCCACCCATTGATACCACAATTCATGTCTTCTTATTGTCAAGAGGAAGCCGTGTACAGTGCAGAGCGACGACGCAACACCTCAGGGAGCCTGGGGGTTCTGTTGTCTTTGTCAATGTTGTCATTTAAGTCACTTCTGATGTAGCCTTTGTTATGCACCTTGTGTTTTGTGGGCGGTTCCACAGGAGGCGGGGCCACCTGCCTATCATTGCCAGGGACTGCCCTCATCTCTATAAAGGCGAAAGATTTCCCAGAGTTCCCTGCAGCTCATTTGAATGCGTTGCGGAGTTGGTGAGTTTGCTTGTGCTTTGTGTGATTTCTCAATTTTTTTGACCTTCTGCTCAGATTCCTGGAATTTGGACTTTTATTTGTTTCGGATTGCCTTATTGCTTCAGAAAATTCATTTTGCCTTTTGTGCTTTATGGAGCTTCTTTTGTTATAGAGCAGTTTTGTGAAATAATTATTTTTATTTTGTTAAGAATCTGTTCTTGCTATTGTATCTAGCCAGGGTTTGACAGTATCACCCCCTCTAGTGGGCATTTCAGGGAACTGCAGGACTCTTTACTGCTTTGAACTCAAAGTTCATAACAGTATCAACACCAAAATAAACATTTTAGCACCAATCCAAAGCCAGTGGACACCCACTGAAGCAGTCTAGAGATGCCAGTTAGTGTAAGTGGCATGACTTTGGGAATGTGGAGAAGAAACTGGAGTATCAGATGGTAAAAAGAAAACCCCACAGAAACAGGAAGAGCATGCAAAGTCAAAACATATTCATGTTGTGGCCACTAGGTGGCGTCTCAGGGGCCGCAAACCTTCAAGACAACCACACATACTCCAGGTATGTGATGTTTTTACTTTCAATACTCCAGTCACACTTCCTTCTCCTAAACCTCATCCATCAAATGTGTTGCCCTCCTACCAACTCTAACCCCCCCCCCCCAAAAAAAATTGAGATGAGGAAGCCCCCCTATTATGCCAGACTCAAGAGTGTCTCCTTCAATGCATAAAGGAAGCCCTTCAAATATTAGGACAGCCATTTCCTTGCAGCTCCCCCTGATGGCACCCACAAAATTCAGCAGGGCTTCCCAACAGGACTACAACTCCCAGTGAGCCCTTCAGGAGTTTTGCATACACACACACACACACATCTTTATGGGACACATGGTGCCGGGGACTGTCCGAAAAGCAACCCATTCACACACACAGAACATTCACATGGGGTGAAATGAGTGTCACAATAAAGCAGGAGTCACACATTTTAGGACTGTAAGGGACAATTGGAACACCCATTCAATCAGTCAATCAATCAAAATGCATATCTCATCTACAATACGTTATATATACACACACACCATACACTATACAGTATATACACACTATATATTATAATATATATATATATGTATATTATACACACACACAGTGCATAAGTTACAGAAGCTCACAACAACCACCAGCCTCCCAAAACCACACATACGAACCCCTGGCTTGAATGACAAATGGGCTGCTGCTGCCATTAACAAGTGACTTATAGATGGCAGTGAGAGGGTCAGACCTGCCCAGCTGTGCCAGCGGTTTACATTTAAAGGCATTGGCATTTGAACAGAGCAGAGCAAAGCCCCCGTAATGATCCTGAGCCCACAAACAACATTCAAACGTGGTCTCCTGTGAGGCTGTACGTCCACTAGAGGGTGCAGTTGGCCTAATCTGTGGTAGCGCAGTGGACCCCCAATTCATTTCCTATGTATTATGGATGAAAGGGCGCCGCAACAGACTGGCGCCATGCCCAAAGATTGGTTCATGCAGTCCTGCCATCAGTGAGCAAATGGCCACACCACTCACACAGAAAACTAATGTGAACACTGATGAGTGGTCCCCAAAGTAGGTAGGCTGCCTCAGGTCCCCAAATGCACTAGAGGAGGTCCTGTTTCTGCCCACTCCAAAGACCTGACATTGAAATGCAGATTGGGAAATTCTTGGAAAACAAGATGTTTAATGTCCTTCTGTACTGCTAACTAGCGGTGTCACCTGGGGTGAAGTGACTCTGGACAAGGAGTATAAATGGACGCTTCCATTCTTAAGAAAGGTAACCTAAAATGCGAGACCCCCCAAAAGCACTAGAAGTGGCCCTGATTCTGTCCAGACTACCAGCAGGGGGTCCACCACCCCAAAATCCTAAAAAATGGATATGTGGACTGAGTCACATCCTGCCAGAGACAGACAACCTAAAAGTGTGAGACCCGAGTGACAGTTCCCTGGCTGGAGGGGGAGCAGCCTAAGAGTGACAGAGAGCAGCTCGGTGGCCGCGTGACGCCTTGCATGCACATTGATGACTTTGCATTGGTCATCTTTGGCAATGTTGTTACTTAGCAAAGCCCCCTTCTTTGTATTTATGGGCCTTCGTCATCCTCACAAGTCCAGGATAGGACTTCAGATAAAGGGCACGAGGCTGACCCCTCAACTCAGACCACTACAGCAGACCCCCCCCCTTTTAAAGCTATAGGCGGGCACAGATTAATTGGTCTGGGGTCCTCCGTTAGTCCCATGGTGGCCATCCCGAAGGGGGGCTCTCAATCTGTTTGCTATTTATTCATTCTCAATTGTTCTACCTCGGAGTTACTGAAGTTGGAGTGAGGGGTGTACAGGGGTGGTCACTGGGGGTCATCATACTTCACTTAAACCTAAAGGCTGGTGGGCAAGCTGCCCTTACGAATTCTTACAAGCATGGAGTGTCTCTGTCCACGCCAAGCAGGTGACGACACACAGATCTCACTTATTTAGCCTTATAACTCAGAGAGTCATGCACATAAAAAAATAGACCCCCTTTACAAGACCACCCCCCACCCCTCAACTCTCTCCAGCCAGCAGTGAAGTCTCACCAGCCCACCCGGCCGCACCCTTTCACTGCCTCTAACGAAAAAAAAGGATTGTCCACTCAGAGTGACAGCCAGCCTCTGAAGATCCGAAGTCCAGTACAGAGAAAACCAGTGGCTTGCATACAACAGAAGCTTGGTGGCATCTTGGTGACATTTCCCAGAAGCATAACATAAATAGAATGACACATAAGGCGGCTCACACGGGCAGCAGCACCCGATAGCCGCAGAAAAGTGAAGCGGAAGCAAATGGCAGCAGCCCTCGAGCAAGCATTACAAAATAACACGGAAGAGTACTTGGACGTGTTGGCACGTGTGGTGGGACACGCCAAAGCCTCGCAATCCCACCCTGACTACACACCACGCAGCCCCTCCAGATACTCACAGCGGGTAAGTGGGATGCCCCGAGACGGCTCCTGATGTGCTGCTCCAGGCCCCCTTAGCCAAGTCGAATGAATGGCAATCCCTCAGCACACGCAGCCCACCTCTCCAGTCTTCCTGGCCCAGCTTATGACATCAGCAGCGAGGCCACCACTCAGAGCCCACCCTGCCGCATGGCCATCTTAATAATTGATTGTCTGTCTCACGCCTGCACTCAGCCTGCCGCCTCTCCCAGGGAGGGTCTCGGACTATTTACAAATGGATCGCTTCAACCGACGTGGCTCGTTTTATGTATTTTTTATTTCTTTTGTGTTATTTCTTAATGTCAAACACTTTGATGGGCTTTCATGGGTGGACACGTGTGACAGAAATAAAAGTCACCTGTTGTTACTAATGTCTCTTTATTTTGTATAGCACCTGTGGTAGGAGACCCCTTTATAGGGGAGTTGGGTTTTATTTCTGAATGACTACCAAGCAAATGCGACTCCGGTACTGTGAAAAAGTATTTGCCCCCCTCGTGACTTCCTCTACTTTGGATATTCATCACAGTACATGGCTTCAAATGATAGAAAAAATGTAATATTAGATAAAGGGTAACCACACTAAACACATTGCACCCTATAAACAACTATTTAATCAAGTGAAGTCATTCAGTTATCTAACATTTGTATTGATGTCTGTTTTGGAGCATTTTATTTTTCACATAAAGATTCCAATTCTGTGGTGATTTAATTTAATTTGGTAAAGTTGATTTTTGCTCATATCTTTCTTTATGTAATGCCCTTTTGAAAACATGTGACTACAGTCATCACACTCATGACGTCACAGCAGCAATGTCAAATACAGAAGTTGGTCACGACGTGCACTGTCTCTCAATGGATACAGTTACTGACAAAGTCTTCTTTAGTGTACTTCACTCGCCCTTTTTATTATTTTTGATCTCTTTACGCTTTGCCTGACTGCGTCTTGCCTTGGTTACCCATCTTCTGGTCAGTAGCAACCCCATAATTATCCTCGGAGACGCCTTGTGTTCTTACTGCCATTATATTAAAGGCTGCTTCAGTTCACAAATTGCTCACTAGGTGGAGCTATTTTATTGTTTTTCTCTATTTAAGAGGAGTTGGAAAGAGTTGCACAGTGTTGGGGGCCGGGGTGGTGGTGGGTGTGTGTTTGGGGGTCTGGGTGTGTGGGTTAAGCTATATTCTGGGCTGCCACTATTCTTTTGGATGCTTCCATTTGTTAAGTACATGCAAAGTGGAGCTACAGTGTATGTTGGGCTGGTACTTTTTTAAAGGTGCTTCAATTTTCTAACTGCACACCAGATGGCGCTATGTGCAGAACGGCCACTATTTTAAGTGTTTTTTCAGTTCACTTGTAGCACACTAGGTGGTGTTATATCCTGAGACAGAACTATTTAAGGGATGTTTCCATTCTCTAACTGCCCACTAGGTGGCGCTATGTGCTGATCTGCCACTATTTTAACGGACATTTCAATTCTCCAGTTGAACAAAAGGTGACACTTTACATGTGCTCTAACGATTTTAAGGTGGGGCTCTATGTGTTATTTTAGCGCCTTGTTATGCTTTTGCGTGTATTATGATTTTTCTTTTTCATATAAGGATTCTGTGGTTTATATTTTTTTAACACTATTTGACAAAGTTTCTTTTTGTTTTTTTATATATTTTTAGTTTACACTGTGACATTTAGAGGCATTATGTGACCACAGCTGATGATGTCACAAAGTTGTGTCTCTATAAAAGCAGCTGTCATCTCGGTGGATATAATTATATTGTACTGTACAATACATTGACCCCATAGTGTCTTTGGCTGTCATGAAAGGTGCTCATAAATAAAAAGTATTATGATTATTATAATAAAGTAGCACACAAGTCTGATGGAACTGAATACTGCAACTTTGTAATTTCATATAGCGCCTTTGTATAGCAATTGATAACCATTCAGCCATCCTTTTCCCAAACCTGATCATTCAGAGTGAGGGCAATGCATATATTAAAATGCAAATTCGATTAAACACGAAGTTACCCATTGGTCTACCTATTATATAGCGCCTTTCACCTCTGTCATTAATTATGGCACCAGAGTGGTGATGTGTTACATGCTGATTAGCACACGCAGTAAGAATTTCACTGAGCTTTGTGCACGAGACAATAGTGAGCCTAACTTATCTATTTTATAGTGCCTTTCACATCTCTCTGATAATCTATAATATAGTGCCTTTCAGAGTTAGCTATAGTGAAGCACTTTTTTCTATTTACAGTGTCTTTAACAAAGCACCTTTCACTTGTGTCTGCCTATCTGCCACTCATATAGCGCCTTAACCACCTGTTTCTCTATCTTTCTTATTGCTCCAGCACTGCAGGCAGGTGAGGTTCTGCATGTTGATTTATAATTGAATCCGAATGTCACTGGGCCCTGTGGTACTGATTATATAGCGCCTTTCATGTCTACCTAATTGCCTCTAATACAGTGCCTTTCCAATGTGTCTCTTACATGGCTCCTTTCACATTTATCTGACTAGCTGTCTACTGGTTATATAGCGCCTTTCCTACCTGTGTATTTCTCTCTGATTTATTTTGTATTTTCTTACTTATTGTGCTCTGTAGACTGATGAGGTGCTGCACATTCAGGTAAGAATGTCACTGCACACGTGACAATAATGACCCTATGAACCTGTTATGCAGTGCCCTTCATGTCTAGTATATAGCGCCTTTCATATTGATCACTGAGGGTGCTGGCGTGTTGCATGTCGATTAGCATGTGTGAGCGCACACTCACACACACTCACACACTCACACACACACTCACACACTCACACACACACTCACACATGGCTTTGGGCTTCTCCTAGCGCCGTCCTCACCTGCCCAGGTGTGCTGCCACCTGCCTCACAATCGTCACTGAAATTGGAGTGGAGAGGAGACTGCGAGGTGCCCGTCCACGCGCTTCACTCCACTGCACTTTGTCTCTTTAAAATGCACTGCAAATTAAAAACTCAACTTTCTATTTTTACGCTTTCAGCCGTTAATTTGTGCAGACGCTCATTCAAATTAGTGGCCTGCTGCCGTTGCTAAGCAGCCTGCGGGGACTTTCAGGATGATTTTCTTCACCGGTGCCACCCGTACTTCACTTATTGGCACCATAAACCCTGATGGCAGACCAGACGGCGGTCCATCTGTCTTGCGAATGGAAGGCGCTATAAATGATAAGGTTTAATTGAGGGGCTGGTGGAGCCATTTCAGGTCATCAGCCGGGTGCGTTTCTAGTGAGCGTTTGGGGATTCGCTCCTCACTGAGCATGTGCAGACACACAGACTGGCACACTGAGACCCGCTGTAACCTGAAGTGGGCAGCCTGTCCAGAAATACATCACGTGACATATAACAGGCTATGACAGGACACCATGTGACATGACATGACCCAATGTCACGTGACCTGACCTGACATAGCTTGGCACAAAATGACATGACAACATGATAATATAACAAGCCATGGCATGACGCAATATGGCACAGCGTAACAACACAAGGCATTCTGTGACGTGATGTGACATGGGGTTTAATAAAACAACTTAACGTGCCAGGACACGTGACACATGGGATAAAACGATACAACATGACAATGCATGATGGGCTGTGACAGAACGTTTTAAACATAACATGACGTGATGTGATAACACATCATATAACAAAGCATGCCATGAGGTGACACAAAATGGAAGATAATGACATGACACGGTAGGACACAAGTTTGCTTGCATTACATGACACGATATGACATTAAGTGATGTGACATGACATTGTGTAATAAAACAGAACATAACATAACATGCCATGACTTTACACGGCATGGAACAAAGTGACATGACACAACATGACATGACGTGATGTGATTACGCAACATACTGTGACATGATCAGACAGATACAACGTGACATGGCACAACATGATGTGACATCACGTGTGACGTATAACATGCAATGACGTGATTCAACGTGATCCATCATGACATGCTGTGACATAATGACAACGTGACATGGCATGGTATAATCAAACACACCATAATATGCCATAACCTGCCATGACACGTCACAGTATGACATTCTGTAGTATAACATGACATGACATCACTTATCTTTCCATGACATTGTATCATGTGGCACAGACTGAGAAGACACGACATGACATGCCATGATGTGCTAAATATGACATAGTGTGACATAATGCCACACAATGACAACATGACATCATAATATGCCATGACACGTCACAGTATGACATTCTGTAGTATAACATGGCACGACATGACGTCACTTATCTTGCCACGTGACAAACTGAGAAGACAGGACATGATGTGATCAAACAGAACATGACATGCTATGACACGACTCGAAAGGACACCACATGGCAGGCCACACGGGTGGCGATTAGGGGGCCTGGGAGATGAAAATGGTGTCACAGGGCGGAGCGGAGCCTGAAGCAGAAGGCCAGCTGCTCTGAAGCTCTAAACAAAAGTTGCATTCCAAGATGGCAGAGCCGCCCATCGAGATGCAGCAACTGATCACAAGAACGCAGAGAAAGATTTGTGGAGGATAACCAGGCAGTGCCCAGTGCTGACATTTATACATCGCCGTGACGATGACATCATCACTGTATGTCACATGCCACCAGATGTCACTGGGTAGCACTCAATGGGTGTCCAGAGAAAACCAAATGGCATTGTGGGATATCAGAATCACCAAGTGAAAATGATTCAGTCAGTTACGGGGGAAATCAAAAGTAAAAAACGCAGGAAAACCAGCAGTGGTGACAAAAGAAATGAGAAAGTGACAAAACAGACCAGGGCATGGCATAAAAATGACACGCGACATACTCAGACCAGGGTAACCCACTTCAGAGTCACAGGTGCCATATCCCAACCTGGCAGCACCAGGCACAAGGCAGGAACCGACCTGGGATGGGATGCCCGTCCATCACAGTGCCCACCTGCACAAACACCCACACTCACATAGCATCAGTTAAGAGCTGCCAGTTAACCCAACTGGCACATCTCTGGAAATGTGAGACAAAAAGAGGAGTACCAGGAAGTAAAGCCCACACAGACCTAAGGAGAACACGCAAACGTCACCCAGCAGTCCTCAAAGGCCATGTGTGATACAAGAGTCCTGTGCCAACTGGGCCTACACGGCTTTTTGTTATAAAGACAATGAGCCCAGTGTATGAGAGTGTGCCACATGACGACTGCCATCCCACGTGAGGCTGGAGCCCATTGGAGCTCAAAGGATGAGTGGGTTTTAAACCTGATCAATTACCAATGTGATGCCAAAGTACCACGGCATGGAAAACCAAATTTTCAAAATAAATAAATCAATAAAATCCAATGGAGCCGTTAATGGGGGTGGCCGACCTCGGACAGCGCAGAGGCGGCATCCTGCCTCAGGGTCACCCACAGCAAATCGATGGCTCCTGCAGGACTGGGGGGGGGCGGGGCTCTGGCTTTTCCTGATGTCCTTGGGCCACACCAGAGTAGTGACATTGGGGGTGTGGCATGTCCCCCCAGGTTGTCCCTGGTCAGATTGATGTCTGAAAGACAGAGATGTGGCGCCACCGCTCCCAATCCATAGCACTTGTTGGGATTGCATGTCATGGAGCAGTGAGGCACACAAAATGACTTAAATGGCACCATCCGGTAGGACTGCCTGGCACGTCTGTAATGGCACACATGGCCTGATCTGGTGGCACGGCTCCAGAACTCATACCATCCACAACACAAACTGCTCCATCCTGGTCAGGGCTGCCAAGTGTGGAGCCGACCCCAGCAGCATCGGGGCCAAGGCAGGAGCCAAGCCTGGATGGGACAGAGCTCTGCAAAATCCAAAAATGCCAGCTTGCTGCTCTGCTACTGCGGGTCAACAACGATACCAGCCACTACTTTCCCTCTCGGCGTCACCCCCTGCACGCCCATCTAAGCACAGGTGCGAATGTCTGACACAGATGCGTGGGTGAATGGGCAGAGCTGCCAACAAGGGCAGGCAGAGTGTGGTATAGCGGCTTCAAAAGGATGGCCAGTTTTAAGTGATCCAAATAGCGGTGTCAGTCTCCGTGGGCACAATCGCGGGCAGTTAATGAGGTAATTGGGGCGAGTCGGACCTGCGCGTGACGCTGCCATCGTTCACAGTTGCTTCATCAGCCTCCTGTGGTGCGGGATTGAGATGCTGCACCCACTGTATGGGCTGGCACGGGGGTTAGGGGCAGGAAAAAAAAGGTAAACTAAACGAAAGATGGAAAAAGAAAAAGAAGGCGAGAGCGAGGAATTGGGGCAGTGAAAGTGAGCAGACAAGCTAGACCACTGAAAGGGGGAGGTCAGCGCAGTCAGGGGTCCCGTGAGGAGCGAAGGATTGGTGCTTGAGGGACAGATCGCGCCCACTGACAAGACGGAAGAGTGGGCTCCATCAAGGAGGAGTCCGCCCTAGGGATCCGAGGGACGACTGTGTGTGTGAGAAGGAAGACGGGAGGACAACCGACCCCGGGTGGTCTGACAGACGCCAACAGAGGCAGCCAAGATGGGGGTGGGTAGTGTGTGCTCTCCAGCTGAGCAAGCCTTGGGGGAGACTGGAGAGACTGGGAAGGAGCTGTGCTCGGCTGGTGTGACTCCAGTGTCTGCTGCAGGATTTCAATCATTAAAGGGAGAATAAGAAGGGTTCAAGTGCAAGAAACTGGCGGTGTGCCCGTGTGAATACCAGAGCGACTAGAAATAGCACACTGGCGGGACAGCGGCCAGGAATTAGCTTCTAAGTAGAAGGGTGGGCACCACGACCACCACAGTGTCAATGGCACCTCGTAAAATGCGTAATGCCCAACCCGACTGTTCCTTATGTGCCAACTGTGCCACATGTTCTGGCTTTGGATTGATTGGACCGAGGGATCCTCCATGTTAAAGTGATTCTGAGATTTTTAAAATCAGTCCTCACAAGAGTCACAAACTTCACAAACACACAAAACGAAAACAGGTGATGGAGCAGGTAACCCTAACAACGAGTCACCTGCTAAACACAACAACGGAGGACCTGCTAGGGCTCATGTGCGCCATCTGCTGGACTACAATGCTAAAAACTGGGAGCGACCTGGGAAGCCATTCACTCAGCCATTTTCTAACCTGCTTAGTCCTGAACAGGGTGATTTGGTGGGCTGGGCCTACTGGAGCCTATCACAGCTAGCATAGGGGGCAAGGCAGGAACAAACCCCGGACAGGGCACCAGCAGTGAAGACAGCCAAAGGGCACATGTGTGCCATCTACTGGATGTAACTGTTAAAATGTTGTTGTGTCCAAATGTACCTCACAGCAGCTTTCACTATGGGGTGTGGCTAAAGTGGGGGGGTGAAATTGCACATTAAACTCTGCCCATAACCCACAGGTGCCAGGCCTAATTCCGCCCATTGGTAGTGACAGTTGTCAGGCTACAGTGATTGTAAGGGTGACACGCCTGGCCACACTCTGGGCAAGGTTAGAGCAGTGGGAGGGTTACCTGACGCAAATAATGAGGAGTGGCGAGTAAACCAAGTGACAAACATGCAATTGTCATCATTTGCATGCAGGTCACATCTAGGGCGGAGTTTAGGCATAGGACATCTATAAATGACAGGCACGCTGCAGAGAGGACTTTCTCATTCTGTCAAGTAGGAATTTCTTCAGCCAAGATGGTGGAGATGACTGTAATGGGTGCCAGCAGAGTCTAGCTGCAGACCTCCAGAGTTACACTTTAGTCATCGGACTCAAACAATGACGATCGTTCATTACATCACTTCCAGGTCCTTGGAGCTCCAGGGTGGAGCCTCAGACCTGCAGAGATGTAGTTGTGTGAGAAGCTCAGTAACAAATACAAAATGTGCTTATGGGCGCCATCTACTGGCTATTCCAGCTAAGTACAGATAGCCACACAGAAAGCAGGTAGAAATCTGGAAACTGCTCACAAGCGCCAACAACTGGATTTAATAGCTAAGCACTGGGAGGTATATGGCCAGCAGCAAAAACACCAAAAATGCACACATGTGCCTTCTGCTGGACTCAACTGGCAAACGCTGGCAACTAAATGGGAAGCAGTTAAAAAAAACAAAAGTTGACCACATGCGCTGTCTAAAGGATTTAAGTACTAAACACTGCCAGCTGTAAGAGAAACAGTTAAAATGACAAAAAAAGTGCTAACATGCACCACCTGTTGGATTTACCTGCCACACACTGGGAACTCCCTTACCAGCAGTGAAGGCACCAAAAGTGCACACTTGCGCCATCTGTGGGACTTAACTGCTAAAAACAGGCAGCTGTGTGAGAAGCAGGTAAAAATAGAAAAAGTGTGCACATGCACCCCCTGCTGGATTCAGACAGGAAGTGCGGCGGAGTGGTTAAGACTTTGGACTTCAAGCCTTGTATGTGTGGGTTCAAATCCCACTAATGACACTGTGTGACCATGAGTAAGTCACTTCACTTGCGCACACTCCAACTGGAAACAGAAAAGAAGTGTGACCAAGTGTGTACTTTCGATAAAGATGTCAGTCAATTAATAATTAATAATAAGTCATTTAACTGCTAAAACGCTGGAAGCTATATGAGAAACAATTTTTTAAAAAGCGCCATCTGCTGGATTCAAGTGCTAATACTGGGAACTACAGGGTATGGCTACCAATGAAGACACCAAAAGGCTCACTTGGGCCATCTGCTGGACTTAGCTGGTAAGCACCGTCAGCTACATGGAAAACAGTTTAAAAAAGCCAAAAGGGCTCACATCTGCCATCTGCTGGATTTAACTGTTAAATACTGGTGGCAATATGAGACAAGTAGGCCTCGCTGCAGAATGTGGAAAGGGGAGGGTCTAGACAGGGTTGAGTGTAACATCTAACTCCACCCATAATAGACAGGTTAGTGACAGTTGCCAGGCTACAGTGACTGCAAGTGCGATACGCCCGGTCACACTCTGGTTAAGAGCAGGGGTGTGGGTGGGTTTATCCCACTCAAATAATGACAAGTGACGAGTAAACCAAGTGACAGTGATGCGCACTTTTGATCATTTGGTTGCACCGTGCAGGTTGCGCCTCTCCTGTCTTGAATGGTGGGGCTCTGCAAGACCCAAATGGGGGACATCTATGAATTAGAGGCGGAGTTAAAATTTTAACCCTGCCCACATTTAGGCATAGACCTTCTCAAATGGGAAGTCGTTAAAAATACAAAAAGTGCTCACTTGTGCCATCTGCTGGATTTAAGTATTTAGCCAAAAGTGAAAAAAACCAAATGCCAAATCCCAAGTACGAGCCATGTGTCATCTGCTGAGCTGTAATATGGAAGGACAAGAACAGAATGGCGTCCCAATCAGGTCAGGAAGTGATCCCTAGCCAGGAGTGGAGGCCAGAATAACGGAACAACCAGGACAGTTATCTTTTTTGGAGTATATGGCCCCCCAAAACACTAGAGGGCAGCACTTCTCTGTTCCTATTTACCTACTGGCAGGGCATGCTGGGAATCGTAGTCATCAGTGCTGAAACACTGGAAGTACATCTGGGAACCTGCTTAAAGAGCAGTCCTCGGGACACAGAGGACAACACTTGTGTGGAGGAAAAGGAGCAGGGAGGAAGAAAAAGAAAAAGAGGAAGATGTCACCATCCCAAGGTATATAGTGCTGTGGGGAAACATTATTAAAGCTTCCATAAAGGTACTTGTGAGAAATTAAAAAACGTTATACTTGAACTCGTAACTGTGTTTGTGTCAGCGGTGTCCAGGGTTTGGGGCTCAGTGGCGCCCTCTATCGTCCACTAAAACACTGTGGAAATAGTGAAACACAGGAGATCAGAGAGTGTCCACCCAGAACGGCTTGCTCACATATTACAGGAAGGAATTTCAAGGTGACACCACTAAGTCGAGTTCCATTTTCCCTGGAGTGGAGGGGACCAGTCTTGAGGACCACCGATGTCACTTGTGCTCAGTGCCACAGTCTGACCTCACCTGCCTCACCTGCCTCATCTGCTCAAAAAAAGCTGACAAATACTTGAAGACCCCGTCATTCCCAGCCCAACCACAATCACATCTGGATCACAGAGAAACGACCTCACAATCCTAACATATGTGAGCCATTGATAACAGCAGGACTGTCTTAACAGCATCATAGGCCCCCGAGCAAAGTAAGGCACTGGGCCCCCTGGTTTGATAGCAAAACAGAAACAAAGTGGGCCCCTATGCTCCTGGGACCCCCAGCCAGTGCCCATACATTAAGACAGCCACGGGCATATTTACTGACTTGCTTTATTTAAAAAAAAATATGATCAGAACATTATATGAGGACACCTGGTGGTACCCCAACAATTCATCTTGTACTTTTTGATTTACATACTATATATTATTACGCATGTGGCCCTGGGGACCACCTTCCAGACTCGAAAGAGGGCGCTGACTCAAATGGTATCTTCTCCTTTCCCTACAGCATCGAACAGCCATCCAAGAGGAATGCCTAACCACGCCCACAAAGCTCCGAGAAGGCTCCGCCCCTTCCACTCCCAATAGTATAAATGGAGCTGCTCCCAGAAGGTGGCGCCACATACTGACCTGACGATCACGAAGGACAGACCTCTGACCTTATTCAAGTTTCACACCGGAAAGTCCATTATTTATTTATTTGTTATTTGGGCCCTAAATGGTGGTCTTTTGTGCTTCAAGTAACTGTCTGCTTCCCAGCTGCAGTACAACATACAGTCATATGAAAAAGTTTGGGACCCCCTCTCAGCCTACAGAATAATTGACTCTCCTTTAAACAAAAAAGATAACAGTGGTGTGTCTTTCATTTCCTAGGAGTACTGCGGTGTTTTCTGAACAAAGAATTTTAGTGACACAGTATTTAGTCGTATGAAATTAAATCAAATGTGTGCAAAAATGTGTGCCCCCCCTGTCATTGTGCTGATTTGAATGCCTGTCACTGCTCAATGCTGATTACTTGGCTGGATGAGCTCGTAAAGCCTTGAACTTCATAGACAGGAGTGTCCATCACAAGTGGTCAAAGGTATTTAAGGTGGTCAATCACAAGTTGTGCTTCCTTCCCTTTGACTCTCGTCTGAAGAGTGACAGACGGCATGGGATCCTCAAAGCAACTCTCAGAAGATCTGAAAACAAAGATTGTTGAGTCTCCTGGTTTAAGGGAAGGCGACAAAAAGCCATCTCAGAGGTTTAAACTGTCAGTTTCAAGTGTAAGGAATGGAATCAGGAAATGGAAGGCCACAGGCACAGTTGATGTTAAACCAACCAAGAGAAATCCAGGAGCGGCATATGGAGAAACAGGATTGTGAGAATGGTGACAGACAACCACAGATCACCTCCAAAGACCTGCAGGAACATCTCGCTGCAGATGGTGTATCTGTACATCGTTCTACAATTCAGCGCATCTGTATGGCAGGGTGAGGAGAGAGAAGCCCTTTCTGCACTCACACCACAGAGTCACTTGTTGTATCAAATGCTCATTTAGACAAGTCAGATTCATTAAGAACAAAGAGCTTTGGACTGATGAGACACAAATGGAGTTCTTTGGTCAGAACAAAAAGCGCTTTGCATGGCGGACGAAGAACAAGAGAAACACCTGCTACCTCCTGTCACATTTGGTGGAGGTCCCATCATGCTGTGGGGCTGTGTGGCCAGTTCAGGGACTGGGACCCTTGTTAAAGTCGAGGGTCAGATTCAATCCAATATCACCAAACTATTCAGGATAATCTTCAAGAATCAGTCACAAAGTTGAAGTTACTTAAGCAGGGGTTGGATATTCCAACAAGACGATGAGCCAAAACACAGTTGGAAATCTACAAAGGCATTCATGCAGAGGGAGAAGTCCAGTGTTCTGAAATGGCCGTCACAGACCCCTGACTTGAATATCATCGACAATCTATGGGATGATTTGAAGCAGGCTGTCCATCAAATTGAACTGAACTGGAGAGATTCTGTAATGAAGAATGGGGTCAGAAACTCCTCCATCCAGAATCCAGACCCTCATCACAGGCTACAGGAGGACAGCGTCGAGAGGCTCAAAGGAGCAAAAGGAGGCTCAGCTAAGTATTGATGTCATATCTCTGTTGGGGTGCCCACCTGTCTAATTTTATTATGATGCATATTTCATATTTTCTGTTAATCCAATAAACTTCATGTCACTGCTGAGATACTACTGTGTCCATAAGGCATGTCAGATATTAAAAGGAAGTTGCTACTTTGAAAGCTTAAATCCAAAGAATTAAGAGGGCTTCCCCAACTTTTTCATATGACTATTATATATATATATATATATATATATATATATACATACACATACATACATACATACATACATACATACATACACACATTAAATTTTATATATATATATATATATATATATATATATATATATATATATATATATATATACACACACACACACACACACATAAATATAGCTAGCTGTAAAAAACACTGCAGTGAAAAGCTGTGCGCCATCTGTTGGATTTAACCTTGTAACTGCAAAAATGCAGCTCACCAGCTGTTTGAGATGTCCATTAGCCTTCATATTGGCCGTTTTCTGGACTTAACTGCTCTACACCAGGACTGACACGATCAGCTATGAAAAAGCCACAAGTGTTCCCATGGGCCTGAACCCTTATACTTTTTTTATAGTGCCATCCTCTGGCCATTCTGCGGGTAGACCTATCGTCTTGTTCCTACATTATGAGTGGATTCCTGAGGGTACCCATCCAGCAGCACACATAGAAAATGAGGGACTGTGAATTGAGGCCGGCCTGACATCTAAGGAATGTGCCATCCTTCTGTTGCGGAGTGAGATGACAGCAGCTGGCATGGGTGCCAAAGGCTCATGGCTGACAAATGACGATGACACCACAGACTGAATACTTGTACAGATATAGTCAGCAATACGCATCAATGCCACATCTTTCTGCTTGACAGTCCGACACACTGGCCACTAGGGGGGGCACACTGGGCCCCGGGTCCTAGCAGGCCTGTGGCCATGTTTCTTCCTTGAGAGCCATTAACACGTCTCGTCCAGACAGTGCGCAGCTTCTTCCCCTGACTGGATTCTCTTTGGTCGGCCCGTCTGTAGAGCCGTAAACGGCGCTGGCCTCACTAGGCATGAATGGAAGATTAATCTGCTGTCCGGCTGACTGACACCTCTGGACTTTTGAACTGCGTCCTGAACGGCTTGTTGCAATGGAGATGGTCGCTCTGCAGGAAGAAATGCCATCTCCTGGCACCGAATGCGGTGAGAAAGGAAAGGCCCCTGACAGCCATTTTAATGGCGCTGTGTGTCTGCACAGGAAGGGTAACGGGGCTTTGGGGGGGTGGTTTGACTAGTCGTGAGCATAAATCACTTGTGTGCCAGTGCCATTTAAATGAGGCCGTCAAAGAAAGCGAAAGACGACGTCCCTCCCATGATTTGTTCCGGATTCTTCTAGACGTTTTTGTAGCTCTGCAGCTTTCGGCTGAGAAGGTCAGGCCTGGCCGTCTTTACTGTGCACGTCCATGAAGACAAACCACCCTGGGCAAAGTGGGAGCCTGCGTTGCAAATGTACAATTGTCATTGGCGGTGCCATCTTAGAGAAGAGCTTATTTGGATGAAAAGGGGGGGGGGGAATGCATAGCAATGTCATGGGGTCACCAGGTCACTTGAGTACCCCAAACAGTGACGCCTGTCCTCAGTGCAATTTATAGCAAGGCAGACATTAGCATTACAATGTAGGCAAGGGGGCACAGCGGGCGGCCAGGTTCAAAGGAGAGGACTGTGGTACCCTGAGCCGGCCGCCACACACTCCTGATGAGCCACAGAAACCAAAGTCATCTTTCCTGTCACAGCAATCAGTGACTTAGGATTTGATGAAGGCTGGTTGTGTGGACATGGAGGCTCATGGGGTGATGCTGGTATAGTGCAAAATCCACCCCCCGAAACAATAACATGCCAAGTGTGGGCAATGCGCCATATCGTCACACTGTATTTGTCTGAGCACATGGCAGAAGTGCAAATGAAATGCCCAAGAAAGGGACTATGTGACGGGCATTAAGTGTGTACCCACTACCCACACTGCCTGCTGGCCTCTGCTCAGTTGGGGATCCTAGAAAATGCCCTCTAAAGTGCCCCATTTCTTTTAATTATCCACAGGTTTACAAAGACACAGCCTCAAGTTCAGGATCATACTACAAAGCAGAAGGGACTAAACCAGAAGGCTTGTACATTTATATAGCGCCTTTCCAAAGTGCTTGACGTGTCAGTGCACTTTACCGATACATCAAGTCTGAATTAGTGCAAGCCGTCCAAATTTGGGGCGATCATAAGAAACAGAATGAGTTACTTCATGAGGTAAAAGGGTGAGATATTTCAAATACTAAAATGTATGCTGCAACTTATATGCTTAAAGTCCAAATATTCTCAATTGTAATTGAAATGTGTCATTTGTCACCCTCTGATGGAGGTCCATACCAGGCAAGAGAAGGATCAGATAATCAAAAATGACTTCAAACTTGTACTCGCTGACCTTGAAATAGTCTAAAACGACACCCCATATGTTTAGGTTTGAAATTGGTCATTTGTAGCCTTCTAGGACTGGCTCTTTGGGGGGCTAGGACCACCGGTAAAGAATCATAGATCAAATATATGATCATAGATCTGATCAGCCACAATTAAACTGCTGCACACTGTTTGCCAACATCGTTGTCCCTGCCCAGATTAAGACCCCCATTAGCCCCTGGGTTTCTCAGCTCCTTAACAGACCTTTCGCCATACTATTAACAATGCAGGTAGTTTAATGCTGTGCAGCTGCATTCGGTGTGGAAAAACTTGATCATTTCATTGACTTGGACCCCTTGGTTATTATGGCACACAGAGACCCAACTGTTTCATCGGTCCATTGAATCTGTGAAAAGACCCCTTGCCATCACAGAACCCAGGGCGGACATCCTAAAGGCCACTGCTAGGACAGATCTGCCCCTCTTGGTGGTCCACAAGGCTGCTGCCTCAGCCCACTGCTATGCATTATCACAAAGTAAATCATGTCACACTTGCGTGTCGGAGGGTCTCGATTGCGGAATGTGATAACCCGCCAGGGTGAGAGAGGGCGCCGTCACCAACATTCTCCACTACTCGTCTCCCTGCAGCAAAGAGAAATCGGCCAGTGTGGGCACTTAGCTCCGCCCCTTCTGGCATGGGCAAACAAAAAGGCCTGCTGCCCATTTCCCACTAAGCGCAGCCCGCCAGACTGAGCTCCAGTGAACGTCCCTTATTTCAACAGCCGAGAGCAGGTTACTTTGGAGTTGTGCCCGAGAGGCCATTTAAAGGGGTGACTCTTTTTTTTGACTGTAGTATTAAATGGGACGACCTGGTTGGTGCTACGGCTCCTGACCACAATCATTGTGTTTCTCCTGAGCATTCTGAATTAGGGGGGGCTTATGCCAGTACAGACTTTTCTTAATTTAATACACCACACTCCTTCATAGCATCCTCAAGCCTGTTAAATCCAGTTCACGTTCACATGGGGGAACGAAGCCCACCCAAACAGCACTGGGCACAAGGCAGGAAAGAGCCCTGCACAGGATGCCAGGTCATTCCAGGGCTCATTTCATTTCGCTACTGCCAGAAGACTTTTTGTCCCCCCTTCCGCTACCACCTGCCCAATGCCCCCCCAGCTCAAATCTCAGTCCGTCTCAGGCGTAACGTTTTCTTTTGTGCTCATGTCAGTTGACTTCATTCCAAGTTCTTTTTTTTTTCCTTCATTAGGACTAATTGTTGGAATTCCCTCTGCCACCACAGCCAAGTTTCCAGTTGTCTAAAATTCAGAAGTCGCTGGGCTTTCTGGTAAACCCCAGGCTGCCTAAACATGAATTTCATCTGCCCGACAACAGAAAATAAAAAACTGCAGTTTCGATTTTGATGTCAAAGGGGTCTTGGGGTGAGTTTTGTCATGTAGACGTAGCTCCCTTTTGGTTGACAGTTTTCTTGGAACTGTCCCCACTCAATGTCACCAAATGCTTTGTCTGACCAGCCATCCAATTTTGGTAGGAAAGAAGTCTGGTGCTGAACCCTGTGATGCCAGGCGAGGGGCACAGAGTCATCACACATATCAGGGGTCCAATTTAGCATCGCCAAGCCACCAAAACAATCATTTCCATTGACTGGGTCAAGCTGTGACTCTCAAATTCGACCAGTATGGGCGAGTGGGACAGCTGGGCTATTAGCTAATGGAGTCTGATGGACTAAATGGTCTCCCCTCGTTTGTCACACTTTGTTTGCTTGAGCCTGCCAAGTGAGAGACTGGCATCCCATCCAGGGTTGATTGCCATCCTGCACCCGATTGCCAGGATGGACTCTGCTTGCATGTGAACCAGAACTGGAAATGCAAGTTAGAAGATGGATGGATGGATGGATGGTTGACTTGTGACGAGATTCATTTTGACTCCGATTTAAATCTCCAACGTATGCACCTGTGACTTGGAAGTGGCCTCTAATGAAGAGCTTCGTCAGTAAATCCAATCATTCCTTCATATCACAAAGCCCCCTGCTCCAGTTTTTTGGGGGAGAGGGTGTGGCCAGAGCCCACCATGGCATTATTGAGTTCAAGGCAGAACCCCAACTGTGGGTGGGATGCCAGTCCATTAATCCATCTGACACTGGGACACATATACAGTGGATTGAGAAAGCGTCACGACCCCTTCACTTGATTGTGTTGTGGATTTCATTTTAAATTCTTGCCCATCGATCAACACCTATAATTACAACCTACAATCGCGCTCTCAGACAGAGTGACAAATTTCTTCAACATCAAAGTCATGTAAACATTCAGACCTTTGTAGAAGCCACTCCTGTTTGGAGTCTCCTTGGTACGTCTCTACAAGCTTGGCACACCTGGATTTGAAATGTTTCTCCCAGAAGACCCCCTAAGGCTCCATTTCATTGGATGAGAAGAGTTTGTGAGCTGCCATCTTCAGGTCTCTCCACAGATGTTCTGTGGGGTTTAAGTATGACCTTTGGCTGGACCACTCGAGGACACTCTTAGATTTGTCCCAATGCCACTCCATTGCTGTCTTGGTTGTATGCTCCAGGGCACTGAACTGTCACCCCAGTATGAGGTGACTTTCTTCAAGGACCCCTCAATTTATTTGAGTACATCCATCCCCCCACCTCAAATACTGAGCAGCCTCTCTGTGTCCCCTCAGCGTGTTGCTGTCACCATCATGCTTCACCTTGGGGATGGCATTAGGAAGGTGACGAGCCCTGGCTGGTTTCCAAGAGACGTCGTTTTTAGAGTTCTGCTCTAAGAGTTCGATTCTTGTGTCATCAGCCAAGAGAATTTTTCTCCTCGTGCTCTCAAAGTCACTCTGGAGTGGCCGCTCCACCATAAATGGCCAAGTGATGGAGTGCTGCTGAGATGGTCGTCCTTCCATCTCAGCAGAGGACTTCTGAAGCTCTGTTTCAGTGACCATTGGGTTGGTCACCTCCGTTCTTGCCTGGTGTGGCCTGTAGGGGGCACTCCAGCTGCGCAGACAGACACAGGCACACGTTCAACAGCACAACACACGGCTGCTCCTTCACAGCCAATGCAGCGCACTAAGCACATACAACAAAGCTTTTACTTCGTCTTTTCTTCTTCTCTCTGTCTTTCTCTTCATCTCTGCCTCCTCCTTTCTCCAGCAAGCTTTGTCCCTCTTCCTCCCGACTCCAGCTACTGGAGCTACAGCAGCCGACGACTTCTACGCTGCACCCTGGAGTACCTCCGGTGTCCCATAAGCACTTCCAGGTGAGCCGACAAAGTAGGGCTCAGCAGTGTCTGCAGCACCCCCTGGTGGCAGCCCTGGAATCCAACAGGGCTGAGACACCAAACTCCAACTCCCAGCGTGCCCTGGGTGAACCCGTGGTGCTGTAACAACTCGGGATTGGGGGTTTGCTATCTAGCAATCCAGGGGAGTTAATAACCTGAGCACACTTTCTTCCTCCTTCCTTCCATTAAGAAGACTGGGCAAGGGTGCCAGCTGCCCACCACACTGGTTACTCAGTTTGGCTACATGACCTTGATGGTTCCAAACTTCTTCTATTTCACAATTACTGAGGCCACTGGGCAGCCCCTGGGAGGACTCAAAACTTCAGAAGTGGTTTGTTCTCCAAGCCCTGATGGGTGCTTTAGGGGGTCTGCAGAGAACTTGGATTTCATGGCTTGGTTTTTATCCTGACAAGCATCAAGAATTGTGAGACCTTCTATACCAAGGTACACGGGTGCCTTTCTCAGTGGTGCCCAGTTGAGTCAGTGGGCCACAGGAGGGCTCCTGTCAAGTTCTATGAACACCTCAAGGAGGGTTAAAACAAACTGAAGACACCTGAGCACGTTTGGCAGCGCCATAGCAAAGGGGCCAAATGCCCAGAGGAGAGATTTCAATGTTCATGTGTGCCAAGCTTGTAGAGACGTACCAAGATGGCTCAAAGGAGCTTCTACAAAGAACTGAATAAGGGGTCTGAATACTTTGATGAAGGGGAGATTTCACTTATGGTTTTTCTAAATAAATGTGCAGATCTTTCGGAGGACAAGCATTCATTTTGTCATTATGGGCTACTGACTGCAGAGTGAGGGGCTAAAATGGCAAAGGTATCCGTTTCAAATTCAATCTACAGCACAATCCAGTGAGCAGACAGTGAAGGGGTCCGAGTATTTTCTCAATCCACTGTAACTAGACTTTGGGCAATGTGGGGTCACCACTCAACTCATCGTTGGAACGGTTTGGGGGGCAAAACCTGCCCAGATAGGGTCCATAGTAAGATTTGAACCCAGGTCATGCCAGCCAGCAGGGCTCCCCCTTCAGGCCACCCTTGTGAAATGTAACCTCAGTCAGATCTGAGAGGCCAAAGCCTGACTTTATGGACCACCAGGCACAATGTTCAGAATTCTTTCTGGAAAGTCCCATCTGTAACACTATAAATATCCACAGTTTTGATCCAAAGCTAACGTCACATTTGTCACGGGCTGAAGGCCAGCCTGAGGAGCACTTGACGGCCGAATAGCTGGCATTCCTTCTCCAGCTCTGCTGCATATTAAAGACCCGACGTATTTACATCCAGCGGTTTGGCTCCTCGTCTGCGTCTTTTGGCTGCTGAAAAGGCACTCATGGTGACAATGGCTGTAATGGAAAATCACTGTGGGGACAGTAAACAGTGACAAACGCGTGATCGGCCAGAGAGGCAAAGGCTTCACGACAGCCACATGTGTGTTGTTAACTCTAGTCCTGCGAGACCATCCATTCATCCATCCCCTTTCTATACCTGCTGCTTCTGAGCAGAGTCATGGGGAAGCCAGAGGCCATCCCAGCATGCATTGGGTGTAACACTCCCTGGCCAGTGGCCTTTAGGAAATATCGATATTCACTTGATATAGTGCCTTTCACACAAAGCAGATGATGTGTCCAACATGGCAGCCTGAGGGGGCGGAGTCAATAGTTACCGTGGTTTGAAAGAGGCGGAGACAAAGGCGGAGACAAATACTCAACAGGTCACGGCACGTCAGCCCAAGGCGGTGGATCTGCAGATCCTCTTAGACCCCCAAGCTTAACCTGCACATGGAGTGGCCAGCCTGACAAACCAGCAGCACCTCCTGAGCTCTGACGGCTTTTTCTTTTTATTTGGTTTTTGTTTTCTCTTTGTTTATATTGTGTTATTATTTAGTGAATATTGTTTGAGGGTATCATGTTAATGGCAGTGTTGTGAATAAGTATTTGCCCCCCTCTCTGATGCCCTCTGTTTTTGTATATTTGTCATGATGAACACGCTTTGCATAAAGAGTAACCTTAGATAAATGGAACAACAGTAAGCATATAAAAATATTACCTAAATATATCAGGCCTCCCTCATGAAGTCTGTTTCTGATTGTTTGACATGTCTGAGACATTCACACCAGTGGCCGGCCTGCCTGCCTGCCTGCCTGCCTGCTGGAGGTCATTTTGTAGGCTCTGCCAGCGCTCATACTGTTCCTCTTTGCCCAAAGAAGCAGATACCGGTGGGTCCTGCTGACGGGTTAAGGATCTTCTACAAGATGCCCTGTCCAGCTCTCCTCGACGAACTGCCCATCTGTCTCCTGTAATCTCCTCCATGCCCTTGAGACTGTGCTGGGAGACACAGTAAACCTTCTGGCAATGCCACATGGTATTGATGTACCTGCCATCCTGGAGGAGTTGGACTACCTGTGCCAGCTCTGTAGTGTCCAGGTATGGCCTCATGTCACCAGTAGTGACACTGAATGGAGCCAAATGCCAAACGAGTGACAAAACAGATGAGGAGGGAAAAATGTCAGTGGCCTCCTTCCACCTGTTAAACCATTCATTCCTGTTTTGGGGTCTTCTCATTGTTGAGTGAACCAAAACAGCTGAAACTGATGAACAAGCCCTTCTGCTACTTAACTGAGCAGATCAACAGCCCACAAGTGTCACTGACTTGATGCTATACTCTCATTATAAAGGGTGCCTTTCATTTTTTGAGCAGTATATATTTGTTATATAGTGCCTTTCACATCTGTTTATTTAATGTAAAGCACTTTCACATTTACTAGACATATGTAAATGAAAGACCTGTGTGTGTGCGTGTGGAGCAGTCTGCTCTGCTCACGCTCAACCACAGCCACTAGATGGCGCTTGCCTGCACCTCACTTCTCACTATGAAAGACTCGTGAGCAGCAAATGTCGCCGAACAACAATGACAAGGACGACGTGCTAATGACACCGATGAAGAGACACAATGTCGAAACAAAGCAAACACAAGTGAAACACCTCAGCATCAGTGGGCGAGGCTTAAAGCAGATTGTCTATCTGGAGGTATGTTCTCAAGACAAAGATCAATAGGACTTGCATGCCAGCAATACGGCCAAGATGTGGCATCGCCAGGGTCTTCTTATGAAAGCCAGTGGGGCAGCAAGGACAGGTCACTTGGCCATTCTTAAGAGTCAGCGGACACCTCTCCAAGTTCACAAATACAGTATAGTAAAACTGCTAGGGGGTCTTTGTGATGTTTTGTGTCCTGAAGACCACATGCAGCTGGTTTATTATATAGTGCCTTTCAAATGTCCCTACTGTGAACTTATTATGTAGTGCCTTTCCTGTCTGTCTGTCTATGTATCAATTGAATTTAGAACTGAAGTTATTTTAGAACATAAGAAATCTGACAAACGAGAGGCACCCATCTAGTCTGTACACCTGTACTGGCTGTGTGAAAAAGTATTTGCCCCCCTCAGTTACTCACTCACTCACTTTCTCAAGCAGCTGACCACAGTTCACCGAGAGTTGGACCTTCTTGATTGGACACAGACAGTCCCGATAAATCTATGCCCCCCCCCAAATATTGAGCCTCACCACAACAGTGAAGTTGTCACCACAAGGTTTCTAGAAGAACACAAGGCCTCAATCAAAGGACATTTCAGATGAGATGAGGAAAAACAAACTAAAAAAAAAGTTGTTTAAAATGGACAGGAGAGGGTGACGCAGCCATCTGTAAAGTTCTGGGACTCCAGTGTAGCAGAGACCACCCTGCTTTCTGCTCTGGTCTGTGACCATCACCCATGCTGGACAAACTGGATTTCATAAAATGGCTCCTGGTCTGCCATACCTACAAAATGGTTTGACAGGTGGATCGCAATTTGGTGTTGTCACACACGCAAGCTTGGTGACTCTCTGACGGGGACATGTTTAAAGGTGCCCAGGACTCGTAGTCAACGGTTCACACGCTTTCAGTTTCAGGAGGAAGGCCAATAGGAACAAGCCAAGCGTCACTCTGCTCCTCCCCTTTCAGACAGGAAGAATAAAGCTCCGCCTCCCTTCGCCAGATCTGCTAGTGAGAGGACAAAACTCAGACGCTGTGTACTTTCAGTTTCAATGCAGCAACACAAGAGGGCGCTGCTGTGTCACTGTTTTTCATTTTGCCGTCACGCTTTAGGGACCACTAATTGAAAGGGGTCTCCTGGTGGGACCACCCAACTCTCCTTCACATCTTTTTTTTTTTTCAAAGTGTAAACAGCATGAACCTATGGACCCACCCTGCTTAGTGGTCCCAGACTGGTGCAGGTGGCATAATGGTGTGGGGGATGACACACATTTGGCTTTTTAAACACCCACGGTGGGCCACTTGAATGCCCCCTCCGGACTTCACGCCATCCTGTTATGCACTCACTGTACGATTTTTACAAATGGAGGATGTGCCAGGTCACAAAGCACACATCGTCACAAACATGACAGTGACCTGAGGTTTACTCCAAGAGTCAGCACAGTCACAATCTAATATAGCGCCTTCAGGATGGTTTTCAGGAACCTTTGACTCAGTAGGGGAAAAAAAATATGTTGTTAGGAATTTTTCCTGCAATTTGTTGAATCCATGAAGATGATGATGATGAAGAAGAATTCTGGGTGTACCTAACAAGGTGGCCACTCAATGTACACAGAGAGGCACTTTGAACACAAACCCATAAATTTACTATGGTGGTCTTCCAAATCATCCCACTTTTAATGAGATGGGATAAATCACAAATTAGGAGCCTTGTGAGGTCCCCACACTGTGAAATTAGCCCACAAGACTGACTCAGATTGAGGGACCAGCTTCCATGCAGTCACAGAGGGGCTCATGACAGACTCTATCATAAGGAGACTGGCAGTAGGAGACTTGGATTTGGGACACAGAGGGTCTGCAGAGGGAAGTCAAACTCAAGGAACCGAACAAGCGGCCGGGGACGCCAGGAAGCCGAGCTCATTCAGAAAGTGACGGCTTGTGCTGTTAGGACATCAGCTGATGGAAGCCACCGCCAGGAGTGTCACCCAAACCACAGGGGCAATGGAGGAGAAAGTGAGACAAGCTGGCTGAGCGGAGTAAACACCACAGACGCTGCCGCAAACAGCCCCCACGAGGCACCATGTTGCCAGGACACCTCGCTTGTGCAAAAGCAAAAACCACAGAACAACGGCCTGGCCTGGCCACAGGTCAGCCATTGGCACTGCAAATTGTCACACAGCCAAATGTCATCTGCATTGAAAGTCTGTAAGGAGAACACACTGCAAGTGCTTCAGCCTCAGAGCTTGAGCAACCTGGCCCAGTCACCATCTGTATGGAGCTTCCACGTTCTCTGGGTGTCCCTAATGGTTCCTTTCCACTTCCGATGGAAGCAGAAGTTGATCTAATTTAGGAATAAATAAATGGGCCTGGCATGAAACAAATAAAACCCCCACCCCACTTTATTGTTAATGAAATTCTGGTAAGAAGGATGGAAGTGGCGTCGTTATGTATGCTCGCTTTGTATGTCTGTTACACTTATGACCGCCACTAGAGGGCAGAACATCAGGCGCCCAATAAAAAGTGACAACCAAATGTGGAGTCCTTTAGGGGGGCTTGTACTGCCACTATGGGCAACTCGGCAATGCATCTGCCCATCTTATGAAGTAAACGTTCTCTCTTTATAAAGGCAAGTGTTAGTCATATGGATGGGACAAACCATGACGTTAAAACTTAAGTTAACGTGTTGTTGTTGCTCACCGCCATCAATGACTTTGGCTCTCGCTGCGCTAAAAAAGTTCCCTATAATACGTCACTCACTGGAGAAAAATGAAACAAACTCTGAAGTCGTGCATTGATTGGATAGTTACATTGCTTTATTTGCATGTTAGCGAGGATGGGTAAAAAAAATGAATCATGGGCAAATCTTTATGCATAATCATTACATTTCTCGTTCTTTGAATTCTGCCATTATATTATTTATGAATTGATTGAAGTAATCTAAATGAAATGTATTTGTTTATAGAACTACCTTGGCATTTTTTTCCATTAATAACATCAATGTAAAATTCTGGTGGTTTAAATTATGAATTACAAGCCGACTTGTTTTTAAGTGTTCTAATCTTCAGTTATGTAACACAATGTATGTATGTGTGTATGTTTTTGAGTGCTTGCTGATACCTTGTGTGTTTTTAGTTGATATACTACGACTACAAAAAAAAAACGGCATAAAGGAACATGCTGAACAATCTGATCGCTTCTAATCAGTAGAGATCGGAAGCGGATTGACCACAAATACGTTTTCTATCTGCACGTAACAACCACCCAGGTAAGCTAAGGCTGAGCGCTGGCGCCTCACGTTTGGTGAACGGATTTCCGTTTCAGGTGTAAATACAATCCGGTTAAATGACTCCGTTTAGATACCACCGCCGCCCAAACTCCCCGTTAATGGCAGGTGTAAATGCGGTCCTTCCACTGACTACAGCCGCGGGCTGTCTGACGTCTTGTAATTTGGAAGCGGGACGGGTCACGATATTCAGGACAATGACGCGCCTTTGTGCGCCACACTCTAACATGAATGAATCTTTGTGAGCCAAAGCAAGAATCCAGGAATCGATGGCCAAGAGGCCGCTTTCTGACTTCATGTGATTGTTTTCTGCCAGAATTCTTCCAAAAGCAGGCGAATAACTTGACGCCCACGCCGAGCGGGCCAAGTGGGACTGGAGGGGGCAGACGGCTGCTGGTCTCTCTGGGTGCGCCGAGGGTCCTCGTGTGCCGTTATGGTGGTGCAGGGGCGGAAGGATCCCAGCGAGAACAAAATACGGTGAGCGCAAACAAAATAATTGGGAGCAGCTGTGAACTTTAAAGTAGAATAAAATACCTCAGGAGGAATGGCGGGCGACTCTGGAAGGGAAAAGGGGGCAAAACTCACTTCTATTAGGTGGGCACCATGTGAAGTCTGGCCCGATCTCCATTGACCGAGATGGGCGACTGGATTGGACGCTGCACACATACCACGATGACCCCCATTTCCCGCAAGCTATTGCCTTTAATTGAGAGAGCTGCGCTCGTGTGGTCTGTCAGTCCAGCTACCATTTCGTTGCACTCTTTATATGTGATAATAATGACGTTAGAAACCCAATATATAGCGCCTTTCACATCTCTCTCTCTCTATTATATAGCGCCCTTCATATCTGTCTATTATGAATGATGGTGCTGGAATCTGGCAAAGCGTTGGCCGGCTGAGGAGCACATGCAAGTGAGAATGTCACCATGCTCTGTTCATGTGACAACACTGACACTATACACTTATTTTATAGTGCCTTTCACATTCATCACTAATCATGGCTCTAGGGGGTGGCAATGTGTTCCATGGTGACATGCAAGTAGGAATTTCACTGTAATCACCAAATAATCCTATTATAGAGCATCCTTCATATCTCCCTATTTATTATATAGCACCTTTCACACTAATCTTGGCACTGGTGGGTGGCAACAGGTTGCATGTTGATTAGCACAGTAAGAGTTATACTGTACTCTGTTTACGTGACAATAACAACCTTATAGGCCAATCATAATCACATTATAAAGTTCCTTTCACACCCCTCTCTCCATTATATAGCGCCCTGCATGTCTCTCTCTCTCTCTCTAATTATGGTGCTGGGATCCTGCAATGTGGTGCATGCCGAGGGCCACATACTAGTTACTCTGTCCATGTGACAATAATGACCATCCAAACCTATGATGTAGCACCTTCCACATCTAGCAATGGATTATATAGTGCCTTTCAAAATTAAGGGTACAAATAAAGTTCTGTCTATCTATCTGTCATTAATCATGACACTGGAGGGTGGCATGCTGCATGGTGATTAACACATGCAAGTCAGAATTTCATTGTTCTCTGTGTTCATGGGGCAATAATACTGTATAATTGCTACATAATGTAACAATTATATAGCGCCTTTCATAACTCTTTACTATAGAGTGCCTTTTATATGTATCAGTTTTGCATAGCACCTTTTATAGAATTTCACTGCAGTGTGATAGAAATGATCCTATAAACCTATTATATTGCACCTATATAGCATTATATAGTGCCTTTCATAATTATTCCCCCCTGGGTATAACTTCTGTTTATCTATCTATCTATCTATTATTAATCATGACACTGGAGGGTGGCGTGTTGCATGGTGATTAGCACATGCAAGTCAGAATGTCACTGTACTCTGTTCATGGGACAATAATATGATATGATAATAATCCTTATTATATAGCGCCTTTCACAACTATCTCCTATATAATGCCTTTTATCTGTAGCTCTCTTTTAGAGATTTCACTGCACTGTGACCCTGTAACTCTATTATGTAGCACTTTTCTTGTCTGTCTGTCACTTATCGTGGTGCTAGACGGTGACATCGGTTTGCAAGTTGCTGAGCACATCTAAATAATAACCGCACTCAACAATATGGACCCTATAAACCACATTCTGCCAGCCAGCGGGTAATTAGGACTCCGCAGTCACCCACAATACCAGAGCAGACAGGCGCAGTTTGTCTCGGGGAGGCGTTTATTTCGGAATCCCCAATCCCACCAGACCTGTCCCTCGGACCCCAAACACTTCACTGTCACACACAGTCGTAAAATGTACACCCCCTTATCCAATGAGCAGTCAGAGACCTCCAGTGCCCGTCTCGAAAGCCCAAAGTCAGCAGTGGCCAGGATGCCAGGTGATGCACACTCCTGCCCTCTTTCTTGCTTCTCCCAAAGACGTTTAGCACAAAGTCCAGAGCCCATTAAAAAAAAAAGGTAGCAAACAAACCCACTGAGAGACACACACACACACACACACACACTCTCGGTCACGTGAGCCGCTCGGCCATTTCTGATCAATAAGGAGCTACAGCTTTGTGCTCAAGGAAGAAACTGATGACGGGACGCCGTGTCACAGGTCAAACTTAGGTATCCATTACATGTGAGGGCACAGTGGTGTCTCTCCATGGACAGACAGACAGAGGTGGGCACCAAGTAGCTGGTGGGACAGACAGGAAGAGGGAAGAATGGATCAGCAGAAAAAGTGACAGAGGAATTGGCGAAGGGGTCAGCAGATAAATCAATGGATGGATGGATGGATCGGTAGAGAGATAAGGATCGACAGAGTGACAGACAAACTGATGAACGCACTAAATGGCAAACGGAGAGAGGAATCGATGGATGGATTAGTAGAAAAATGGAAGGATCAGAGGAGAAATGTATTGATGCACAGATCGATGGATGAGTACGAAGCGGGTTAGATGGATCAATAGATGGATGGTTGATCAGATTATTGATCGAGAAGGAGGAGAGATGCCTGGAGGGATCAACTGAAAAACAGGAGGAAGGATTAATCAGTGGACCAATGGATGGATGTAGAGATTAAAAGATGGAACAAATGGATGGATCAATGGACAAATGGGTGGACGCATCAATCAGTAGATGAATGAGTGAATGGGTGGCTGAATGAATGCATACATGGAAGAGTCTATGGATGGATGGATGAGTTGGTGGATGGATGGATGAAAGGATCAATTGACAAAAGGGTGGACACATTAATCAGTAGATGAACAGGTGGATGGATGAGACAAAGAAGGGATGGGCCAATTGAAAACCAGTAGACGAACGGGTGGATGAAGAGATGGATCAATAAACAGATGGATGGGGACGTGGTTGGAAGAATGGATCAATTGACAAATGGGTAGGCCCATTAATCAGCAGATGGAGTGGATGGATGGATAAGAAGATGGATGAATAAATGGATGAGTAGGTGGATAGATGGATGAAAGGATCAATAGAAAATGGGCAGGTGTATTAATCAATAGATGGATGGATATATTGATAGAAAGTTGGATGGATGAATGGATGAATCACTTAAACAAAAAATGGAATTATTGGATGAGTAGGTGGATAGATGGATAAATCAGTTGACAAAAGGGTGGACGGGCGCAATAATCAGTAGATAAATGAGTGGATGGGTGGCTGAATGGATGCATACACAGATAAGTCTATGGATGGATGGAGGGTGGATGAGTAGGCAGATAAGTGGATGGAAGGATCCATTGAAAAATGGGAAGATGCATTAATCAGTAGATGGAGTGGATGGATAAGAAGACGGATGAATAAATGGATGAGTAGGTGGACAGATGGATGAAAGGGTCAATTGGAAAATGGGCAGGTGTATTAATCAATGGATGGATGGATGGATGGATATATCAATAGAAAGTTGGACGGATAAATGGCTGGATCACATGACAAACAGGTGGGTGCATTAAGCAGGAAATGGAATGGGTGGATGAGTAGGTGGATAGAGGGATGGATGGATCAGTTGACAAAAGGGTGGACGCATTAATCAGCAGATGAGTGGATGGATAGACAAATGGATAAACCAGCTGAAAAATGGGTGAACACACTACCTGTAGATGAATGGATGAATGTATGGATGTATGGAAGGATCAAGTGAAAATGTGTGGATATAATAATCAATGGCCGTGTGGATGGGTGGATGAGTGGAGTGCCGGCCATCTTGGGCCGCTGATGCTTTTCGCGCTCACATGTTGGCTTCAGCCTTTCAGAGGGTGCACCAGACATACAATTGGATCAGTGGAGGAATCCAAACGGACCTCAGATTTTCGCTTCAGAATAAACTGCAAACACACCTGGACGTGACGTCAGAGAGGTAAAGAAACGAAAATGTGAACAGCAGAGAGAACTGAAACCACAAGTGGTCAGAAGGCCGGGAGATGCGACGTGCCGTTCTGAGCTCGGACAGACAACCCAATGTCATTGTCGCCGAGCTGCTCGTGGCTGTCACTTCGCAGGGCACGCACATCCCCGTGGGTCCCCGAGCCCACACCCTTCACGGGCATCGAGAGTCTCCGGACTGAGCGCGATTCAAGCTGTTTGTCGCTGGCTGCCATACAGGCCACTTGTCTCGATGTGAAAGTGACCCGCTGCCCTTCAGAGGAAGGCAAAGCCAGTCGGTGAACAACACGAGCTTTGTCCCGTACGCCATGGGGTTTCGATTGCACAATGTGAAGACTTGCCAGAGCGTGGAAATCGCAAAACAGGGGATAAAGAACGGCAGAGAGACTGGAATGGGATCAGCTGCTCAAAAAGAAAAACAAACAAAAAAAAAAGTGTAGTCATGTGTTGTTTTAACGACGTTACTCGCATATCATGTTGGACGTCACGGCTCGGTAATATAGCCTACGTCCTGTGCAATCGGCGTCTATACTGTCAAATGAACGTGTCAAGGCAGGAATCCACATCGGACAGGCAGGGCACCCATTTATCAAAAGAATCCCTCTTTGCAGTTTGTGGGCTTTAAGCACTTCATTACTCGTCCATAAATAATTAAATATATAATTAAATAAATAAATAAAACACAAACAACCCCAATCTAGGGCGGGATCGGCGAGGCAGTGAGCTGTTCACGGGTTTCACACGAGGCTGCAATCCCAGCGCGATCCTCTAGGCGGCGACTGTCGAGTAAGGTCAGTCGGTTATTTTGTACCATTTTCGGTGGCTGCGCCCCCCTTTATGATCTCCTCAGTGGGCGAATGGTGGCGCAGGCCCTGGGTTGCCGTAATAGTTTTATTAAAATAAAATGTGGCAGAGTAGAGGTATTAATAGATGTGGCTAGTACACGAAGCTCTTTCTACAGAAAAGAAATGGCAGATATGCAGACGACAAACATAAACAGAACACAAAAATCTTAACTTTTACAGGAATGTCGACATATAAACCACTGTTTGCTTTGGTTAATATAGCGCCTTTCATGGCGAGTTGAATGTGCGTTTCAAAACATTCAGGAATACAATAAAAAAAAAATAGCCGGTGGATTAACAGACCCGATAAGGGACCAACTTCGAGAGTTCTACGGGCAAAAAAAATAAATATATGAAAAAAATGTCATTATTAAACGACTGCTGCCACTAAACCTGTTAGCCGTTCGACTGAAAGCACAGCGGCAGATTGTCCCTCCGTGTCAGCCCACTGCAGCCATTCGCGGCATTCCTGTTATTTCCTAATCATCCGCACATCTGGCAGCAATCGCTCTTTTCTGAAAAGTATGCGAGCCTTTACCTCATATTGATTTTTAGCATTTTAAATTGGTTGTGATGGAACACAATATGCGGCGGCATTTCCAAGAAAACCTTCATCTAACCAGGACGAGGGAATGAGAGCCAGGCGGCGGAAATTGGAAAGAAAGAAAGAAAGAAAGAAAGAAAGAAAGAAAGAAAGAAGCAATAAGTAGTGACAAGGAAGACGTGAAAAGGAAAGAAAGGACTTTGTTTTTATATTTGCTGTCACAGAAAAGAGGCGAGACGACTTTGAAAATCAAAATGAGTCACGTTGAGACGTAGAATTGACATTGAATTGAGAACAAAACGCATCATCACCTGCAATGCCAGGGCACGGGGTGGGGTTGCATAGAAAAGAAAGAAAGAAAGAAAGAAAGAAGCAATAAGTCCTCAACGTGTTTTTATATTGATACAATAAAAATGTAAAGGCAGGTGGTTTTAATGTATCCTTGGCTCATATAGCACCTTTAATTGCAACAAGAAAGAAAGAAGCACAAAGTTAGATTTCATGTCTTAAAAAAACACGGTTCCCTTCATTAATTGTACAGATTGCCTCATTGATGCACCACCATTCTATCAAAAGTATCGGAATTACGGGCCAATTTATGTGAATTTCCTCTTGGCATTAATAAAGTATCTATCTAAAAATTGTAATCCAGTTAAATTCTGGCTTTCACCAGGCAAGCAGACATCTTATTAAAATGACAGCTCTCATGTGATTTGAATGGGAGGAGTAAAGGGAAAGAGAATAGAAAGAAGGGGATAAAAGATAAGGATGCATTGAAATAAAGAAAGATGCATATTACTGGCAGCTGTAAAAGGCACTATATAAAGTTTCAAATACTACAAAAGCAAATGCTTAATTATACTATAAATGGCCTAATCTAAGAATCTAAGACTTGAAAGAAAGAAAGAAAGAAAGAAAGCAAAATGAGTACTCAACATGTTATATTGACACAAAAACATTTTAAACAAGCAGTTAGTTTCAAAGTTTCCATAGCTCATATAGCATCTTTAATTAGTGCAAGAAAGAAAGAAAGAAAGAACGAAAAAGCAATAGACAGGGCCATCTTACCAACATCATAGCCCCCCTGGGCAAAGTAGTGCACTGTGCCCCCTGATTTGACAGCAAAATAGAAACATATGTAGGCATCAGAAGCATCATGGGCTCTCTGTGCTCCTGGGGTGCCCAGCCAGTGCCCATATGTTTGGATGGATGGCCCTGGCATTAGGTATCCAATGTGTTATATTGATACAATACAAAAAGAAAGAGTTATTAGATGCTCAGTGTGTTTTTGTCGATACAATAGAAAGCTAGAATAAGCGGTCAGTTTTAATTGATCATTTGTTCTTATTGCACCTTCCATTAGCACAGCAAAAGAGAAATATCAACTTTTCCTTCATATATAATTCAACTGTAGGACAGACAGACCGACAGATAGATAGTGTCATAGACAACATGGGATAGTCGCCATCCTGACTGGCCAGGACACCCTTATAATCAAAGTTATGCAGATGGATGGGCGTCCCGGCTGGGTTGGTCACTTACGCCTTTGTACCTTTCCCTGGCGGGAGGTTGTTGCAGTGGAAGGACCGAGGGAAGGTCACGCGTTCAACCAATATGCTGGGTGGCAGCATCCCCCCCGACAGAGCTCCCGTTTGGACGTCTGCAATGCTGCATCAGAGTTGTGGTTCTGGTGGTAGCCCTGTTGGGGTCGCTAAAGGCTCCTCCATCAGGGAGAGGCTCCACCTGACCCAGAAGTGCCTCCAGGTGGCAGCCTTGTTACACCAGAGGTACTCACAGGTTTGGGGTTGGGCAAAGCTCACCTGGGATGGATGAACAAGTAGAAAGATTCAGAGCTGGACAGATGGACAGACAAATAGATGGAGAAACAAATGGACAGATGGAAGATATAATCTCTATAAACTCTATATTGCAGTAAGAAGGTTCGGCAAACTGAAGGATGGACAAACAGATGGGCAGATGGCTGTCAGGGGGTATAGACAGACAGATGACGTCAATGACAGACAAGACAGCTGAACTTTATATAGACAGTCGTAATGCAGTGGTCTTAATAAGTGGGCTCAGACAAAGGATGTATAGGACAGATGGACATCAAACACGTCACCACACTCTTGAACCCATGATTAGTAATAAATAGACACGAAAGGCGCTAGATAGACAGGTGGCTAGATAACAAAGATGTTCTGTTGGCTCTTTAGGCACAAATATGTTTTTTAAGCCACAGATTTCAAATGTGTTTAATAAAACAGAGTTTGGACAAAATTCTGCTAATTAATCTGGTGTTCAGTAAGAAACGAATAAAAACCTAACTTTTCAAAGTGCGTAAACTTTATGCTGATCATTGCACAATCACACAGGCTATGCTCAGGTATTCCTGATGCTAGTATTCTGCAAGGTAGCCCCTTAACAACATCCCACCTCAATAAAAACATAACTGTCTGTGTGTCTGTCTGGTTCATGTATCTGGCATTCTAACAGATGGCGCATCACAAACCTTGACACTGCTTTTGCAAATCCCATACCAAAAGTCATATAACGGAGACATATGAATTGCATTTTTCATTCCAACAAATGGTGCATCACAACCCTATGCGGTAATAAAATGCATTCCATTTGTCCTTCCAACAGATAAAACATCAGACACATTAACACTGTTTTTACCAATCCCACACCAAATTGCATATAACAGTAACATTTGCATTTCATTTGTCATTCCAACAGATGGCACATCAGAAACATGTGATGTAATAAAATGCATTTCATATTTCATTCCAACAGATGGTGCATCACAAACATTAACACTGCTTTCATGACTCCCATACCAAATGTTGAATAACAGATAGCATATAACAGGAGACACACGGATTGCATTTTTCTTGGCAACAGATGGTGCGTCACAAATATTTACGGTAATAAAATGCATTCCATTTGTCATTCTAAAAGATAGAGTATCAGACACATTAACACTGCTTTTATGAATCCCACACCAAATAGCATTTAACAGTAACATCTGCATTTCATTTGTCATTCCAACAGATGGCGTATCACAAAAATTAGCACTGCTTTTATGACTCGCATGTACCAGAGACATATGCTTCATAGTGGCCATTAAAACAGATCCTGACACTGCATTACAAAATGTCTACCAATAGAGGGTGCACTGCCAACATTAACGGAGGTCTCCACGGATTACTAGCCCATCTTGGACAGGTGGCACAGCTGGTACATCAAATATTTCTGTTCTGTGATTCACATTCAAGGAACCCTTCACTCAATGAGGTGATTCTTTGTTGAGTAAACCAAAGTACAAACCAGTAAAGTGCCAATTTAGAACCAGTATTTTTAAGAACATAAGCCTGGTTGCTAACCACTGTGCCATTCACGATAAAAATAAAATAAAAATCAAATTCAAAGTGAATGAAGAGGAGTACAAATGAATTATTATGTATAAGGAAGCACAGCACATGAAGAAGAAATGGAAAGAAAGAGAATTCAGGACTTGGCAGCGTTCCTTGGGTAGCAGCTGTTCTGCTCCTTAATGTTCCACCAGGAGCCGCACTGACATTTGGATGATGTGACGGAATAACGTTAGATTTCTTTTCTTCTCGTAGACACTTTTATTTTGTTTGCTTTTGATCACGTTCTGTCTCTATGCAGGCCCACCATGTCAGGACTTTTATCTCTGTTCTCCCTGAAACAGGATAATCTTGCCAAGCACACAATACTCCATTTAACACCACAGTAGACAGAAGCAGCACAGGTGGTCTTGTCCGGGTAAGTCATGTCAAGCTCTGGTCATTCTGTCTGCTCTTCTGCCTTCAGTATGTTTGGATGTTTTATTTGCTCTGTGCCAGCAGGTGGCACTGGTGTGCAAAGTGTAATACACTTAAAAAAAACAAACAACCCCACTGGGACCCCCAGGGTCAAAATGTTGGGTTCCAAAGTAGTCCATCTTGTCCGTATGGTCCTAGAGAGCAACAGTCCAAAATTTGGCCCAGATCAGTTAAAGGGTGTATAGGGGACAGACAGGCAGACATTCAGTTTTATATATTGTCACACATGTGTGCCCGGGGATCACCTGCCTGGCTAAGCAGAGGATAAGCAGTACCACGATGGGACGAGAGGGGGCGCTCACGCAAATGGTTTCTCCCTTTCTGCCCAAAATTCTAAGAAGCCACCAGAAGAAGGTAACTGTCCCAACCAGCACTGCCCTTCTGGACGGAGCTCAATGAAAACCCAAAGAGGAGGTCGTATGCTTTTGGACCTGAACTTGGCCTGCAGTGAGCTTTGGAATCTCCACAAGAGGAGCCCTTTTCTGTTGAGCTGGCCAGCTGTTTTTGGTGCCATCAAGCCCAGTTTGTCTTTGTGCCAGTTCAATAGGGAATCCCAGTTGGGCCCCCACCATTTCGAAGGGGCTCCTGCAATTCTTGGGGACACAATATTGAGACAGTGCCTTTAACGACAAACACCATCACACAGCAAACAAGAAGGCGGCACAAAACATGTCTGATGCCAGCGTCTGATCTGTTTTCTCTCCTACGGTATCAGTTTCACTCTATGGCACTTCCTAAACCTCACGATGAATCTCCTCTGCAAGGCGAGGTGTGGATCTGAATGGACATCGATATCGAATCTCAGGGGATTCATAACTCAGCCAGCCATTGTGTTTGTCTTACTAAGATCTGCATACACTGATTCAGGGTGGAAGGGAGCACTGGGTGAAAGGCAGAAACCAACCCTGGGTGGGATGCCAGCACTGGCCATAATGCATATCAGTAGCAAGACTACCACATGGAGTGGGCAGGAAATCCTGCAGGCCAAAGGTAACACCGAGATCTACGATGATTATTGCAACTTCAACCTATCTGAGACGAGTAGCACAACCTGTCGGTCTTAATAAAAGCATAAGTGTCTGCGTGACCATCCAGTTGCTATGTCTCTGTCATTTTAACAGATGGGGCAACACAAACATTAACACTGATTTTTAGGAATCCCACACCAAATGACAAACAACAGAGACATCTGCATTGAATTTGTCATTCCAACAGATGGCACAAAACAGCCATTTTTAGTAATGCATTTTATTGCTTGTGGTGCACCATCTGTTGGAATGAAAAATGCAGTGCATAATTCTGTTATATGCCTTTTGGTATGGGTTTTAATTTTTGTGATGTGCCATTTGTTGGAATGACGTATGCAATGCATTTCATTACTACAAATGTTTGTAATGAACCATCTGTGGGACTGACAGAAACCTACCCAGTGTAGACACACACAGATACACAGACACAAAGACACTTATCCTTTTTTTAAGGTGGACTAGCTACACAACCTATCTAAGACAAGTTGAAATCAAAATAATCAACGTAGCTGCCAGTGTTAACTTTTGCAGCATCCCATCTACTGGAATGTAATTTATAATGCAAGTAGTAATAAAATGCATTACATTTTTAATTCCAACAAATGGCACATCACAAAAATTAAAACCCATACCAAAAGGCATATAACAGAATTATGCACTGCATTTGTCATTCCAACAGATGGCACATCACAGAAATTAACCCTCCTTTTAGGAATCCTGTAATAAATGGCACATAAAGAGACATATGCATTGCATTTGTCGTTCCAACAGATGACACATCACAGGCATTCATAGTAATGGATTTTATTACAACAAAAGTTTGTGATGCGCCACCTGTTGGAATGACAAATGTAGTGGATTGTATTACTGCTTGAATTACAAAATACATTGCAGTATGGTACACTGCAAACATTAACGTGGAGGTCAGCTTTCACTCATTTTAGACAGGTACCACAGCTAGTAGCTTATAACACAATAAAGCCTTCACTTCCCTTATTTTTTTTACAATTTTTCAATTAAAAAAATAAATATGGCGTTTAAATATTAGACCCAGCGTTTTAATATTCAGTGGGCTTATTCATGTTTCTGAAATAAATGTATTTAGAATGTCATCCTCTTATACAAAATTAAACGTGTACAAATTAAATATACTTACATTTTATTAAACATTTTCCTTTAAGTATTTAGATTTCGTTTCCTTAAAATGATATGGAGCCCCCCTAACCGATGGGATATACCGGCTACCCCATTGATGCTCTTCTCACTTTTGATCTCTCAGTATCGTCAGCTCCGCTTTCCTTCACAACCGCACACTCAGCTCAGGGGTGGCGGCCATTCCACGTCCAGGAGGGGCTTAGCGGAGGCTAAAGCAGAGTAAGGGTGGTCGCAGAACTCAAGACCTGGCCGGCAGCGAGTCTAAGAAATGCCTCGTTGGAATATTGTCAGGAATTTTTTGACACAGCTGGTAAATAAAATGCCAACATTCACCATCTGTAGAAAGTCAACACAAGGAGGCAAACGCGTCACATTTCTGGTGTAAGAGTCTGCATTCAAGACACGTGACCATTGTCTACATGTGGTGAGATGCGACCCTATAAGTAAAGAAGTTTAATTCTTTTTCTTCTTTTTCAGAGAAGAACGAATTAGAAAATAAAACAAGATTGGGTGGCACGGTGGTTAGCACTGGCGTCCCACAGCTAGGCAGACTTGGACGTTTTAATCCCGGCCAGGTAACTGGTATGCGTGTATTACAGGAGAGTCAGAAAGTCTTCAGACCCTATCATTTTCTTCCCACTTTATTACGTTGAAGCTTTCATATATTTATTCCCATCCACTCTAAAGGAGCCTGAGAGAACCTGCCAGGAATTAGAAGATCAAAGTTGTCAAACTTGGAGAGACTTCACCAAGAAGACCCACAGCTGGAGTTGCTGGCTGCCCGTGGGTTTCTCGGAGCACTGAATTAGGGGGGCCCTTAATGAATGAACGATTTTAGTTTGTAATGTTGAATAATTTTACAAACCTTTCGGAAAAACAGGCTTTCCCTTTATCACGATGGATTACTGGGTGCAGATTGATGGACAAAAATGGCGAATGTAGATATGTATTCAAAAGAAACAGGCACACTTCCTGAACCCCCTTTATGGTGCACGTCGATTAGTTCACACCAGTGAGAATCTGTAATTGTCACCCTTTGACCCTTTTCATTTTATTTATTAGGCTGCATTGCATTATGCCGCTTTGTCTCTTTTCTGTCGCTAATCCGAGAAGACCTGCTAGTAAAAATGTCACATAACAATAAGGGGGCGTTCCTTATGCAAATACACTTATTTTATTTCAAATGCAGTTTTTGGTGCCATTGTGATTTGACAGCAATATAACAATTACTCATAAAACGCTGCACATTAAAACAATTCATTTATATTAACAGCTAAAATACAGCTGCCGTCCCACCTGCACTTCAGGAGCGGTCGTCCAGCTGAAGCTAAACGTGGTCGACCCGACCAGCACTTTGATGGGAGACCAACCATTAAAAGCTTGGCTTGCTGCTGGATTAGGTGTTGGCGAAGCCGCATGTTTGCGCTCGTACGTTCACCACACATGAGTTGTTAGCTGGTGAAATGGTGACAGGGAGAGCTAATGAGAGACCGGGGGTGATTAGGGGCCACATTGATTAGGCTGAGGTGCTCAATTTAGCCTGGACATCGGGATATACCGCCCTCTTTACTAAGGATGCCCAGAGATATTTAATGACCTCAGCTTTACGCCTCATCTTTACCATTTTTACAGCACGATGTCCCCGTCACTGCACTCGGATGGGGGCATTAGGATCCACACACAGACCAGAGTAAGCGCCCCCTGCTGGCTACCGTCGCATCATCCAGATGGGTGCTGTCCGTTGGTGACGAGTGAAGCGCTTTGACTTGTTAGAAACGCGCTATATAAATGTAAAGATTTACGTAGTTTACGTGCATGTAGCTTTTAAAATCATTGCTTTAGCTTTTATTATATTACGGTTTTTTGACTGAAAATATACAGTTTAGTGTATTTTTACGGCATTTTCTTTTTCCTATTTTCCCCCAAATTTACATGAAATGGAGTTTTGAAAGTCAAAGAAGTCCTCCCATTGTCCACCTCACTGTCTGGCCATGCTTAGTCCGTGTGTCTGCGATTCTCTGCGCAAATGTAGACCTTTAAATGTTTGTAGGGAAACAAGCCAGTGTCCATCAGTGTCCAATTAGCAAGGATTTCACTTTGAACTGTCGTCATACCACACATAGAGATGACACGGTGACAAAATGCGCGAACTGAAAATGTCCCACAATGTAACGCAGGCCACTCCACGTACAATGTGACAGGAATTTGCGGACTTATGACGAACGAAGGCTTAGCTTGCTGTGATTACACCGTGCATTTTTATTCAGCATTACAGTGAATTCCTGTGAAATGCTGGCAATTTATTTATACAACCTGGGGTCTCTCCCTCTCTTATAGTCGAAAACAAGGTCCTTGCAAACTTAAACAATTCAGGCTGCCTTCATTTTCAGTCTGAGCCCCGTAACTGCGACATGAAGAGGTGACATTCAGCGCCAGCGGTCATCTTAGTGCAATAGAATCCCACTATAAGCAGGCGAATAAACCATTTAATTACAACTCATTTCAAAGGAAAACATTTTTAAGTGTTCTCTGCCCTATAATGACTCCATCTTTATTCACATAACACCGAACAATATGAAAATGGACAGAATTAGTTAAATAGTAACATTACTCATCAAAATGCACCCTGATAAGGAGTAGCCCGTATGTATAAAACTGCGCTATTCGGCTTTCTGAAGTCAGCGGGTCTCAGCTATCATACAATCGGTTAATCGGATGTATCAAAAGTCCTGTGCAACTAACTAAGCGCTTTTCTGTACAATATTCTAACACAAGATGCTGATATTATGCGTTCACTCGTGAATAGGCCACATGCAGTCCTTGGATACGCTGGTTTGAAGCAGATCGCCGCACAACTCCGTATTATAGCGTATTCATGAATGTTCAAATGTTGATTCATTCAAAGCTAAAAAGTGCCAGACATCCCGTCTGAACGCCTAAAATTAGTTCTACTTCAGCATACTGCGGATTTGAATGAATTTTCTCCAACAAAAGAAAAAACCCAAGTTCCTAATTACTTTTACTCACTCAAACGCCCCGTCCTGTCCTCTTCTTATCACGTTCTGAAAAGCGGCAACTCCATTGGCTGCAGAGCGAATCGCGCTCGAGTTCTCTGCAGTCTTCAGTTGGCTCCATCGGTTCACGGTCTTTTTTTGTTACATTATGAAAAGCGCTTAACGGCGTTCGGTGATTACTTTTGTGAACTTAATGATGATTTGCAATTGGACAAAACTGACTCTTTCTTAAAACACACACAGATATACAGTATTATGTCATGTGATCAGCTTACCTCAGATTTCTTGTCGTGTGTCACCTACCATTCTACCCAAACGATGCACAACGTTGCTGGTTTTTATTTATTTATTTTTTCCGTTTCCAACTACTCTCGTTTCACAACCTTCGCTCTTCAAATGGGGTCTGGGCGTCGTCAAAAACTTAAAAAAGGTAAACCTGGTCCCAAGGCCATAAAAGTTGAGAAACACTGCACAAAGATAAACGCCGTATTTCAGTTAGACAAGGACATTCTTATCCAAGAGTGGTTGATTTTAGTTGGGGGATTGGCGCAGAATTTGCTACATTTTCTGACACTGCGCGTTTGTTGATGTTCTCATTTAAACTTTATGCGCGCTGATGAAATCACAAACAGCAGCGCACTGGCTGATGGGAATTGTAGTCCCCACGCCAGCATTTGCACAAGGTTGCAGATAAGATGGGGTGGTGGTGTGGGGGTTAATAAATATTACATGACTTTCCTATAGGATCAGCTGCGCGAAATGTACTTCGCTCACAGCAGCAGCTCTTGCTAAACGCGTCGTCTTTGAGTTTCGCCGAACTTTCTTCCTTTCACTTCGCACCTTCAGACGGACTTTATTTGCATAAAGCAACACGCCCCATTTCTCCGTGAGCTCTCTGTCAGCGCTGTGGCGAAACGGGGGGCGTGGTGCGTAAAGGGTGGTCTTACGGTTTCGTTATACTTGCTGCGCGAAGTCTGTGCGCAGACCGCAAGCCAAAGCGCAGATCAGCGATCGAAACGCGTTCATACCTGCGGCGGTCCACTCTAATTTTCTCTTAGTAAGTGGCCGATTATGGTCAATGGGGCATACCTAACAATGTCAATAATGTCACAAGAGAGAAAGTGAGCCTGTGATGATGGAATAAAAGATATGCTCAGGTTACTTAACTACTGACGCAGGGTCGTACGATGGGAGAAAGTACAGTACAGTTTACTATTATTATTTAAATGTAAAATCCCACTTCATCCATCAATCGCTCATTATTAACCCTCCTTAATCCAATTCGGGACCAAAGGGCCAGAGAGACTATTGGATCAGCACTGAAACAAAACCTGGCTGGGATGCCAGTCCGCTACAATGCACTGAACCTGCCACATCCACTTTTTCAATGAAAGCAAACTGACACAAGAATTAATACTGGACATGATGCCCACTCATCAGCTACCTACTCTTTGGGTGACCAATCATTCCAAAACAGACATGGAAGTCTGAGTAACCGGAAGGCCCCACATGGACTCAGGGACAAAAATCAAACTCCACACATGGCCGAGGAATTGAAGAGTTGAGACAACAGTGTTAACTGCTGCACCACTAGACATCCTTTTGGCAAAAAGTTCAGCACCAGATGGGCGTAAATGAGATCTCAAACTGCAGGCCAGTGAAAGGTCTTCAACACTCACAAAAGGGAAGGATTTAACTCTCCATGAGGGTTAATAGATGAATAGGAAAGCTTTCTGTCACAAATGTTAGTTCAGACTGAAAACACGAGGAGCCGATGTCATTTCACATTTGTATCATATTGGTGCCATGACTATATAGATCACCTCACATCAGTTTATTTAATATAGTGCCTTTCTTATCTATCTATTTCATATAGTGCCTTTGCATTCCTCTCTTATGTAGGGTCTTTCAAGTCTAGCTGTTCATATCTATTTACGTTTTATAGAGTGGTGTCAGTAGTGGGATCTGAACTCTCAACCTTCAGGTTTGAAGTCCAAGGCCTGAACCACTAAGTCACACTGTCTATTTATCTATGTATTATAAAGTGCCTTACAAATGCACCCACCTATCTATTATATATCGCCCTTCATATGTATGTATTGTCTATGATATAGTGACATTTATACTGTCTACCTCACGTATATACTGCCTTTCATATCTATCTATTATATAGTGCCTTTCACACTCACATTTACTTATTTGGCTGCCATCTTTATCAATGGCAACTCACAACATTTGATTTACACTTGGTCACAGCTCTGTCATTTTTCTATTTGGAGCACAGGCAGGTGAAATGACTTGCTAAGGGAAACACAGTGGTGTCAGTAGTGGGATTTGAATCTACAACCTTAGAGTTTGAACTTAAAAGTATCTATCTATCTATCTATCTATCTATCTATCTATCTATCTATCTATCTATTATATAGCACCTTTCATCCATCATTCTATCTATTATATAGTGCCTTTCATCCATCTATCTATCTATCTATCTATCCTATAGTGCCTTTCACTTCTATCTATCTATCTATCTATCTATCTATCTATCCTATAGTGTATTTCATGTCTATTTATTTCATACAGTACATTTCACATCTATCCATCCATCTGTCTTTTATTACCTGTTGATCAGCATGCAGAAGTAAGAATTTCACAGCCCTCTGTATATGTGACGATAAGAACCCTGTAATCCTACAGTAATAGGCCTTTAGGCCACCACATGCCACCAGAAGAGCCCATGAGTACCGTAGCTTGGCATATGCCAGCCTCTGGAGAGACAGATTTCCAAGTCCTCGTTTGTTCACAGTATTGCCCTGACTTCCTGACCAGGAAATGCATTGCCCATGTCAGCTGTTTTGCCACCTCTAGCTTCCACATGATGTTAATTGAATTTTTGTTCTTTTTCAGGTTTGTGTCTAGTGATCCAAACTTGGCATACTCTTGCACCATAACATCTAAATGAATTAATATATAAGAATTTATTTTTCATGTATAGTGTAGTATTTTGTGTTTGGCAGAGAAAGAAACTACACAACTATATCATTTTTGACAGTAAAAACTGATGCAGAATAATAAACTGTGGAGACTAATGCCACTATAAATGCCAATGTGAAGAGTATCATCAGTCAAGTCAGTGACAGCGGTGAACAATAGAGTATGAAATTTGCAGAGTTTTAATAAAAGTTTTAACGTAAGCCTATCTGAGAGATGTTCAGACTGTGAATTAAATGCAGGCTTTTAGCAGCGCAGTCAAATCCAGGAGGCTCAGTCCTGTGGCCGTGTTGAATCTTTAAGTTTATTTTGTCACACAGGTATCTCCAATGCTACCTCAATTTGGAGATGATGATGATGATGATTATTATTGTTACTGTGTTATTATTATTCATATATTCAAAATGCTAAGGGTTGTGCTCGTCTGTCACAAACTGCTCGCACTAGAACCTTGATCTCAGTCTTTACCAAAGTCTTATGATGTGATACACGCTGGTGAAGCTCAAAATCTGCTTAGCAGCAACCTCCACAACGCTATGGGGGTTTGAGTCTTTCTTAATGGCAAACTGCTTGAGAGGGTGACATGGCAGAAAGGAAAAGAACAGCAGCGACATCTGCTTAGAGTGAAGCACATTGCTTTGTCAGCTCTTACAAGAGAATAAGAAGAAGAGCAGCGCCACCTGCTGAGTGCCAAGTATGGGATAGAGATTTCCTTTTCTTTTATGTAGTTAAATCGTGCCCTTACTTTTGTTTGCCAGAAACTTAAACGTGGTGGTCCGACGGGCTTCCCGACTATTTCTTGGGATCCCTCTGACTTATTCAGAATACAACAATCGATTGAAAGGAGCAATGTAAAATAATCTCAGCTGATTCACATCAAATGCACTTCAACTTCGTGAGCCAGGCACACGATCCAGTCTTCAGGACTGGGTAGCACACTTGAGGGTCTCTGTGACCTCAGAACTGTTCTGTAGTAGAAATATAAAATAAAGAGACTTTGATATATAAAATCAAAAGGAACAAAAATGTTAACATCATGGACTGAGGATGCCTACCCATGTGTGTGTTTGCCTTGTCATGGACTTGCGTTGTTCCTGCCGTGAGCCCAGTTCTTGCTGTGATAGGCGCCAGACCCCCCATGACCCTGCTAAGGATACAGCGGGTGGAGAAGATGGATGGATGACACAAAGTAACCTTCTCATATCCACATCAGGGTCGCAGTCAGCCATAGCCTGTCATTCTATTGTAGGACCCACCCACACAGCCACACAGCCAATTAAAAATCATCAATTAACCTAATTTAGACGTTTCTGGAATGTGGGATTAAAACCACACACCACCCAGAGATAAGTCCACCCAAGCGTAACGAGAACATGCAGTGATCACACAGACAGCGATCCGCCCAGGATTGTGAGGCAGCAGTGCCAATCACCACGTCATCCACCATGAGATTGTACTTCAGTGGAAAGGCGCTATATAAGAGGCTGAGCTCAGCACTCCACGCTCTAACACTGGCCGGCTGTGTAAACCTGAACAAGTCGCTTTACCTTTGAAGACAGGAATAGGCAAAAAAAACAACTGGTATTGTGCTAGTAAAGTGCTGAGAGAAGATAAGAGGATCATATGTGAGGGTAAGAGGACTTCTGAGGTGAACTTCACTACAGAAAGGAGCCAAACTAATAAATGGGCTCTTTAGTAAAATATAGCGCCCTAACCACTAGGGTACTTTAATTATCTGGCTAGATGCTCCCGTTGCATCCTAGTGTGACCCTGAGTGACTTACTTCATCTGTCACAGCTCACACGGCAGTAAAGTGGAACCGGTGGTCCTCTGGACTAGGACTGTATGGTGTGTTGGTACCGGAAAAAGAACCATCCATCCATCCATCCATTATCCAACCCACTGAATCTGCTGGAGCCAATCCCAGCCAACACAGGGCACAAGGCAGGAACCAATCCCGGGCAAGGTGCCAACCCAGCGCAGAGAAATAGAACCAAAAACAGAATTGAAATATAAAGCGGTACGCTACCAGCATTCCAGGATTTCCAGTACTGGAAGTGAACTTTGGTTTTCCTCTCCATTCAACCTCCACTTGACACTGATAAGCAACTTTTAACACAATCAGAACTTCACGGGACACCCTCACCCACCTTGCTTCAACAGGACTTCACTGGGCCCCCTTACCTCCATTGCTCCGAAACAATTGAGACTTCATGGGACCCCCTCAACCACACTGCATTAATGGGACTTCATGAACCCCCCCCACTTGCCCACACTGCATTAATGGGACTTCATAGGACCCCCTTGCTTCCATTTTTCTGACACAATCAGGACTTCACAGGACCACCCTGCCTCTATTGCTTCAATGGGACTTCACAGGACCCCCTCAGGACTTGATGGCTATGAAGTGGGAAGTCATATTTAGTGCGCAGCGTTGGTGCCGCATACTAGGGGGGCTGGACTGAGATGGGGGAGGATGGGTTTTTTCACTTTCCGTTATTTACTTCTGAGCCCTCCTGCCACTGAAATGGAGGTCCGAAAGCTGGTATTGATACCAAAGTCAACCCGACTCTGGTTTTGTTTCTTTTGATAAGCGTGCCCCATCCATGACTTATGCCCACCTTGTTCAAGTTCCAATCACAGCTTGAATGTGCTGGGCATTTGGCCTTTGCCAGTCTGGCACATCTATGATGTGCATCTGAGATGTGGAAGTAAAAAGTGGGAGATGTGAAGAAAACCCACCGTGACAGGGCCAGAGCATGCAGAGAGACCACTGGATCATAAACTGTGAGGAGCTGTGGGTTCATCTGTGGCTACTGATGATGTGTGACCCTGAGAGTGCCACTTCAGCTGCCCGGGCACCAAGTGGAAATACACAAGAAATGGAGCCAACCGTATCTCTTTGGATAAAAGCGTCAGCCTGACAACAAGTAACGGCAGGCCGAGCCGAAGTCCCTCCAGAGCCGCACCGTTGCTTGATGCGGATTTGCCTGAGAGACGACGATGGCCTCCTCGTCCAGCCTGGCAGAGCGGCAGCCGCATGGAGCCCATCAGGTCACAGGGAGTCCTAGCAGGCAGCAGCGTCTGAGGAAGCTGAGCAGCTAAACGGACGCATTAGCGCCACCCGTGCCGCCGCCGCCTTCACTCAGTTACTTTTAGTGGTTCCAGAGGTGGAGGGACGCCACTTTGAAATGCTTTTGTTTAAAGCTTCTTAGCCATAATGGCCTTAATGGTACGTCTGACGTTGGTGGGCACTTTTACTTGGGGTTGACTTTTAGATCCTGCCATTTGCTGGCAGCTTTAATGAGTTTTTAAATATTTTATTGATATCTCTTATGTAGGAGTGGCCACTGATTAGTAACATCCATCATTATTTCATATAGCTCCTTTTATAAAGCAGCATAATAATCAAATCCTTTTCTTATGACATAGTAACGGTCTAATATCTGCTTAGCGGCACGGTGGCGCAGTGGGTAGCGCTGTTTTCTCACAGTATGGAGACCCGACTGGGTTCACTTCCCGGGTCCTCCCTGTGTCCAGTTTGCATGTTCTCCTCGTGTCTGCGTGGGTTTCCATCCACAGTCCAAAGACATGCAGGTGAGGTGGATTGGCATTACTTAGTGTGTGCTTGGTGAGTGGGTGTGTTGTGTGTGTCCTGCGGTGGGTTGGGACCCTGCCCGGGATTGTTTCCTGCCTTGTGCCCTGTGTTGGCTGGGATTGGCTCCAGCAGACCCTGCTCCGTGACCCTGTGTTTGGATTCAGCGGGTTGGAAAATGGATGGATGGATGGAATATCTGCTTAATGCCAGCTCAAGATTACTGGGGTGCCAGAGTCTGTCCTGACAAATCCGAGGAGATGAGAGGGGCACCTCAGCAGCCCACAGCCACAGCAACGGAGACACAGGTTCACCCGACCCTTGGCGGGGTCCTGCCTATTAGACTGGACGTCTGAGTCATGTGGTTTACTGGACAGCCGTCTTTGTTGGAGTCCCAGTACCCCCAAAACCCACTACAGTGCAACTGGCTGTAGACTCTTTTGGCAAAGATTTGAGCTGCTGCCAACCTACTTGTGGCTCCAAGGCTGAGGCTCCAGGCTACAGAGAGTCATACTTGAACCTGAGCGCAATGTACAAAAAAATCATCGACCAGTTATACAGCACTGCTTATATATCACAACATACGAAACAAAATAATAATAACGATAAGCAGAGAAAATATACCCCTAAAGTCTTAAACTGTCCACCTCAGTAAAAGGATGAGTGTCTGTGTGTCAGTCTGGGCATTCGTCTCTGCCATGTCAACAGATGGTGCATCACAAGCATTTTTTGTCATAAAATGGATTTTGTTTGTCATTCCAATAGTTGGCACACCGCAAATGTTAACACTGCTTTACAAATCCCATACCAAGCTGCATATAACAGAGATGCATTTGGTATTCCCACAGATGGCGCATCACAAATTTTTTTAATAATAAAATAAATTGAAGTCTGTCATTCCAAAAGACAGCACATTTCAAATATTAACACTACTTTATGAATCCCACACCAAACAGCATATAACAGACACATATGTATTTCATGTATCATTCCAACAGGTGGCATATCACAAACCTTTCAAGTAATGGATTTTATTACTACAAGTAAATGTCTGCATATTTGTACTGTATATCTGTTCAGTTGCTATGTCTCTGTTGTTCCAACAGATGGTGCATCACAAACATTTACAGTAATAAAATGCATTGCACTTGCTATTCCAACAGATGGCCCATTGCAAATATTAATACTGCTTTTATGAATCCCATGCAAAATGGAAAATAACAGAGACGTAACTTTGCAATTTTCAATCCAGCGTTTGGCACATTGCAAACATTTGTACTAATGGAATTTATTACGATAAATAAGTGTCCATCCAGTTACTGTGTCTCTATAATTCCAATTGATTGCACAATTGTAGTAATAAAATGTATCTCCTTTGACATTCCAACAGAGGGCGCATCACAAACATTAACACAGCTTTTACAAATCCCATGCCAAATGACATATAACAAAGACATATGCACTGCACAGTGCACTGCAAATGTTAATGCCAAAGTCTGCTTTGAATTGTTAAGTTTCAACCTGTCACAGATGGGTAGTACAGCCAGGTGAAATATAATGTGGCTAAGCTTTAGGAAGATCTATAAACATATTATGTTCAATCCTCGAAACATGGAATAAAAATTATTTGGAAAATCAGAGAAACAGCAAGAGAGGATTAAATTAGCAAATATTATTGAACACAGAAAAAAATGTTTTCTCTCTCTCTCTCTCTTTATATATATATATATATGGTTATACATACTGTATATATCTGTACTAGTATATAAGAAAATGTATGTGGCACATTGTGAGAAAATACTGTATAAAGAAAAATATCAAAATAAGGAAACCCATAAACTGTTGTCCACTGGGACAAGTGTTCGACCAACCGACCAAAATCAAACAAAACAAATGTAAATCAAAAGAAATAAAAAAATGAATTGGGGACAATCGGCAATAACCCTATGTACATATATCTGGGGACTTTAGATTATTATTTTTATTATTATTATCCTTCCACCCTTCTGGCTCCTTTCTTTAGTTCATTCCTATAAGCTCTCCCTGCTGCATTTGATGGTTGATGTCTTTTTCTTTCTTTTTAAGTTGTCAGGGTTTGCACTTCGACTCCACGATTGTCTCCGATTGTCTCGGACTCTCGCGAGCGTTTGTGTGACGCGGCGCTTTCTTTTTTTCTTTTTTTTTTTTTTTGCCAGGTGCGCTTCCCGTTCATTTCCAGTCCAGCAGGTGTGCTTGAGCGTGCGCTTCTCATCTGTTTCAACTTTAAGGGCCCATCGACCCTCCTGATCTGCTTATCCATGGCAATCTGCAGTGCAACTGGCGCCCGTCTCAACAATCGCAGGACTCATTTTGACACACCAGTCCTCTTAACGTGCATATCTTTGGACTGTGGTTGGAAACTGCACATCCTTGAGAACTTTGAAGTCCTGTTTTTGGGGCCCTCCGTGGTGCTCTCTGACACTTGAACGAATTCTCAAATGTATTTCTTTCTTTCTTTATAGGGGATAAGACAGGGAGGTGGCCAGGGGGGAACTGACAGTTCCCTCGAACCTGGGTATGGCATCTCTCTGGCATCTTTGACAGCGGACAGGAGAATAGATAGAAGACACTATAAGACAGACAGATAGATAGATAGATAGATAGATAGATAGATAATGAAAGGCACTATATGATAGATAGATAGATAGATAGATAGATAGATAGATAGATAGATAGATAGATAGATAGATAGATAGATAGATAGATAGATAGATAGATAGGAAAGACACTATATGATAGATAGAGATGTAGCAAAGACACTATATAACAGATCGATAATATTTCCAAACAGGTGTCTGCGCCTTCTACGCTGATGGCTAAAATCGAATGGCATGCCGCTCGAGTTCTCCGCTGTGCTGATTATGCAGTAAATGTCGTTCTTTGGGCCACTTGCCAGATCGCAGTGTAAACGGTCGACGTTCAAACGGGACTCGTCCGTCCTTTCCAAAACGCGCCGCACACGCTGCATGACTGTGCCCGTCTTTCAGTCGACACTTGATGCACATTTTTGGATTCATATTAACGGAGCTGATGCTATTCAGGCGGATCTTCATGAGATCCGTTTAGTGAAGTGAAGGTGAGGTGAGGTGTGACCGCCACATTCTGATCCACTGTTGTCTGTTCCCACACCCCCAAAACAACATCAAGCCCCCACGATTTATTATGCCCAACATGCCAGGTCAGAGTGGTGTTTTAAATTTGCCAAAGTTTTAAATCTAAAAAAAAAAATTAAAGAGCAGATGGGAACAGCTACTGACAGAGTGAAGAAAAAAATTCTTGGACAGCACGTAAGCTTTACCAGTTAACAGGAAGCTTAAGGAACAACTGGTACACTGATCCTGGGCGCGGGATTAAGCTGAAGACCACTAGGGAAAGAAAAAAAAACGGAATGAACAGAATGCCTTAGTGCAGGTATTTACTGAAGGCGTCGCGGAAAGAGGATAAACCGCCTAGGAGGGCACAGGACCACCACACATCACCTCTCCCACATCCCGAGCGCTTAACTAGGCGACCAGACCCTCAAAGACCATCGGCGCATTCACCGCAGAGAGTAGCTGCCCTTTTAAAGAAGAAAAGAAAAAGCAAAGAACGCAAAACAGCGACGCCTGATCAGCGCAGATTAGCGTCCTGGAGTTCAGCTCGTCAGTGGGAAGGCAAAAAAAGGAGAGAAAACCCCGCATGGTCCGAATTTAAAAATATCTTATTTCTGTTACTCTGGATGGGCTATAAGTATGAGAAATAAAATCAAATAAGGAAAAAAAAGGCCATTTTATATGTTGAGTGAACTGGGATGGCATTTTAAAATCCATATAAAAAGTACCTTAAACAAAAAATAGTTTGGGATGACTGAATTAAAAAAATCATTTAAAAAATAAGGGCTGCGGGAATACGGAGAATATTCCGGCAACTTTAAGATTAAGGGCAGCAACCAACGCTGTAGGGGATTTCTTTTTTTTCGCAAGAGTACATTCACAGAAACTGTTTAAAGTGTTGGTGAAAACGAAAGAAAGCTGACACACGTGGAGAACTCGATAATTCCACACAGGCTGATATCAGGCCGGGATATGAAACACTCAAGTAGTAATATTAATAATAATAATAATAATACATGAAATGTAGGGAGCACGCGCGAGCGGACAAAACACCGCGTCAGTTGATGGCACTGTGAACGCGTAGGGTGTGCCGCACGGGACTGGCGGGTCTCTTGTGCGCGATGGGTGTGCCGCACGGGTGCTCATCGCAGAGATTTATGATTTTTATTTTATTTTATTTTATTTTATGCTTTGATAAATAATGGCTAACTAAAGTATTTAAAAATATACTTTTCATGTTCGACATGATTGTTATTTTCTAATGATTTCAAATTATTTGGATTAAATATTCATTATATGATAATGAGGGCATACCCGATGTTGAAAAACGTAACGAAGCTGATTCCTTCATTTAAAACAAATAGAGATATCATCTTAGTTAGGTTAGATGGAGCACACGATCATACAGACGTTGAACGACTTCCGATACTAGCCGGCACGACTTCATATAATCAGAACAACACGACCAATTATTTAAAATAACCAGGAATATCTCACGTTTCTAGAAAGCTATTGTGCACGTTAGCCAATTAATCCGTTAGTTAGTTAGTTAGTTTGTACGAAGACATTGATAATGCAGACGCTAAAAGACGTCAGATTTCAGTCAGTAAACCCTCAAATAATCAGCACTACATAGCCTATAACAATGCCCAAATATTTAAGATAACCAGAAATATATGACATTTCTAGAAAGTTATTGTGTAAGTTAGTTAGTAGAAACACGTAATAATGCGGACGCTAAAAAGACGTCAGTCTAATCAAAACAATAGCCACACGTTCTAAAGGGCGTTATGTGCTTAGTTAGTTAGTTAGTTAGTTAGTTAGTTAGTTAGTTAGTTAGTTAGTTAGTTAGTTAGTTAGTAATACAGACATCAGAAGACCTTCCTTTCTATCCGGTAAGACTCCATCTAATGAGAACAAGACCAAACTGTCCAATCAGCACTTTACAATCTCACTAAAGCATGAAACTCTTCAAAACATTACAGCGCTCGCACTGCGACTGACAGAAACGCCTCGAGAGCCTTTTTGTCTCATTATTATTATTATTATTATTATGAGTGAGGAGCTACCGTATGACGCAAACATAATGTTTGACAGCAGGTAGTCCACTGAGACCGGCCGACTGTCTCCGAGTCGCGCCCGCCGCAGCTTTTTGCGCATGCAGAACCAGCCAGGCTGTCACCGGCTGACATGATAAAGTTTCTACTGCTTAACGGTTTTCTTGAACATTCCCGGCCCACCGGCCGCGCCCGCACCTCTCCCGCGGCTCTGTCGCAGCGCAGTACGGCGGAGCCCCCCACCGGAGCACCTGAACGCTTCGGTAACCAAGGGCAACGTTTGGGGGGCTCCTCCTTCCTGGCGCCCGCAGCCCCTCTGAAGGGCGCACTTACTCGCTAGCGCATCAACTGCTTGACAGTAAAGAGCGAAGTGCGGCTCTTTTTCGTTTTCCAGCCGCTGTATTTCACCTTGTTTTTACTATTATGACAAAAATATTTACGGAGCGGTGACCCACCTGGCGAATGCGCTCCTGATTTGTCGGAGAGGTCCCGCCTCCTGGCGAAGAGGAGGAGGTGGGGGAAGCCATGTTCCTGAATCAGGCGCTGCCGCTCCTTGTGTCACTTTCTTCGGATTTCCGTTACATGCAGACTCGGTGAAGGAGAAAGAGAGAGAGAGCAAAAGAGGTGATCGGTGCCCCCGCTATACAGTCCTGCTCTGGGGCCTCCAACACGGAGCTGTGGCTGCAGCCCAGAGGAGTGGGAAGACGGAATGACCTTTGCTGAAGTGAATTAGCTCAGCTAGTGAAGGAGGGAGGGAGGCTGGGAGGAGGGAGAGAGAGAGCGCGCGCGGCGGTGATGGAGAGGACGATCCAGCTCAGTGTTTCGCTGCAGCCCGGCCTCGCATTGTGACGAGAGAGAGAGAGAGAGAGAGAGAGAGAGAGAGAGAGGAGAGAGAGAGAGCGCAACAGAGCGCGGATTATTCTAGCGGCAGGACTGCTGATGAGATCATGGACAAGCTCTCCCAAACAGGGACGGATCAGAGAGCGCAGGGTGGGACCACTGGAGTTTTCCCCCCTCAGCTGCGGCGCCCGGTGGGCCTGACCGGCACCAGCATCCACTCTCTTTCTCTTTCTCTCTATTACACATCCGTACACTTCTTCTGTCATACTTACTAATAGCACATTGAGCTGAGGTTTAAAAACAAGGAAATGAATCTTGGGAGTGGTTTGTGTTTACATAAACAAGTTGGGTCTCTTTTTACATTATATGGCGCCTTTCACTGCAGGTGCCAACACGCAGAAGTAACAAGACAGGCGGTGTGGCGAAGGCTTTGGACTTCAAATCCTGCGGTGGTGGGTTTCTAATTCAGCTCCCGACCCTGTGTGACCCTGAGCAGGTCACTTCGCCAGCCTGTTCTCAAGTTCGAAAGAAAAAAAAAAAAAAAGAAATGTAATAAATGGTGTCTCAGATGTTGTAAGTCGACAAGATAGCAAATAACGTCAGAACTCCAGTGACCACAAATGAAGAAACTCGCGTTAAATTAGACGAAGCAGATCTTTAATCGAGTCAGGTGATTACATGTATTCTACACAGCACCTTTATTACCTGACACCTTTGTCTGAGGCGATTTATTAAATTTGAGATGCAGCAGGTTGTATTTGTTTAGTTTGTCTAATTGAAGAACAGGCAGGTGAAGCGACATAGTCAGGGTGACACAGTGTCACTAATGGGACTTAAACCTCAGGTTTTATAGTCCAAAGCCTTAACCACTATGCCACACTAGCTATATATTATATAGTGCCTTTAAATCTATCTATCTATCTATCTATCTATCTATCTATATAGTGCCTTTAAATCTATCTATCTATCTATATAGTGCCTTTCACATCTATCTATCTATCTATCTATCAATCTATTATATAGTGCCTTTCACTCTAACTATCTCTCTATCTATCTATCTGAGCTTTTCATATCTCTCTGTTATGCAATTTCTTTCATTTGGACATCAAACCTCTGCAGCTGTGGGTTCAAATCCCACTACTGACACCACTGGGCTTTATGGCCGAGTGGTCAGGTGACTCATGGAAGCCCACTTGGATTCTTGAAGAACTCTCAGACTATTAGATTCTCTGGTCTGATGACACCACCATTAAACTGTTTGGTCTCAATCCTAGGCGTCACGTTATGATGACAACAGGCACCGCTCATCATCCGTGGTGGTGGCAGCATTAGAGACTGGGAGACTTGACAGGGTTGACAAAAAGATGAAGTGAGCAAAGTGCAGAGATGTCCATGGTGCAGACCTGCTCAGAGCGCTCTGGACGTCAGACTGGGTCAGAGGTTCACCTTCCATCGAGACAAAGCAGAGATAACACAGGAGGCGACTCTGTGAATGTCCTTGAGGGGTCCAGACTTGAACGCAATCCAACATCTCTGGAGAGACCTGGTACTAGCAGTCCACCGGTGGTCTGCATCCAGGCTGAGAGAGCTTGAAGGGGTCTGCAGAGGAGAATGGCACAATGTCCCCAAAAGCAGGTGTGTGAAGTTGGTCACGTCAGACCCAAGAAGACTCCAAGCTGGAATCTCCGCCAGGGGTCTTCAACTAAGTACAAAGTAAAGGTTTGAACACCTGAGTCAGTGGGGTGTTTCAGTTTTTTATTTTTAATAGAATTGTAAATATTTCTTGAACGCTGTTCCCACTTTGTCATTCTGGGGTATTTGTGTGTTGGTTGATGATAGAAAAAACAAAAGAATTTTAAAGATTTTCTGCTGTGTAAGAAGTGAGGGGTCTGGAGGTGCTCTGAACCTTTAAAGGCTTGGCGTATCACACACACACACACTCACACACACACACACACACACATCAACTTATGAAGACATAAAGCTTTTAAAGCCTCACAGGTTCTCCTAATGGCCGTCATATAAACTAATGGAATGCACTGCAGAGCTGGCAGTGGAGGAGCCACCCTGAGGTTTAACACTTGGCAGGTCGTCACCGTGTCTTCTCCAAGGCCAGGAGTGGTGACATTCTGTTCACAGCTGAATTATGATGACGTCCGTGTGTGTCAAACTGGGAGCCAATCACAGTTCAAGTTATTCAAGACCCACACCCGCTCAAACCCACTGGCATGTGGGATGCCCACCTCCAGACACTTTGCCCCCCCCTCACTAGACTCCCACAAGCCAAGCCACAAAACAGAAATAAAAAATTTTGTATATTTTAGGCGAATCAAGACTGTGAGAAAGTGACATGTCACACTGAGTGTCATCATAAATTACCTGGTGCCCATTAATGAGTTGGCGAGAAAATACTGAGGCAGCCTGCAGATGACCCTGAAGGTGGGCGGGGCTGGATGCATGATTGACAAACAGGTAAGAATGGAATCCCTGCTCCAGTTAGATTCGTAGAAAGCCATTAGTACTGATGTATTGAGTTGTTCAGCCTGGTATTGGGGCGAGCCTGTGCCAGTGCAACTGAAAGGATCGGGGGGGCACATGGGACCAGTGGGAGATTGGCACGCACTTTAAAGTGGTCTTTGACAGATAACGATGATGATCATGCCAAGGATGTGTATGGCCAGGGCTTACTAGGGGGCAGTATCGGGGGGTCACTAACTCAAGGGGGGTCTCAAAAAGTCATTTTCACAGTGAATTTGCTGTTTGCAGGTCACCTTAGCTGTTGAATTATTTCCTGAAAATTCGTCTGGCAGCCACCTTAGGCATGTCTTTTTTTTTCTCAGCGTCCCTTGATGCTTTGCAAGACTGGGGTGGGGGGGCTGGGGTTTCCAAAGGTCAGTCCAGGAAGAGCTACAAGACAGCAGACCCCAACAATGACACAAGTCCCTTGTGTGACATCAGGACACGTGGATTGGGGTCTGCTATTGGGATTTGGTTTATTGTACTTATTCAGAGTTACAATCTAATATATAAATAAAATAAACCGCTACGGTCTGTGTGTGTGTGTGGATGGTCCCTACAAGCAATCTGATTGGTGACACAACATTCGAGGAAGTACGAGTGTGAGGCGCACAAGGAGGGGTAAAGGCGCACGAGGCACAGGGACAGTGTCACCGCCAGAAACGGGGAGTGTGACACCGGACAGGAGGCGTGAAGGGCGCCCTGAAAATAACGACAGAGTCGGAACTGTCTGTGAGTGTGTGTGTGTGTGTGTGTGTGATTGTGTGTCTGTGAGTGTGTGTGTGAGTGTGTGCGTGTGAGTGTGTGTGTCTGTGAGTGTGTGTGTGTGTGTGTGTGTGTCTGTGATTGTGTGTCTGTGAGTGTGTGTGTGTGTGTGTGTGTGTGTGTGTGTCTGTGAGTGTCTGTGAGTGTGTGTGTGTGTGTGTGTGTGAGTGTGTGTGAGTGTCTGTGAGTGTCTGTGAGTGGTGTGTGTGTGTCTGTGAGTGTCTGTGAGTGTGTGTGAGTGTGTGTGTGTGTGTGTGAGTGTGTGTGAGTGTGTGTCTGTGAGTGTGTGTGTCTGTGATGTGTGGTGTCTGTGAGTGTGTGTGTGTGTCTGTGAGTGTCTGTGAGTGTGTGTGTCTGTGAGTGTGTGTGTGTGATGTGTGTGTGTGTGTGAGTGTCTGTGAGTGTGTGTGTGTGTCTGTGAGTGTCTGTGTGTGTCTGTGTCTGTGAGTGTGTGTGTGTGTCTGTGAGTGTGTGTGTGTGTGTGTGTGTGTGTGTGTGTGTGTGTGTGTGTGTGTGTGTGTGTGTGTGTGTGTGTGTGTGAGTGGTGTGTGTGTGTGGTGTGTGTGTGTGTGTGTGTGTGTGTGTGTGTGTGTGTGTGTGTGTGAGTGTGTGTGTCTGTGTGTGTGTGTGTGTGTGTGTCTGTGTGTGTGTGTGTGTGTGTGTGTGTGTGTGAGTGTTTGTGTGTGTCTGTGAGTGTCTGTGTGTGTGTGTCTGTGAGTGTGTGTGTGTGTGTGTGTGTCTGTGAGTGTGTGTGTGTGTGTGTGTGAGTGTCTGTGTCTGTGTGTGTGTGTCTTTGTGTGTGTGTGTCTGTGATTGTGTGTCTGTGGTGTGTGTGTGTGTCTGTGAGTGTCTGTGTGTGTGTGTCTCTGTGTGTGTCTGTGTGTGTGTGTGTGTGTGTGTGTGTGTGTGTGTGTGTGTGTGATTGTGTGTCTGTGAGTGTGTGTCTGTGAGTGTGTGTGTGTGTCTGTGAGTGTCTGTGTGTGTGTCTGTGAGTGTCTGTGTGTGTGTCTGTGAGTGTGTGTCTGTGAGTGTGTGTGTGTGAGTCTGTGAGTGTTTGTGTGTGTGTGAGTGTGTGTGTCTGTGTGTGTGTCTGTGATTGTCTGTGAGTGTGTGTGTGTCTTTGAGTGTGTGTGTCTGTGATTGTGTGTCTGTGAGTGTGTGTGTGTGTGTGTGTGACCGGCCCCTCTGAACAGTTTGGCTTTAGTGATCTGATTGCCAGTCAAAGTGCAGAGGAGGAGAGGCTGAGATACACAAGGAGGAGTAAAGGCAGAGGAGGCCCCCTGAGAGTCGTCTTCAGAGATGAGAAGCGTTCACTAAAGTATGAAGGTAGCAGGGGGTCCAACTCCCACTGACGGTAGACAAAAAGCAGACAAGAGGCAAGCAGCGCACCTCGAGGTGACAGAGTCTGGGAAGTGGGCTTTACGGGACTCATCCGAGGAGAAGAGTGCCAGGCAGGAGAGGCTCAGACACACGAGGACACCAGGGAAGGGCACTGCAGGTACCCGTAGGGCAAGACGTAGCACACATTCATAAATGTATTTTATTATCTGTCTTGGGCAGGTCACGTGGCTACTATATATTTCTAGTATAAATTCTAAATATATAAAATCCAAATCTGAATATTCATCATGTAAAAGTAAGAACAGGACAAGGGTGGGGCTTTTGGGGCACTTTGCGGCCCACCCCATGTAACTCTCAACAATAAATAAAATCAAAGAACACGCCAAATCGAGTCGTCCCGACTTCGGCCGAACGGACACCAATTAGGACAGCGACTCCTCCGTGTTTAAGGTATTCTGGGAGGAAGAGGCGGGTCCAGGTGACGTCAGGTGTCAGGGGGAGGAGGAGGGGGAAGTGCACAGCGCCACCTCCTGTCTCGGTGGAGAGTTACTGTGAGCCAGGCTGTCTGCCATGCGCACACCTGTGACACTTTCATGATATATTTAGTCTTTCTTTGGCTCTGTCTTCACAAAGGACGTATCTGTTCAGACACTGACTTTATATATTCAGGAATGACTGTCAATATTTTAAACTCATTGACTTTATATATTGGGATGCTGCCTTTAAATATTCCGACTTTGAAATTCAGAGAATCAATATGTCTGCTTGTTTGAATCCCATTTTACATTTAAGTGTGTATATATATATAAACATGTCATTTAAACTAATAACATGTGAGGTGACCACCAGCAGGCCCCAGTTTAATGCCAGCAGCTGGCTAGGAGTCACTCATGGCTGCTGTAAACACAAACGAACGCACAGTTCCTGAATATTCTGACTCACACGCCGACCGCATCCTTCTGGTGCCCATTGTTAGGGGTCTTCAAACACTAAGTCCCAGAAGGCGCGGGGCTTGGTGACAGCAAACCAGAAGTGATGACATTCATCCTCCAGCTGACATCCCTTTGAACTGTCGACCAAAAGGAGATGCTGCCTCAACAAGAGAGTCCCTTCTGGTCCCGGTGGTGGTCCAGGGTCCTGAGGACCGTCGTCTGTCTGATGTCTCATATTTGCACATAAAAATGTTAAAAACAACAAAAGCCAAACAAGCCTGAACTCACCTTACCTGTAAACCCTTTGCAGAGGCCCCGCCTCCCTCAGGCAGCGCGCCATTGGCCGTCAGATCAAGGGGTGAAGATGCGATGTTTAGCAGACGTACAAACTGCTCCAGGACAGACATCGCGCAGTCGTGTAGTCTGACATCCCCAGAGATTTCTAGTCGTGTAATCTGACAAAGAGTTCAGCAGCAGTACCTGTAGGCTTCAAGTCTGACACCCCCTCAAACCAGAAGTCATGTGATGTGACAACGACGGCTCTGGAATTACTCAACGGCCAAAAAAATTAATAAAACTATTCACAAGAAAAGAAAACCCAAAGGATAGCCTGTCTAGGTATTGGGGTTGGATCAAAGCCAAATCAATTAATCCATCAATTAACTAAACGACACTTTATATAGTGACTTTCACAGCAAGCTCCGTCCTCCAATTTAACAAAGAAAGCAAACCAAATGAAATGTTCATCATAAAGCTCAAAAACAGGAAGGTAGTATAACCTGGCAGATACCTTGCTATCAACTTCTAATCCATCTTTATTTTATATAGTGCCTTTCACAGCTAGTGCCACCCACTCCCCTATGCAAACCAAATAAAAGGTTCAATAGAAAATTATTCAAAGGCAATAAAACCCTGTAAATGTACTGACATCAAATCTAAATCCAGTTTTATTTTATATAGTGCCTTTCACAGCTAGCATCCTAAAAAGTAGTATAAAAAATTGTTCACAAGAAAGAAGTCATTCAAACGCAAAACTCAAAAGGTGGCACGTTTAGGTCTTAGGGTCAAATCCAAATGAATGAATCAGTCAGTCTTTATTTTGTCAGGCATGCGCCTCAGTGGGTCTCGGCTCAGGTATGCAGTTCCACTCTAGAGCGAGCGGGGGCGCTATCGCAAAGCTTGTCACCCGTTTGTTCCTCCACAGAGAGAGAGAGAGAGAGAGAGAGAGAGAGAGAGAGTTTGGGAGCGGGCACCGATACAGCACGTGACTGCTCCACTGCTCCGAGAAAACGCCCACTCTGGGCAACTGACTCCGCCCCTTTCGGTCCAGTTGCTATAAATCCGCGCATCTCCCGGAGGGAGGAGTCTCACTTTGAGTCGCGCTAATCTGGAAGGCGGAGCTTCATGAAACGCGAGGACACGCCCAGCAAGGAGAACGTTAGCAAGACAACAACCGGCTGTGTTTTCTGTTATGCAGCGCCATCGTGCGTTTATTTTGTTTCTGTTTTAAGAATTAAACGGGACACCCCGGGTGGTGTCCCAACATTTCATCCTTGAACCCAGGTTTCACTACCACAGTTTAATATAGCGTCTTTATCAGCATGCACGTTCGAAATGTAACCGAAAAAGCTAACGTGGGGAAACGGTGCCCATTAAATTATTCAAGGGCAAGTCTCTGAAGACAGTCTGTAAATGAGAATACATCGAATTTAAATCAATCTTTACTTTTTATAGTGCCTTTCACAGCAAGTACTATCAAGGGATGCTTTATAAGGTAAATAAAACAAAGAGGCTGAGTAAAGAGTAAGTCAAAGATGGGACTGCAGACAGAGAGAGTGTAAATCAATGCATTTTTCATTAATATAGCGCCTTTCACATCTCGTCATAGAGGCTCACATATTGACATCAGGTGATCAGGCGGGCTGACTTGCTTGTAGTCACCCCCCAGATCTGACCGTGTGGCTTGGAGACCCAACTGCCTCATTGCTGTGCCACGTCCGGTTAAAGGGAGGGCATCCGCCTTCAGGCTGGCACAGTGCATAGTGATGGTCTGCTACGTGTCCTGGCAGCAGCGGATGGACAGCAGGAAATACCCCAAATCTGCCTCAAGTGAGTTTTAGTGTCCGGCCTTGCGCCTGCACTGTTGGGATCGGCTTCGGTCCCATGCGACCCTCAAGTCGATTTGGCGCGTTGGAGAAGGCCCAGCCCAGTCCAGCAGTCCAAGGGGCCTCGTAAACATCTGCCCACCCACGCAGCACGGCATTGCCAGCGGAACTCGAGCCGAGTGCCCGTCAGAGCAAAGCAGATGGCCCGCTATGTCACCTCAGAGCACCGCAGCCCCGCCGGAAACCGAGGAAGTGACGACCCCGGCGCTCTGGGGGGCTTCATCCTTCTCAAGAATTTAAATGTTCGCTGTCTGAGCGGCGGTCACTCCGAACTCTCTGTGCCGAATGGGAGCGCCGACTGCGAGAGAGCAGAAATGAAGACAAAATCATGAATATCGCACATTTGGGATTCGATGTTATATAGCGCCTTTAATAGCGGAATCACTTGTCACAGAGCGCTCAGGGTGGGCTTCTGAATTCTGCAAACTGTGATAAGATGTTATATAGCGCCTTTCGTAGGAACACTACCTAATATGACGCACTCATCATCTGCTAAATATAGCATATTTGTGATACGTTGTTATACGTTTCACAGTAAAGTCACTCAAGGGTAAATTCATCCTGAAGCGTGCAATTCATCTATTTGTTATATAGCGCCTTTCATATTAAAATCACTTATCACAGAGCACTCAGGGTGAGTTAGTCCATGCATCTTTCACTTGTTAAATAGCCTCTTTAATAATAAAATCACTCATCGCTGAACATCCGTGCATGCTTCTGAATTCTGGAATTTGTGAATTATATTATACATCACTGCGGTGGGCTGGCGCCCTGCCCGGAGTTTGTTTCCTGCCTTGCGCCCCGTGCTGGCTGGGATTGGCTCCAGCAGACCCCCGTGACCCTGTAGTTAGGATATAGCGGGTTGGATGATGGATGGATGGATGGATTATACATCATACAAAGGTGCGTGGTTGTTATATAGCGCCTTTTGCAGTGATATCACTTTACGAAGCCTTCAAAGTAGGTTCATCCATGCCATTTTCTAATTCTGAATAGTGCAAATTAGCTTACTTGTTGTATAGCGCCTTTCACGGTAAAATCGCTTATGACAGAGCCCTCGGTGCAGGTTCATCCATGCATTTCTCTAAATTCTGCATATAGTACAATAGTGATAAGTTGTTATATAGCGCCTTTCGTAGGAAAATCACTTTACATGACACACTCTCGGTTCATCCCTGCATCTTTCTAAACTGTACAAATCGCTCAAATGTGTTTAGTTGTTATATAGCGCCTTTTGCTGTAAAATTACTTCACGCAAAGCACTCAGAGTGGGTTTATCCGTGCATTTTTTTTCAAACCATTGAAATCGTACAAACGTGACGAGCTGTTATATAGCGCCTTTCATAATACAATCCATCCATCCATTATCCAACCCGCTATATCCTAACTACAGAGTCACGGGGGTCTGCTGGAGCCAATCCCAGCCAACACAGGACACAAGGCAGGAAACAAACCCCGGGCAGGGCGCCAGCGCACCGCAGTCATTATACAATCACTTCTCCCAAAGCACTCTTTGGCATCCGTGCGTTTTCTATTCTTCCCAGTACAACTGAAGGCCGTGAGCGTACTGGATCTGTACCAGAGGAAGAAGAAGAAGAAGAAGATCATCTGTGATCACAAACGTACAATGAGAAGCTGCCGACACCTGAGGAGCGCTGGACTCGGGCGAAGATGAAGAAAGGCGAACAAGACAAGAGCGTCCATAGCGCCCTTCCAGATTCAGGTCTGATGAATGTTTTAGTCTTAGAGGGAAAAAAGTCTAAGAGAAAACTGAGCATTTCATATTAGCTAGGAAGGATTGCAATATAGCGCCTTTCACATGGTGACTTACAATACTAGTGTTCTTCGGTTTACTAAGAAGTGTAATTTACACCGACTTTGTCTGCTTACACTCAATCAGAGTTCAGGGCATTTGTAAGTGCAAAAAAAAATAAAAATATATATATATATATATATATATATATATATATATATATATATATATATATATATATATATATCAGACTCTGAATTACGTTCCTAGTATTAATAAATAAATTAATAAACTAAAAATACGCCAAAGGAACTCTTTTGACATCAGCGCTCCATCTAGCGGTGACTTTGAAAAATTACAAGACGTCTTTAACGATAATGAAGCGGGTCGGCGTCAGGACAAATTCAGCCAGGTTAGTGGGTGTGGGGATGGGGATGGGGAGGGGGCGCTGTGTTTAAATGTGTGTGTGTTTTTGTGAGAGTGTGTGTGTGTGTGTGTGATTAAAAGGCAGATAAAGTCCACGTTAATTTCGATTCCCAGCAAACATGTCCGAAAGTGCGGAAGCAACAAATACAACAAACAGAACTTCATCCTGCACAAAGCCGCAGGGCGTGGCTCTAACAAGGTGGCACCGGGGGGTTTAGCTTTTCGTTCGTTTGTCTTTTTATTCTTTCGATCGAATGACTTTCTGTCTTGCTGGGTCTGTCAGAACCAAAACGTTGCATTCTGAGTTCTCGTTGTATTTTTGACGTAAGTGGGTGAAACCCGACCGCAGGTTTAATAAAACTCTCGTCTCAGGCACACTAGTAGGGCTTTAATCCCAATATGGAGGATGGTGGTCTTCACTGGCAGTTGGTATTTGTGGCCGCGCCCCTCCAGTGCCCGTTAAGTGCTTTCAAAAACAGAAAGCTAAGTTTTGAGTTCGCCGGTATGTAGAAACCACCATTTATGCCAAACAAAAGGGGCTGCAAAGCAGTGCCAAAGAGCCCAGGGGCACACCGTGATATAGCGCCTTGACAGAGGAGAATCCGGGGAGTTGCCAATCAGCCGGGAGCTTCATCGACAGATGCAGAAATGAGGAGCGACAGCCATGAGACCCCGCAGGCTCTGCCGCCAACAAGCACCGCTGTGCCCTCTGGTGGCCAAAGAGCTGAAGTGTAAGAAGCAGGACCCTCAGCCGAGGGGCAGGTGTGACTCTGAGGGGAGAAGACGGAAGGAGGTCACGTGAGTCTGGTGTACTGTACACGCCATTTAAAACTGTGACAGTGACAGGGGCTCACTATGCATAGGACTCGGAATCAGACACCTTAACTGCAAAGGCGCTATATAACTAAAATATATGAATATTATTATAGTGTATAAACACGTAAACAGGGCCGATGTGCCGGTTAATGACTTGGGATGGCGTCCAGTGTGGTAAGATGCTATATAACTATATTATACATACACTGCTCAAAAAATGAAGGGAGCACATAAATCACACCTCAGATCTTTACTCAGTAATTCTGTGGAAGTCGCTGAGAACAAAACGAAGTAACAACAAAACCAAAATCGCCCACCCATTGAGCGCTGACTCGACATCACACGACAATCAGAGTCACAAACTGAAATCCCAGGCTGGTCCAACTTGCGGGTATGGACCCCCGACGACGTCTGGGCCTGCTCCTGATGAGATGGAGGATGGTGTCCCCGGGGGTCTCCTCCCAGACCTGATCAGGGCACCAGCGAGCTTCTGGACAGTCTGTGGCACTACTTGGTGGCATCAGACACACTGATACGTAACGGCCCAGAGGTTCTCATGTGCGGGCCACTCAATGGCATCAATGCCTTCATCACCCAGGAACTGCCTACACACTTTGCCCACGTGAGTGCTTGGCATTGTCCTGCACCAGGAGGAACTCGGGGCCCACTGCACCAGCACAAGGTCTGACGATGGCACCGAGGAGTTCATCCCATAGTCAGAGTACTGTCACCTGGCATGTGGAGGTCTGTGTGCCCCTCCAAGGATTTGCCTCCTCAGACCATCATTTGCAGGCTGCCTAACATTCACCACGGTGTCCCCAGACTCTGTCACATCTGTCACGTGTGCTCTCATCTGTGAGGAGAATGGCAGAGCTGCTGATTGTGGTCTTCTCTTGTGAATGCCAATTGAGCCGTACAGTGATGGGCCGTGAGCACAGTACCCACTAGAGCACGTCGGGCCCTCATGCCATCCTCATGGAGTCTTGTTTCTGACAGTTTGGTCTCAGACATGCACACCAGAAGCCAGTTGGGGGTCATTTTGTAGGCTCTGGCAGTGCCCCCCTCCTGTTGCCCTTCACACAGTGGAGTAGATGCCAGTCCTGCTGATGCCCAGCTCTCCTCGTGTAACGGCCCCTCTCCTGGTAGACACCGAGACTGTGCTGGGAGACACGGCAAACCTTATGATGGCACATACGGGTGTGCCATCCTGGAGGAGCAGGACAACCTGTGCCACCTCATGATTCCAGTGGTGACAAGGACACAACAGACAGCTGTCAATTCCTTTTTGGGGGTTGTTTTGCTGTGTCCTCTCCAAGTCACCTGTTGTCACTTTTCTTTGCACCAAAGCAGGTGACGCTGATGCCCAATTGCTTGTGCATCTCAACTGGGCACATTGATACCCCTGAAGCTTCACTGGGGTGATTAGGTGCCCCCTTCATTTTTTTTTAGCAGTACACTCTGTGTATATCTGAATATTTAAATATAAAATCCTGAGGTTACTGGTTTGGCACCCATGATGCCTCACTTCCCATGACAGGCCTTACTGGGTATAAGTATGGAAGCAGTTGTGCTGCACCTGTAAGTGACATTAGATTGTGCTGCATGTGGAAAGGCGCTATATCAGATCAGAAGGCTGGCATCTCACTTTGTGTTCCAAGGACAGGGCAACTCGCTCTCTGGGGCTCACATTCTGTGACTCTGTGCATTTCTGTCACTTGGCACAGTCTTCAGTTTGGAAAGGCACTATATAAGAGTGACGAGGCTGCAGGTTTGGTCACCGTCGATGACTGTCCACGTGAGTCAGAATCAAGCAAAGCACCTGCCAAACGTCACCTAGCGCCTCGGTATGGAATCAGTGGCACCCCACCTGTTAATGTCCTACGATGGTGGGCAGCATGGCGAGGGCACATTTGAACAATCCTCTCCACTTCTTTCCTCTGAAATAACATCAAGTTGGGTTTTGTTGGTCCCTAAACAGTAATAATAATCAGAATTCTAATTCTTTACATTCAAATTGTGTTTTTCTTGCTACTCAAAGCTCTTTACACAGTGGGTGAGGGGGAGCCACTTGAACCACCACTAATATGTGGCATCCAGCAGCCATGTTTGTGCCAGTCCACTCACCACACGTGATAAGAGAGGGGACCAGTTACAGACAGTGGGTGTTAAGGGCGCCGTAGTGGGCAGTTTAGCCTGGGCATCGGGATAGCCCCTGCTCTTTATGAGATGCCCAGGGAGACCACAGCGAGTCTGAAGGACGGCGCCATTTTTACAGTACATGGGTATTGGGATCCACACACAGACCCCAGGGTTAGCGCCCCCTGCTGGCCTCGCCACCACCTCTTACAGCTGCAGCCCAAACTCGTCCTCTGGGGTCTCCCATGCAAGTGCTGGACGGGCCTGAATGGGCCGAGCTTCAGGTGGACGACCTGCTCTGAAGTGCAGGTGGGATGGCTGCTGCTGAAGTCCTGCTGCCCACCACACACCACCTGGTCGCTTATTCCAAGCGTCTGTGCTTCTCTGTGGAAAGAAAACCTTCCTGGTGTTTGTGAAATTTATGCTTACCAAGTTCCCAGCGGTTTCCCCGTGTTCTTGATGACCTCATTTTAATGTCACCATTGCGATCGATTTGTGATATGAGTAGTGGGGGACCCAACTCCTACCAGTCCACCTCCACAACCCCCTGAATTTTACATACGCGTCTAACCCTAAAAATGAATGAAACAACAGCGAATCCCTGCTGTGCTGGGCCATCTAAACTGAACCGCGGAATTTTTCCATCCTTTGATTTTAAGGGCCCCATGGGTTGGCAAATCTCATGAACGATAAAGAAATAAGAAATGTGCAGGTAGCCAAGAGAGTGTGACAGAGGGCGGGGTCATGCACGCTTCAAACAAAGAGGTGTGAAGGTGTGGGCGTGGCCAGCTGGAAACAAGATGGGGGCGTGGACAGCATGCAACAAAACCTTGTAATGAGGTCAGACTCCACCCACCACACAGCTCTGAAGTTCACCCCGCCCACACCGAGCTGCCCAGTCCTCCTGTGGGATGCATGAAGATCATCACAAATGGCGTGACGGCCCTCTAAGTCACCTAAGGCTCCTCTTTGACCACAGAGATGTCTGCTCTCCTCTGCCTTTCAAAAAAACAGCTGCCGCTCAGTGGAGCTCAAAACCAAACTAATGGACTGCAGTTATCCACGAGTGCCCACTTCGAATGAAGCCCCCCAGCCCATTGGGATTGTGAACCACGGGACTCGCATGGGACAAACTCCACAAATCACGTGCTCAAAAATGAAAACGGAGCAGGTTGACCTCTGGAATGGAAACACTTCTCTGAAGCCCAAGCGTCTTTGTTCCTCCACACGTCTGTGCCAAATGTGAAGTGGAAAGTTGTTGAAATGCCAGAGCGGTGCACGGAGTTCAAAGAAGTAAACAAATTCCACTTGTGCCCCGAGACCTCGAGAGCCTGGACCCTTATTTGGGGTTTGTTTGGCTCTTTGGACGGGATGCAGATGGGAAAACACTGAGCAGCACACGAGGCGCCTGTGCAGGGCTCACGTTTGAAATTAGGAAATGGAAGCTCACACGGCCCCTCTTACCGGGCACCTCGTGAAGGTAAAAAGAAAGGGAAAAGCAAAGAAGGACGTGTCACCAAGAAAGGGGCGTGGCAAAGGTGACAATAGACACAGGATGGAAGAAACGTCCTTCACTTCCTGTTTAGTTTGAGAGCGATGTGGTCAATGCAGGCTCTCGGGACCACCCTGAAGGAGCCCAGCACCTCACCTCCAGTACAAACAGACAGACAGACAGGTGAATAAGAAAAGCAACATACGATACATAAAGATAGTGCATTACATATCTACAGTACCTTAAGTATGTCATTTCATTTATAATCCCCTCACTCATCTCCTTAGCCATATTATATTTACATGGACCCCGAGGGTGGAGGGTGTTCGCCGGCCGGCAGATTCTGTTCTTTATATTACTGACGTGTAAAACTCAAAGTGACAGAAAAATAAAAGTAAATCCTCACAGTTTCTTACACAAGTCCTTACAGTGTCCTGAAGAGGGCGCTATTCAAATAGAGGCCTGGCACCTGTCCCACTTAGGGTGCCCCTTAAGCATTACTTGGGTAAAAGGCTGTAAACCCTCCTCTACTACACACCACATAACATTGAATTTGGGTGCCACGCTAGAAGCGGACGTATTGAGGGCACCAATTTAACAAGCGGTTTAAATGAGGGGTAAGGGGTGGAATGGGGTAGCTTTTGTGTATATCTGTCCATAGTGCATACTGCATCCAGCATGTACAGCCTTTTCAAATAAATAAATTATATATATATATATATATATATATATATATATATATATATATATATATATATATATATATATATATATATATATATATATATGTAGTTGGCAGGAGTTGGCAGGAATGGATGGATAGATAGATATGTGAAAGGCACTATATAATATGGATCTGCATAATTAGATCTGGACCACCCTGTATAAATGTGGCTCTTTACAAAAGCTCTTTAAACAAATAATTACATTAATATGGTATATAAACAAACTCACACATCACTTATATTCATATCTGCCCATACTACATGTTGTATCTTCCATATAGAGCTTTTCATATATATATATATATATATATATATATATATACACATATATATATATATATATACACACACATATATATACACACACAGACGAGGTGTGGCAGAAAAGTAATGAGACTGATTTTTTATTTACCAAAGTTTTTCTTTTTTTCAAACATCAATGTTATCCCCTTCAAAACAATTCAGTTACACACCGATGGAGACGTTCCCACTGTTGGTAGCAGCACTGGAAGTCTTCAACCGGTATGGTCTTCAGCATGTCCGTTACACTCTTTTGGATGTTTTCTAAAGTCCCCAAATTACGTCCTTTGAGGACATTTTTCAGTTTAGGAAAAAGGAAAAAGTCACACGGACTGAGGTCAGGTGAATAAGAGGGCTGTGGAACTACAGGAATGCCTTTTGAGGTCAATAATTCTGCTATGGAGAGGGCAGTGTGACATGGGGCGTTGTCATGATGGAGCATCCATTTGTCTGCAATGTCTGGTCTCATGCAAATGATCCTTTTTCTGAGCCTTTCAAGGACATCTTTATAAAAATTCTCCAAGCTTAACACAAAATTTAATGGCACAACGTTGCTCCAAATTCCGCTGTTCCATTTTGCGAGACGCACAACCAAAAACACAACTTCGCTAATAGCAGTCACAAAAATCACGTAGTTAACGTAAGGAGTTGAAACTCGCACTGAGCTATGGGAGGGTACTGATACACGGGCTCTATCAAGGACAACAGCGCAGCGTTGCCAGTCTCATTACTTTTCTGCCACACCTCGTGTATATATACATACAGTATATCGCTCTAATATTGTATATTTTAAATCTATCTACCTACGTGTACACACCGCCTTTCATATGCATCACTGTTTTCATAATCCTTATCCCTTACCTTCTATCTGTCTATCTATATTGTATATAGTGCCTTTCACATCTCTCTATCTAGATATCCATCATCTCAATTTGCCCTTTTTAAGAGACAACAGAAACACTGGTGCCCACTTCACCTACGTGGACACTTCTGTCTTTTCCCTCCATTTATTCCCCTTGTCCAGGTCCTCATGGTGGTCCTGTCTGTCACAGATGTTGGTTGACTGTCATTCAGCATTTTATTTATTTTTTTAAAGTTATTTCTCCTTCATGTGGTTGTTGATGATTTACTGTTAAGTTTCTGTCCAGTGCTATTTACTGGCATTTTGTCTTCTGCACTTCTATCCCGGTTGTCACCTTTTGAGTATTTGTGAAGTACTGTGAACATGGGACAGGTGCTATAGAGATACAAGGTGTCATTATTATTATTATCCTTTTCTTTGTCTTTTTCTCAATTTGTGCCGGTTGCATTTTACTGGAAGCCCACCGGGTTCATTAGGTGTTACTGTCCAATGACCAGGACATCATGCAGTATGTGGGCAGTTGTGAGAAGGGCAATCGTCTACAAGTGGGCAGCACTCACATGGCCTGGCACTTCTTTGAGATATTTTTGGAGGCCTGGTGGAGCAGATCCAAGTGCTCTGATATTATTATTATTAAACAGATTTCACATTTCTACGTGCCTACTGTACGTGTCGTGCAGCACTTTTCGCATTTTCTGTTTTCCACGGTGCCTTTCACATACACCAGGTGAGTCTCATCTGTATTCTCATATATTCTATACATATCTCTGTACATTCCTATCAGCCTGTGCTTCTCTCCTTCTACTACGAGGTTTCTTTCCAGTCTCTCTCTCTACTCATCTTCTCTTTCTATTAGTTTTATGGTGTGATTTCTGTCTTTCTAATTTACATTTTGTCATTTCTATTATTTTCCTATTATGTAGCGCCTCTCACACTGGTCTATGACACAGCATGTTTCACCATATCTATTTTACACACTTTCTTTCACATCTACTCGACTACCCTAAGACACCTTTAATGTTACCTATCTGTTATATATAGTGCCTTTCACATCTATTTAATATACAGAGACATTCCTATCTGTTTTTCTATCTATTATATAGTATTTCTTGCCTATCTAATTTGTATAGTTCAACTTAGATCTCTCTATCTATCATATTGTGCTTTTCTTGCCCATTTATCTAATTATAAAGCTCCAATCCTATCTGCCTATCATTTTATATGGTGTCTTTGCAGTCTATGAAATTTAAACTCTCTTTCTATTGATTATATAGCATCTTTCCTGTCTATTATATAGCGTCTTTCACATTTATCCATCTATAATATAGTGCCTTTCCGGTCAACCTATCTAATTTATACACTGGAATTCCGATCTGTCCCTCTTTCTCTCTATGATATAGTGCCTTTCCCATGTATCTGATTTACATAGTGCAGCTCCCATTTCTCTTTCTATTATATAGCACCTTTCCTGTCTACCCATGCAATTTCTTTTGCTTTTACATTGTTCCTTTCACATCAGTCTAGATATTCTATTGCACCTTTCAACTTAACTGTTTATTTTCTGTCATGTTATCTGCGTATCCTTCACAGGGTACCCTTCACATTTCCTAGATATTACATATAGCGCCTTCACATCTATCTCATTTATATAATGCCATTCCCATCTAGCTTTCTCTCTATTATATAGCGCCTTTACATCTATCTAATTTACACAGTATCTATCTAATGTAGAGCGTCCTCCATCCTACGGCACCCACAGTATCTATTCCCTAAGGTGCCTTTCTGTCTCAGGTGTCTACTGGCCGCTCCTCTGGTGGTCTTTTGTTATTTCTTGGCCTCGCCGGGCGGCCGTAAGCTCCAGATGTTTTCCTGTAAAAGCTCAGGAGTATTCATAACAAGACAGCCATCCAGCACTCGTGCAGGGGGTCGGCAGTCACGTGCCGGGTACCCCAACCTCAACCTATATACGTGAGGAATGTAGGGACCCCAATGGACATTCAGAGAGAGCTGGGAGGAGGAGGAGAACAAAGGACTTCCCAAAATGAGCTCCCACCAGGTGATTCAGAAGAAGGGGGCCCAAAGGTCAGCATGTCATCTGCCCAGCCGCAGATCTCAAAAGGACATTGCCATGCAAAAGAGACCCCCCCACCCCCAAAACAGTGTAGGCTATCTAAAAGCAAGTGACCTTCAGCTGGGGTCATCGGGGGGGCCTTGTGTGTATTGTAATGCTGAGAAGGGTCCAGAAATATAAAGGATTAAAGTAACAAAGGTGCCATAATTACTGGGGGAAGGAGCAAAGATGCCCTCAAGTCAAGGATCCCGAGAAGGAAAACCAAACTGGACGTTGCCGGTTTTTGACTCTAAATTTAAGATAAGCACACAGCTCTCACTAATGAAAAAGCTCACAGCACCGCAGAATAAAATCAAAGGGGCAGCCGCTCAGAAATGGCATCAAAGTGGCATCTCTAGTAAGAAACAGCAAAGCTGAGCAATTAAAGATGTGCACTCGGGCTATAAATAAAGGACCGCATTACGGCTGACAGTCCGTCGATGTGCATATCCTTTCCTCTTCAGAGCCCAGCTGATCTAATTTAGGGTCTCAAGAAGGGACAAATGAGGGTAACAAGGATGGATCCTGCCCTGTAGTGGGAGCCACTAAAATATAAAAACAGAGGTGCAAATGCATAGCCTGCCCTGGACAGGAAGCAACTGCAAACTTCAAAAACCTGACACAATGCTGCAAGTTGTCCTGTAGAGGGCGCCACTTGCTAATATAATAAGCACACGATGTTGGAAGCCGTCCCACACAGCGATGGTTCTGAACCTTTGTGATGTCCCGGCCCAATTTTGCAACCCACGAGGTGTGTATTCAATCCCTTGGTGGTTTGAAGACAGTAATAAGAACAGGAGGTATGGGGGTTCCCCCCCTGTGGTGATTTGAGCTTCAGAGTGGGAAGCAAAAACAGACCATGCATTAATGCCAATCGATTTGGCAACCCGCTGTGACCCACTACCATTATAAAGACTAGCAACTCCCAGACCCACTTTTGGGTCCATTATTGGTTGGGAAGTGTTGCTATAGGGGGCGACACTTACTGTATAAATAACATGGACACGATGCTGGAGGCTGCCCCATAGAGGGCGCCACTTACAAATAATGCGGTTGTGCTATGGCCAGGGTTTTATCTCTGACTCATAATTGATATTAATGACATTAATTAATCTATTATTGTTATAATGAGTATTCACAACACTTAAAAATAATGCAGACACAATGCTGGAACCTGTCCTGTAGAGGGCGCCACTTGAAAAATGAGGATTATAGAAAAAAATTATTTAAAATTTTTTTTTTCTATTTGTTCCTTGCCATGTGTTGTTTGTTGTGATGTATGAGAAAAATATTTAAATCTCATGTTTTCATGGAGAAAGGAGATACAAAAATCCTGGAACAAGGGGCTTTGAAAATGATCTGCATTGAATAGTGACAAACAATATGAAAATATCTGGGTTGGGGGGGTAGAAAAAAAAAGTCTCACATAATCCAAATGTCAGCAATCCAGTTGTATGCCAATAATGTCCCACACACATGCATTTTGGCTAAAACTTCTAGAAAGTTTTCTCATGAAAATCAGTGGAGTTCACTTAAACAGGAGCGAGCTTTTGAAATCGACTCGGTGGGCATCATGGGCTGTCAGCATTTCTTCAATAGTTACCCGAGTCCACCCGGCCTGTAGGTGAGCCCTAGTGAGTGTCTGGTTTGTGCAAGTGTGTTCCCGAGTGCTCGGGGGATCTGCTCCTGCCTTGTGTCCCACGCTGGTTAGGATGGGCTCCAGCCCCCCACCGCCCTGCTCAGAATTAATTGGCCTTACATAAAGGGCTGTTAATCTTTTTTATATCTTTGGGTAACAAATGGGAGTTTCAATCGGTGCCACAAATGGGTTACTATTGAAGAAGTGTCTGGAATGAAAACCTGCAGATACTGCAGCCCTCCAGGGTCTGAACTTTACAGGCTTGCTTGAGACCACCAGTGCGGCCCTCCAGGATGAACGCCTCCTCCATATCACAGCACTCTGACTAACCTGGACTGAGGCTGCCCTCTGCTGGTAACATAAGGGAAAGTCGCTTGTAGTCCACTTCACACAAGTGGCTGATCTCCGGATTTAAATCAATGCAGATATTACTTTGCGAGGCCCCTTTCTAAAGTCCGCACAAATCCAAGACACTTCACATGTACACAAATAGGCCTAAACTAAAAGGAGCTATCAGGAGCACAGGAGGTGTAACTGACTACACAGCAAGTCAGGACTGAAGCAGCAGCTAAAACCTCAACTGGCTGGAAATGAAGCAACCAGAAGAGCAACACAATGTCAGCATTTCTTGTTAGTCCAACTACGTATACTCTTGTTAAGGTTCTAGAAAAAATGTAAAAAGCACTTCTGCCATTGCAGCCTCTTCATAAATAAGAGCACTTTATCAATGGACCGACAGATTAATGGCTTTGTCACCGTCATTCCTCCAAGGAATAAAATATCATTTTACACAATACAATACAACGCAATCACTGGTGTAGCAGAAAATTCATGGAACCCACACAATTGAGAAGGTTGGTGAGGCCCGTTCTTAAAAAAAAAATCTTTCTATTATAAAAAGAAATCATGCGACAAGACATTCTTGGGGACAATTTAAAGATCTGCGCAGGGCTGTGGAGTCGGTAGATAAATCCTTCGACTCCGACTCCTTAGTTTCCGGTACTTCTGACTCCTCCGTATTTAATATTCTAATGGATTTACCATGTTGACTGAAGGAAGGCACCATACACGTCGTCATTTAACTACAGAACTACTGTCTAGAAAGCTGACTCTCTACCGTGTTGGCCCGTTTAAACAAACGACAAGAACCCCACAGCAGACACCTACATCATTACACTTGTTTACACTCACATGAACTTGTTAAACACATTAGATCTGAAATCAAATGAAAACACTTTTTGTAATGTACAATAATCCAGATTTCAATATGTGAAGGTCAGGTTGTATAATCGCTCAACTTCACACTAGTAGTAACACAACAATGCACCGGGCTTCATTCTTACATCAGAGAAGTACTTAATTAGGACTATTGTTTGTGAAATGGGACATTTGAACTTGCTGTATTTTTTTTTTCCATTACAATTTAAATTTATTAGGAGTCCGGGTACACAAAATTGTCTCCGACTTCACAGCCCTGGTTCTGTGAGGCAAGAGATTTTGAAAGGCTCTGCCCTCCTCTCAAACATTCACAACCACGCATACGGTCCTCTCACCTCTCGTTTGTGTGAATGCTTTTGTCAGACACAGTTCACGTGCTCTTCTCAGCTCCTATAAAGTTTACAATTTACACATTTAAATTAGTTTATGAAAAGTCCACAATTTCATCCTTTAAAGAAGCTTTTCTGGACTGTATTTTCAGACATACAATCTATTTGTTTCCTTTGATGTGGATCTTTTATGGACAATAATTTTATAAGTTCAAGATGACACGTCAAAGACTAAGCGCAGAAGAAAGGGCACTGCATCGAAAAGAAGCCCAAAAGCGTTGCAGAGAAAAGAATTAAAAAAAGAACAATAATATAATCTAAGTGCAAATTGGGAAAATAAGAAAAGTAATAATCAGCCCGGACCAAGTGGAATTGAAAACCTAGCAGGACTAAGCGGGGTCGGAAAAAAAAACCAAAGAGTATTAGACAAAGTAGAACATCGTAAAGAGGTTGGTGTGATACACATGCAGTGCAGGTTAGAGATAATGAAGTACTAAAATTCAAAAGTCTCAAAAAACTGATAGTAAAGACTGCATTAGTGCAAACAAATGGAAATTTTTACTCTGTGAAATAACGGAACAGCAAAAACAGATCGAATATATTGACAAAGGTGATATGACAGAAGTAAGTAGATATTGTCTGGCTTTAGACTTTAAGTCGGAGACTTGTAGATCGTCTAATTCATGTTGCCATCAGGGAAAAGTAGTGAAGAGGCGTATCCACGAGAATTAAAAGATTTGTTGTTTGATGAAAGTGTAATCCACAAACATGATACTGTGTATATTTATATATATTTATTTATTTATTTATTTATTTATTTATTTGCGGGTGGCTTTGTGGAGGATGAGGGGCCCCCTGCCTCACAGGCGCTGTTATGCCAATGACTACAAAATCCACAGCTCATGCGAAAAGATAATTTCCAGCCAGGGATTAACAAGGTATTTTAAATTAAAAAAAAATAATAAGAAAAATCAAACTATATCATACAACACCACACCATATAAAGTGGTAAAATGTAATACTTACGTGAAACGTTGATCTTAACCCTATAATGTAAATTGCAGACTGGCGCCTCTGTATTCATTTCAGACCTGTACCCATGGCTTAAACCTGGAGTAAAGAACGGTATTGGAATGGAATCTGAACCCTAACTGGAAAAAAAAACAAAAAACTGGCACACTCAAAAAAATACCAGAAGATGAGCACAAGAGCAAAAAGAACAGTACAGAGACATTACAGAACTGATCTTTTTTATTCAGCATTTGAACAAAATAAAAAAAATGTGCATCCATTTGTAAATTCATGTCACACACCACATACACAGTCAGTTATTGCATTACAAACCCAGAACATTTCCTTTTCTTATTCGTCACAGTCAAGTTTCTCATGATAATGATGATGAAGGGTAGGCTCTTGATGCAATCATGTCAAATGAAATTCAAGTCCTGCTTTTGATGGCTGCACACACATTAGTATAAAAAGCTCTATACAGTCTAGGGGGGGAAATACGTTCACAGAACTTCCAGGTATTAAAAATAAAGGATACTTTTTTCCATTTTTGATAAAAGAGTCCTTGATTCAGTCTTCATCAAATCGAATGTGTTTGCTTGCTTCTTTTGTTTTGGCCACAATGATCTTTTCTGCTTTGGCTATGAGCTGGAAAACATAAATATGTGCGGAAATTATTTTCGAGCTAAAGTTTAACTACATAAAAAGTGTAAGACTGTGCAATGAATCAAACAAAATGAATCTGAATTTTGTGTTGAATGTTGGGGCATTTTGGGCAGCACTGAGCTGCTTTACAGGTCCTGCATTCAGATTTTCTGACTTCATTACCTCCATATTTTTGCCCATGACTTCCTTTCATGAAGTTCTGTATTATAAGATTTCCTGACTTTTATTCATGTTTACAATAATTTGAATCAATTTAATATAAAACTGTATTAACAGCTTTATACATTTATAGTGTCTTTATTGTCACCTGCACAGAGTACGGAGAAGGTCTTACTTGGTTGTGCTTAGTGCTAATGAACATGCAACACGCCACCATTCTCTGGTGCCATCGTTAGCAAGCGAAACTCTCACACCTCAGAACATCTGTCTTCCTTAACAGAAAAAAAATCTTAGAACATATTTTTTTTATGCACACAACTATGAGAAGAAGAGAGGCTATCAGTAGAGTAGATTGACACAGTATATGTGAGATGGGGTGAGCAAGAGGTTTGAGATGCAGCCTCCTGGGCAAGGTATGATTCTGTTTGAGTTATATCTGGCAGGATGTGGCTCATTGATAGGGCCGTTATTGTCATGTGCATACATACACTGTGAAATTCTTACTAATCAATATGTGACATCCAAACACTCCCTGATGTTTTTATTGTTGAACTTTACACATAGCAGGATCTGTGTTGTCCAAGAAGTTCAACTTCGGGCTCATCTGTCAATACTCCAAACCAGTGACATGCGGTGAGGTTGATGGATGATGAGGCACTGAAACCTTCAGGGCCAGATTTACAAATATATGAACCCCAAAGAGTAGCTTATTCACTATTCAATTGACAACTGGTTGTGTTTCATATCTCATCAGCATTCTTTACACACACAGGTAAGGTGCATATCTGGATAAGAAAGAATGTTACATTTATAAAGGAGAGAGCGCATTTGCTCCTCACCCTCCATGTGTTCTAAATTTGCCGTTGCGATTCCACAATTCATACTCATTCAATACAAATGAAAGAATAGAGTAGAGTGATGTACAGAACGTAAGAACGGATTTCAATTTTGACCTTAATTGAAATATTTAGTTGTGTTTAAAAGCTTTTAATTCTGATGCTTTCATCAATTTTAATACAGACTGTTCAACAAAAGGATAACAAGAAAAAACAAAAGAATATTTTATTTAAGGTCAAATTTTAGTTTTTAAATATTGGATTTTTTTTTCTTAGCCTGATCCCATTTTTTTATAAAGCTGAAAACCGTTTATTGTCTTACCTTTATTTGTAAATGAAGTCCATGTGCCTATCCTTCTCCACGAAAAACTCTTGTCACTTTCTTGTTAAAGTCCTCATTATTTTCCTTTCATTTTAAACCTCTTAATCTTAGATTTTGGCAGTCAGTCGGAACAAAAAATAAAAATAAACGGACCGCTGCGGTGCACTTGACTATGTGATGTCGCTAACTTATTGACACCTCTGCGTAGAACAGCAGCAACGAGTACCTGTTGGGCTCACATTCGCCCCCTTCAGTGTGTCATGGGACTATCTGCTTTACCTTGTGCCTTCTTACTGCAGTGTTATGTCCATTTAGCAAGACTAAATATGTCCCACACATTCATTAAAGATATTAGCCAGAGTTGTGGAAAGTCAGGGTGTATAATAAACATGTCTGCACACATTAGATTGGTGACATACATAGAGACAGCACAGGCACACGCCAACTGCAGGCATCATTATTTTATGTTATCATTATTATTATTTTTATTTTTTTTTTACTTTTCACGATGACAGGTGAGGCTCTGCCTCCCCTGACCGCACATCCCTGCTCCAAATAGCTAGGAGATCATCCTGGTGTTTCTTTGCACTGATGTTACTCTTGGATAGACTTACAATTCTGCGATAAATCCCCTTTTTCCTCAATCTGCTTCTAATGGTGGAGTCCCGAACACTGACCACAGATGACCACAGATGAGGCTACAGGGGCCTGCAGGTCTTTATGTCCTACGTGTGCTCTAAAATGACTCGTCGCTGCGCCCTTGGACTCATAGAACATTAAAGCCACTTGATTTGACATGATTTTGGCAGGCCGGCCTTTCCTAGAAGGGTTATTCTGTATTCCTGTATTCTAAATATTCTCCTTTTGGAAATACTTGCTCGCACTGTTGTAAGTAGTATAAGTAAATGTAAATGTAATGCATCTATCTAAAGACTATCCAAGCCCCAGAGTCTTAAAAATGTCTTCTTTCTCTTTCTACATTGGTAAATTTCAAAAACTTTTTTCTAATCTCTTCTGGAATTTCCTTTGATCAGCATTGATAAAGCAGATCCAGCAGAATTCTTTCAACTTAAAGGTGAATCACATACTTGAGGACATTAGTGGACACTAAGGGAAAAGGCATTTAGGACTGAAGCTAGGGAGCACTTCCTTACATAAAGAATTGTAGGAATCTAGAATAAACTATGGAATCATGGAGTTGAAGCAGAAACCTTAAGAAGGTCTAAGCAGGACCTGGATATTGGGACAGTTTAGCTATCAGCTAAAGAAATGAAGGACAAATGGACTGCTTAGTCCCCTGAATGTCAGATTTCCTATGTTCTTATGTATCGGGACATAGTCGCCTTCTAGAAAACCTGTGCTAACATGAGGGTCAATATGTGGTGGGGTTTGGAATGATCAGGGATGGCGGTGTTCAGTCATCCCAGTCTAATCAATTAAATTTGGTCAGACGCATGAGCGAGTAACTAAGGGACAATTACCCCCTTCACACTGATAATACAGGGGAGTACTTCGAAGACCTCCTCAATCCCACTAACATGCCTTCCAATGAGGAAGCAGAGCCTGGGGACTCGGGGGTGGGCTCTCCCATCTCTGGGACTGAGGTCACCGAGGTGGTCAAAAAACTCCTTGGTGGCAGGGCCCCGGGGGTGGATGAGATACGCCCGGAGTTCCTCAAGGCTCTGGATGTTGTAGGACTGTCTTGGTTGACACGTCTCTGCAACATCGCATGGACATCGGGGACAGTGCCTCTGGATTGGCAGACCGGGGTGGTGGTCCCCCTCTTTAAAAAGGGGGACCGGAGGGTGTGTTCCAACTACAGAGGGATCACACTCCTCAGCCTCCCTGGAAAAGTCTATTCGGGGGTTCTGTAGAGGAGGGTCCGTCGGATAGTCGAACCTCGGATTCAGGAGGAACAGTGTGGTTTTCATCCTGTTCGCGGAACAGTGGACCAGCTCTACACCCTAAGCAGAATCCTGGAGGGTGCATGGGAGTTTGCCCAACCAGTCTACATGTGTTTTGTGGACTTGGAAAAGGCATTTGACCGTGTCCCTCGGGGAATCCTGTGGGGGGTGCTCCGGGAGTATGGGGTACCGGACCCCCTGATAAGAGCTGTTCGGTCCCTGTACAACCGGTGTCAGAGCTTGGTCCGCATTGCTGGCAGTAAGTCGAGCCCGTTTCCAGTGAGAGTTGGACTCCGCCAGGGCTGTCCTTTGTCACCGATTCTGTTCATAACTTTTATGGACAGAATTTCTAGGCACAGCCAGGGTGTTGAAGAGGTCCGGTTTGGTGGACTCAGGATTGGGTCACTGCTTTTTGCAGATGATGTTGTCCTGTTTGCTTCATCAGGCCATGATCTTCAGCTCTCTCTGGAACGGTTCGCAGCTGAGTGTGATGCGGCTGGGATGAGAATCAGCACCTCCAAATCCAAGACCATGGTCCTCAGCCAGAAAAGAGTGGAGTGCCCTCTCAGGGTTGGGGGCGAGATCCTGCCCCAAGTGGAGGAGTTCAAGTATCTCGGGGTCTTGTTCACGAGTGAGGGAAGAATGGAGCGTGAGATTGACAGGCAGATCGGTGCGGCATCCACAGTGATGCGGGCTCTGCATCGGTCTGTCGTGGTGAAAAAGGAGCTGAGCCGTAAGGCAAAGCTCTCAACTTACTAGTCGATCTACGCTCCTACCCTCACCTATGGTCATGAGCTGTGGGTAGTGACCGAAAGAACGAGATCGCAAATACAATTGGCTGAAATGAGTTTCCTCCGCAGGGTGTCTGGGCTTTCCCTTAAAGATCGGGTGAGGAGCTCAGAGTAGAGCCGCTGCTCCTCCGCATCGAGAGGAGTCAGATGAGGTGGCTCGGGCATCTGATCAGGATGCCTCCTGGACGCCTCCCTGGTGAGGTGTTCCGGGCACGTCCAACCGGGAGGAGGCCCCGGGGAAGACCCAGGACATGCTGGAGGGACTATGTCTCCCGGCTGGCCTGGGAACGCCTTGGGATTCTCCCGGAAGAGCTGGAAGAAGTGGCTGGGGAGAGGGAAGTCTGGGCATCTCTGCTTAAGCTGCTGCCCCCGCGACCCGACCCCGGATAAGCGGAAGAGGATGGATGGATGGACACTGATAATACAAGTGCTTATTACTTAAATATATGACATTTCAATTTAGAAATGGTATTACAGGTTTACTGTGGCTCCCTTTATCTGGTGTTACATTTTGTCTTAATTCAGGCAGTGTGGCGTGGTGGTAAGGGCTTTGGACTTCAAACCCTGAGGTTGTGGGTTTAAATCTCGCTACTGACACCACTGTGTGACCCTGAGCAAGTCACTTCTCCTTCCTCTGCACCAACTGGAAAAACAAAAGAAATGCTACCAGTTGTGGCTCTCAAATGATGTATGTCACAATAGATAAAGGCGTCAGCCGAATAAGAAAATGTAAATTAAATGTAAATATCTGAAGCCTTTCATTGTGACAAATATGCAAAAATAGAGGAAGTCGGGAAGGAGACAAATGAGGTTTCATGGCACTGTATGTGCTACAGTATATATAAACCATTTTCTTACTTTGTTGTGTTCAGGCATGTAACTTAATTTTACAATGGCTACTCTCTGGTTTAAAAAATAAAGTATGTGTTACACTGCGGCAACGCTCCTTTACTTGTAAGTATTCTGTGCTGTGTGGCAGCGACTTCTCTAAGTACATTTAATGAGCTAAAAGATGACGTGTCACATGCACTTGACTTAAATAAAATATCTTAATGTACCTATCCTCTAAAAATAACAATAACAGAGCTTATTCTTAGGAACATTTGCACTTTAGTATGATACGACTGTCCAAATCAGTGGCAATCATCTGCTATATCCAGGCAATGTATTGTAGACTGAATTCGTTCACATTTACTCACTGCAGTACTTACTTTTTCCATGCCTCGTTTTTTGTCTCTTGGGCGGTTTAGCTTTGCTTGCCTATCCACTAATATCTTCTGCCAGTATCGCTGTTCATTATCGCCTGAAAACAAAACAAAAAATATATACAGTATATAAGAGACATCCAAAAATGTACACTGATCAGCCACAACATTCAAAGCACTGACAGGTGAAGTGAATAACACGGATTACCTTGTTCCAATGGCACCTGTCAAGAGGTGGGTGGCATAGGCAGCAAGTGAATAGGCATTTCTTGAAGGTGATGTGTTGGAAACATGAAAAAATGGGCAAGCGTAAGGATCAGAGCGATTTTGAGTTGTGATGGCTAGACAACTGGGTCAGAACATCTGCAAAATGGCAGGTCTTGTGGGATGTTCCTGGCATGTAGTAGTTAGTGGCTACTAAAAATTGGTCCAAGGAAGGACAACCAGTGAATGGCAACAGGCACCCAAGGATCATGGATGTGCATTTCCAGTGAAACTTGTGAGGCTGTTGCTGTATTTTTTTAATCACCAAATGAATGATATTAGAAATAATAAAATACATCTCCCCAATACTGATCCTCTTAAATCCTGGTACTCCATTTTAGACAAATTAAATTCTTTCACCAGGATAGGTTTACCTGATTTATATAAAATCATTTCTCAAGTGAGACCCTCCACCTGCATCCTTGACCCAATACCAACAAGTTTTTTCAAAGAAGTACCCGACGTGCTAATTAATAGTATTCTTGACATAGTAAACTCATCATTAGATACGGGGGTCTTCCCAGACTGTCTTAAGACTGCTGTAGTTAAACCTGCTCAAGAAAAATAATCTCGACTCCTTTGCTTTTGAAAATTTTAACCTTATTTCTAACCTGCCTTTCTTAAGTAAAATCCTAGAGAAGGTAGTCATTATGCAGCTAAATGACCGCCTCAATAAACCTGCTATTCTTGGTAAGTTTCAGTCGGGTTTCAGAACAAATCACAGCACAGAAACTGCACTCGTTAAAGTAGTCAATGGCTTGCGGATAAATGCAGACAGAGACCGTCTATCTGCGCTCATCCTCTTAGATCGGAGTGCCATATTTGATACCATTGACAACAATATTCTTAGAAATCGCCTTAGTCAGCAGTTGGGCATCTCTGGCAGGGTCTTAAATTGGTTTGAATCCTACCTGGCAGGTAGAAAATTCTTTGTTAGTTGTGGTAATTACACTTCAAAGACAAATTATATTCTATATGGTGGTCCACAAAGATCTACACTGGTCCACTGCTCTTTTAAATCTAGATGCTTCCACTAAGTCAGATTATCTCGGAGCTGAGACTGCTGCTGAATTCACCAACTCTGTCAAGCAGCCTGCTACTGGTTGTCAAAAAGAGGGCCGAGCACGAGTGTGCTATTCAGTAAACATGAAGTGGACAGAGATTTTCAGTTCTTTAAACTGACATGGTTTGGTGAAGAGATAAAGAGACTGTGGTTGGCAAATCTGTCGAACCACACAACTAGAAGTCGCGTAATGTGACATCGGCTTTAACTAACAGTTTAATGCATTACACAAATTGTATCCGATATTAACATATTACAATTTTATTACACTATACCTGTAAGAACTTTCATTTTCCAGTGATGTTTTTTTTTAATCTCAGATTCGGCCTCCATCAACACTCTGACATCATCTGGTGATGTGAGACGTACGTGGCACTCAGCATCTCCTTCTAACATGTCTACATATTCCACAGAAGACATTTCCGAGAGAACATCCTGTCATAACAAACAAACACAAATAAAAATCAGCTGCTAAAATAAATAGCAAGACTTAATTTTAACAAAGGACATTGTGTTATGCAACAACAGTGCCATACTTTTTCATACAATGATATATATTTTTTTTATTTCATCTACATATACTGAATCTTAGTTTTATAAGGAAAATATTGTGACATGGTCAGAATTGTGACCTTTCAATGTATTTGTTTTTAATGTTTTAAGCATCCCTGAATGCAATGGGACCGTATTGCAGTGATATCCATCTGTGTTTCAAGATGGCAGCATGTGGGCACGGTGATACAAAAACTAACCAATTACAAAATTACAGAAGCCGGTTGGTTTTGAGCAAAATCACTCCAGCAGATTTTGTTCTGTACAGATAACACATACTGGATACTACAAGTATTATAATAGATTTAAAATTTCACAATCACAGCTTGGACACAGACTTTAATATTTAATGAAAAAGATTAATTTGTTTTATCCATTAAGTCAGGCTACTTCTATTATTAAACCAGGTACCTTTCTGTCACTTCCAAGTCACTGGGTATGTTATAGTATGGAGTGTAGTTAAACACTTACCGTACATACTTGAGTATAAGTTGGATCCTGAAACCCTAAAATCGATCATAAAATCAGACTTATAAGCCTGTTCAAAAATGCAACACTTAATTTTTTTTTTTTTTTTACATCTTCTTGCTTCCTCCAATCTCGCACCAGTTTCTCAGACGCATCGAATTTTGTTGCAGCAGTGCAGTTACCAATTTCTTTCGCCACTTCTTTCCACCACATTTAATTTAAAACCAGCTTCATATTTTCTTCTGATCGAATGCTCCATATCTTTCTGTCCTCTGCATCTTGTTCTGTTACTCCCATCACCTGAATGTCCTCTTTCAGCACACCCATAAACCTTCTCTTAGGCCTTCCTCTTCTCCTCTTATCTGGTAGCTCTATCCTTAGCACCCTTCTCCCAAAATACCCAGCATCTTTCCAAACCAACGCAATCTCACCTCTTCAACTTTGTCTCCAAACCTTTCAACTTGAGCCGACCCTCTACAGTAATGTCCTCATTTCTAATCCTGTTCATCCTCGTCACACACAATGCAAATCTTAACTTATTTAACACTGCCACCACCAGCTCAGATAGATACTTTATTAATCCCAAGGGGAAATTCACACAATCCAGCAGCAGTACACTGACACAAAGAAACAATATTAAATTAAATAGTAATAGAAATGAAAAAATGAAAAAAATAAAAATAAAATTAATGTTAGCATTTACTCCCCCGGGTGGAATTGAAGAGTCGCATAGTGTGGTGGAGGAACGATCTCCTCAGTCTGTCAGTGGAGCAGGACAGTGACAAAAGTCTGTCACTGAAGCTGCTCCTCTGCCTGGAGATGACACTGTTCAGTGGATGCAGTGGATTCTTCATGATTGACAGGAGTTTGCTTAATGCCCGTCGCTCTGCCACAGATGTTAAACTGTCCACCTTTACTCCTACAATAGAGCCTGCCTTCTTAACAAGTTTGTTCAGGCGTGAGGCGTCTTTCACCTTTATGCTGCCACCCCAGCACACTACCGCGTAGAAGAGGGCACTCGCCACAACCGTCTGGTAGAACATCTGCAGCATCTTACTGCAGATGTTGAAGGATGCCAACCTTCTCAGAAAGTATAGTCAGCTCTGACCTTTCTTACATAGAGCATCAGTATTGGCAGTCCAGTCCAATTTGTCATCCAGCTGCACTCCCAGATATTTATAGGTCTGCACCCTCTGCACACCATAGCTGGTCTCACTACAGTCCTGTAGACCTTCCCTTTCACTCTTGCTGGTACTCGTCTGTCACAAATCACCCCTGACACTCTTCTCCACCCTGCCTGCACTCTCTTCTTCACCTCTCTTCCACACTCCCCATTACTCTGTACTGTTGGTCCCCAAGTATTTAAACTCCTCCACCTTTATCAACTCTACTCCTTGCATCCTCACCAATCCACTGACCTCCCTCTCATTTACTAATGTGCTCATCTACTACATAATAAAACGAAAAGATCTGTGTATATACGTCCAGTACCTCAGAGTGATCCGATTGATCAGACTAGGCAATGATGATCGATCAAAAGAGGAAGTACGAGAGTAAGACACATGAGGAGGAAAGACACCGGAGGTATGCTGAGAAGTCACCTTCCAGGATGGGAAGTGTTAACACCCAACAGGGGACGCCTCGAAAATAATGTCAGAGAAGCAGGCTTTACAGAAGAAGCACCGGTCAACAGAGGTTAAGTGTGATGTCAGAGTCTCTGTTTACTATCTACATGTGACAGAAAGCCTCTATGCGGATAATACAGGATTGATGTGCGCAATTCGAAGTTTGATGAATGGTTTGATGTGGTGAAGCAAAATGCTGACATACAGATGGATTCATGGTGCTTTTATATTCAAGCGTCGCAGATTTCTGATCCTAATGACACAACACTTTTTAAAAGTGTCACATACCATTTTTTTGTGCTGTCTTTTTTTTTTTCTGGGGATTTCTCCTGACCTGACAGCAGTGGCAAACAGCAACAGATCACCACACAGAACACATTACACTTATGAAATTCCAACTCTCTGCATTAAATAAGGAAACCTTCAACATTCAGGCTAACACTGAAGAACAATGTATGGTGAAGATCTTTTGATAAGGTGACTGTCTAACAGAGTCTTTTGACGTTTTTTGATGAGTTTTTCCATACGATGTCTGGGTTGGTCAGTCACAGAGATGCAAACAATTCTCATATTTGGCCATAAGACTCGTGTCTCTATTTAAATCATGTTATAAATGTGTTCAATTTTAGCAGGAGCTTAACTTGTCAATCTTTTCTCTCTTGCCATGTTCTGAAGTTGCCCATAAGCCCTGTGACTTTAAAGTCCCTCTCACCGTTTCCATGCCTGATCTGCTACAGGAACATCTCTGTTGGCAGGCTTAATGTGGAACCTGTGGAAGTTCATTCTTTGGCGGAGTGTTTGTCCAGTTTCTCCCACAAAGAGTGTACTGTCGTGACGTTTCATACAGAGAATGAGGTTTCTCATTACGTCCATAATGGCTAATACAGTACAACACTCCACACATAGTTTTGTAATTTCTACATGAATCTCAAAAGGACAGAAACTGCCTGCTTGAATTAGGCCAGCTGTCCAACTAAAACCAAACGTTTGCTAGAAACAAAAACCTGTAGACACAGGAGTTGGAGACCACTGGCCTAGAGATGAGTGTAATACACAGGGTATGAAAAAGCAGCAGACTGGAACTTGTATTTAGACACCCCAAGGAGTCGTCAACAACAACATTTATTTATTGTACATAGTGAGGAATACGCCTAGCGTTTGTGCTTTGAATGCATACAGCAAAATCAGGTCTTTGAACAGGTCATGTATAAAATACCACATGAAAGGCAAATTAACATGGATGGTGCTAGATAAAATGGACTTCTTGTCACTAATATTCCTGAGAAAGACTACTATACATGTTTAGGCCTCCCGTGGTATTCACATATTAAGTGACAAATCCCAACCACCATTTCTTGGCACTTTTGAAACACTTGACCCTTTCTTCTTAAAACCATATTTGTAAAAAAATGCCAACATTTAAAAGAATAAATAATTTAAACAGATTGCTCATGTAAGAGGTGGCATTACAATACATCTGTAAAGATCATTTACACCTACTCATTAATCTTGTACTTTTAGAGAAAACAGTCTGCTTTAAAAGAGCCCCTCAGGCAATTCATGGTGTTAGAAATCTGCCAGAGTTACTTAACTTTTATTCTGAGCACAATGCATTCACATGTATGTGGCACTTTGACAAAGTGTGTGCTCATTTTCCCCCTGATGGGTTCACCTGGGTGAGCTCACTGATCAAGATGTTATTTTGAATTTCTCTAAAAAAGAAAAAGAAAAAGAAAAAAAAAAAGAATAAAGAAGACTGTGGCCTGAGGGCCCAAGCCCATCATTACCTTGATGCATTTCCTTCCTGGTAATGGCTCACTGTGGGTGATTTTGACAATGACTCCGCTTACAAACTGGGGACCCAGGGGGGTGGGCTTTTCAGGCGGTTGGGCTCCATGGGTCTCTAGATGTATGAAAAAAAAAAAGGACCAAAAAAAGAAAAAATAAATAAATAAAAAAGAAAGCTCTGAGGGCTACTTTTTACAACATAACTATCATGTAAAATTAGAAATTTATTTCACACATCTATTTCTAGTTAATACATGATTTCATAAACTACATTCACAGTTAATGACTAAACAAACATAATGGATTATTCTGTCTGAGCTTCACAACTCTCAGCTATCTTACATTAGAATTTAACATTTCTATCTTGAAAAATGACCAAAAAAAAAACAGAGAAGCATAAACCTAAAAAAACAGGTTTTTGTAGCAGAATAAGACTAAAAATGCAGTTTTCAAAAAAACAGTTAAAAAATAGGAAAGAAATAAGATCCATATCAGAAAACACAACATCAAAAGATGGCAGCCAGTTTTCATTCATACAGAATACGGCGTCACTTGCTTTCTGCTGAATTACTTACAGTTACCATCACATCAGCAGCCCCCTTTCATAATGTGTTGTATATTAGAATGTTGTAAAATGTATAATGCCAACAAATTATTCTGCAAAAGTGGATAAAGTTATAATGCTTCACTGTGACCGTTAATGCTCTTCTTATCTTCAGCCAAGTCAGACATTTTCTTTCTTTTTAGTCATTCTGGTTTGTATTTTTGTTTGCTTGTGTAGAAAGCCAAATTCCCCACATTCCCTACAGACAGAGTGACTCAGTTAGTCAAGAAGGATGGACGTACACTTTCTTTCTTTCTTTCTCTTTCTTTATTTTTTGCAGCTTACTCCAATAATTATAGTGTGTTTCATATTACGCAATATTGCAATTTTCTTTCTCTTTCTTTTTTCCTTTTTCTTTTACTGCTTACTCCAATAATTAGAGCCTTTCATATTATGTATTATTGCAATTTTTTTTTCTCTTTCTTTTGCAGCTTACTCCAATAATTATAGTGTCTTACATATTACGCAATATTGCAATTTTCTTTCTTTTCTTTTTTCGCAGCTTACTCCAATATTTATTCACATTATGTAATATTGGGGCGGACTGGTGGCTCTGAGGCTAAGGATCTGTGCTGGTATCCAGAAGGTTGCCAGTTCGAATCCCCGTCACTGCCAAAATGAGATCTTACTCTGCTGGGCCCTTGAGCAAGACCCTTAACCTGTAATTGCTCCAGGTGCGCTGTACAATGGCTGACCTTCTTTCGCTGCTTACTCCAATATTTATAGTGTCTTTCACATTACGTAATATTGCAATTTTCTTTTATTGTCCAAACATATTGAAGAACACACTATAAAGAACTACTGTGACCAGGGTGCCCTAATAAAATCGCACCGACTTTCCGAAAGGTGTAAAGCAGACATTTCAACTTCCCCACCCACCTACAAGAGGGATACGGTCATCAGCATTCACCACAACCGCATCTTTAAAGAATTACTACACTCTTGACTTTGACAGTCAGCAGACAAACAGAAGGCCATATCTGCCAATTCTGAGCTTCTGGTGCCGGCTGTAGACAAGTGTTCAAGGCTGCTAAATTCTGACCACATTTTGCTCCTCTCCAACACCATTTTAGCCAATCCACCTACAATCACAGACAGGCACAGAGAAGACAGAGCTGCCCTACATGGCAGATAAAGAGGCACTCTCTGCTTTTTACTAAAGGTTGAAGAGCCCTACAGAGCAAACTATAATAAGACCTATCACTTTGGTAGTTCAGAACAATAAACTCTGAATGTATGCTTTTGAGGATCTGTGGCTTTTAAGTATTTAAATTTCATTACACTGAATATGAACACTCACCGGCAAAAGGTAATTGTATCGCTCAAATGTTGTGGAGGTTGCACTGAATAAAGGCCTCAGCCTAAAAAGAGCCTTAAAAATGTCTTTCTATCTCTTTCCAAACTGGTAACTTTCAACAGCTTTTTCCCTCATTTTTTTCTGGAATTTCCTTTGATCAGCACTGATAAAGTGTATCCAACAGAATTCTTTCAAGTTAAGGGTGAATCACTCATTCAAAGTCATCAGCGGTGAGTTTTAGATTCACCAGGGCTGGATGCGTTTAGTCAGCCGAGTTTAATTATCAATTAATTATGTTTGGTCAGCTGCATTCCTGAGTGAGTAATTAGGGGACAATTTCCTTTCCTCACTAACAATACTAGTGTTGGATAACATATTACTTACATTTATCAAACAGCAATATAGAAATGGTACTATAGGATTACTGTGGTTCACTTTGTCTAAATTCAGGTAGTGTGGTGTAGTGGTTAAGTCTTTGGACTTCTAGTCTTGTGGTTGTGGGTTTAAATCCTACTACTGACACTGTGTGACCCTGAGCAAGTCCCTTCACCTGCCTGTCTGCCAACTGGAAAAACAAAAGTAATGGAGATTAGACAAGAGTGCCCGTGGTCTGTGATGTTTGATGATGGCCATTGTGATCAGTAGAGAGAGTAGGGAGCAGGGTGAGGAGACCCAGGAGAGGTGGAGATATGAGAGGAGAGGAATGAAGGTCAGTAGGACCACCACAACAGAATACATGAGTGTGAACGAGAGGGAGGTCAGTGGAATGGTGAGGATGAGTGGAGTAGAGCTGGTGAAGGTGGATGAGTTTAAATACTTGGGATCAACATTACAGAGTAATGGGGATTGTGAAAGAGAGGTGAAAAAGAGAGTGCAGGCAGCGTGGAGTGGGTGGAGAAGAGTGTCAGGAGAGATTTGTGATAGACGGGTACCAGGAATAGTGAAAGGGAAGGTCTACAGGGCGGTAGTGACACCAGATATGTTATATGGGTTGGAGACAGTGATACAGGAGACAGAGCTGGAGGTGGTAGAGCTAAAGACAATGGCATTGAGTGTGACGAGGATGGACAGGATTAGAAATTAGAGGGTCAGCTCAGGTGGGCCGGTTGTGAGACAAAGTCAGAGCGGTGAGATTATGTTGGTTTGGAGAGATGCTGGGTATATTGGGAGAAAGGTGCTAAGGAAAGAGCTGCCAGGCAAAAGGAGAAGAGGAAGGCCCAAGAGAAGATTTATGGATGTGGTGAGAGAGGACATGCAGGTGATGGGGGTGACAGAGCAAGATGACGAGGACAGGAAGAGATGGAAGAAGATGATCTGCTGTGGTGACCCCTAACGGGAGCAGCCGAAAGAAGAAGCAGCATCTCACATTGGATAAAGGTATCGAGAAATAGTAAGTAATAATGATAATAAAAAAGTGCAAATGTAAAGATTTTTCAATTTTAAACAACATATATTTCATGTGTTACCTTTGAGTGGTTGGCAAGCATCAGTCTCCATGTCGCCATCAGACCCCTGTCTTAACGCTGACAAGGCTTTCTTCAAAGACGACATGCTTTGCTTCTGAAGCGTCAAATATTCTTGTTTTAGAACGGACCACTCTTTCCTACAAAAAGGGGAATCAATTACATTTAACACGAGAAAGGAGTGAAGACCCTTGGCAAATAAATACACAGATGGATGACTCTTTAATCTAATAGTAAATTGATATAGTTCTTTCTAATACCTCAATAAAACTAACATTTTATGACTACAGGTATCCCTTGTTTAACGTGGTTTTATTAAGCACGAGATTTTAGTAACGCTCTTATTTTGAATGCGAAAGCCCCTTGAATACCGCAGCTATACATTTGATCAGCACGGTTTTTTAACATTGCGCTTTTTTACATTTTTATTTCAAATTTAAATTTGCAAGCATATAATCACAACGAATGCATTATAACTAAAATTAAAATAAAACATTTTTAAGGCATACTGTAGATCTAATGACTAATATGTGCCTGCTTTGAAGTACACAGCCTGTCCAGGTTTGGTTTGATATTCGTGATAGACACTCTGAGCTACTTTTCTATGATGAGCGGCGTCGCTGCTGCTGTTTTTATAGTCGCGTATTTTCAATCCAAAAAGTTCAAGAAGTATCGGTATCTGTCGCGAACATTCGGGGAACAGTAGATCAGCTGATAACGCGCGCGACTGCACCACGTTGGCAGTGTAGCCAATATTGCCAAATTGAGTTAAATAATTTACTGCGTATCGGGTTATTTTCATGATACAACTAACAGCGGTATAATATTTGTCGGACGAAAATACGTCTCGCATAGAGTGACTTCATCGGTGTCCTCGTTTACGAGATTTAAAAAAATTAAAACATATTTAATCGTTTCTTTACATAAAAAATAATTAAATAAGAATTAATAATAAGAAGCACTTTACAAAAAATAAATTGCAAATATTTCATCACAGTTAGCTGAACAAACGCAAATCTTAAAGAAGTAAAAATGATAGGATACCGCGACACCGCACGAGTATCATACCTTTGTTAGTTGTATCATGGATTATTCTCATCTCTTATATTATGCAGGGGGCGCAGAATTATTCCAGCTAGAAAAGGGGGGAGTGAAATACGAAAGTTTGAGAACCGCTGGTCTAAACAACAAATTACTGAAATGGATCCTGATGTTGGCAGAAGTGCGCTCGTCTGCCGCAACTTACAAAGTCAAATTGCTTGTTATAGACGGATCTACGAGAGCCAGAAGAAAGAACAAATAGTCCAAACAACCCTCCATAAAATCTTCTCTAAAATATGATGTCAGTTTTAATTAATAAAGATTTTGTTTGCATTTTGACTTTTATTTTATACACACAAATACGAGTACCGTTTCCATGTAGATTTTCCACATTTTAAATGATGGATCAATTATATTTTTTCCCATTAGTTTTTATATGGATGGATGGATTAAAAGGCACAAGTCTACGTGACCATCATCATCAGGTGACTCCGTGAAAACCTTAAATCCAAAGAGGACTGTTTCATTTATGTTAGGTAGAATGCCCAGAGGGGACTGGGCGGTCTCATGGTCTGGAATCCCTACAGATTTTAGTTTTTTCTCCAGCAGTCTGGAGTTTTTTTTTTGTTTGTTTTTTCTGTCCCCCCTGGCCATTGGACCTTACTCTTATACTACGTTAATTAATGTTGACTTATTTTGTTTTCTTATTGTGTCTTTTATTTTTCTATTCTTTATTATGTAAAGCACTTTGAGCTACTGTTTGTATGAAAATGTGCTATAGAAATAAATATTGTTGTTGTTATATTTAATTAGCGCGGTTTTGCATAACGTGGCAATATCAATGGATTAATTAAATTGTGTTAATCAAGGGATACCTGTACTCAATAAAAAAAAACAAATAATTTGTGAAAAGTGTACTTTTGCAAACTTAGATAAAAATGCACAATTGAATTAAAAAAAATCTGACGTGTTAGGCACATTACTTACCTTATTATACGTATGCTTTTTAAATGTTACTCTGTCACAAACAATACTCTCCATAGATATACAGAGCAACCTACACTTCAATCTAAATTCAGGTTTTTGAAGATATGTAGAAATTATTATTATTAACTAGCCATCCCTTTTGGCTCCGACCACTTAGTAGTGAACAGGACAGTGAGGAGGCCCCTCCCAGCTACCCACTCCTGACGTCATGCTTCCCCTTCCCCTCGGCCTGCAACGTCGGTCTCGGATTAGCCGAATAAATCACTCCTGCAAGCAAACTGTGATTCTTAGCGCGATGACAGAAATCACAAAATCAAACAGAATGTTCAAGCAAATTCTAGAAAAAAAAAACCCAATTTAAATCCGTTAAGTAGTTCTCTCGTTCGCTAGCTAAGTGGAGGTAAGGTACACACCCTGAGGCTGACGCGCAAGTGAGGAGGGCACCGTCGACCCGCTGCGTGTCTCTCGGATTTGTGCTAATAAATTGGTTCCGCAAGCGAACTAAGATACATAGCACAATGACAGAAGTCGCAAAATCATCCGGAATGTTCACAGATTTAGATCGGGTTTTTTCTGTAATTTGCTTAAAGTAGTTCTGTTGTGAAAAGCAGGCGGACGGACAGACAGACAGACATAGACACATCGGTTTTACTTCCACCTACGTAATATTAATCGCATCCGCTCCTCCCTCACTCCCCATATGTAAGATAACTTTAATATGTCACTATCCTCTGTGCAAAAAGATTTTATGAATCTACTTTTCTTTCTACTCACATGCACAGTGGGCACAGATTTAGCACAGGGGCTCATCATTTAGAACTGCTAGCAAACGTTAGAACACAAGACAGGGACAACTGCGAAATGGGCATTGTATACTATTTTTGTTTGTCAAAGTCAGCATGAAATTGTAACCCCTTTTCCTTGTTTGAAATGTCATGATTCACCAAAGTGGGGGCCTGCACATGAAGAAAGAGTATAAAGCCTTGGCACATTGCCCGGGCACACCTTTGAAGCCAATGGACAGATGGGAGATACTGTCATCTGATCTGGAAAATCCTTCCAACGCATGCGATGAAAATGGCAGACTCTACACATCGGGACCCCACTCCCGAAGGTCTTGTCATGGCTTCCTTTGTCTGTTACGCCGCACAAACCTTCATTAAAGAAAGCTAAGTTATTTCTCCTATGTGATTTCTCACCGCCATGTAACTAAGGGAGGAGTATCACCGTTTAATAATATATCTATATGGCTTCGGGTAATGTAACATGCCACAATCACAAAATTAACTTATTCCAAAAAGGGAGCTAGCACCCCCTGCTGGTTACACCATACCACTGCCATTCTTGTTCACAGTCTTGTTACTTCTCGTCTGGACTATTGCAATTCGCTCCTCTTTGGTCTCTCTAATAAATCTCTCCATAAGCTTCAGCTAGTCCAGAATTCTGTTTGCATCATTACTCAAGCCCCATCTATTCACCATATTTACTCCGGTCTTGCAGCAGTTTCACTGGCTCCCGATTAAGTTTCAAATTGATTTTAAAATTCTGCTGTTAACATTTAAGGCCATTCATAACCTCTCCCCTCCATATCTGTCTAACCTTCTTCATCTTGCCATTCTCTCCCATAACCTTAGATCCTCTTCCTCCATCCACCTGATGGTCCCTCTCGCCCGTCTAACCACCATGAGGAGCAGAGTGTCCAGCCGTTCTGGAACTCACTACCTACTGAGCTTATAAATAAGGAATCATTCTCAGCTTTCAAATGTAAACATAAAACCCTTCCGTTCAAAATGGCGTTTTCTTTAGGATTACAGTGGCTTTGTTTGGTTTTAATGTTTATATTTTCTTATGTTTTACGTTTTGTTTATAATGTACTTTTTCTTTAATTTATTGTTTGTTTGGTGTCCTTGAATGCTTAGAAAGATGCCTTGTATAAATACGATGTATTATTATTATTGGGTGGCATGGTGGCGCAGTGGGCAGTGCTGCCGCCTCACAGTTAGGAGGCCTGGGTTTGCTTCCCGGGTCCCCCCTGCGTGGAGTTTGCATGTTCTCCCCGTGTCTGTGTGGGTTTCCTCCCATGGTCCAAAGACATGCATGTTAGGTGCATTGGTGATCCTAAATTGTCCCTAGTGTGTGTGTACCCTGCGGTGGGTTGGCGACCTGCCCAGGGTTTGGCACAGGCTCCTCATGGACCCCGTGATTATCAGAGGTGACTGTGCAGACAGTGCAGACCTATAAATACCTGGGAGTGCAGCAGGATGATAAATTGGACTGGACTGCCAATACTGATGCTCTGTGCAAGAGAGGACAGAGCCGACTATACTTCATTAGAAGGCTGGCATCCTTCTACATCTGCAATAAAATGCTGCAGATGTTCTATCAGACAGTTGTGGCGACGCCTCTTCACGCTGGTGGTGTGCTGGGAGGCAGCATAAAGAAGAGGGACGCCTTACGCCTGTACAAACTGGTGATGAAGGCAGGCTCTTTTGTAGGCACGGAGCTGGACAGTTTGACATCGGTGGCAGAGTGACGGGTGCTGAGCAGACTCCTGTCAATCATGGAGAATCCACTGCATCCACTGAACAGGATCATCTCCAGACTGAGGAGCATCTTCAGCGACAGACTGCTGTCACCGTCCTGCTCCACTGACAGACTGAGGAGACCCCACACTATGCAACTCTTCAATTCCACATTAAACGTTAACATTATACAAAGTTATTGTCTGTTATACCTGCCTCGCACTCTCCACCTTGCAGTGCTTTTTTTTTTTTTTTTAATGCTCTTTAACATTATTTTTATCAGTATGCTGCTGCTGGAGTATGTGAATTTCCCCTTGGGGATTAATAAAGTATCTATCTATCTGATTCCTGCCTTGCATCCTGTGCTGGCTGGGATTGGCTCCAGCAGACCTCCATGACCCTGTAATTAGGATATAGAGGGTTGGATAATGGATGGATGTTATTTATATATTATATATATATATATATATATATATTAGATATAGATAGATAGAGAACAAATTTTAACAAAAAGGAAGTTATAAATTTACTACACGAATACACAAGGTTCTAGGCTTACAGAAAGAAACTGCACCTAATAAAAGACTTGGAAAATCCTAGAATAGGAGTAACAGAGTCAGATCCTGAAGGTCTGTATTTACATTTTAGCCATTTTCTTAATTGGTAACCAATGACTGCTGCTAACATAATGCATTTATTTTTTCTTAATTTTAATTGGCTCGCTTCTTAAGATTCACTTCCTTCAGTTGGTTCATTTTTCCTTAACACTTGGGGGGCTTAATATTTATTTTGGAACAATAAGCACACAAAACTATGGTTTCCCACAGAAATCAACATAAAATGTCCGTTGCATGTGTGCTGTGGCCGCCAGTTCACCAGGAATGCGCGGCAGGCTGGCTGCCAGGCTGTCTTCGCAGTGCATCGCAATCTGGTTTGTGCCTCTTGTCACTGTAAGTGGTAAACATCCCCATAGGCATGTTAGCTACATGAACCTGTTCAGCAACACAATCACCTGGGGACCGATCAAGTGGTGCCGGTACCTCACATTTGTTTTCGATCACTTATATCAAAATCAGAGTCTGGCAACTCAGAGTCGTCTTCTTCTTTCAGCTACTCCCATTAGGCCAGAGTTATACTTCACGCGACGTGACGCATGCTGCAGCGGACGCTCCTGCTACGCAAGCGTTGTAGTGTTTATACTTGCATGTGTACTTTACGTAAATCTGGAGGAATCCACCAGGTGGCAATGCGAGATATTATCATGGTGAGAACATGTTCGGCTTCTCTGTGTTGTGAATTGCCTGGAACATTCTTTAAATTCTGATGACACCTTACCGCAATATCTCTGAAAATTATGTTTATTGATTAAATCCATCAATCCAGAAATGTGTCCATTCCAGCAAGCATTGGGCACAAGTGAGAAACAATCCCTGGATGAGGCCTCAGCTCATCGCAAGGTGAATACAAGCACTCGCGTACACTAGCGTCATTTTAGCGGCACCAAATCCCCAAATCTGCATATCTTTGGAAGGAAACCAGAGCACAGTGTGGAATACAAACAGGAAAAACCAGCAACATAACTCCCTGCGAGACAGCAGTGCTATCGCTCCACCACCGTGACACCCCCATGTGTGTAATTATTCCCCCCAAGTGTGTAATTATTAACAGTATTCATTATTTAAACCAAATTATATGTAAAATGTAACATACACACTTTAATGCATTTCATCATGAAAGTGATATCAAGTACAAATCTACAGATTCTAAATGTGCAGAGAGTTGGAATATCATACATGTCATGTGTTCTGTGTGGCAATCTATTGCTGCTTGCCGCTGCTGTCAGGTCCAAGAAGCTCGTAGCGATTAAAAACTGAGATGACGTTTACGACGGTCTGCATTAATGATAAAGTAAACTATGAGGTTACAGTGGACATTTCGAGATTAAAGCCAAAATTTCCACTTTAATCACAAAATACACGTTTTCACCGTGTCCTTTATTTTTTTCTCAGTGGCTCAAATACAGTGCTATACATTATGTTGCTGTTGTTAAGTTGCAAAAAAAAAAAAAGACGGCACAAAAGATGGTATGTGAGACTTTTAAAATGTATCGTGTCATTGCGATCGGGAATATGCGACGGACGCTTGAATATAAAAGCACCACAAATGCATCTGTATGTCGGCATTTTGCTTCACCACATTGAAGCATTCATCCCGTAGGATCTGCATAGAGGCTTTCTGTCACATGTAGATAGTAGACAGAGACACTGACGTCATGTTCCGACTTTTCGCACACTGCGCCCCCCGACTTTTTGCTGGTACTGCAACTCGCGCACACGTCGCGCTAATTTCTGAGGACCTGCTCAGAGGACGCGTGAAATGAATGCTGGAAATGCGTGGCAGCCATGATGCAGGCGCGTACGCGTTCTGAGCGTGAAGTATAAATGAGCCCTTAGGGGTTGCCACAGCGCATCATCATCTTCCATCTCTTCCTGTCCTCGTCACCTTGCTCTGTCACACACACATCACCTGCATGTCCTCTCTCACCACATCTATAAACCTTCTCTTAGGCCTTCCTCTTTTTCTCATGCCTGGCAGCTCAGTGAAGGTTATTTCCAGCAAGATGGGGCAACCCATCACACGTCACCTTGCAGCACGGCACATATTGAATCGTTTTTGTGGCAATTGGGTCATTTCAAAGGGACTATGGCCACCTTTCTCCTCAGACCGGTCACCTTTGAATTTCTTCCTATGGGAAGCACTAAAAGGAAAAAAGTGTACAAGAACAAGCCTCGCACACTGTAACAATTACAGCGAAACACTTAACAGAAAATTGCTGCCATCACCCTTACAATGCTTGCAGATAACCCTTTGCCAGTATAGAGCGCTGTGTCGATCTATGTTTGCAAGAAGAAGGCGACCATTTTCAACACTGAATGTGATTGGATCGTTTACACATCAGTCATTTTCACGTGACTTAACACATCATAACTCGGGGCACTGCCCATTAGAATCCCCCTGTAGTATTCTTCAAGAAGTTCTGCTAAGAGCCAACAAGTGCCGTGTGCTCCCGACATTCTCCCCAATTTCCTCCCATCATGCTCTGGGGACACATATCACTGCTAGCCTTTCAAAGAGGTGGACCTGGCTTGTACTGTGTTAGGGATGAACTGGTCTACCCATTTATTAAAAACTCATTTTTACTCAGTCCATTCTTGACCACTATCAGCACGTCTTTGGCTTCTGGTAAAGTCCCAGTTTCACATATTGGGAAACCAGCTGCTATAAAACCATTTTTGAAACTCTTGATCCTGAGGAGTTGTCTAATTGTTGTCTTCTTTCTAACTCTCCTTTTATTGGCAAGGTCCTAAAGACACCTGCGGCTTTGCAGCTACAGTCCTTTTCAGATTCAAATGAGTTGGAATGTCTTTCAGTGTGATTTCTGAGGCTCCCACTGTACGCACCAAAACATTAGAATAATTGAGACGAGATCAGGCCATTCAGCCCAATAAAGCTCGCCAGTCCTGTCCACTGTATTTCTTCCAAAAAACATCAAGTGGAGTTTTGAAAGTCCCTAAACTTTTACTGTCTACCACACCACTTGGTCTCTTATTCCAGGTGTCTATTGTTCTTTGTGTAAAGAAAAACCTCCAGATGTTTGTGCGAAATTTCCCCTTCACAAGTTTTCAACTGTGTTCTCATGTTCTTGATGAACTCATTTTAAAGTCACTGTCTCAATCCACTGAACTAATAACCTTCATCATTTTAAACACTTCAGTCAGGTCTCCTCTTCATCTCCTTTTGCTTAAACTGTGAAGGCTCAGCTTTTTTAATCTTTCCTTATAACTCATCCCCTGCAGCCCTAAATCAGCAGAGTTGCTCTTCTCTGGACATTTTCTTGTGCTGTTATGTCCTTTTTGTAGCCTGAAGACCAAAACTGCACACAGGACTCCAGATGAGGCCTCACCAGTGTGTTATAAAGACTGAGCAGACCTTCCTGTGACTTGTACTCCACACATCAAGGTGTTATATCACCTGACATTTTGTTAGCCTTCTTAATGGCTTCTCAACACTGTCTGACAGTTGATAGCGTTGAGTCCACTCTGACCCCTAAATGTTCTCACGAGGCAGACTCTCGATTTTACAACCACCCATTGTGTACTAAAAACTGCCCTGTCAGGATGATTAATGATCTCCGCGAGGCAGCAAATTCAGGGTCATGTGGTCTTCCTGCTCTGCTTGACCATGGTGTTATACTGCATCTTTCAAGGGACAATGGGATCTCTCGTATTGTACTAGTAATTTGCCGGCTGTATTGCTGGGAGGAATCCTTCTATTATTTCGCTTGTGTCCGTCTGTGCTCGATATAAACAATGGCTACCACAACTGCTATCTCCCTCCACAACAACAGGGAGGAATCCGTGTTCCTGGCAGAGTTTTGCTCTTAGGCTTATCTTCAATGTGACCGATTATCAACTGTGGTATTTGCCCGTTTATTCAGTGCATACTTTGCATTATGACACCACCATTTTACATCTCCTCTTTCCTTCACATCAACATAAGCATCCCGATAAAATGAAAAGCCACAAACAGCGTAGCTGCGACCAACACATACCGTCTCGCCGGCCTACATACTCAGACCAACGCACAGAAGCAGAAACGTCGACATCACGGCAGACCAACCAGCACAGGTGAGACAGTCCTTAGAACAACAAATACAACGTGATATGACAAACCACAGAGCATCATTATCTGAAGATCAACGGCAGCCAGTGTCACACCTGGACGGTGAACGAAAAGTGAATTACACACACAACCTTACTGAAAAGCAGCGGGAAACTGTCAGACAATGAGAAACATTACGACGGAAAAACTACAGGGACTCCATAACACTGACGGCTCAAAACAAGAGATTCCCTTTAAATTACAGGGTGGGCAATTCCCCGTTCTTTTAGCATATTGTGCAACGATCACCAAGTCACAACGACAATTGTTTAATAACGTCAGAGTTTACTTGCCAGGCCCTGTTTTTACCCACGGATGGTTCTACACTACATTTTCCAGAGAGTTAAACGTACAGGTACTTACTGATTACACACAGGGGAATATTTTTGTGATGGATAGATATGAAAGGCACTATATAACAGATATATAGATCGATAGATAGATAGATAGATAGATATAGATAGATATAAAAGGCACTATATAATAGATGGATAATTTATTAATCCCCGAGGGGAAGTTCACATACTCCAGCAGCAGCATACTGATAAAAACAATATTAATTAAAGAGCAATAAAAGCGCAGTGCAAGATGGAGAGTGCAAGTTAGGTATAACAGTCAATAGCCTTGTATTGTGTTAATGTTTACCCCCCCCACCCCCTCCCCGGGTGGAACTGAAAAGTCGTATAGCGTGGGGGAGGAGCGATCTCCTCAGTCTGTCAGTGAAGCAGGATGGTGACAGCAGTCTGTCTCTAAAGCTGCTCCTCTGTCTGGAGATGATCCTGTTCAGTGGATGCCGTGGATTCTCCATGATTGACAGTTGTCTGCTCAGTGCCCGCTGCTCTGCCACAGATGTCAAACTGTCCAGCTCCGTGCCTACAATAGAGCGAGCCTTCCTCACCAGTTTGTCCAGGCGTGAGGCGTCCCTCTTCTTTATGCTGCCTCCACAGCACACCGCCGTGTAGAAGAGGGTACTCACCACAACCGTCTGATAGAACATCTGCAGCATCTTATTGCAGATGTTGAAGGACGCCAGCCTTCTAATGAAGTATAGTCGGCTCTGTCCTCTCTTACACAGAGCATCAGTGTTGGCAGTCCGGTCCAGTTTACCATCCAGCTGCACTCCCAGGTATTTATAGGTCTGTACCCTCTGCATAGTCACCTCTGATAATCACGGGGTCTGACAATTCTTATAGATGTCAGTATTCTACATTACTTGATGGCCACACTTCACACATACTGACTTATGTGGGCCCTGCATTTCCCTTCTTATTATCCAGTATGTTTTGTTAGCCTGTTCACGTGACACTTTGTTTTGTTTTAAGTGACTATAACAACAACCCATACTAATCATGCGACTATTCTAATATCGAATCCTCTCACGAGTCACTACTTATTAAAATAATATCCTTTCTTACTGTAACGTGTCATGTTCTTCTCTCTCTCACCATCATTTCATTAACACTTTGATAATTGCGAAATTTTCACCAGCACGATTTGCTAGTTATGAGGAGAAAACAAATCTGAACTTTGTCTTGTTACTTTAGGTGTTCCTCAGGGGTTGGTATTTGGTCAAATTTTACTTTTCATTTACTTGTTGCCCTTAAGTAAGACTCTGCATTAACACAGCACATCTGTTCATTGTTAAGCGGAAAACGCACACGCAGATTTATCTCCATGCCGCAACTAATGATTGTGCTGCATTAACTCAAGTTAGGCAATCTACCTAAGGTATCTCAAGCTCGATGAGTCCTAACTATCTGCAGTTGAATGGCAGCAAACAAAGATATTCTAGTGGACCCCCTTAATGAGATAACCGGTCCAAGATTACTCAACTCACTTATAGTCATTTTTTTTTTTAATTTTATTGAATTTATTAAAATCAATTAACACTCCATACACAACTCGAGTTTTCCAAAAAAAAAAAAAGGTTTGAAACAAATCAACTCCCACCCTTGAGAGAGAGAGCCAGGCCAGCAGTGTAAAACTTTATGCTAGTAAAGACAAATGAATAGATCAAGTAATAAATGAATAAAGATAAATGGAGTAAAAGAGGGGAGGAGAACCTGCTTCCTCAATTTAAATGCTTATTCTAATATGTCATTGATCAGATCCTGCCAGGTTCTGAAAATGTTTGCATAGATCGTCTAAGTGTGAATTTGATTTATACGTGATTTTTACGTGTCTACGTGCCAGTAGTGTAGTAAAGGTGATTCTAGTTTGTTTGTCCTTCTCCACTTTAAGCCCACCTGGGAGCCCACCAGACACAGCTGTTAGTGGATTAGGAGGGATTGGGATACCCAAGCTGTCTGAAAGGCATTTAAAAGATTTTGGTCCAGAATGATGTTAATTTGGTGCAGGCCCAGAACACGTGACCCAGTGAGGCCGGAGCTTGATTGCCGCGTTCGCAGGTTGGATTTTGCCCTGGAAACATTTTGGACAATTTTAAATGAGACAGATGTGCTTGATATATAATTCTAAGTTAAATAATTCTATGCTTTGTGCATATGGAGCTCCAGTGGATTCTCTGCATTGCTACTTTCCACTCCTTTTCTGAGATGTTGAGTGAGAGATTCTTTTCCCACGGTTTTCTTGGATCTTTGAAAGGGAGGGACTGTTAAATAGTTTTATATATTCTGGAAATGCTGTGTTGAGAAGCCATTAAGAAGGCTAACAGAATTTCAGGTTATATAGTGCCTTGATATGTGGAGTACAAGTCAAGTCACTGGAGGTTCTGCTCAACCTTTATAACACACTGGTGAGGCCTCATCTGGAGTCCTGGGTGCAGTTTTGGTCTCCAGGCTACAAAAAGGACATCACAGCACAAGAGAAGGTCCAGAGAAGAGCGACTAGGCTGATTCCAGGGCTACAGGTGATGAATTAGGAGGAAAGCTTAAAAGAGCGGAGCCTTTATAGTTTAAATAAAAGAAGATTAAGAGCAGACCTGAATGAAGTGTTTAAAATTATGAAGGGAATTAGTTGAGTGAATCGAGGCTGTGAGTTCAAAATGAGTTCATCAAGAACACGGGGACACAGTTGGAAACTTGCGAAGGGGAAATTTTGCACAAACATTAGGAAGTTTTTCTTTATACAAAGAATGATAGACACTTGGAATAAGCGACCAAGTAATGTGGTAGAAAGTAAGACTTTAGGGACTTTCAAAACTCCACTTGATGTTTTTTTGGAGGAAACAAGTGGACAGGACTGGCGAGCTTTGTTGGGCTGAATGGCCTGTTCTCATCTGGATTGTTCTAATGGAAGCCAACCTCTCCCTCTCACTCACATACATACATACATAAACTGAAACATAAGACTGCTGGAGGCTACGCAGCCAAAGCAATGCACTTGTAACTGAACAGAAAAGACAGAACTTTATTTGTCCCCAGAAGGAAATCTGTAACTACTTTTCATTTAATTCCATTGTGGAAATAACCTTCAATTTGACATCACATTATACATTTATAACATTAGTAGAGATGCTCGGTATCCTCTACTATAAAAATTGAGACAACAAATGGCGTACCACCTCGCTCCCCCACCCCATTCTTCCTTCTCAAATTCCTCACATTCTTGTAGTGAGTACAAAGCGGTGTCTCTGAATTGTCAGGCTCTTCCTAATTAGCACTTGAGAAATCAATGAGTTAAAAAGCCCATTGTTTACCAAATAAGAGGATTTAGCCCTGTAAAACATTTACAGGAACTCCACACTCAAGGATGAGCCGATTAGGTCATGTCACACAGTGGTATTTGCTATAACACTTGCAAAATAAACTGAGAATACAGGAAAGCTTTCTGAAGTCACGTTTAAAGAGATGCATGCTGCCATAATCTGATCCGTCAGTTCTTTCAGGATCCCTACTGTGTAGTTTAAGCACAAGAAGGAACAGAAACCAAGCCTGTAGTGAAGGCTCTACTCATACTTAATATTACAGACCTGGCACAGAAGGAAAGTAAATATTTTAAGGAAAAGTGCTTTATTTCAGGTGCATTTATAAATTGTCTAAGGAAAAAAAAAGATCACAAACGTCAACTGATATATTAGAGGCTTTGCTTATGATACCGAGATTTCTTTTAACTCAGGCCTTAAAGGGCCTCAATAGCTGCTGGTTCTCATTGTAACGTCTCTTTTGATCACAGAGTAAGTCCTGCTTCTAAGTGAATTTGGTTAATTGAGAATTTTGTTTTTCTTGTTTAAAACAGCCGCTTGGAAAAATCAAAAATGAAATGAGTAAAAAAAGAAGAAAGGACTGGCTTCACTTTCAGTGTGAGGTTTGTAACAACGTCTGCATTATTTGTATGAAAATGTGCTATATAAATAAATGTTGTTGTTGTCTTCTTAAATCAAATTAAACAAAGCATTTAGGCTTTCAAGCAACAAATAAAAGATGTATAGTGTGTTATGTCAAACTGAAATTATTGAAAATAATTACACTTTCTACATTTTTCTAGGAAAATAAAGTGCATTGAGGAGCAGAAACTCATAAATCTGGTCAAATAATACAAGGAGTTCAATAATTCAATTAGCTGCTGACACTCAGTGCTAACCAACGGGCGCATAAATACCCAGCTCAAAAAAAAATATGAAGGGAACACCTAATCACCCCAGTCTAACACCAAGTCAGTGAAGCTTCAGGGATATCCATGTGTCCAGTTGGGAAACGCACAAGTGAATGGGAATCAACGTCACCTGCTTTGGTGCAAACAAAAGTGACAACGGGTGACCTGGAGAGGACACAGCAAGACAATCCCCAAAAAGAGAATGGTGGCCACTGACAATTCCTCTGTCCTGATACTTCCTGACTGATTCTACTCTTGTTTTGTATTTTGCTCATGTCCTTGTCACTGATATCATGATGTGGTAACTGCAAATGATTCAGGTGGCACAGGCAGTCCTGCTCCTCCAGGATGGCATCATAAGGTTTGCCGTGTCTCGCAGCCAAGGTTCAGGAGCTACCAGGAGATGGCCAGTTACACAAGGAGACCTGGCCAGGGCCATACAAAGGGTATCAGCCCAGCAGCAGGACTGGTATCTACTCCTCTGTGTGAAGAGTAACAGGAAGGGCACTGCCAGAGCCTACAAAATGACTCCTACTGGCTTCTGGTGTGCATGTCTGAGACCTAACTGTCACAAACAGACTCCATGAAGGAGGCATGAGGGCCCACCATCCTCTAGTGGGAACTGTGCTCACAGCCCATCACCGCGCAGCTCGAATGGCATTCACCAGAGAAGACCACAATCGGCAGCTCTGCCATTGGCATTCCATTCTTTTCACAGGTGAGAGCACATGTGACAGTTTCTGGAGACACCGTGGTGAATGTTATGCAGCCTGCAACATCATCCAGCATGACCAGTTTGACGGTGGATCAGTGATGATCTGGGAAGGCAAATCCTGGGAGGGGCACACAGACCTCCACGTGTCAGGTGACAGTACTCCAACTATGGGATGAAATCCTCAGAGCCCTCATCAGACCTTATGCTGGTGCAGTGGACCCTGGGTTGCTCCTGGTACAGGGCAATGCCAGCCCTCATGTGGCAAAAGTGTGTAGGCAGTTCCTGGGTGATGAAGGCACTGATGCCACTGACTGGCCCACACATTCCCCAGACCACAGTCCAACTGAGAACATCTGGGCCATTACATATCAGTGCATCTGATGCCACCAAGTAGTGCCACAGACTGTCCAGAAGCTCACTGGTGCCCTGATCAGGTCAGGGAGGAGACCCACCCCCGGGGCCACCATCCTCCATCTCATCAGGAGCAGGCTCAGATGGCGTTGGGGGTCCATACACACTATTGAGTCACATTAGGAGTGGCCAGGATGAAATTCACACAAGTTGGATCAGCACAGGATTTTAATTTTTGACTATGATTTTGATAAATATGAATGTGTATAGACACAGTGTTCACACGGGTACAGAACAGTTTTACACACAAAAAATAACAGGTGACCACGAGAGAATATCTTTTTCGGATTAGGGTGAGGTCAGAAGTGGAGTACTATGGGGATCGGTACCAGGACTGCTGATTTTGTATTATTTCTAATGATTTGACGGATGCCTTTACCCAAGGCAACTGACGATATCTGAGAAATACAATTGCTTACATTTGTTTTGTTTTTTCAGTTGAGGCACAGGCAGACTTGCTCATCGTCACAAGGTCAGTAGCAGGATTTGAACCCACAACCTTATGGTTTGAAATCCAATGCCTTACCCTCGTGTCAGTAGAGTAATTCATATGTGAAAAGATGCAGGGCAAATTAGGTTACCTAAATGTACAGTCCCAATTATAATGAGAAGTCAAGGAAATCAGAAAAATGTTTAGATAAAAATAACACAGAGGGTTATGGGAATTTGTAAACATGACCACAAAGAATATTTGGGAACCACAGAATACAAATGTCCATCCACAACTAGAAAGTGAACAGAGGCTATTAGGAGAGCCAAAAGGAGGCTGGGTTTAATATTTATATATAGCGACCATGTTGACTGAAGCAAAGGTCAGGAGAGGTTATGATGTAAGATGGCCACAAAGGAAAACCACTAGAAGGGCACAAATATAAAAAATGTGTTCTTTATAGGACACAAGCAGAAAAGATGTAAACTTGTTAAAGACAATATATTATATATAAAAGCCAAATCCCACTGACTTACTCATCACGAAATCTCCCGAACCATGAGCACTTGAAATTTGGAATGTAGGTTACCCTTGGCCCATAGGTGCTTGCTAAGAAAAGGTTTTTAAAAATTTCATGGTCCATGAGTGAAATTTTAGTTTTGTTTTTTTTTTTTTTTTTAAAAACCTGTTTGTATGTCTGTCCACTTTTCACGACAGAAGTACTTCATGGATTTAGATCTTTTTTTTTTTTTCTCTAAAATTTGCTTGAACATTCCTGTTGATTATGCGAATTCTCTCATTGCGCTAAGAATCATAGTTTGCTTACAGGAGCGATATATCCACGCTAATCCGAGAGAGGGGCTGCAGGCCGAGGGGAGGGGGAAGAGTCACGTCAGGTGTAGCGAGCTGGGCGGGGCCTCCTCACTGTCCCGTTTCAGTAATACGTGGATGAAGCTGTGAGGATGGATAGATGGATAGATAGAGATATGAAAGGCACTATACGATAGATAGATAAATAGATATGAAAGGCACTATATAATAGACAGACAGACAGATAAGACACCCTGAACAAGTTACCGAGTGGTTCAGTGAAAGACACAACCTTGGGGGGAAAAATCAAGTTCCTTGTATTATTCACAATTATAAAATTACACTTTTCTTTTGCTGAAAGTTGTACTTAAATACGTAGGGAGGCCGAATGTTGCACAAACTCCTGTATTTTAATAATGGAGAAAATTTCTAAGGCGCTAAAACTTTTCCATGCTTTTCTTGCATTTAAGAAGGAAATCACCCAGCCCATCTTCTCACAAATGGTTATGGATGGATGGATAGATCTGTCTTTTTATATATTCAAAGGGGAATATCAATGAATCTCAAATTAACAAAACTAGCAATAACAATCTAGATACAGATACTCTGACAAGGTTAAATTGTGAATTTCAGTGGTGGGTTGAGCATAAATCTTGACAAAGTCTCACGTTTCGAAAAAATTAAAAATGTCACTTCTTGAACATGTGAACATTACAATTTTTCCGATAGAGCTTAAATGAAAAAGGGGTGAACCCCGAGCTCCTTGCCATGGAAAAGGAACACTTAGGCCCCATTCTAAGGCAGTGTGGTGGTGCCGTAGGGCCCAGGGTTGGATTCCCAGCCCAATCCCTGCCTGTGTGGAGTAAGCAAACTCACCTCGCCTCTGTGTGGGTTACTTCTCATTTAAAAAGTCAGAGTGTGGATTAGTCAGTGACTTTAATTTAATAAAAGTAAGTGTGTGTCTGTGTCCAGGTCTATACTAACAGTAAGTTTAATGATAAAATAAAAATATATGTAGAATACTGTACAGCTTTAACATAACTGCTCTTTGTATAAATTATTTAACCAGAAAAATTTTATATTAAGTTATAGTTTATCAAGTGAAGTATTTTAAAAAACACAAAAAAGGTATTTGAGAAGTGCAGCTTGGTTACAGAGAAAATACAACCTCAAAGGAAATTAAAAAGGCCCCTAAAAAACTAAAAACAGACACATCTATAAAGTCAAAATGCTTTGCCGCTAATCTTTTAATTTATTTTTGTTTTTCAGGGTTTACTTTGGTTTTCTTTTGCAGATAGAAGACGACACAGACCTTCACAAACCCCTTTTTTTGGCAACAGGGCTTGCACATCTCATTTTGTGCAGAGGACATTGCAAGTTAACCAAATTATGCCATCTTAAGCTTTACCCTTAATTGACATATATGTATATTTTTTAGTCAATTAACATTTATATCAGACTGTATTAGTGAAACAAAGCATCCTGCAGCATTCCCAACCCAAGTGTGAGTCAACGGCTGAATGTCGGATTTCTTTGCAATGCAATGCAGAGCACTTAAGGCTGAAGCACTTCCCTTCTCAGCAGAGATATCATTGTTTTATTTTTACACCCTAAGCACATCTTTATTCAACGGTCAATGGTCTTAGGTGACAGTTTCAAATGCTGGCCATTAACAGGCCTCTTCTGTCTTTCACACTGTGCCTTAAGAAAAGACAGCCACCAGGGTTGAAACAATTTAAGTAAAACTGAATACATTTAAATAACAACATATATTCAAATGACCACCCTAGGTGAAGAAGGGGGCTTCCTGAGACGGTCCTGCTCAAGCCACTAGGATAAATTGAGGTTAAGTCAAGACGTATCAGCAATTCACTCACGAGAGGCACATGGGAAGGAAGGCTGCACAGGACTGCAAGGCTGGTAAGCTGAAGGAAAACTGGCAATGTAAATATGTGGCATGTTTTTAATATTTGGAAATTTTGAATTTGTTCACAATTCATATTTAAAGAATAAACAGTAAAAATGTAAGGATAGATCTAAATTTGGCATATGTAAAAGGCCTTTAAAAAGCCATACATAATGAAGATAAATTAGTACTGGCTGATGAGAGAACTTGTGAAACTTTACTTTGCTTAGAGTTTTGATTCAAATCTAAATCTCTTTTATCATCTTCTTTTTCTCCTATCATGTGACCCCACAACTTCCACTACCAATGCAATTGTGCAACTCTTATGCGCAAAGTTAGAATTGCACTTTAGCAAGGGTTGTGGACTGAAGCAATAACGTCGGAAAACAGGCCAGTTGCTTTAAAAAAAAAAAAAAATGGACAGTAAAAGTTTCGCCGAATTTCTTGCTAGTACCGGGTGTCTTAAGACTCGAACACTAAGCACTTGCTGTATAATATTTAAAGTAAGTGCTTGTTTGTTGGGTCTTCCGCCACATGGGCATGTCTGCTGAGGAGTGAAACTGCCATCGCTGAAGAGCCCACACTGCCAGTTTCCAGGAGTTTGTTTTTCACTTAAACAGTAAAGCATTGCTGTTGGTCACAATTTAGTAAGTGCTTTTCTGTTTGAGCGAGAGACAAATTCTCCTGTCTGTTAACGGCAGTGTGAACCCGGCCTACCTGGCAGACTGAATTTTCCTCCAGGAAGTTGATCAACTTGGAATCCCTCTCGGTGTCACGTGAGTTTGGAATTAAACGGGTCGCTCGAATGAAGGAAATGATGCTGTTCAGGGCAATAAACTTGTTTTTGAATGATTTTCATGTATTTCTGTTCGATGTATTTTAAAATTAAATATATACGATATTCTGAATGTTGAATTTGAAAAACACGAAAGAGGAAAAAGTGTCAAACTTATAAAGAAAACTACATAAGTGAACTTGAATATACTGATACAAATGTGCATGTCTATATTCATGTTTATTATATTTATATACAGTATTGGTAAGAAATGTAAATCACAAAATCATTAAAATGTAATGTTGTCTGGCACACAATGCTTAGATCATCTGTAAATGTGTAAATACTCTTGTTCCATTTTATCATAAGTATATACAAGTATACTGCATTTTCATTTTAATCATTTATCTCAGTAGCCTAGAATTCCCATGCTTACATGGTGGGTGCCCTTTATACTTTTAAAATTAAAAAAGAAATTGCTGGATACTTCTTGTTTAAATTATATATATATATTTTTTAATTTTGACAATTTCCTAAACACAATTATAATGAATGGTGTATACGTTAAAAAAAGAAAAAAAGTATAATGTATGCTTTTATGTGAAATGGCTGGAATGGTGGTGCAGTGGTCAGCACAACTGCCTGGGAGTTCCAGAGCAGCAGGTTAAAATCCTGGCAGTGACGCCGTCTGCGTGGAGTCCGTATGTTATTCCTGTGGCCCTGCGGGTTTTCTCCAGGTAATTCAGGGCTGCATACACATCTCAGAGAAGTGTGGGTCCAGTTAACTGGTGACTACTGGGGAGTGTCATGGTGTATGGGAGTTTGTCCTGTGATGGACTGGTGTTAACTCCGTGGTTCCATTGGGTGCGATACACACTTCTGGTCTCTACCACCCTGAACTGGATTAAACAGGTTTGAAAATGTTAACATTATATCCATCCTTTAAAGAAAATCCTGCATTGCTTAAATGGTTAGGTAGCAAAAGATAAGATGATTTTTGGGATTTCAAAAATAAAATAATAAAAAAAAAAAAAAAACGAGACTTTATAAAGAATAAAAACTGATCCTAAATTAGCAAAACAATGTCCATGAAAAAATATGTACTTCTAGCTTTATGAAATGAGGGCTGAAATTAAGCCACCATAAACGGTACACATCCTAGAAATGATGCGGCTGGTGTTTAAAATCTCAATTTCTATAATAAGGGAGCCACAGGAGTTTCCCAGGAGAAAATCATTTTTTTTTTTTTAGGAAATATGGATAGTGGGCTCTTAAAAGTCATGAATACAATCTCTTCATGGCAGAACCCTAGTTTAATGTCCCCATAAGAAGAATGGCCTGCATGCCAACACACATTTGAACTGAAAACTAACCTTAACTTACTGCATTGGCACTTCATACTTTTTACTCTTTAACGTTTTAGATTTCCAGATTTTATCTTAATTTTAATCTAGTTTAAGTTCATTTAATTAATATAGTTAATTTTAGTTTGTTTTGTTAAATTTTACTATCTTTGTCTTACTTTTATTATTTATTCTATTGTATACTTGCTTTTGTTTTGCACAATCTTGAAGCAGGCTGGGTTTTTCATTTTCCTGCACGTTGTACCTGTACATGTGTGTGACGAATAAAACTGTTTAATCTGTAACAGGCAATGTTAATAGCTAAGACAAACTGCACTGTCTTAACTATGATTAAATATTTAACAGAGTCATCCAATCAAATGGTGAATGCTTTAACAAACATGTGTCGCCAAACTGATAACTAATTGTTAATTGTGTGCTAATTAACATTGCTATTCTGTGCAACTGCTGGACAGCTTGAAGCTTTTGTCCTGTGAGGCGCCCATCACGCAAGCTGTGGACTCTCATAAACACGTCTCCTGGTTATATGGTGGCTTAGGGTCTGCCAGGCCTGTTCCTCCAGTTTTTAAGTTCCTTTGGATGTCATAGGTAACTTCTTCACAGACACCTTGGGTTTCTTTGCGGTTTCTCTGATGGGAGGACCTACACGTTTAAAGGTTACAACCGACTATCCCATCATCCTTTGTTAACTGCCTTTTTCTCGCCAGGGTGGTGGCTCTGTGCTGCTGTCTGGAAGGTTGAATGTTCAGTTCCAGTTACTGCTAGGCCCTTTACCAGAAAATTGCTCCGGGGTGCTGTACAATAGCTGACAACTGCGCTCTGACCCCCCAAAGGTCATATGAAAAGATAATTTCCTCTCTGGGATTAAGTATATCATAGTGTATCAAAATATATCCAATCATAACAACGATAAAATAAGAAACAGTGCATTACAATCCAAAAACTGCTTCAGATGGCATGGCAGCACAGTTTGTTCCAACACTTGTTACAAACCTTCTGTCTGTGTATCTCAATGTAATGGGACATGAACTTTCGAGGCTTAATTAGCTTCCATTGCTTCAGAAAACCTGTAAGTTGTTAACCCATTACGTGTTCCACAAAGAAACCCTTTTCATATAACTCTGAAACTTATATTATTATAATTTAGTTTTAGGTAACTTAAGCTTTTTTGTTTTTTTATTTATATAAATATGGCAGTTTACCATTTAGTAATTGTACCATTACACTTTATTCACTACACTTAAACTGCTTAAATTTTCAATATAAAACTGGAAAAATAGGAGTTTTCTAAAACTAGTCATGTATGCATGTTCTGTTTTGCCAAGACTTCACACAACTGCACACTTTTTAGTAAATTGCTATAGTGCATTTCAGCCCTTTAAAAATTTGAGAAGGAACAACCTTACCAGGGCAGCACGGTGGCGCAGTGGGTAGCACTGCTGCATCGCAGTAAGGAGACCCGTCTGGGTTTGCCTGTGTGGAATTTGCATGTTCTCCCCGTGTCTGTGTGGGTTTCCTCTCTAGTGTGTACTTGGTGTGTGGGTGTGGGTGCCCTGTGGTCATCTGGCGCCCTGCCCGGGGTTGGTTTCCTGCCTTGCCTGTGTTGGCTGGGACTGGCTCCAGTAGACTCCCATGACCCTGTAGTTAGGATATAGCGGGTTGGATAATGGATGAATGGACAACCTTACCACAGACACTGGTTACATCTCCATATCCAGGGCGTCTGATAGGATGGAGACTGGGAAAAATGTCCAGATAATCATCTTTGATGTCAGTGCTCATACTTAAGTGCTAGAAATGTAATTCTGCATGGAATTATTTTGTATGGTTTCTGTAAGGCAATGCTTGTAAACTGCAGCACCAGAAACAACTCAATATGTGTTCACTTTGATATACAGGCTATGTTTGATTGGTATGGGAGGTACTTTCTGCAAAAATCAAAATGAAAATTAAAATCATAAAATGAAAATACAATCTCTCTTTTGCAACTTCATTTTCAAAGTCTGCACGTAAGAATTCTGCAAAAATGAAAAAATAAAATACTGTAACCCCATTTGCAATTTAATTTTCCAAGTCTGCGCAGAAGAATGCTGAAAAAAATGAAAATGAAACTTGAACGACCCGATTAGCAGTTTCATTTTCAGCCTGAACCGCAATGAAGCTGCAAAAATGAAAAGTAAAGCGCAGATAAGCACAGGCGCCACACAGTCAAAGTGAGAAGCATTCCATCGATTGACTGGTACAGCCACGAAGGACAAAGAATTTTGGGAAATTGAGGTGCAATGTTATATATGAATCAACTGCACAACTGTCTTTCTGAACTACGATCCTGGATGGCTAATAATTTTCTTGATCTGAATCAAAATAAAACGGAGGTGCTTATAGCGGGTCCATCAGCTAAAGCCCACATTGGGCTTGGACTTCTCGGCTCTCTCTGTCTTTTGTAAACCTCAAGTCCACAATCTTGGTGTTATCTTTGACAGTAACCTCTCTTTTGAGAAACACATTCAATTTTGTAGTCGAGTTGCTTTTTCCAGCTTCATCTATTAGGTAAGATCAAGCCTTTTTTATCTTCTAGTGATCTTGAGAAAGCTACTCGTGCTTTTATCTTTTCTTGCCTTGATTACTGCAACTCGCAGTATTCTGGGATTAGCAAATCTCTGATACGCAGGTCACAGTTGGTCCAGAATGCTGCCTCTCGCTTTCTGGTTGGGGCAAGAAAGTCTGATTCATTCTCCAATATTAGCTTCTTTACACTGGCTGCCTGTCAGTTTTTGAATTGATTTTAAAATCTTGTTGCTAGTTTTAAAATCTTTACATCTTTAAATCTTTGCTGCTGCCTATTTATCTGAATTGTGTGTTTTACACCAGCCATTGAGAGTGCTTAGATCTTCTGCTCAGTTGTCTCTTGTTGTCCCTCATAGCGAGTGTCAAACTAAGTGTCGCCTGTGGAGCCCTTTACCTCGTTACATAAAGGAGTCACCGACAATTCAAAACGAGATTAAAGACTCGTTTCTATTCACTTGCTTTCCGTGACCTTATACTAATGGTTTCCACATTGTGATTATGTAATCTTACTTTTATTTATTTTTTACAGTATTTTATTTATGTTCTTTTATTTTATTTCTATTTATGTTATTTATGTTAATTGTATGCTTTTTTTCTTCTTTTATTGTAAAGCACTTTGGCCACAGCATTCCTATGTTGTTTTAAGCGTGCTATATAAATAAACTGCAATTGACATGTATGGAAGATTTATTTTGGTTTTTTTTTGCATATGGAGCGTAAAGCTGGCCAGAGCACCGAAAGGGTAGCGACATCACGTCTACGTGTAAAAGCCATAAATCATTCCCACTCACATAAAGCAGACCAGGCACCGCCATAAAGTCTGAGGTGGAGTACACTTACAGTATGAAGAAGAAGAAAAAAAAATTGTGCTGCTCATGCACAGCACAAATGTGGCAGGTAGAGCCGATTTAGGTAGTGACATGCCCATTCAACATGGTCGCTACAGCTTTCTGATGCCACATTGGCCTTGATAAACATTATTGGGCTCTTGTGGGGGAAAAAAAAGTTTGTTTAAGCTGGCCACATGGCACATTTTCAGGGAAAGAACAAAAATGCATTAAACACTTTTTGGTAATGTACAACAACATTATGGGACAGTTTTCATGTAACTGAAAAATAAATATTTACACATATAAAGTCTGGGTAATAGCTTTTCTGTCACATTTACCCTTACCTTTATTTTTTTGTGCTATTAAGTTATTTCTCAGTTATGAGCTGTGAAAATCGTTTCCATTCCTGATATAAACGCACGACTTCGGTCAATTAAAGTTAAAGCTAATAGACACCTAAACAGTTTCCTTCCCAGAGCCGTAGTCCTCACAGAGCAGTCATTTACAGTAATCCCTCCTCGATCGCGGGGGTTGCGTTCCAGAACCCCCCGCGATAGGTGAAAATCCGCAAAGTAGAAACCATATGTTTGTATGGTTATTTTTATATATTTTAAGCCCTTATAAACTCTCCCACACTGTTAACGTTATTAGAGCCCTCTAGACATGAAATAGCACCCTTTAGTCAAACGTTTAAACTGTGCTCCATGACAAGACAGTGATGACAGTTCTTTCTCACAATTAAAAGAATGCAAACATATCTTTTCTTTAAAGGAGCGCCGTCAGGAGCAGAGAATGACAGAGAGAGAGTGAGAGAGCGTGACAGAGAAGCAAACAATCAAAAAATCAATACGTCCTATTGGGCTTTTAAGTATGCGCACCGCGATAAAGCAGCTGCAAAGAAGGGAGCAATGTGAGGGTAGTCTTTCAGCATTTTTTAGAGTAGCGTCCGTCCGTATCTTCTAGGCAAACGGCCTCTGTGCAAACAGCCCCTCTGCTCACACCCCCTCCGCCAGGCAGAGAGAGTGAAAAGCAAACAATCAAGCACCGCTCAGGAAGCACATCGTATATCATTGGGGAGTTTTATTTAATACGTAATACATGCTCCGATTGGGTAGCTTCTAAGCCATCCGCCAATAGCGTCCCTTGTATGAAATCAACTGGGCAAACAAACTGAGGAAGCATGTACTTTAAATTAAAAGACCCATTGTCCGCAGAAATCCGTGAACCAGCGAAAAATCCGGGATATATATTTAGATATGCTTACATTTAAAATCCGCGATGGAGTGAAGCCGCGAAAGTCGAAGCGCGATATAGCGAGGGATCACTGTAGCCCATCTTCTTTGCTTAGCCGTGTGTTCTCTCAAATACTGTATGAAGGTGTGTGTGCGTGCATTTACAGTACGTGTATGCATGTGCATGCACACTATACCCTCACTCTTGCAATTGCACATCTTTATTTGCACTATAATGTAACTGTTTATTATCAAACTTATGTAACTTCTGTTATTTGTGTGTATTGTTGTGTTGTGTTCTGTTAGGTCGGGTTTATACTTCATGCGATACATGCTGCAGCTGAGGCTCCTACTAAGCAAGCGTTGTACTGTTTATACTTGCGCACGTACTTTACGTAAATCTGGAGGAATCCACCAGGTAGCTGTGCAAGATATCATCACGGTGACAACAGGTTCAGCTTTGCTGTGTTGTGAATTGCCTGGAACATCCATTAAATTCTGATGACATCTTACAGCAATATCTCTGAAAAGGATGTTTATTGATTAAATCCATCAGTCTAGGGATTTGTCCATTTCAGCTAGCATTTGGCACGAGGCAGAAACAATCCCTGGACGAGGCATCAGCTCATTCAAGGTGAATATAAGCACACACATACACGCTGGCGTCATTTTAGTGTAACCAAGTCTGCATATCTTTGGAAGGAAACCGGAGAACAAGGTGGAAACCCAGCAGGAAAACATGTAAACTCCAGGCAGGGAATATAATAGCGACAGCAGCTCTAACAGTCTGCCACCGTGTCACCTCATGTGTGTAATTATTAACAGTATTCATTATTTAAACAAAATTACCGATTAATCTGTAAAATGTAACATACATACTTCAATGCATTTCATCATGAAAGTGATATCTAGTATAAATCTAAGGATGCTAAATGTGCAGAGATTTGGAATATCATACATTTAATGTACTCAGAGAGGCGATCTATTGCTGTTTGCCGCTGCTGTAAGTACTGGAGGAAGCCCTAGAAAAAAAAAAAAGACAGCACAGAAGACGGTATGCGAGACTTTTAAAATGTATCGTGTCATTACAATCGGAATATGCAACACTTGAATATAAAAGCAACACAAATGCATCTGTATGCTGGCATTTTGCTTCCCCACTTTGAACCATTCATCAAACATTGAAGCACGTACACCGATCTCGTACGATCCGCAAAGCGGCTTTCTGTCACATGTAGATAAAAAACAGAGACTCTGATGTCACATTTCAACTTTTAGCACACTGCGCCCCCTGACTTTTTGCTGGTACTGCAACTCACGGACGCGTCGCACTTATTTCTGAGGACCTGCTCAGAGGACGCGCGGCAGTCATGATGCGTATGCGTTCTGAGAATGAAGTATAAACGAGTCCTTATAAGCAGCTCCAAAGCTACCAAGTTAAATTCCTGTACATTATGTACTGAGGAATAAAAAGGGAGTCTGAATCTGATTTAGAGACTCCATGAAAATCTTTGGGATGTGTGTCGATTTTCTTTTAAAAATATTGTGAAAAAACATAACTACTACAACAGCAGCCCTTGTAGTAAGCCATGAAGCTGCCCGATGATGCAGTCCCAGGGTAGGTGGGATTTGCAGTCCATTTAAGTTGTGGGGCTACAGTATTGTCTGGTTTTCTACAATAGGTTGGATGGCGCCTGTGTTGGCATGCCATCTACTGCTCTCCTGCCTGATAGTTTGGTTGAGTGCACTGTATTCAAACTGTAGTGCCCTTATAGTCTATGATCGTCAGTGTCTCTTGGATATTCGATCAACTCTTTTTAATTTTAACAAGTCGGAGATGGAGTGTGTTCTTAACAAACAACATGAGAATTTCAAAATTGTCATTCCGGACTGTATTCACCGCTGGCCTTTAAACATTCTTCGGAGAAAACGCAGGAGGAAACGTGGATGCAGGGAGGATTCGCGATAAGTTGAAAGCCCGCCTGCATGCGGGCTGTATTACAAGTCCGTTTTCCGAGCCGCTACAAGGTGGCTCTCTGATTTGGCGTCTCGTGGATCAGGCGCACCGGTTGCTTCGACCTGCTCTTCCCCTGTCCTCACCCTCTACCCCCCGGCTTGGACTCCCTCAGATCGGCCACCATCTCCGCAGATCTGGAGTTGACTCAAGTACGCTACGGCCGCTGTGTAGAGTCTCTCTCTTACCCGACGCTGTTCCTTCACCTAAAATGGTTTTAATTAATGCTCGCTCAGCAGTAAACAAGACATTTCTGTTGAATGACTTTTTCTCCTCGCAAAATCTGGATTTTATTTTCATTACTGAGTCATGGATTAAATTTGGTGATCTTACCCCCTTCTCTGAGTTGGTCCCGGTAGACTGTACATTTTTTAATTCCCCCCGCCAAAACGGACGTGGGGGTGGGCTAGCGACTGTTTTGAAAAACTCTCACCGTGCGCAGTGTTCCTCGATCTCTCCGGATATTTATTTACCATCCTCCTCACTCAGATAAGGACTTTCTTCAGCAATTCACTGACTTTATTGGTAATATTGTTACTAAATTTGATCGCTTTTTATTGATGGGCGATTTTAACGTTCATGTTTGTTGTCAGTCAAACCCTCTCTCGAGGGAATTTCTTAATCTAATCGAGGCTTTTAACCTGACACAGTGGGTTAAAAGTCCCACTCACATTCATGGACATAATCTTGACCTCATCCTCTCTTATGGAGTTGATATTACTGATGTTATTGTCTCTGACTTTATGCTCTCTGATCACAAGCCTGTTTTATTTTCCATGTGCCTTCCTAGCCTTCCTTATGTTTCTTCTAAAGTGACATCTCTGACTAGGGTATACTCACCTCAGTTTAGTGTTAATTTTAGTCAGTGTTTTACAAAGCTTTGTTCTCATCTACTGTTGGACTCTCCATTATCAGACTTGGATGCAGACAAACATCTCAGTCTGTTACAAAATGCCTGGCTTGATGTAATGAATGAAACTGCTCCTTTTAAACCTCTTAAGCTCAAACCTAAATCTGAAGTGTGGCATTCTGCAGAGACTCGGCTACTAAGGCAGATTTGTAGAAAGGCTGAGCGTAAGTGGAAAAGGGACAGGTTACACATTTCTCTACAGCTGTTCAAAGATAGTCTATCGGCTTATCAGAGAGCTGCCAAATCAGCTAAGGCAACCTATTTTTCTAATTTAATTTTGCATAATCAATCTAGGCCTAAGGTCATGTTTTCTGTTATTAATTCTGTTGTCAATCCCCCGGGACACACTGGGTCAGTTGCTTCTGTTGCCCTTTGTGAAAGCTTCTGAGATTTTTAAAGACAAAGTAAGTAAACCTGGTCTGGGAGCCCATATCTTCTCTACCAAGCAGCCTGCTCCTCTGCCGTTGTCTATGTCTTGGGATACTTTTGAACCAGTCTCTATACAGTCACTCAAAGATACTATTGTTAAACTGAAGCCATCCTCCTCTCCATATGACGCTATCCATCCTAGATTTTTAAAACAAATCATTGATTCGATCGGTCCGGGCTTAGCGTCCTTTTTTTAATAAGTGCCTCTCAACAGGCGTGGTTCCTTCTAATTTGAAAGTGGCTACTGTTACTCCCCTCCTCAAGAAGCCTTCACTCGATTTGTCAGTTTTAAAAAACTATCGCCCTATCTCGGTCCTACCGTTTCTTTCTAAGGTTTTGGAAAAGATTGTGTTTTTCCAACTTCAATTTTTTCTTGCTTTAAACAATTTGTTTGAGCATTTTCAATCTGGTTTCAAGGCGGCCCACAGTACCGAATCAGCCCTCTTGAGAGTGTTAAATGACATCTTTTTAGCCACTGATACGGGGGATTCTGTGGTCCTTGTTCTATTAGATTTATCGACACTATTAATCATTCGATATTACTAAATAGACTAGAGTCCTGGGTGGGTCTTTCTGGCACAGTTTTAAAATGGTTTCAGTCATTTTTATCTGATAGAAAATACATGGTTAGGCTAGGAGACTTCTCCTCCTCGACGTCCTCTCTCTCCTGTGGTCTTCCTCAAGGCTCTGTGTTGTCTCCCACTTTATTTTCTCTGTATATGCTACCTCTAGGCTATATTTTTAGAAATCATGGGGTATCATTTCACCTTTATGCTGATGACACACAAATTTATTTACCTTTTAAGAAAAATGATCCCCTGGCTATGAATGCCTTGTTATCTTGTTTAGATGAAGTTAAATCTTGGCTATCCCAAAACTTCTTATCTTTAAATGAAGAGAAGACTGAGGTGATACTCTTTGGCCCTTCTGAACATATGAAGGCCCCGGAATTTGACCTGGGACATTTATCAGCTTTCAGGTCTTCACAGGTTCGGAATCTGGGTGTCCTGTTAGATGACTCATTAAAACTTGACAAACAAGTTTCTGCCGTGATCAGATCGAGCTTTTATCAGCTTCGCACGCTTGCAAAAATTAAACCTTATCTCTCTGACAAGACCCTGGAGATGGCCATACATGCTTTTATTACATCTCGCCTCGACGATTGCAACTCTCTTTATTATGGCATCTCCAAATCCCAAATTGCCCGTCTTCAATTGGTCCAGAACGCAGCTCCTAAATTTCTTTTAAAAAAGAAAAAAATGGATCATGTGACTCCGCTTCTGAAGTCCCTGCATTGGTTGCCTGTTCAATTTAGAATACATTTTAAAATCTTATGATTTGTTTTTAAAACACTACACCAACAAGCACCCATCTATTTATCTGAATTGCTTCACCAATATACCCCCCCTTGAGAAGTTTGAGATCTGGTGATCAGAACCTTCTTTTAATTCCACACTCCAGACTCAAGCGTAGAGGTGACCGTGCTTTCTCGGTAATTGGGCCTCGTCTTTGGAATGATCTGCCTATTGAAATCCGAATGGCTCCTAGTCTGACTATTTTTAAATCTATTTTAAAAACACATCTGTTCTCTCTGGCTTACTAGGCTTTATTTTGGCTACCTAGATGTTTGTAAGTGTAGATATATGTATATGTATAGATATATTTATACAAATTATTTTTATGTGTTTCTGCTGTGTTTCTTTTGGCTAAATCGTATATTTCTATTTTATGTTGATGTTTCTAAATGTACAGCACTTTGGTCAGTCGTGTGGCTGTTGTAAATGTGCTATATAAATAAACTAAACCTAAACCTACTTTAGAAAAATGAACAAGGCAGTCAGAGATACTTTGGAAGATGAACTGTAACTGGATACACAGCAGCCTAAATAAACTGAAATCAATCAATCGTTCAAATCAAATTGCAATATTGTAGAGTAAGAAAAACTTCAGAATATTTAACCTAAGCAAAAGTAAAATGAAAATGTCCACAATAACAATACAAAGTTCTGCACTGTTAGATAACACGTTAACATTATACAAAGTTACTGTCTGTTATACCTGCCTGGCACTCTCCACCTTACATTGTTTTTTAAACTTGCACTGCACCTTTATCACTCTTTAATTAATATTGTTCTTATCAGTATACTGTTAGAGTATGTGAATTTCCCCTTGGGGAATAATAAAGTATCTATCTAACTATGGGGTAGAATTTAATTAGTACTGCAATCGCATGAAATGTGCCTTAAGGGAGTGTTATTTAAAGCAACCAATACCACAACACTGGACTGAGATTTACGTTTGAGGTATGAGAATTAAACTATGCTGCTAATTTGATAACAATCATAAACAAATAATAGATCTTACTTTGAAATTACCCGAAGAGGAATAACATCTTCACCCATTTTGTGTCTTTCCTTGTGCTTCTTTTTCCGTTTTCGCTTCGATTTTAGCAAAGACTCTTCCTTCTTTTCCTCTGACCCTTTATCTTCCTCAGCAGACATCTCTGTTAAAAATAACATTGTCCTATTTAAATGAATAATTTTATGGTTCATTTAATTTTAACAAAGACTGCCTAAAACAAAACAAATGAAACAATTATGATAGTAAGACTGAACAAGCACTACTTCAAATTTAGAACAAATAATTAAATACAAATAAATAAATATTTAAATCAAAACATTTAATAAATGTCCTCTAGTAAATCTACACAGCATCTACCTACAGTATTAAAAAAAGATGAGCTGACATGAACAACAAATACATTTATGGCACCTTTTCATGCAGTATATACGAGTGCAGTTAAAAGTGCTTTACAAGTAGTAAAAGGAAAAATTATAAAAATAGTTACATTTAAAGAATGGACAGTTTGAAAGGCTCTATGTCAATGTCTGATTTGAATACTAGCAATATGAAGTCCTTTCCCATTCTCCGCATCACTTCACATTTGGAAGACAAACATTACTTTCCAATTTTTACAACAATGGCCACATGTGTATTGTTTTATGATTTCAACTGCAACACTCAAATGGTGCTGAGAAAGTGTGATATCATATCTAAGAAAAGTGTTAATCTTGGTTCTGAGCTTCCTACAGTTGCAAAGCTGGTTTTGAAGCCCTGCCTTTTTCTTACACAAAGACAGCCAGCATGGATGAGGATGAAGAAAATACTGGGAAAAAAAAAACAACAACAGTTAGCTGGAGGGAGGCTTGTCTTGCAGGTTGTGCGCATTTCCAATGGAAGAGAGCCAAAGATGAATATGGTATATCATTACCATATCTACTCGTATTTAAGTTCTCCCGCGGATAAGTCGGGGCTTGATTTTACTGTATAATTTCAGGTATTTTATAATGTCATTGTATAAGTCGAATGCGGAAAACTCACGCTATTGGCCAAAAAGATTACAATATACTAACACCCACCTGAGACAGTAACCACGGAGCACACAGCCTTTTTTATTTTCCCCATGTATTGTGCCTGTGTGACCTATGGAAGCTATAACATATAATACAATGCTATAATATATGTATTACTAATGTCCTGATATTGATATACTGATATAAGCAATTGACAACTATAAGTGTGTGTAAGCAAGAATATTTAAAGCAGGGTGACAACAACTGTTAACAAAAGGATGTTTTGTAATTTCCTAAATGCAAACGTTAGCAAAAGACTGTTCTGTGTGTAGGAATAAGAACAAAAATGTGATGATGTAGAAAAAAAAAGCTTGAAAAAAAAGGGAAAGCACTGAAGCAAGTGTAAAAATATTTTAGAAAAGGGCACAGAGAGGTAAAAAACTATTGTGATGGATGGCCAGCGTTTCAGTCTGGCCGGGACGTCCCTCAACTAAGAGAAAGAGCCTTTATAGGGCACTACATCCCCCGGGACGCTAGATGGCAGCTCCCCTGGACGGAAATGGTTCCCCGGAATCCCGCAGAGCAGCATGTGACATGGAGTTCGATTCTTCAGCCCTGTTGGGTGCCATAGGTGCCGCCAGGGGGAGCTCACCAAGAACCCGGGGACTATTATGGTGACGTTAACCCGGAAGTACGTAGGAGTCACGAGGACGGAAACCAGCAGTACTTCCGGGTCACCTGAAGAAGGCGTTTGACTCGGAGATGGAATACTTCCGGGTCATGGACTATAAAGGATTGTGGGAAACCCCAGCAGATTGAGCCGGAGTTGGGTGGTAGAGGACGGAGCTGCTGGGAGTGGAGGATTGTGATTGATTACTATTATTGTGATTATTGATTCATTGAAGAATTGTGGATTGTGCGGTGCTTGGTGCACTATTTATTAAAGAAAATGATTAAAGAATCTTCTTGTGTTTTTACACGTGTGTCTGGTGGGTTCAACGGAGCAACAGCGCCTCTAGCGTCCACACTATATAAGCAGCCCGAAAATGGGGATGTGATAGTCTTTCTGACTTGCAAGCAGAAAGCTCCATAATCGCTACTCACCTGTTTATTAATTTTTTTTAATAAACTAACATTGATTAATTGCACTCCGATCTTCCTCTGCTTCTTTCTTCCACAGATTTCTGCCGCCCGAACAGGGACGACTGGCAGCTGTAGGCTCCGGGTCTGACTCAGTGGAGGGATCCACTAAGAAGGACCAATAACAATTGGCGAGACCAGCTCCAGGTAAAAGTTAGGACTGGCACGTCCCCAGTAGAGACTGGGAGTCAGGAGCCTCAGACCCTGAGAGAAGCTACGTTTTTGCAGACAGGAGGAAAAAACAGTAACAGGTGAGTAGGAAATAAAGGTTGATTTAATTAAGGGGAGGAGGCTAACGGACACATCTGGTCATATCCTGCGCTCAGCAAGTCACTATGGGAATTGATCGCCTCACAAGCGGTAACCAGCAGCCTTCAGTTCTACTTTCAGACCGCTAAAGAGGTTGATCGTCCTCAGTGGATTGGGGTGAAGGAGGGACGTGTCAGTGTGGGTGGCTAATGTCTGGAAGTACTGGTGCATAGTAGTGCCATACAGGCCCTTTGAAAAAGTAGTGGAATCCTATGATTTGAAAGTAAGGGAAGGATCATTAGTAGCGTGCACAGAAAATAATATAGAAGGGGACACCTGAGCAATTAAAATTGTAACATGGGAAATAGAAAATCTAAGCCGTCGTCAGTAGAGCCTCTGTTGGAGGGTTATTTTCAGAAGACCAAGATAAAGGAAAAGACAAAGGAAAAAACGGGGGTCCCCTAGACAATTTGTGGAGCAGAAAACAGGGTCAATTTAAGTGTGAGTGTAAAACGATGGAATAAGCAAAGTGGCAGTCGCTGGCCGTTAGAAGGGTCTGGAGATATGAGAAAAATTCAGGAAGTTAGGAAAATTTTATGTCGGAATGCACATTGATGTTGTAGCAAAGGTCCTTACGGCACGGATGTGTTTAATAGGTGGGAACTAGTTATGAAAGATAAGGTGCTGGAAGCGATGCAAAAGACGTACAAGGGCTTATCTTATCCAACCAGATAAAAACAATGGCAGAGAAAGAGAAGCTATTACTTGCACTGCAACACGGTAATACCAAACTATTCCAAAGCGACATTTGCACTGTTGTGTGTTGCTTGTATCTCACACCTGTGAAAGAAAAAAATGAACTGCTTGCAAGCTACTAAGGGTTAATAGCTGACAAAGCCATTTTGCTATAATGGTAGGTTATTCATACAGGCGTCCGTCGTAAGACAGTGCAGTAAGCTGACTCAGGAAAATTTCCAGTTTCTTTAGGAACGCGTCTATTTGACACAGGAAAGATGACCTTTTCTTCTTTAGGGTCTATCTGACAAATGAAAAAAATAAGAGCAGATGGCCCATCAGCGTAATAAAATAAAATGCTTAAGTAAAGGATATTATGCTTTTTGATTAAGTAAGGGGAAGGGGGAGGAAGGAAAGGAAAAATGTCACTTTGCTCTTCTGCCTTGCAACGTAGAATCCAGGTGTTCATGTGTGAGTGAATAAAAATCTAATTGATTGAACTTGTCCTGTCTTCCTCAGGGGTTTTCTTCCACACACCCTCATACATCGCTTATCTACGATGAAGCGTTCGATCAGAAGAAAATATGAAACTGGTTTTAAATTAAAAGCCGTCGAAGTGGTAACTGTGCAGCTGCAACAAAATTCAATGTGTCTGAGAAACTGATGAGCGAGATTGGAGGAGGCAAGAAGATGAAAAAAAAAAAAACTAAATAAAAAATTAAGTATCGTATTTTTGAATGGGCGTGTAAGTCGGGGTCCGATTTTATGATCGATTTTTCGGGTTTCAAGACGAGACTTATACACGAGTATATACAGTAATTCAAAAAATATATTTTGTTTAATCATGTATTTTTTGGGCATTTGGGAGATTATATACACACACATTTTATATACAGCGTGGGAAATAAGTATTGAAAGCAGAAAACGTTTTTCACAGTAAATATATTTCTAATGGGGCTACTGGCATGAAATTTTCAACAAAAGTTGGTAACAACTCAAGTAATCCACACATCCTTCGACCCGAATGCATCTTTCAAAGGATTTCCAAATACAAATAAAATAAAAAGAATATGCATAATTCAGTTTTCTGAAGGAGACTGTAAAAATGTAACATAAAAAGCTTCAAATACAATATACAGTATACAGCTTTGTAGGAGACTGGACACCATTTTACCTTTCAGATCATTCATGTGTTTCTTCCCACTCATCGACATGTGCAGTCCCTCGTAATCTTCACTTTCAGACAGCTTCCTGATTCGGACCGGCAGGTCGCTGTTGCTGTCAGAGCTGCTGCGCTTCCTTTTCACGGGCCGCTGTTCGTCTGTCAGGTCTGTACTTTTGGACCTGGACCTTTTCTTCTTGTCTTTTTTATTCACAGTCCTCTGAGCATCTGACCCATCCGTTTCCGAGCATTCCGAGGCGTCTCTGTGGCGCTTTTTTCTCTCCCTTGTCTCCATGCTCATTTCATCGTGCTGGTCTTTGTTCTCTTGTAATATTTGCTCCTCACTTTCTTTCTTGCTACTTCGAGACTTTTTCCGCTTTTTCTTCTTTTTTTCCTCTGCAGATAAAAAAAACACATTTTAAATACAATATGTTTTTTCTTCTAGAATTCTGATTAATAATAAGTTTCTTAGCTGTCTAACAAGTGCATCTTATTTAAAACAATTCTGTACTTTAGGGTTCACAATATCTTACATGTTAAAATACTGAAAAATTAATTTTGGGATAAATTCTACAGAAAATCTCATTTGGAAAGCAAAACATATGATAATTTGTGCTATACAGTACTTTGAAAAATGTTAAGCACTTTGTTAAAATTTTAAATGTAGAGAAAAGCCAAGCAAAATGACACCTTTTATTGGCCAACTAAAAAGATTACAATATGCAAGCTTTCCAGGAAACTCAGACCCCTTCTTCAGGTGAGATGTCATCAATTTTAAATTTTAAAATAATAAACACTGTTGTAGTTTCCTGTCAGTAGTGTGTATTCCCCACTGTTACCTTGCGCTTTTCAAATTTCAAATTTTAAATAAAGTATAATAAATACGCATAGGATAGAGGACTCTGTAAAGCAACAAATAATAATGATTCTTGACCGATGGTTGTTCAAATTAAATTAGCTATATTAAAAATAAAAATAAGCTTTATATGTAAGCTGCAGGGCGGCATGGGGGCGCAGAGGTAGTGCTGCTGCCTCGCAGTTAGGAGACCCGGGTTCACTTCCCAGGTCCTCCCTGCGTGGAGACTGCATGTTCTCCCCGTGTCTGCGTGGGTTTCCTCCCACAGTCCAAAGGCATGCAGATTAGGTGCATTGGCACCCCTAAATTGCCCCTAGTGTGTGCTTGGCGTGTGTGCCCTGCTGTGGGCTGGCGCCCTGCCCAGGATTTGTTCCTGCCCTGTGTTGGCTGGGATTGGCTCCAGCAGACCCCAGTGACCCTGTGTTAGGATATAGCGGGTTGGCTAATGACTGACTGACAGTAAACTGCAAACAGCGATACTTGTGAGTAAAAATTTATTTATAAGAATAATGGTTAGAACAAAATATGCACTTTGCTAACTTAAAATGTAAATATTAGAAATAAAAAGGGGGACAAAAATAAAAGCAGCATGAATTCTAATAAAGCAGAGCTATAGGAAGTAATTGCTCTCTAAATGTGAAATTGGCTTTAACCAAACAGCAGCAGTCATTTAAAACAAGAGACCCTCAACAGCATCGACTTTAACTTTGTAACTGTAATGAAAATACTTCAGCTCACCAATCACGTTGTTGTCAGAAGCACTGAGAAGAACGGGTTTGCTTTTCACAGTTTTGGGAAACATGCCAGGCTTTCTTGGTGCGTCTTCGGGGGATTATTTAACATCTTAATATATGGGGGGGGGAAAAATGTATTCTCATCAGAATTATTTAATCCACAAAAACCTCCAAGTGCTTTGTAATGCAGATTTGTCCTCTGTTACGTATAAAAATAACATTAGTTAAATCAAAGGAAACTTTTAATACACTTCAAATAATATTTAAGTAAAAAATAAAGCAGAAGAGTTAAATTATAGGATCTGTAGCCGAGTCACCCAGCTTCACCGAGGACATGTCCTAGGACAAAGGCAACATATCTGCCCTTGTGCTGTACTTTAAAAGTTGGCAGGAAATGGCCTTTGACTAGTCATTTTACACTAAATGATGTCATTTAAAATGCACCATTATATTTTCTTATAGCACAGAGAAAATGGTCTTGCGTAATTTTTTCTTTGCATTTATCTAGCGCTTTTCTCACTACTCAAAGCGCTTAGCAATTGCAGGATAAGGGCCTGCTCAAGGGCCCAACAGAGCAGAGTCCCTATTGGCATTTGATCCCTCGCCTCAGAGCCACCACTCCGCCTGTAAAACCGAATTCTAAACTTTCAATAGACTCTGGTAAGTCTTCAAATGGCAATAATTAGATTTTTCCACTTTTTCAACAAATCAAATGTGCTTTATCAAACCACTTTAATGCACAACATTCATGGACCCTAGAAGAGTTTATTCTTTAGATTCATATCCAATGTGTTAACTATAATTAAACACATCATTGCAATATTTGAGCAAGGCAAATATTGCTTGATTTGCATGTCTAACAGAAGGTTCTCTGTTTATTAACAGCAACTCTATGAATTTCTGAATGTTTATGTATATAATGAGAAACAGCAAATCTGAGCACTTTAGGATTTTTGCTGTGCATATTTAGTGACCACAAGACGATTGACTTTGGGAGTTTTTGTGTATTATATAGAAACTGCAACTGTTTCAGTCTGAGGATCTCTCTCTCTCTATTATTTATATTTATATATATATATATATATATATATATATATATATATATATATATATATATATATATATATATAGTGATGGATGGCCGGCCGTTTATCCCGGCCAATACCCCCAAGCCGCCAGGTGGAGCCCTCCTTGCAGCGTGGAGGTCCCCAGAAGACCAGCAGGGCATCATGGACATTGGAGTTTTTATGCAAAGCCCTGCTGGATGCCGTGGGGGCCACAGGAGGGAGCTGCAGGAAGGACCGAGGGCTTCTTCGTGCCCTGTGACCCGGAGGTTCGTCACAGGAAGAGCGACGGACTTCCGGGTTGAAAAAAGGACTGTTTACCCTGACCCGGAAGGAATAAGGACTTGTGGACTATTGGGCAGAAACACTTCTGGGTCAGGAGATATAAAAGGACTGTGGGAGCTCCCAGACGGCGAGCTGAGCTGGGTGGAAGGGTGGCAACGCGCCTGGGAGCTGGAGGATTGGTTATTTGTGTATTTGTGATTAGTATTAGTGATTTATATGAGTATTGTGGAGGAGAGTGTGCTTTGTACACTGTGGAAGAAAAATAAAGTCAACATGAGGACTTTTACCTGGTGTCGGGAGTCGTGGACAGGGGTTCAAGGGAGCGAGAGCGCCTATCGGCCTATATATATCATATATATATATATATATATATATATATATATATATCTATATATATATATCTATATATCTATATATATATATATCTATATCTATAGATATATATACACACATATATACATGTCTCTCAGTCTGGATGTCTGTCCGCTTTTCACAAGAGAACTACTTAATGGATTTCGATTTTTTTTTTATAATATGATTGAACATTCCGGTTGATTTTGCGACTTCTCTCATCGTGCTAAGTATCATAGTTCGATTGCGGCACCTCTCGATGGAAGGTGAACCTCTAACCCAGTCTGACGTCCAGAGCGCTCTAAGCAGGTCTGCACCATGGACGTCTCTGCACTTTGCTCACTTCATCTTTCTGTCAACCCTGTCAAGTCTCCCAGTCTCTAATGCTGCCAGCACCACGGATAATGAGCGGTGCCTGCTGTCATAACGTGACGCCTAGGACTGAGACCAAACAGTTTAATGGTGGTGTCATCAGACCAGAGAATCTAATAGTCTGAGAGTTCTTCAAGAATCCAAGTGGGCTTCCATGAGTCACCTGACCACTCGGCCATAAAGCCCAGTGGTGTCAGTAGTGAGATTTGAACCCACAGCTGCAGAAGTTTGATGTCCAAATGAAAGAAATTGCACAACAGATATGAAAAGCTCAGATAGATAGATAGATGGATAGAGAGAAAGGCACTATATAATATATAGCTAGTGTGGCATTTGGACTATAAACCCTGAGGTTTAAGTCCCATTAGTGACACTGTGTCACCCTGACTAAGTCGCTTCACCTGCCTATTCTTCAATTAGACTAACTAAACAAATACAACCTGCTGCATCTGAAATTTAATAAATCGCCTCAGACAAAGGTGTCACGTAATAAAGGTGCTGTGTAGAATACATGTAATCACCTGACTCGATTAAAGATCTGCTTCGTCTAATTTAACGCAAGTTTTTTCATTTGTGGTCACTGGAGTTCTGACGTTATTTGCTATCTTGTCGACTTACAACATCTGAGACACCATTTATTACATTTCTTTTTTTTTTTTTATCTTTCGAACTTGAGAACAGGCTGGCGAAGTGACCTGCTCAGGGTCACACAGGGTCGGGAGCTGAATTAGAAACCCACCACCGCAGGATTTGAAGTCCAAAGCCTTCGCCACATCGCCTGTCTTGTTACTTCTGCGTGTTGGCACCTGCAGTGAAAGGCGCCATATAATGTAAAAAGAGACCCGACTTGTTTATGTAAACACAAACCACTCCCAAGATTCATTTCCTTGTTTTTAAACCTCAGCTCAATGTGCTATTAGTAAGCATGACAGAAGAAATGTACGGATGTGTAATAGAGAGAAAGAGAAAGAGAAAAAGAATGGATGCTGGTGGCGGTCAGTCCCACCGGGCGCCGCAGCTGAGCGGGGAAAAACTCCAGTGGTCCCACCCTGCGCTCTCTGATCCGTCCCTGTTTGGGAGAGCTTGTCCATGATCTCATCAGCAGTCCTGCCGCTAGAATAATCCGCGCTCTGTTGCGCTCTCTCTCTCTCTCTACATATCTATATACACACACATATACACGTCTCTCGGTCTGTATGTCTGTCCGCTTTTCACGAGAGAACTACTTAACGGACTTCGATTTTTTTTTAAATAATATGATTGAACATTCCGGTTGATTTTGCGACTTCTCTCATCATGCTAAGTATCATAGTTCGATTGCTGCACCCATTTATTTGTGCAAAACTAAGAGACACGCAGCAGGCTGAGGGGTGGGAGATGCAGGACCTCAGGAGTACAGAGCGGGGTGGGGCCCTCTTCACTCACTCACCCTACCTGTCGCCACGTGTTGAAGCATACCTTGCCTCCACTTAGCTAGTGATACCGGTTTGTTCAGCAGACATTATCATCTACAGATTATTAAGGAGTAAGATTTGACGTTTTTGAGAGAGAGACCAGAGCTATTTGTGTTTTAGAGGGTAGCCGCCGATTGGCAGAGATATCACGCCATGTGCTCTTCTTCCCCACATGGGGAACGCGCTCTCGTCAGAGCTGAACACGATCAGATACAGTGGCAACATTTAACATCAGAGCGTTCCTCCCTTCCACTTGGCCAGAGAAACCTTGATGACTTTTTACATTTACATCGTACAGTCTTGACCCGATAGCCAAACCAAAAATATTTTATATTAAGAGGCCCTTGGATACGAAAGCTATCGATATAAATTCTTCTCAATACAAATTTTTTTTTATTATTATTTTATTGATTTTTTTGGCCCTATTTCACTACTACACGGGCAAAGCCATGGAGGACAGCTAGTGTGTGTGTGTATATTATATATATATATATATATATATATATATACATACATATATATATATATATATATATATATATATATATATATATATTTGTTTTTTTATTTATATATATACATACACACATACATGCATACACTTGGTCCGGGGGAACAGCCATGGGCGGCATACTACTTCCCTTGGAACTCTTGGTGGCAGCCCCCCTGGGTTGCATTGGGACCACAGACATGGGACTTCAGAGCTCAGCCCTCTTGGAAAAAAAAAAGTTCTATCTTGGTCTCATCAAACCAGAGAGTCCTTCAGGTGTCTTTAAACAAACTCCAAGATAGAACTTTTTGGCCTTAAATTCTAAGCGGTATGTGTGGAGACAACCAGGCACTGCTCATCACTTGTCCAATACAGTCCCCACAGCGAAGCATGGCGGTGGCAGCATCATGCTGTGGGGGTGTTTTTCAGCTGCAGGGACAGGACAACTGGTTGCAATCGAGGCAAAGATGAATGCGGCCAAGTACAGGGATATCCTGGACAAAAGCCTTCTCCAGAGTGCTAAGGACCTCAGACTGGGCCGAAGGTTTCCCTTCCAACAAGACAATGACCCTAAGCACACAGCTAAAATAACGAAGGAGTGGCTTCACAACAACTCTGGGACTGTTCTTGAATGGCCCAGCCAGAGCCCCCCAATTGAGCATCTCTGGAGAGACCTAAAAATGGCTGTCCACCAACGTTTACCATCCAACCTGACAGAACTGAAGAGGATCTGCAAGGGGGAATGGCAGAGGATCCCCAAATCCAGGTGTGAAAAACGTGTTGTATCTTTCCCAAGAAGACTCCTGGCTGTATTAGCTCAAAAGGGGGCTTCTACTAAATACTGAGCAAAGGGTCTGAATACTTAGGACCATGTGATATTTCAGTTTTTCTTTAATAAATCTGCAACAATTTCAAAAATTCTTTTTTTGTCTGTCAATATGGGGTGCTGTGTGTACATTAATGAGGGAAAAAATTAATTTAAATGATTTTAGCAAATGGCTGCAATATAACAGAGTGAAAAATTGAAGGGGGTCTGAATACTTTCCGTACCCACTGAGTATATGTATGTATGTATGTATGTATATATACACATACACACACACACAATCCCAAGGAGCAAACACCCCCTGCTGGAGACATAAGGTATAAACAAATTGTACCCTCCAATTCTGTGTCATCCATTTACTGTAGAATATTCATTTTTTACAAGTCACTCTCATAAAATGGTATCAATTGTCTCATAATCCAAGCATAATGTAAACATTGAAAATTGTAAAGTACTTACAAACATTTCCATTTCTTACCTCTATAGCTTTAGTTGCTTGTTCTACTGTTTCAAACTCAACAAAAGCAAAACCTTTAGGATCCCCAGTTGACTTATACCGTGGAATACTGACGTAGACTACATTCCCACATATGCTAAACACCCGCTCTATCCAGCTATGGGAAACATTTTTTGGAAGAAGTTCCTGAAGAGAAATAAATAAGTGTTAATGAAAACATAAGACAATGATATCCAGGAATGAAAGAGGAAGAATCAAACAGATCAAAAAGCAAAAACTAGACTCCGGACAAGACTTAAACACATACTCTCGTTAGGAATTAAGACTTTTCTTAAAAATATCATTATGTCAGCAAAAGCTGGCAAAGTCAAAATGAAAGCTGAACTCTGAAGTTCAAGAATAGCATAGGTTATACATACATTGACAGATTTTCTCATAACTTAAAAGTGCAGTAGGAAATATCAGTTTCATGTTGTTAAGATGTTTAATTCAAAAATACACATAAAATACAGTGCTATGAAAAAGTTAATGCCCCCTCTTTAGATCCTCTATGTTTTGTATCTGTTACAATTAATAGCTTTAGACAAAAACATGAAACATTGTTTCTATATTGCTACTTAGTAAAAATATTAAAAATAATAAATGTTATCCAGTATAAGTATTGCACGTATAAAAAGGTAATGGCCCCCTCGAGTCCAAAGTTCACTGATAGACTCAGCTGACTGAACACAACCAGCCTTTCTGAACCTAAACCTCACCACATACTGACCATGGAGATGTCATCATAAGGTTTCCAGCAGAACACCAGGTCTCAAGCAAAACAAATTCCAGAACAAATGAGCCCAGAAGTTTTTACCAATCAAAACGGTTACAGAACCATTTCTAAGGTTCTAAGACTCCACCAATATCTTCACATGGAGAACATTTAGAGCAGTGGTGGATCTGCCCAGGAAAAACCAGCCTGCCAAAATGACCCCCAAGGGCACCATGACGACTTATTCCAAGAAATCAAAGAGGGTCTTGAGAAGCAAATCCAGAGAGTACAGGCCTCTCTAGCTTTAGCTAAGGCCAATGTTCATGAGCCTAGGACAGGGGTCCTCAATCACAGCCCTGGAAGTCCGCAGTGGCTGCAGGCTTTCATTCCAACCAGTTTTGAGAGTAGAAATCACACCCAACAGGTAATGAAACCTGGCATTTAGTCATATGACTCATTTTCATTCTTCAAAGACAAAAATTGTATACACGGTCTGTGTGTCACTTGTTTCTTGAGGATGGAGCTAAAATGGCTGGACGGGAAAAATGTCAAACTCAATACAGTGGAACCTCGGTTCACGAATGTCTCGGAAACACATACAAATCGGGTCACAACCAAAAAGTTCAAACTTTTGCATCTGTTCACGACCACACACTCGGTTGACAAACAAGCAAGTTTCTCTTTCGGTTTGTGCGCACACCGATGATTTCCGCACGTGTTCAGTCTCTCCCTGTACTGTACATTGTTCTCGGTGCATCACACAGAGGGACTCTCCCTCAAAACTGTAACCTCCTCTCAACCCAGCTTCCTCCTGTGGTATAGCGGGTCCACATCTCCCGTCAAAAAGGCCAGTTTTAATAAATAACTAAATAGAAATCGCTTTAGTCAATGGGTGGGCCTCTCTGGCAGGGTTTTAAATTGGTTTGAATTCTACTTGGCAGGTAGAAAATTCTTTGTTAGTTGTGGTAATTACAACTCAAAGACACGTGGTATTCTATATGGTGTTCCACAAGGCTCTATCCTGGGTCCACTGCTCTTTTCAATCTATATGCTTCCGTTAGGTCAGATTATCGCGAGGCACAACGTGAGCTACCACAGCTACGCTGATGACACACAGCTGTATTTATCAATAGCACCTGATGACCCAGACAACTTAATTCACTAATACAGTGTCTTACTTGTGTTTCTAATTGGATGAATAGTAATTTTCTCAAGCTAAATAAAGAGAAAACAGAAATCTTAGTGATTGGCAATAATAGACACAATGAGATTATCTGTACTAATAAAAGGCAAAGCCCTCACTGACTGACTCACTCACTCACTGACTCACTGACTGACTGACTGATCACTAATTTTCCAAGTTCCCGTGTGGGTAGAAGGCTGAAATTTGGCAGTCTCATTCCTTACAACTTCCTTACAAAAAGTTGGGCAGGTTTTATTTCGAAATTCTATGCATAATGGTCATAACTGGAAGCTATTTTTCTCCATATACTGTAATGGAGTTGAGCTCGAAAGCCGTGGGGGGCGGAGTTTCGTGTGACATCATCACGCCTCCCACGTAATCACGTGAACTGACTGTCAACACAGTACATAGAAAACCAGGAAGAGCTCCAAAAAGCGCTGAAGAAAACATGCATTATATAATTGAGAAGGCAGCGAAACAATAAGAAGCGAGCGACTGACATATACAACCATATTCATGAGTGCTGCTACTTCGGAAACAAACCACGGTGTAAACCTAAAGTTTAAATTAAGTTCATAGACAGGCTGCCGCTGGCGTTTGTCATGCCCGCGGGTAATGCGAGATACAAGTTTAATGAGAGGACGCAGGATATAAACAAGAGTTTTGATCACTTTGTAACTAAGTTAAAATTGCAGGTGAAGGGCTGTGCTTATGCAAATTCCGAGAGACTGTGTTTGTGCGGGGATTGACAGTTAAGGCGGTGGGGAGTCACGCCATCATCTCCCTCCCATACACCTCATTTCGCTCTGAGCTGAGCTCATGCCAACGCCGTCTTCCGAAGCAACTTCGCCACACTGCCACCAAATACTCACAGAAAAATTCACAAGTTAATACACACGCTGTCTCTAGAGTTTCTCCACACTGAATCCTCCAGGCACTACTTACAAAAGGTTACAGAAGGTTTAATGTGTCTCCCAGCACAATCTCCAGAACATGGAGGAGATTTCAGGAGACTAGCTGTTATTCTTGGAGAGCTGGACAGGGCCGTAGAAGGTCCTCAACCCATCAGTAGGACCGATACCTGCTCCTTTGTGCAAGGCAGAACAGGCTGAGCACTGCTCGTGCCCTACAGAATGACCTCCAGAGGGCCACTGGTGTGAATGTCTCTACCCAAACAATCAGGAACAGACTTCATGAAGATGGCCTGAGGGCCCGACGTCCTGTAGTGGGCCCTGTGCTCACTGCCCAGCACCGTGGAGCTCGACTGGCATTTGCTCAAGAACACCAGAATTGGCAAGTCCGCCACTGGCGCCCTGTACTTTTACAGACGAGCAGGTTCACCCTGAGCAGCTGTGATAGACGGAAAGAGTCTGGAGAAGACAAGGAGAACGATATGCTGCCTGCAACGCGCTCAACATGACAGGTTTGGTGGTGGGTCAGTGATGGTCTGGGGAGGCATATCCATGGAGGGACGACAGACATCTACTGCGTAGGAAATGGTGCTCTGACTGCCATAAGGTATCGAGATGAAATCCTTGAACCCATTGTCAGACCCTACGCTGGTGCAGTAGGTCCTGGTTTCCTCCTAATGCACGACAATGCCCGGCCTCATGTGGCAAGAGTATGCAGGCAGTCCCTGGAGGATGAAGGAATTGAAACAATTGAATGGCCTTCACGATCCCCTGACTTAAACCCAATAGAACATCTGTGGGACATTATGTTTCGGTCCATTAGGCGCCGTCAGGTTGCTCCTCAGACTGTACAACAGCTCAGGGATGCCCTCATACAGATCTGGGAGGAAATGCCACAAGACACCATCCGTCGTCTCATTAGGAGCATCAAGCATGCATACAAGCTCGTGGGGGCCACACAAGATACTGAAAAGCAGTTTGAGTAGCAGAAATTAAGTTTTTGAAAAAATGGACTAGCCTGCCACATCTTCATTTCACTCTGATTTTAGGGTGTCTACACAATTGAGTCCATTGTAGGCAGAAAACTTTTATTTCCGTTAAAAGACTTGGCATCCTTTTGTTCCTAAGACATTGCCCTGTCGTTATTTGTATAGATATCCAACTTCATATTGAGATCTGATGTATCTAATGTGTTTCTTTAAAGTGTTCCTTTAATTTTTGTGAGCAGTGTATATATATATATATATACTTCTTTAACACACTATTTTAGCGCTGCGAAGTGCGGGTATTTTGCTAGTTAAACTTGATGCATTAGGATTAAAAGTCAAGATGGATGTAAAGAAGTTTGGGGTAACTGTTGACTGTAACCTAAATTTTAAATCACATATTAATCAGACTACAAGGACAGCATTTTTTCACTTAAGGAACATAGCAAAAGTAAGACCTCTTATATCGCTGAAAGATGCAAAGAAATTAGTTCACACTTTTGTTTTCAGTCGTCTAGATTACTGTAACGCACTCCTCTCAGGACCACCCAAAAAAGACATAAATCGTTTGCAACTAGTAAAAGAAAATCTGAGCACATTTCTCCAGTTTTGATGTCACTACACTGGTTACCTGTGTCATTCAGAATTGACTTTAAAATACTGCATATGGTTTACAAAGCCTTAAATAATCTTGCTCAATCTTATATTAAGATTAAGAGGTGACATGATTGAAGTGTTTAAAATTATGAAGGGAATTAGTCCAGTGGATCGAGACTTGTATTTTAAAATGAGCTCATCAAGAACACGGGGACACAGTTGGAAACTTGTTAAGGGTAAATTTCGCACAAACATTAGGAAGTTTTTCTTTACACAAAGAACGATAGACACTTGGAATAAGCGACCAAGTAGTGTGGTGGACAGTAAGACGTTAGGGACTTTCAAAACTCGACTTGATGTTTTCTTGGAGGAAGCAAGTGGATAGGACTGGCGAGCTTTGTTGGGCTGAATGGCCTGTTCTCGTCTAGATTGTTCTAATTCTAATTCTATATATCGGAGTGTCTGACACCTTACATTCCAAATCGTAACCTTAGATCCTCAAATGAGTGTCTGCTTAGAATTCCAAGAGCAAAACTTAAAAGAAGTGGTGAGGCAGCCGGGGGTCTTCTGTTGTTATGCACCCAAAATCTGGAATAGCCTGCCATTAGGAATTTGCCAGGCTGATACGGTGGAGCACTTTAAAAAACTGCTAGAAACACATTACTTTAACATGGCCTTCTCATAACTTCACCTTCATTTAATCCCAATACTCTGTGTATTCAATTCATTATAATAACTATTCATGATGGCTCTAAAATCCATACTGATCCCTACTCTGTCTTCTGTTTCTTTCCCCGGTTTTCTGTGGTGGCGACCTGCGCCATCACCACCTAATCAAAGCACCGTGATGTCCTACATTGATGGATTAAAAGCCAAACGTCTACATGACCATCATCTTCAAGTCCTTCCAAGAGAACCCTAAACACAAAGAGGACTGTTTCATTTATTTGAGGTAGAATGCCCAGAGGGGACTGGGCAGTCCCGTGGCCAGGACCCCCCGCAGATTTTATTTTTTCTTTCCAGCCGTCTGGAGTTTTTTTTTTTTGTTTTTTCTGTCCTCCCTGTCCATCGGACCTTAATCTTATTCTATGTTAATCAGTGTTGTCTTATTCTAATTCTTACTTTCTCTTTTCTTCATCATGTAAAGCACTTTGAGCGACATTATTTGTATGAAAATGTGCTATAGAAATAAATGTTGTTGTTGTTGTTGCCTCAGGACCTGGATGACTTGGCATTATTAAAAGAAACCATGAAATCTGTGCTTTAACGCAACAATCTTAAGGAGATTGTCAGTCCAACGTTTGTTGACCTGAAGCTAAAGAGTGGTTGGGTTACGCAGCAGGACAAGAAGCCAAAACACAAAAGCAAGCGTTGAACAGAATCTTTCAGAAGAAACAAAGTGAACGCTTTGAAGTAATATTGTTAAAGTCTCGACTTGACCCAACAGAGATGCTGTGGCAGGTCCTGAAGCGAGCAGTTCATGCACACAAACCTTGAAACCACAAAATAAAAGAAAATCTCTCACTACATTAAAGAAGAAAGTAAAAGCAGAACTACTCACCACATACACTGTGCGTTCATCTACATTTACAGGACATTCACCAAGTGGGTATCTTCTCCGGAGTTTTGTACCATCTAGATTTAACTAAGTACAGAAAAAAAAAAAAAATAGCAAGAAATCATTATTTTATACTCAATTACTTGCTCAGGTGCAACATTTTTATTCATACATTACATATAGTTTTTTTTTTTTACGTTATGTTTTTACATTTTGGAAATGTAATGGTGGAGAGTGTTGCCACGTAAATGTCCTGCCGCCTGGGTTCAATTCCCACATCCCCAAAGTCATACAAGTTGCGGTTTACTGGCAATGCCAAATTTCCTATGTGCAGGCGTCACATTCACGGTGAGTGGGCCTTATGGTGAACTGGCAGGCTGCTCTTTGTGTTGCTGCCAGGATGGGCTCCACAGCGTGACCATACACTGGATTGTGTGGGTGTGAGAATGTTATGCTGTGTTATAGGAAACAAAATACAAATGATCCAGCCAATTCTGGGACTGCTTGAAGGCAGGACAGGAAGGGTATGATGTCCCATGTAGCTTTAATCTTGTTCTGTTTAGCTGTACTGTACACCAGCAAACGGGGACAGTCTAGACTTCTGCTGCTTTTCACATTTGTAGTTTTGAGAATGCTACAGGTTTATCAGGTCACTGATGCCATGTGTAGAGCCTATAGTGAGGTTCTTAACATGCAACACATTATGTTATGATAAAGGGACAATAATGTCACACTGTATTTTGAACATATTTACTAAGCTGCAACAAATAAATATTTTGATTTAGCTGAAAATCGCTTGTAAATGACAAATAATGTTTGGCCTTGTCCAATAGCAATACACCTTTATACAATTAAATATTAAGAACTGCAACTATGAAAAAGTTTTAGCTTAAATGTATTAATATCTTCTTACTGCATTACCTTTCACTCTTATATTTCAGGAAAACGCTTTTCCCTATTCATTGTACAAAACTAAAACTGAAAATAGGCAAAGCCAGCCGTTCTTGCATGAATGCTTTTCCTAATTGGACATATTTGATAAAGTCTCATCTTGTCTTCAAACATCTTTTTCGGTAACAAGATGAGAAAATTGATATCTCACACTGATCCACGGCTAAGAAGAGCGAAACTTACATTAACACCATTACACGAGGTGCTACGGTAATGAAGAGCTTGGCCATGTGTCATGAGGGGTTTGCACACAGAAATGGCATAGAGGTAAGCAGCAACGTGAAGTTCATCACCTGACCAAACCGATGACTCTCCACACACCACTTTGCTCCAAGTGTAAAATGACCAGGCGTATAGGGAAAGCATTGTAATCATCCAAAAATTCGATTTCGAGATTTTAATGAATCTCAACGTTTTTAGACCTCCCTGACAACTTACTTTCTTGTAGGAAAAATATGGTCTTCTTCTTCTTCTTTTGGTTGCTCCCGTTAGGGGTTGCCACAGAGGATCATCTTGTTCCATATCTTACTCTGTCATTGTAGGGAAAGTATTGTAATCGCCCAAAAAATTTCATTTAGAGATTTTAATGAATCTCGACATTTTTAGACCTCCCAGAGTCCGATTTACTTTCTTGTAGGTAAAGCACTGTAATCATCCAAAAATCTGATTTCGAGAATTTGATGAATCTCGACATTTTTAGACCTCCCCGACTCCAATTTACTTTCTTGTAGGAAAAATATGGTGGTCGTCTTCTTCTTTTGGCTACTCCCATTAGGGGTTGCCACAGAGGATCATCTTGTTCTAGATCTTCCTCTGTCATCGTAGGCAAAGTATTGTAATTGTCCAAAAAAACTGATTTTGAGATTTTGATGAATCGACATTTTAGACCTCTCTGAGTCCGAAAATACTATTTTTGGAATTATGTCTGTGTGTGTGTGTATATGTAAACACGATAACTTAAGCACGCTTTCACTTGGGGTTAACCACATTTTGCATACAAGTTTTAAGTTCAAAACATATATTTCTACCAACTTTTGATCTATTTCCGCTAACCAGAAGTGGTACTTTACTTTTTATTCATGCAGCTGCAGAGTCCAATTTATTCAACTTTCTTTTTATAATAATTGTTTAATATATTATTATTAATTTGATTTGTTGTTGATGGTTCTTTACTGTACATAATATAAAAATATAAATCATTGTCTTGTGGTTTACTCCTCAAATATACATCTCCATATCCGAGTATATGAGTGGGGAGACCACTCCCGATTTTTAATTTTCTGATCATCTTTGATGTCTTCTGAATGACTATTGGCACTACATGGCCAAAAGTTTGTGGTGGACACCCTTGCAAATTATTACGTTCAGGTGTTTCACCTGCACCCATTTTTAACAAGTCAAACACATATCCTTGCAATCTCCATTGATACACATTGGGAGTTACGGGTCATACTGAAGAGCTCAATGACTAACTGTCATAGGATGCCACTCTTGCCACAAGTCAGTACGAGAAATTTCTGCTCTGCTAGATTTGCCCCGGAGAAACAACATTTCAGTCTTGAAGAGGAAGACCACGCAAACTCCCAGAGCGGGGTTGCCAATTGCTGAAGTAATTAGCACTTAAAAATGGCCTATCCTCTGTGGCATTGCTTGTAACATGGCTCTAAACTGTCTCTTGAAGCAACATCCGTACAACTCAGAGATTCATTAAACTGGAGCTTAAGGTCACTATGATCTATGCCAAACATCGGCTCAAACACTATAAAATACATCATCATTGGGCTCTGCAGCAGTGGAAATGTGTCATCTGAAGTGATGAATCACACTACGCTATCTAACAGTCTAATAGAAGAATCTGGGTTTGGTGGATGCTAGGAGAATTCTACCTTCTGAACTACACTGTGCCTACTGTGAAGTTTGGCATGGGAAGGATAATAGCAGGATTTGGGCTAGACCCCTTTGTTCCAATGAAGGGTATGGTTTATGTTACAGCACACAATTACATTTTAGGCAATTGTGCACTTCTAGCTTTGTGGCCACAGTTTGGGGAAGGACATTTTTTGCCATCTATAAAGTGCATGTCCTACAGCACACCATCTACAAAAACATCAAGGATCTTTCACTTTTTTGTGTTTTTTTTTTACACATTCTAGGTATAGGAGATGACAATTGTACTGAGTCAAATATCAACACTCTGCTTTAATTTAAAGGAATTAAAAAGAAATGTTACATTATTTTAAAGGAAACATTACCTCAATGACTGTGGAATTTCTCACAGCTCGTGAAATTAGCTTTACATCTGTGGTCAACTTTTTCATTCTGTTAAACGTTGTTAACAAGGATATGTCAACATCTGGAAAAACAAACACAAGGAAGACTTACTCTCTTTGTACAATAAAAGAAATTCTCCTTCAGATACTACTAAACTCATAAAATAAGCTTATCATTTGGAGGTAACAAGTGACAATATGTACAAACAGATTAAAACCCAACTGAATGTGCCTGAAAGTTAGGAAATTTCAAGATAATGTTTGTGCTATCACACTTGTACATACAGGAAAAGAGATACTTCAATAATTTTAATTAAAAGGCTTTTGATTGATGAATGTAGTAAGTAAGAGAATGGCTGTGTCAGAGTCCAGTTGCAAAGTTATCTGCATGCTGTAAAGAAGGTAACTGACACAATGATTTAGCTACATAGTCTTCAAAAGAACAGACTGGTGATCCAGTCTACCAGGTAATCACCAGGCACTCCGACTCAAAGCTTTAACTCGTTGTACCTGTGGAAGAAACAAGGACTTATCTATCGAAAATAACAACAAAAAAAAGATCTGTAAAACAACCACTTTACCAATTTAAAATTATTCAAAATATGCTGCTTCAAATCAGATTTGTCTGCAGTGGGCTGGCACCCTGCCCGGGGTTTGTTTCCTGCCTTGCGCCATGTGTTGGCTGGGATTGGCTCCAGCAGACCCCCCCTCCCGTGACCCTGTAGTTTGGATATAGCGGGTTGGATAATGAATGGATGGAAATCATTTGTTACTTTTTTTGAAATACAAGTAGTGCTATTGCTGAAAAAGTAGATTTTTCCACAAATGCACTAAGCACTTCAGGCCGCACTAATCTAAACAAGATATAAAATGTGTCTGTAACCTGGGCTAAGCAGAATTACTTAATAAAAGGAGACGTGTCCACTGTTTGTATGTCCATCCGGTTGCTATTTCTGTGTCATTCCAGTAAATGGGGCATCACAATCCTTTGTAGTAATAAAATGTATTGCATTTGTCATTCCAACATATGGAGCATAACAAGCATTAACACCGATTTTAGGACCCCCAAACCAAATGGCATATAGCAGACACATATGCATTGCATGGTGCACTGTAAACATTAATGCTGAGGTCTACATTGATTGCTTAGATTTCAACCCATCTTAGATGAGTAGCAGAGCTTGTAACTTCTAAAACACTACTCATTCTGAATATAAATACAGTCACGAGTGCCTTTATTTGTCTACGCAGAGCAGTCTAGTGAATAAGGAACTGGACTTTAAACCATAAGGCTGCCATTTCGATGCCTGTCACCAGTGTGTATGATACTGTATCACATTTCTGTGCATGTGAAGTGCCTTAAAATAGACCCCAACATTATAAAGGATGTTTGATGCCCCTGGGACAGGCACCAATACCCATAGATTATGGCCATCAGATGACAATGTGACCTTTTTACACAGCAAACTAAGTCACTCAAGTGGTTGTTACAGAAGCACTGCTGACACTTTGCAGGCACTGCTTTGAATTAAAGCTGCTATAGCAGACCTACTTTACTTCCAGGAAAAACTGGCATCCTAACTTTATCTTTTGTTTTACAGCGAAATTGTTTTGAATGATCAAAGTGTTGAAAGGCGATTATAATAGGTCGTTCTTTTTGACATCTATTAATGTTAACAAGAGATTTTGTTGCAAATCTTCTTTATTTATTTTCATCTTTTCACACTTCTGTATGGGGTCCATGTGTTTGGCCAACCAACTCCATACAGCTTGGGTCCACACCTTCTCCCCTGTCAGACCCTTTTCCTCCTCTGCTTTGGTCTTCCTCGTTTTCTCCTCCCCTGGACTTCCATTCCCATCACTCTTTTGCCCACTTATATATCGCCTGCTCTCATCACGTCTATACCACTTCAGTCTACTTTCCTACATATCTCTCCCACTTTTGTTGCACCTCTGATTGTCTTATATTTTATAATTCCACACATTCTCATATCTGACACATCTAACTTCTCCTCCACTGCCTTGACTGCCTATGTCTCAGCTCCATAAATTATTGCTGGTCTTAATCATCTTACCTTTAATCTTCATCTTCCACTTGTTTCATTCATTATTGCTGGTCTTAATCATCTTACCTTTAATCTTCATCTTCCACTTGTTTCATTCGCTACCACTCCATCTAATTTTCCATCTTGGGCAACCACCGATCATGATTACTTAAACTTCTCCACCGCAGGCTAACTTTTGGATCCTGTTAATAATTAAAGGGCCACTCCTTCCCAAAAATTATTACTTTTTTATGTGTTACTTAGCCTGATTTGATTTGTAGTAATGAGTGAGAAAACTTTACTTATCTCATGTGCAATGCTGCTCAATAGCAAACAATGTGAAAAATGTCCATGTGGTGGTGGTGGTGGTGGGGAATCTCACATTACTCGTGTCACATATTCCATATGTCACTTATCCAGTCATTTGCTCACAACATGCAGAACACATAAGTTTTTTTTGGGTGAAATATTGTTAAATAAATCATTTTGGAAAAATCAGTGCTCATCATAAATAGGAAATGCAAGTCACAGGACCAAGTTATTCAAGGATTCCCTCTTCAAATGGATAACTCTGTAATTTGTGTTTTCCATTTATGATCAGCACCAGAATATATTTAACAAAATTTCAGCCAAAAAATTTGGACCTGACCATCAGTAGGCTTTGTGGCCTAGGAACCACCTTGCCCGAACTATTCTGCAAAATTTCAATAATTATTTACCACTCTGATGCTGATCTTTCTGATCATGAAATAGGTCTTTATGATAGCAATTGATGAGAAGAATTCATAATTAATTGCAGAATTATGTTATTTGAGGGTCCCTCTAGAGGGCCTCTTTCTCTTGAATGATTTGGCTCAAAAACTAAACAGCACATCGTCATCTCAGACCAGGCTTAAGTTTCGAGTCTGGTGTTTTTCTGTCTGGCCGTTTTAGCTCTAGACCGTCCTGTGACACAAACACATCCATCATCGAGATATCGTGTTTTCGGTATCAGAGGACCCTAAAACATCGCAATCTCTCAAAAAATGGATATTGAATATTAGGACGAGTCTAAAGCTTTCACTCCTCCCCCACAGACGATAGGTTAGAGTGTGGGATGGTGCAAAACAAAAAAATGCATGCGTTTTGCAAGTTGTGAGCAAACGACTGGATAAGCGGCATGTGGATTAAATGGAAAGAGTAACAGGAGATTCTCTCCCCAGTGGAGGTTCGTATGTCGTTTGTCTTTGTACTGCATTAGCCACTATGAAAACACGACATTAAAAAATGTTCTTGATCATCAGTACAAAATAAATGGGGAAAGTAACATACACAATAATATCATTTTTGAGTGGAATTTTCCTCTAAACCTCAAATATTCTGTCGTCTTCCTCTTTTTCTTCAATCCTCTAAATTCCAAACCCTTCTCAATTCTTCTAAATTAACTCTCCACTTTCTCCTCTCTGGTTGCAAATAATAACAATAATGTTTAACACACTGCTAAAAAAAAAAACAAACTGTAAATTAATATGTTCTACCAAAACATAGGTCACTTTAACTTTTCTTCCTCTAAAATAATCTTTTTATAATCTAAATAAAAGGATGAGTTAGTTTGGGGTGTCGACACAAGATCTGATGAATGCTATAAACAACGCCTACGGTACAGTGAACATTCCCATTTAAGATCATTAACTAAATTAATACAATGTCACTACACTGGTTGCCTGTGTCATTCAGGATTGACTTTAAAATACTGCTTATGGTTTATAAAGCTTTAAATAATCTCGCTCCATCTTATCTATCGGAATGCCTGACACGTTATATTCCAAATCGTAACCTTAGATCTTCAAATGAGTGTCTCCTTATAATTCCAAAAGCTAAACTTAAAAGAAGTGGTGAGGCGGCCTTCTGCTGTTATGCACCTAAAATCTGGAATAGCCTGCCAATAGGAATTCGCCAGGCAAATACAGTAGAGCACTTTAAAACACATTACTTTAACATGGCCTTTTTATAACTTCACTTTAACATAATCCCGATACTCTGTATGTTCAATTCTTCATAATAACTATTCACAGTGGCTCCAAAATCCATACTGACCCCAACTCTCTCTTCTGTTTCTTTTTCCGGTTTCTTTGTGGTGGCTGCGCCACCACCACCTACTCAAAGCATCATGATGCACCAACATTGATGGACTGAAAGCCAGAAGTCTACGTGACCATCATCATCAGGTCCTTCCATGAAAACCCTAAATACAAAGAGGACTGTTTGACTTATGTTAGGTAGATTGCCCAGAGGGGACTGAGCGGTCTCTTGGTCTGGAAACCCTACAGATTTTATTTTTTCTCCAGCCTTTGGAGTTTTTTGTTTTTCTGTCCACCCTGGCCATCGGACCTTACTCTTATTCTATGTTAATTAACGTTGACTTATGTTTATCTTTTATTGTGTCTTCTATTTCTCTGTTCATTTTGTAAAGCACTTTGAGCTACATTTTTTTGTATGAATATGTGCTATATAAATAAATGTTGATTGATTGAATATTTTTATTTGCCTTTATATCATCTTCTGCACATGTATGAAATGATGATTCAAAGTAAGAAAGAGCCGAACATAAATACTGGCAGGTAAAGAATCTATACTAATAAAAGACAAAGCCCTCACTGACTGACTGACTGACTCACTGACTTATCACTAATTCTCCAACTTCCCGTGTAGGTAGACGGCTGAATTTGGCAGGCTCATTCCTTACAGCTTACTTGCAAAAGTTATGCAGGTTTCATTTTGAAATTCTACGCATAACGGAAGACAGTGTAAAAAAAAGTGGTAAACTGAAGCACTTCAATGAAGTTTACAGGACTGGGAAAGGTAAACCCGTGCATGCAGTGTGTGATGTCTCAGATAAAGAGGAAGATGAGCGGTTTATTGATGCAGTAGGACAGGCCTTTGTAGACATATTAATAGGAAAGCAAGGTGTAAAGCTTAAGTTTAAATTACGTTCATAGACACGCTGCCGCTAAATATTCGCAGGCAAATCCACAACTTAATACTGGGAATGCCTGTTAAACATCTTAGATTCACGAGTACCGATTTGGGTGGTGATCACTTCGATGAATGAAACTTGTTATCTTTACAACGGTTGACAACGAAGATGAGATGGTCAGGGATAGACTAGACAAACACGGAATGTAACTTGAACACAACACGTCCTCCAAATACGAACCGGATTGAAAGAAATAATGAGAATCAAATCCTTGATGACAGCAACACTCATAACAGTCACAAAACAATTACATTGACAATCAGGATACGTTATTTTTAAAATGTTACCTTTTTTTTTTTTCATAACTTCTTTAACGCACTACTTCTCTGCTGCGAAGCGCGGGTATTTTGCTAGTAGAACATAAAACTAAATTATGAAGCCAAACTTTATCATACAGTGATAGATAGACTCACTCATCACGAAATCTCCCAAACCATGACGAATTGAGACTTGAAATTTGGAATGTAGGTTACCCTTGGCCCATAGGTGCTTGTTAAGAAAAGGTTTTAAAAACTGCACGAATTTTCTTATATTTTTTCAGACCCGTTTCTATGTCTGTCCGCTTTTCACGAGAGAACTACTTCATGGATTTGGATCAGGTTTTTTTCTAGAATTTGCTTGAACATTATGTTGATTTTGCGACTTTCTCATCGTGCTAAGTATCAGAGTTCACTTGTGGTAACGATTTATTAGCGTGAATCTGAGAGAGGCCCATCAGGATACGGGGAGGGGAGCGGGCACTCCTTACTGACGCGTCTGCCTCGGGGTGTAACCTTAACTCCACTTAGTTAGTGAACGAGAGAGCTACTTCACGAATTTAGATCTTTTTTTTTTTTTATATAATTTGCTTGAACATTCCGGTTGATTTTGCGACTTCTCTCATTGCGCTAAGATTCATAGTTCGCTTGCTGGAGCGATTTATTCATGCTAATCTGAGACACAGGCTGCTGGCAAAGGGGAGGGGGAAGAGTGACGTCTGGAGTAGAGAGCTGGGCGGGGCCTCCTCACTGTCCTGTTTCACTAATATGCGGGCAGAGCCGTGGGGGATGGCTAGCACAGTACAGTATATGGGGTGAGCTTCCTGAAGTTTTATGTTTTTTATTACTTTCTCGTATATGAAGTTTAGGGAAAGTATTGTAAACGTCCAAAATTTCCATTTGGAGATTTTGATGAATCTCAACATTTTAGACATCCCCGAGTCCGAAAATACTGTCTGTGTGTGTGTGTATGTATATATAACACGATAACACGAGTTTACTTTCAGTTAGGTCAACCAAAATTTGCATACAAATATCAGGTACAAAACGCAGATTTCTATCAACTTTTGGACTATTTCCGTTAACCGGAAGTGGTGCTTTACCTTTTATTCATGCAGCTGCACAGACCGATTTATTCAACTTTACTTCTATAATAATTGTTCAATATATTACTAAAATTGATTTGTGGTTGATGTTTCTTTAATGTGCACCATATAAAAATATAATCCTTGTCTTGCGGTTTACTCCTCAAATATTCATCCTCATATCCGAGGACACGAGAAAGTCGAGGGGAGAGCACTTCCAATTTTTTTTTTTTTATTGATGTAGCTACTTCTGCACCACACAAATGTTGGTTAACCAAACTAAAACATGATCTCAGTTTTGCTCCTTTTGTTCTTAAACAAAAGAAAAAAAACACTACACACTGTATTTATAAAAATGCAGTCAAGTTAAGCTGTTATGGTCACAATTAAAAACAAGCAAAATAAAATACTAACATCCATCTCTGGACTTTTCTAGTTGTTCCTTGAGAAATCTGTCTTTATGAAGGTTGACATCTCCAAACCAGAATTCCACCTGCTTTTTAACATCAGAGAGGACTTGTTTCACTCGGGACCTTTTCTTTTTCTCCTTTTCTTTTTTCTGATCACAGTGGTCTGTCTGCATCCCGTCCTTTCTTGGGGGATCCGTCTGCATGCCTGCCATCTCAGCCTAGGAAAGAAGGACAAAAACACAATAATATGGACATGAGTGTCAGTAAGCTTTGTGCCCTCAGAACCAAGTTACCTGAACTATAACATTTCAGTCATTATTTACCGCTCTGATGCCGATTTTTTGGATCATAAAGTATCTACCGATCTATCTATCTAAAATAGGACATTATGATAGCAACTGACAAAAAGATGTCAGCTTTCTCTAGAGGGCCTCTTTCTCTCGTACGACTCGAGTCAAAAACTAAATTAGCCCATTGTCATTTCATCACAGGCTTAAGTTTCGAGTTTGGGATTTTTTCCATCCAGCCGTTTCAGCTCTAGACCGTCCTCAAGAAACTGTGACACACAGACAGACAGACTGACTGACACACAAACACACAGAGACAGATCATCATAACTAATCATGTCAGTGCCGTATCCAGGTAAGAGTGGCGTCATTAGCATCCTTAAGATCTTCATCTGTGCATGTAGGGCCTTGGGAACATTCACGGAGAATGTGGTTCATTGTTTGGTTGGGCTCACCGCAGGGACATTTGCGAGGCCCCATCTAAACAGAATGTCCCTTGTTTTGCCCATCTTTGACCCAGTCTTTCCTAGAGAGGGATGTTCCATTATTTAGATGCTCTTGAGGTGGAGGTAGAGCTATGGTCAGTCTCTCGCCACCTCTCGAGCCTATGCGTTATGGACTGCTTTGGATTTAGTGGTCCCACTGTGGTGAAGCGCCGACGAGAAGGCAGTCAGAGATTTACTTCCTGGTGGTAGTGGAGTGGGTGTTTGGAGTCGATCGGTGGCTTGAACCTTTCTACTCTTGAACTGGTTTCTCGTCATATATGGGGAGGTGCGATCCCGGCCAGCCTGTATAAAGCAGAAAGGCACTTTGTTCGCAATGTGCCGATGATGATGATGATTCGGCATGCACTATTTAGCTCAGGGTCAACAGACGGACACACACCCATCATCAAGATATCAATGTTTTCGGTATCAGGGGACCCTAAAACGTTGAGATCCATCGAAAAATCGAAGATTAGAACTGGGCGGGATGACCAAAATTCTATATCACTGTATTTTTCAAAATTATCCCGGTTTTACAGTATTCAGCGGTATTTTTTTTTCCCCCCCATGCATGAGTGAATGTTACCCACATTTTCCACTGCAATTACTACAGTAGACTGGCTAAGAATGACCTACTCCACTGTCATGAGCATTGTATATTGTACAAAAAACATTTTAATGTGCACACAAGTATTAATACAGGTTTGCATGGCCCCATAAAGTGATAGTTTTCAAGGAGGGTGGCACTAATGAAGAGAAGGAATCACACTGCATGACAGATGCAGTCAAAATAGAAAAGCTTTTAATTGAACAAATTTTGCAAGCAACTTAAACTATAATTTTGACAACAATTTTTCAACCATCCAAAGAGGCATTTAGACTTAGTAAAATATCCAGAGGTGCTTGTCAAAAGTTGTATTGCACTGAACACGTCTTAGAGAAGGAATAAATGGTAAATATTTTTTGTAAACCAACTACACTTTCTGTTAATGTTGACAATCTCTGTCCAATGACACGTTAAAGTGACTTTTTAAACAACTTTACCATCATTAAACTGCATAATATTTAAACTAATAAATAAAAACAATAAAATAAATAATAGTATTATTACTGATAGTTGCACTATTACTTCAAGACTTCAAGCCCAGATGCATTACGCTGTATTCACCAAATTAAAATAAAAGAACACAAGTGCAACTTGGTGAGGACATCTTTACAAACTGAACTATCATTTAGGCAAACTGCATTAATATGGACCGTGCTTCAAGCTAAGCTAATTACATAAATAATAAAACTGCAACTTGCATTTATAATGATATTTGTGGTGTAACCCTACAGAAGCCTATTAGGGCGACGGTGAAGAAAAATAAAATACAGACATAGGGAAGAAACAAACAAACTACATGTCAAGAATAAAGTCGACATGTTGACTTTATTCTCGACATTTCCACTTTAATTTTCACGCTTATTTCGAGATTAAAGTCGACATTTCCACTTTCTTCTCATAGTTTATTTTATAATTAAAAGTAGAATGTCGTAAACTAAACTTCATCCTAAAATCAATGTTTAAATTTACTTGATTTTCTCAAACCCCGTCATAAGTTAATGTCGCACATTAAATGCTTTGTGTTACGTTTTCCCTGACCCAGTTGCTAATCGTTACGCTTCTTAAACTGACTTCCTCCACACTAAGAGGAGGCGCAGGCAGCAATCGCCACACTTCATGATATTCCTGCTCTCTGAAAATTTAGAATGCTAAGATATATACTTTCATATCATTTTCAGGATGAAATGCATTAAAGCAGGTATTAAACATGAACGGTAGTGAGGTGGTAGTGCTGCTCCCTCACAGTAAGGGGTCCCCGGTTTTATGTTCAGTGTAAAGAACTTTAGAGCAGGTGTGACGAGGCTCCAAAAAACTGGATGTATGAATGGGTATCGCACAGGTTTAACTTAAATATTTTGTAAATGTTGGGTTCGTGATCTGGTGGTCGGAGACGCGAACACAGAATTCAATGGATGTTCTTCTGAGCGGGATTTCTTTATTGCATGCGTGCTGTCTGATGTACCAAAACCCCAGTTCCTATCCTTCCTTTTTCTTTCTCCACATAACCAATCACCACATGATAAACGTCTTTGTGAAATTAAAAATAATTACAAACTTAGCCCACGAAGTGTTCAGAACTTTAAAAAAAATCTTCGTTATACATGTTTAATTATGCCATCCATTCAGGGTTGCACCCATCCCAGCAAGCATCGTGTGCGAGGCAGGAGCAAATCCTGAACGAGTCGCCAGCACATCGCAGGGTGAATACGAGCAACACATACACTAGCAGGGTTAATATAGCAGAACAAAACCCCACATCCTACATGATTTTGAAAGGAAACTGAAGCACGGCGAGTAGAACCACCAGAAAAACATGCAAATTCAAGGCAGGGGACACCCGAGACCCCCTTGCTGCGAGACAGCAGTGCAACTTCCACGCTGCCGTGTCCCCACAGGATTAATACACGCTTTAATGAATTTCATCATGAAAATGATATCAAGTATTTATCTTAGCATTCTAAATGTTCAGAGAGCAGGAATATCATGAAGTGAATGTATTCTGTGCGGCAATCGCTGCCGGCGCATCCTCAGTACAAGAGGATGTCAGTGTAAGAAGCACGTACCGATTTAACATGGCTCGGGGAACACTTAACACAAAGCATTTAATCTATACTAATAAAAGGCAAAGCCCTCACTGACTCATTTATCACTAATACTCCAAGTTCCCGTGTAGGTAGAAGGCTGAAATTTGGCAGGCTCATTCCTTACAGCTTATTTACAAATAAGTTAAGCAGGTTTCATTTCGAAATTCTACGCGTAACGGTCATAACGGTCAACAACGTCCGCCATGTTGAACTTTCTTATTTATGGCCCCATCTTCTCAAAATTTGGTAGGCGGCTTCCCTCCACTAACTGAAACCAATGTACGTGCTTATTTCGGTGGTATGACGCCACTGTCAGCCGCCATATTGAATTTTCCAACATCACTAATTCTCCAACTGCCCGTGTAGGTAGAAGGCTGAAATTTGCAAGGCTCATTCCTTACAGCTTACTTACAAAAGTTAAGCAGGTTTCATTTCGAAATTCTACACATAACGGTCATAACGGTCTATAACAGTCGACAACGTCCGCCATGTTGAACTTTCTTATTTATGGCCCCATCTTCTCAAAATTTGGTAGGCAGCTTCCCTCCACTAACTGAAACCAATGTACGTACTTATTTCGGTAGTATGATGCCACTGTCGGCCACCATATTGAACTTTTCAACATTCTTTGTTACTTATGGGCCCATCTTCAAGAAATTCTATCGATCAAAGAACTGTCACTTACCGAGTGGTTTCCATGCCGAGAGATGGCACCTACCTTTTCCATTCTCTGTGTTACATATTGCACGGCCATATCAGGCTCACTCTTGATATCCATTGTGTCTTATGTATTGAATGACTGGACAGGTTCAAGGTGTGGACTGATGACGGTACAGGAGATAATTAGACTACACAGGAGCACTAGAAGAGTGAAATGCTTAAGTCCTTCACCTGTGGATTTGCATGCGAGTTGATGGCTGCCGCTGAATTGTTCAGTTCTCGCTTTCAAGTGTACCGAAATGGCCAAATATTTTACACCTTTCGACAACCGCCAATGCCTCTTAAACATCTTAGATTGACAGGTGACGATTTCAGTAGTGGACACTTTGATGTTTATGAATGTTTAAACTCTCAAAAGCTGGATGTGAAGTTATCGATGAAACCGGTTGTGTGCTTACAACGCTTGACAGATGCCAAATGTCACTTCAACACAACAAATCCTGCAAATACTGTCATAATTAAAACAAACCATGAAACTCATGCTCAAGAGTAAGCTCAGCGCACAGCTTGGTCATGTTACAACCGGAGGGCCAACTGACAACATGGTATACAAAGAGATTCTTAACAAATAATTATTGGCATATTGTCCCACAGTTTAAAAAGGTTTAATTTTCTTCTTAATAAATATTTGAATGCAGTACTTCACCGTTGAGAAGCGCGGGAATTTTTCTAGTGTGCTATATAACTTATGACGGGGTTTGAGAAAATCTACCAAATTAAATATTCATTTTACAATGAAGTTTAGTTTACGATGTTCGACATTAAGGACAAAGTACGAGAATAAAGTGAACATGTCGACTTTAATCTTGACATAAACGGCGAGAATAAAGTAGAAATGTTGAGAATAAAGTCAGCATGTCGTCACATTATTACACAGTACCCAGGTACGTTACACTGTATTGAAAAAAAAAAATAAAACAAGTACAACTTGGCTTGCAGTATTATCCAGTAGTATAGAAACAATATTCACACATTTGAACATAATGGTCCACATCTGACCTTTTAAAACCAAAGTATCTCCAGGCAACAGACGTCGTCAAAAATTCTTCTGTGTCATCATGTTCAACTTTATCGCCCGCTACAGCTTCAGTTTCGGAATGCAGTCTCTGTCCATTTTCACCGCGCAATACCTACATGTACTCTGTTGCATGCCTATTTAGCGGTGTAGCACTGAAAAAGAGCCCCCGCGCAACACCCCCGTGATTAGCGGTGTATCAGTGAAAAAGGTCCCCCCTTGAACAGTTTCCCGCTGCGCCACGTTCCGAACATTGTTTAGGCAATTTAAACCGGTGTTGCGATGTAAGAAAAATCCATATCATAACAAAATAAAAAACGCTTTCGGTATGAACCGGTATACCACCCAGCACTACCGAAGGTCGAAACTTTTGACGAATCAAAACGACTCGCTCCCTCATAGACAATATTAAATTAATTTATCTAGAACTAGGCTGCACATTTCACTCCAAATCTAAGCTTTTTCAGGTCTGATGAATGCAGCCATCCATCCATCCAATTATCAGACACCAGAACCCTTGTGGTTAATTCACTCATGTAACTAACAAAATGCGTCCTCAGATCCTATGTGGGTGAAACTGTTGAAAACTGGAGATCGAAATTTTTTGACGAATCAAAAGCTTTCACTGGGGCAGTGAAAGTGGTAGCGCTGTTGCCTCGCAGTAAGGAGACCCGGGTTTGCTTCCCGGGTCCTGGCTGAAAGGACTTTGCATGTTCTCCCTGTGTCTGCGTGGGTTTCCTCCCACAGTCCAAAGACATGCTGGTTAGGTGCATTGGTGATCCTAAATTGTACTTGGTGTGTGTGTGTTGTGCCCTGCGGTGGGCAGGCGCTTTGCCCGGGTTTGTTTCCTGCCTTACACCCTGTGCTGGCTGGGATTGTCTCCAGCAGACCCCGTGACCCTGTGTTAGGTTGGATAATGACTGACTGACTAAAATTTTCGCTCCAGAAGATGGTGTTAAATTACTTTATCCACAGTTAGGCTGCACATTTCACCCCAAAATGTAAGCTTTAAAGGTCTGATGAATGCAGCCATCCATCCATCCATGTATCAAATGCAGGAAACCTTGTAATTAATTCACTCCAGTAACTAACAAAATGCGTTCTAAAGATCCAATGGAGTGAAGCTGTCGAAAACTGGAGATCAAAATTTTTGAAGATTCTAAAGCTTTCGCTGCTCCCAAAGATGACAGGTTATGGTCGGAGGGGGCACAAAGCAAAAAAAAAAAATCAGAAAAACCTTAGAAGTCACCAGGTCAGTGATATTAAATTACTTTATCCACAGTTAGGCTGCACATTTCACCACAAATCTGCTCTTTTTACATTTAGTGTGCGTCTTAAGGTGTGATGAATCCAGCCATCCATCCATTTAGCAAAGGCAGGAACCCTTGTTGTTAATCCAGCCCAGTAGCTGACAAAATGCTTTCTCAATAATGGGGTGAAGCCATACTGTCCTTTTAACCAAAGTGGCCCAGAGACTGGCTAAGTGGCCTAGCAGGGATCAGTCTGTCACCAGCCACTCACATGAAACTAACTGAGAATCAACAAAGTATCCCCAATATGCAGTGTTTTAGGGATGAGGGATGAAAATGAGCAAACCTAGAGAAATAAGACACAGGAAGATGTGCAGATTCTACAGAGACAGAGCAGGATTTCAACCCAGGACGCTGGTGTCACGAGGCAGCAACACAAACCACCGCACACTTCCTTATTGGTTAACCTAACTAAACACATATTCTGCATGCCATTGCTCTGTGAACTCGGTGGTAAGTTTCATTGACCAAGTTGTCACCACTGAACCTCTCAGGACACACTGCTTGTGTCCATGCTGGTAATAATGGGGGTACGGGAAGGGTCCCCATTGAAAGCACTTGGCAGTTAATGATACTCCACTGTCACACTGAGCCAATGGAGATTACCAGGGATCCATCCATCCATTTTCCAACCCGCTGAATCCAAACACTGGGTCACAGGGTTCTGCTGGAGCCAATCCCAGCCAAAACAGGGCACAAGGCAGGAACCAATCCCGGGCAGGGTGCCAACCCACCGCAGGACACACACAAACACACCCACACACCAAGCACACACACTAGGGCCAATTTAGAATCGCCAATCCACCTAATCTGCATGTCTTTGAACTGTGGGAGGAAACCCACACAGACACGGGGTGAACATGCAAACTCCTACCAGGGATCACATGTTTGAAAATATTTGTGCTCGCGAAAAAAGGCTCAAAATGTGCATATGGAACTTCCCATGCAGGCGCTGGCATTTCTCAAAGAAGATTTGACAGGAGAATCTGCGCATATTCATGGCAACTCTGACCGACCTGTGCTCAACGTTTGGGAAAAAATCAAATAGGGAGCCGAGCCCAGACCAGCTAAACGACAACTCACGCACATCATCTGACATTGTGGTCAGCAGCATAGGAGCGCCTCAGGGAACTGTACTTTCTCTGGTCCTGTTCAGCCTATATACATCGGACTTCCAATACAACTCGGAGTCCTGCCATGTGCAAAAGTTCACTGATGACACTGCTATCATGGGCTGCATGAGGAGGAGTATAGGGACCTAATGAAGGACTTTGTTAACACTAGAATTACCATAGCCTACGAAAAAACTCGTAGATCCGTCCCACCTTAAATTGCTTCTTAAAACCGTTCTCACCTCTCCGCCAGCGTCTTTTGTCATCTAAATGTGCTGATAAACACAAGCTGCAAGCAGCCGGCTATTCCATCCCCCCACCGACTTAGAACATGCACGAACTTCTCTCAGCTCAGGCCTTGATTGATTATCTGGGAGTGAAGTGGAGTTTTAGAGTGGAAATAGATCGTTATTCGGAACACACACATTTCATGTGTGTTCCGTTTCTACAGTAATCTGTGTAAACACAATGTTAAAACAGAAGCTTTTTCATATTTTAGTAATAAATGTTACAAAATGTAGACATAAACTATAAAATGTGTGAAGACTAAAGGCCAAAGATCAAATAAACACTTTCACAAAAGGTTCAAGAACAATACAGCAGCTTCCGTGGCGTAGTAGTAAGATTTCGTCACTGAGAGCGCAGCAGACTTGCCGTACCTCAGAGACCTGAGATCGATTCCCTGCTGGGGAGAAAATGTTTTTTTTTTTTTTAATATATAAACCTTCGGCGTTCGGCCTGCCTGAACTCCCGGTCTATCTATATAGTAATAACAGTAATTTTATTATTATATAGCAGCTTCCCTGTCTGCCTATCAGATAGTGCCTTTCCTTCCTATCTATCTATCTATATATCTAACCCCTTAGCTGTTTTTTTATATTATCTATTATACAGTGCCCTATGGGGTGCCAAACAGGCAATTACAATGATTTCCGGAATATATAAAGTCAGAGTTAGAATAAATAAAGTCACTCCTGAATATGTAAAGTCAAATGATTATATAAAGTCAGCGTCAGAATATATTAAAGTCATTCCTGAATATATAAATTTAAAGTCAGATTATATTGATATTGTCATTTTGCTTGACTTCTCACTCTATACAAGCAACTGACACGCACGTTAAACAGACTTGAGCTGAGAAAACTGTGCGCCGGTGGGGGATGTGATAGTAGGCTGCTTAGCCACAAATTTAGAAGACAACAGACGTGACGGAGAGCTGTGAAGCGTTTAAAGGTGGGACGGATCTACAAGTTTTTTCGTAGGCTCTGGTAATTTTAGTGTTAAATGGTGTGACTCAAACCACCTACAACTGAACACTAGAAAAACCAAGGAGCTGGTGGTGGATTTTAAGAGATCCGGGCCCCTCCTGGACCCCGTGATCATCAAAGGTGACTGTGCAGAGGGTGCAGACCTATAAACACCTGGGAGTGCAGCTGGATGATAAACTGGACTGGACTGCCAATACTGGTGGTCTGTGCAAGAGAGGACAGAGCCGACTATACTTCCTTAGAAGGCTGGAGTCCATCAACATCTGTAATAAGATGCTGCAGATGTTCTATCAGACGGTTGTGGCGAGCGTCCTCTTCTACGCGGTGGTGTGCTGGAGAGGCAGCATAAAGAAGAGGGACGCTTCACGCCTGGACAAACTGGTGAGGAAGGCAGGCTCTATTGTAGGCACAGAGCTGGACAGTTTGACATCCGTGGCAGAGCGACGGGCGCTGAGCAGACTCCTGTCAATCATGGAGACTCCACTGCATCCACTGAACAGGATCATCTCCAGAGACAGACTGCTGTCACCATCCTGCTCCACTGAAAGACTGTGGAGACCCCACACTATGCGACTCTTCAGTTCCACCTCTTTAAACGTTAATATTATATACAAAGTTATTGTCAGTTATACCTACATTTTATCACTTTAATTTAATATTGTTTTTTATCAGTATGCTGCTGCTGGAGTATGTGAATTTCACCTTGGGATTAATAAAGTATCTATCTAATTCAGCTCACCAAGCCCTCATTATAAAGTGTACTGACATGATAAGCTATGAATATGATGTACAGACACAGGCGTCACTCCCTGTAAAGAGAACCAATGTGGAGTATTTACACCAAAAGGAGTGGCGCGCTTACGTCCTGACCACTCCATGTAGACTGTGTTTTTACTTAATATTTTTATATACAGTGGTGTGAAAAACTATTTGCCCCCTTCCTGATTTCTTATTCTTTTGCATGTTTGTCACGCAAAATGTTTCTGATCATCAAACACATTTAACTATTAGTCAAATATAACACAAGTAAACACAAAATGCAGTTTTAAAATGATGGTTTTTATTATTTAGGGAGAAAAAATCCAAACCTTCATGGCCCTGTGTGAAAAAGTAATTGCCCCCTCAACCTAATAACTGGTTGGGCCACCCTTAGCAGCAATAACTGCAATCAAGCGCTTATGATAACTTGCAATGAGTCTTTTCAGCTCTGGAGGAATTTTGGCCCACTCATCTTTGCAGAATTGTTGTAATTCAGCTTTATTTGAGGGTTTTCTAGCATGAAGCGCCTTTTTAAGGTCATGCCATAGCATCTCAATTGGATTCAGGTCAGGACTTTGACTAGGCCACTCCAAAGTCTTCATTTTGTTTTCTTCAGCCATTCAGAGGTGGATTTGCTGGTGTGTTTTGGGTCATTGTCCTGTTGCAGCACCCAAGATCGCTTCAGCTTGAGTTGACAACAGATGGCCGGACATTCTCCTTCAGGATTTTTTGGTAGACAGTAGAATTCATGGTTCCATCTATCACAGCAAGCCTTCCAGGTCCTGAAGCAGCAAAACAACCCCAGACCATCACACTACCACCACCATATTTTACTGTTGGTATGATGTTCTTTTTCTGAAATGCTGTGTTCCTTTTACGCCAGATGTAACGGACATTTGCCTTCCAAAAGTTCAACTTTTGTCTCATCAGTCCACAAGGTATTTTCCCAAAAGTCTTGGCAATCATTGAGATGTTTCTTAGCAAAATTGAGACGAGCCCTAATGTTCTTTTGCTTAACAGTGGTTTGCGTCTTGGAAATCTGCCATGCAGGCCGCTTTTGCCCAGTCTCTTTCTTATGGTGGAGTCGTGAACACTGACCTTAATTGAGGCAAGTGAGGCCTGCAGTTCTTTAGACGTTGTCCCGGGGTCTTTGTGACCTCTCGGATGAGTCGCCTCTGCGCTCTTGGGGTAATTTTGGTGGCCGGCCACTCCTGGGAAGGTTCACCACTGTTCCATGTTTTTGCCATTTGTGGATAATGGCTCTCACTGTGGTTCGCTGGAGTCCCAAAGCTTTAGAAATGGCTTTATAACCTTTACCAGACTGATAGATCTCAATTACTTCTGTTCTCATTTGTTCCTGAATTTCTTTGGATCTTGGCATGATGTCTAGCTTTTGAGGTGCTTTTGGTCTACTTCTCTGTGTCAGGCAGCTCCTATTGAAGTGATTTCTTGATTGAAACAGGTGTGGCAGTAATCAGGAAATTGAACTCAGGTGTGATACACCACAGGTAGGTGATTTTTGAACAAGGGGGCAATTACTTTTTTACACAGGGCCATGTAGGTTTGGATTTTTCTTTCTCCCTAAATAATAAAAACCATCATTTAAAAACTGCATTTTGTGTTTACTTGTGTTATATTTGACTAATGGTTAAATGGGTTTGATGATCAGAAACATTTTGTGTGACAAACATGCAAAAGAATAAGAAATCAGGAAGGGGGCAAATAGTTTTTCACACCACCTTTTGTACTTTTAACTGCCTTTCATGCCCATACAACAATATGTTTAGTAGTTTATGACAGAGTAATGCTTCAGGACATTGGTAAACAAGAGTCACACTCACTACATCTTCTACTTGAGTAACTGTATATTTGACAAATAAAGAATCACAATCTTGAAAAAACGTTTTTGAGTCGGCTCCCTGTTGTCACATCTAAGTATTAGAAACCAAAGCGCAGTAAAAACAGGCCCCGTGTATAGGAAGCTCTAAATCTCATACCTTACAGCCTACTTATAGCCTAATGGTTTGACAAAATACGACTTGTTAGGTAATATTTGAAGACTATGCTGATGGTCCCAAACGAACGAAAAGAGCTTTTAAGAACAAGTCAGATTTTTTTTGCTCATGATGAAGAAGAAGACAAAGTGGCTTATAAGCTGATTAAGACTTACAAGAGACCTTCACTTGGAACTATGTGCCGCGCTGGTCCCTGCATTAGAAAGAGAGACTGCCCGAAATCAGACTACAACCAGGTTACAAATCAGGCTAATTTCTGGTTGCATCCAAACTTTTGATTGGTTGAGTGTGTGCGCGTGTGTACGTGTATATAAAAAAAAAAAAGAAAAAAAAAGCTGTGCTACCCATCTAGGACTGGTTAAAATCTAAAATATTCAACAGAGATCACAACATATTCAGAGTTGACATTTACAGTGCACCATCTATTGGAATGTATTTTGTAATGCCTGTAACCATAAAATGCATTGCATTTTTCATTCCAACAAATGGCACATCACAAGAATTAGCATGGCTTTTACTAATACCATACTACATGGAATAGAACAGGTATAGAAATTGATGGGCATAAATGTTAAGATTTGCACTGGGTGTGACAAGGTAGGACAGGACTAGAATTGAGGAAATTAGAGGGTCAGCTCAGGTTGGACAGTTGGGAGACAAAAGTCAGAGAGGCGAGATTGCGTTGGTTTGGACAAGTGCAGAGGAGAGATGCTGGGGATATTTGGAAAAGGATGGCAAGAATAGAGCTGCCAGGTGAGAGGAAGGCCGAAGAGGAGGTTTATGGATGCGGTGAGAGAGGACATGCAAGTGATGGGTGTAACAGAACAAGATGACGAGGACAGGAAGAGATGGAAGAAGATGATCTGCTGTGGCGTCCCCTAAAGGGAGCAGCCAAAGGAGGAAGAAGAAACTGGATGGACACACAGATACATGTCCTTTTATTAAGGTGGACATATGTATAGACATTATGTATATAGATACACACACACACACACACGCAAAAACTGTGCTACCAATTGAAATCTATGTGATCAATGTAGACATCAGTGTTAACATTTGCATCTATTGGAATGGATTAAGTAATGCATTTGTCATTCCAACAGATGGCACAACACATACATTAACATTGCATTTACAAATCCCATGCCGAATGGCATATAACAGAGATATACGCATTAAATTTGTCATTCCAACAGATGGCACATCACCAACCATTTGTAGTAATAAAATGCAAGGCATTTGTCATTCCAACAGATGGTATGTCACCAACCATTTGTAGTAATAAAATGCAAGGCATTTGTCATTCCAACAGATGGCACACCACCAACCATTTGTAGTAATAAAATGCAAGGCATTTGTCATTCCAATAGATGGCACACCACCAACCATTTGTAGTAATAAAATGCAAGGCATTTGTCATTCCAACAGATGGCACATCACCAACCATTTGTAGTAATAAAATGCAAGGCATTTGTCATTCCAACAGATGGCACATCACCAACCATTTGTAGTAATAAAATGCAAGGCATTTGTCATTCCAACAGATGGTACACCACCAACCATTTGTAGTAATAAAATGCAAGGCATTTGTCATTCCAACAGATGGCATGTCACCCACCATTTGTAGTAATAAAATGCAAGGCATTTGTCATTCCAACAGATGGCACATCACCAACCATTTGTAGAAATAAAATGCAAGGCATTTGTCATTCCAACAGATGGCACATCACCAACCATTTGTAGTAATAAAGGCACATCACCAACATTAGCACTGCTTTCATGAATCTCATACCAAATGTGATATAATTGAGACACAGCAACTAAATGGACACACTGATATAGTGGTGTTTGTAATTTGCAACCACATAATGATGGCAAAAACAAGCTCTGCTAAAATTACATCTTCATTTAACAGCAGCAACGGGGCCGACTTTAAAAATGTGGTAAAATAGAGCACCCAATTAAAAATATATATATATATATATATATATATATATATATATATATATATATACTAAGCAATCAGGGGGTTTTCTCGTCACGATTAAATCTTGCTGAATAAACACAGTTGGAGCTTCACTGCTGTTTAATGGGCGAAATAAACAATCTGACAAGTTATGAATGAATATTCTTCCTAAGTTACAAAAACATGCGCGACAGACTGAAACACCAAATCGGTTGCCAAATTTCGCTCCTCTGTTGTTAATGTGGAGTACACTTTAACACGTATGTGACAGAAAAGAGTTGTCATCCTCAATGAAAAGCATAAATTAGCAATAACAAGACGCAGACCTTAAATGACATTTATACAGAATCGTCGGCAGGTTAGTATTTACTTACATAACAGTGTTCGGATAAGCTGCTCCAGCGCTCCACCAAATCACACCACGCAACTTTAAGGACCCCGTAAGCCTGTCTATTAGAGCGCCGGGATGGTTGATAAGTTAAAAATGCAAAACGAGTGGCCGTTAGTTTTATGTAATCCTTTCAGCATGATCGTTTGTTCATCCTCTTATCCGCGACTTTAACTGACGTAACTTTATCGCAGAAATCGCTACAAAGATATTTGTAAATGGGGTTCGTGCCAGGCAAGAGTTGACCACCTGTTGCGCTTCGTCGCAGTTTTATGACGTCAAAAACCGCGGGAACTGTAAAAAAATAAACAGCGGTCGGAAGCAGCAGCAGCAGCAGCCCGCCCGCTTTCGCTAGAACGATTACATTCTCTCGGTTATGGAACTAAACGGATAGCATGAACTGGTTTGTTGACCATGTCATTTCTGCAGTTCAGTAAGTGCGAGTAATTTTATAAGCCCCGTTGATCAATTTTCAAGGACGGCAGATCGCAGGTGGAAATTATGTACTGTTTTTACAATTTAGCATTCTGAGATGGTTCGTCGTGTGGTGGGTGTAGCAAGGCGATGTATCAGTACATGTTCCCAGCCTTACAGTTTATCTTTGTAATTGGATAGCATCATCCAACGGCTCTAGGGATCTAGCTTGATAAAGTTAGCAAGTATGAAGTTTTGGTGCCGTTCGAGGTGAGCCGTTTTCACTGAAGTTAAAGCTTAAACCTAAAAGAGTTAAACTTGTCAATTTATTTTGCTGGACAAAACTGAAAGTGCTGAAAAAAGTTTATTTTTTAACTTTAATTTTAGCTCTTTATTCTTTAAGTAAGTACTGCTGTACACACTTTACTGTACAGTCTGAAGTCTGCAGAAGGTACTCTCTGTAAATTTCGTTATAGTTGTGAATCTGATAATATTAATTTATATATTAATAGTGAATGAATATTTGACACAAGTCACAACAACATGTGCGGATGCTTGCCTGTTCCTTACACTTACAGCTGTATTTTACTTTGATTTCCTTTAGTTTAACGTGCAGAGTCACATTGCTTCTTCCCTTGCCTCTTTGGAATTTGGTTTGCTGTTTCTTCTTTTGAAGTCGGGACGCGCACTAGCAGTAGCACAAGTACGTGGGATGCAATATTGTGAATGAAGCACGTTTATCCTGCAAGTGTAACTGACCTAATAATGAACATCCATCCATCCATTTTCTAACCCGCTGAATCCGAATACAGGGTCAAGGGGGTCTGCTGGAGCCAATCCCAGCCAACACAGGGCACAAGGCAGGAACCAATCCTGGGCAGGGTGCCAACCCACCGCAGATAATGAACACTAATGAGTTTATTTGCTCTTCAGGAAAGCGTGTCTTTCAGTCAATTTTTACGAACTGTTTTTGGCAAGATCTAGCCTGTAATTTCACGGAAAATAGCATACAATGGTATAGAACCCTACTTTGAAAATGGGTATATGTTTGTGGTTTAATAATATGAGTGTTTCAAATGCAGGAAACACGAAAATATTAAAGTCTATCTGGCTTCTGGGGGCACCGCCCCCGCCTGGTGTCCCAGGTTGCCCCCAGACAAATCTGGTCACTGTAGGTACGCTGAATTTCGTATCGTACACTGTGCTAATGTGGAGTTAGTGTAGGGCCGTGTCAGCGTGCTTCGGCAAAGGAAGGATGTTAAATAATTCTTAACGTTTTTTGTTACTGTGATAATATTCTTTGGACTTGCAGTACAACTGTTTGTTTTTCAGTATGATTTCACACGGTTAACATGGTGTTGGGGACTTCCAAGACATCAATGTTTTTATACTGTATTTGCTAGTTTGTGCATACGAACTGAACTGAGGAGGTGCGAGCAGGTAACCGTGTAGCCTAAATACTAATAGACTTACATTGGCGTCAATCATTGTGAACTTCCTCAAATTCAAGGCAAATTTTAATTAGCCACCCAACAATGGACCGGTACCCCATGCCTTGTGCACCACTATTGCTGTGGTTGGCTCCAGCTTCCCTGTGACCCTGCTCAGCAACCGAGGGCTTGGAAGATGAATGGATGTTAAAACCAAATAATTAGATCGACTGTAAGTGAGGTGCAACAAACCCCTCAATGTTATATTTCCAAGTTTTACAGTTTGTAGAGGACCACACGTTCTTGGTGCTACCAGTTCTTGCCATGTGATATCAGTGTGGTGGGAGGCTAGAGCATATCCCAGCAGCACAGGAAAGGAAAGAGCCCTGGATGGGGCACCAATCCATCACTGGACTCCCCAACATTTATATCATTGAAAAATAGTCAAAGATTGTTCTCTGCCAATATGTAAAAATAAAAATTTACAAGTATCACCGGTGTCTCACCTCTTGAACCCTGCACATGTTCTGTTCATTCTCCTTGTGATTAGATAGATACTTTATTAATCCCAAGGGGAAATTCACATAATCCAGCAGCAGTATACTGATACAAAGAAACAATATTAAATTAAATAGTAATAAAAATGGAAGAAAAAAAAAATTAATGTTAGCATTTACTCCCCCGGGTGGAATTGAAGAGTCGCATAGTGTGGGGGAGGAATGATCTCCTCAGTCTGTCACTGAAGCTGCTCCTCTGCCTGGAGATGACACTGTTCAGTGGATGCCGTGGATTCTTCATGATTGACAGGAGTTTGCTCAGTGCCCGTCGCTCTGCCACAGATGTTAAACTGTCCAACTTTACTCCTACAATGGAGCCTGCCTTCTTAACAAGTTTGTCCAGGCGTGAGGCGTCTTTCATCTTTATGCTGCCACCCCAGCACACCACCGCGTAGAAGAGGGCACTCGCCACAACTGTCTGGTAGAACATCTGCAGCATCTTACTAGTAAACCCTAGGCCAAGCATGACTAGTGTAGCTGCGTCTTTTCTAGGTTTCCAAAACAAACAAAAGACATTTCTCAATCCAATAAAGTTTGTTTGTTTTAAAAAGTTTTAGTGAAAATTTAAAAAGGAACAAATCACAAAAATTCAGAAAAAAGCTATTTCACATACAAGCTTACTTTCTGTAATAAAAAAAAAAGTGCTTTTTCTCTATGGCAAACTTCCATAGACCTCATGTCAGTACGTTCTGTTTGAAGCGGTTTGCCCTGCATGCCTTACCAACTGCAAGGCAGATCATAAACTAAACTAGCCTGTAGTCAGAATGGCAAGAAATAATTTGAATATTTTATTTACAGTTTAGCTTGTAAGGTTCCATTGACTATGCAGTGATATCTTGGCAACCATTTTAACATAACTAAGTAGTACTAGGTTGTTGTACCGTGTTAGCCATTATGAATGTAGTTAGCCAATAAAACATAACTAAGAAAATACTTCTATCAGTTTAACATACCCTAACTAACAAGTGGCACTTACAACTAGGATAGTCCGTTTTCATTACATGCATACCAACAGCCTCTGTGTTTCACAGACTTACTAGTTTTATATATGTATAATTTGGTGGGTGGTTGTTTTTTTTTTTGACATTTGTACCAAGCACAACAGCAACATGCCAAGCTGGATGAGGTCACCCTGTCCTAAGAAATTTGAATGATATATATAATGTGTATAATTATTATTTTATTTTTTCGACTTTAAAGATGTAAAAACTTAGATAATGCGTTGATTTTATCATATAGTGCCTTTCATATCTATCTATCTATCTATCTATCTATCTATCTATCTATCTATCTATCTATCTATCTATCTATCTATCAATCATATATTGCCTTTCATATCTGAATGTCTATTTATTATATAATGCCTTTCACATCTACCTAATCTATCTATCATATTGTAGCTTAATACATAAATAAAGACTTTCTAGACTAGAAACAGGAGGATCCTTTCCTTCTAAAGTATCCATAAAGGGTAAAATAATCAGATGTCACTGTGTCCTGTGAGCCTAATTGTTGTATTGCTAGTAGGTTCAGTTGACATACAAGATTCTATTTAACATTAATACACAACAAAACTATAGGCAGAAAAATAGACGTTGACATCGGTTATTTTAACTGCAGGCTAAAAAGGCAGGTGGTCAGCAAGACATGCACCCCCAAAGTTTAATTGGCCTTAATGGAGCTTCACCCATGTGACTAAAAGAAAGAACTAATGGGTGTATTTATATAAAAAAAAAGCTAATGGTCAGTATAGTTAATACTAATAATTAAGCTAATACTTATGTACCAATTATTAAGTTAATAGACCATGTCTTACAGCGATATGATTGGTCAGTTCTATAGGTGAATAGCCACATGAGCTCAGTGACTCATTGAAGCCTTTCCCATGAACAAATGGAAGACATACCCTGCTGTCTGTGCCTAAGAGCAAGCTTCCACCCCTTTGAAGATGGGCATGCCATTGTCGAAGACCCCAAAGAAACATTGGACTCTTTCCCACTGCACGAACTCTGAACCTGTAAGATGTAGGCCCTGGACCACTTGTGGTTCCTGACCACTTTTGTGTGTTGTGTTTCCACCGCAGAACAGGAACTCTAACTTTTAGGCAAAATGTGTAGCATGAAAGGAAGAGGAAGAGTGATGTGGTGTGAGCCCATTATTGTTTTGACATGCTCTGGCCATCACAAGGAAATGGGGACCACCCAAAATCCCCATCCCCATACACACACACACACACACACGGTGCTGAACACCAGGGAGGTGGCAGTGCTGCAGCTTCACCGATAACTCTGCAAAGTCCAACCTACTAACAGATTTGTAAAAAGGCACCAGTGCTTCTGGTCAACCAATCAGCACAATTCGTTGGCCGAGCCCCAACCTCAATAGTCCCTAATTGATTGAAAAGTTCACATCCCTGGTGTTGGAGCTAAAAATAAGGTAACCAGAGCTACCTAAATGTAACTAAAAACAGCCCGAGTTCCTGTGCTGACAATCTATGAAAGTTGTGGGGACGTGCCTGTTACAAGATCGTTGTACTGTCCTGTAGGCTTCCTCAGTTGTTTTATTTGTAGGAGTTAATGCTGTGCTTAATAGCAAGCTACTCTAAATGTATTGTCTCTTGTGTACCATAATTTCTTTGTCTTAATATCCCTGCTGTGTTTACTGGGAGGTGTCTTGGGTTGGAGGACAATCCTAAAAGAACGCATTCCCAGGGAGCACGTGGCCCCTAGCAGGATACTCTAGTAAACTTAAATTCTTCACATTTAATCATTGAAGCCTGCTATTATAAAGTATATTTTCATTGTTTTTCTCTCTAGAAAACATTACTGGGAAAATAATAGCATCAATCATGAGTGATTAAGATAATGGATTTCTTGGAGTTTATTGTAAGTATGCTATGGTTTATCTGTTATAATGTTTAGTGTATAAGTGCATTGGCTGTACAATTTCTTTGTAGGATTATATTCACCTCTTTAACAATAGAATGGTCTTGTCCAGCATGTGGTGTTTAAATAAAAATATTTAGGCCAGGTTTTAACTGGAAATATTAAAAAGTATTTTCATGAAGATTACATTTAAATATATGTTTCAAATACTTCTATATCCTTGTTGCAGGGATACTTGTTACTAACTCACTGAAAGGTGAATGTCAATTATCAAAAACAGTGTTCTTTAATTGTATAAAGAAGTAAAAAAGATCCTTGAAGAACCATTGACATCCCAAACTGGAATCCTCTCCTGTGTGGGACATTGATGACATAATATTCCCACACTATGATATACATACTAATTAATACATATTAATTTCCCCTTGGGATTAACTCTTTCAGGGCTGATGTCGACTTTTGTCAAAATTCAGGAGTAGAGGACCGGTAATCAGCGGTAAACTGCAACAAAACTTACCCTTTACGCTTTAGTTCGACTCTCTTTGCTAAAAGGCAAGTTACATAGCTTTGTTGGTTTAACTTCGATTCCCTATGTGTGTGCCAACATCTGGCGAGAGACCGAAGCGAATGTGCAAAGCAAAATACTCCATGGACATTTTACATTATTTCGTTGAATAGGACTCCGAGTTTAATGCAAGTGATCTGGAGATGGAGATCAAAAACAAAAGTGAGGTACCAGCATCGGCTGATCGGTCCCCAGCTGATCGTGGTGCTGAACGCCTACAGCAGAGGACCACCACTTATGATGACAGGAGGTACAAACCAGATTGCGACACAGTGCAACTGCCACGCACCTGCTGTGCGAAAACAGCTAGGCAGCTGGTCCATCGTGTATTCCTGCTGACCATCGAGGTGCCCCACTGCCGCCAGAGATGCCAAACATGCGCCAACAGCAGCCACAGCACATAGCAACAGACTTATGTGTCAAACCATCGCTATGTGTTCTTTTCAGAAACCTGAGTTTTTTGGAAAAAATATTCAGCCCTCAAAGAGTTAATAAAGTATCTGTCTATCCATCTACATACTGTATGTGTACTTTGTACTTCTTGTTGTCATTCATTCAAATAACATGCTGGTCTCCCAGATAAATGTTGCTGTATGTTGTTGGTCCTCCTGGCTGCTGTACAGCTTCCATGTCACTGGTGTCTCCTGCATTCTGATCTGCGTCTCAGTTTTTCAGTGTATAGTCCTCTACTCCCAATGTCAGGCTCTTTGAATCAGAACATGGAGACCACCAGTAGCTTGGGATGAGCTCCTTTTGAGGCATTGGGCCAAGCACTCTGGCTGCCTGGTAGTAGGGCACTAGCGTATGAAAATCAAACGTCCAATCACAAAATTGGGAATATACTGTATTATACTACCATGTTGTGTCACTGGCCCAGTACATCCGTGTTTGGCATTAGTTTTCTTTTTTCGAGTTTTCCTTCTCATAGAGTTATTTTCCAGTCAAAGCTGATGATAATACTTTTCCCAGGTTTTTATTCAGTTTTCCTTCCCTTAGATGGGTTGCCATCCAAGGTTGATGAGCTCCAGCTGCCCATGTTATTCGACCTATAGCTGGGGATTTGGTTTGTGGGCACCAAGACATATCCACAAATTTAGGGTCCAAACCTCCTTGCAAGTTTAGCTTGGGGTCTTTCAGTACCCACTTGCCTCTAAGGCTTGACAAGTGGTATTGCATAGGACTTGTTGTAAGAGAGGCTAATTACCCTGTATAATGGCAGGAGAGGCTTAGTCAATTGGCTCTCTTTTCACAATGCTGCTGAAGCAGCGGCGCTAGCCAAGAGTGACAGGACACACGTCACCAAAACACTAGATGCAAGCCGCATCGTCATTCAACAGGCAAGTATGTTTACAGTACATGTTAAACTCTCAAATACTGTAAATTCAAAGACATGGGGAACCAGAATTTATCCTGACAGATTCAAGCACAAAGCAAATGCCAAGTGATTGCAGGCCCCACTCATGCATATAAATGCTTAAAAATTGACATCTTAATATCATAAATTAACCGAAAATAACATTAAGTATATGGAAGGAAAAATGGAATTCCAGCAAAAGTCTAGCATATAAATGAAAAGCGGAATTCAAATACAGGACTCTGGCAGCATAGGGCAGCAGTGATGACTACTGTGCTGCCAGGCTACCTTGAGAAGATGTGGTTATGTAAAAAAGATGCATCAGAATAATTGTGTCATTATTTGAACGTTCACTTCCAGAATACCATTTAAATGTGTATTCCCCAAAAATCACATGGTTCAAAATGTTGCCACCTAATGACTCTAATTGGTATTATTTTTGTGTAGTAAAGCAACCGATGGAAATCCATACTCTGCAGAAATATTTATAAGTTTATAGGATCAGTATTGTTATGAGCAACATGTCGCCATGTTCAGTTTTACTACTTTATCTTGAAACCTCTGTCTCCGTTATGTGAAATAATGACACTCTCTTAATGTTAAAACTGCTTGTAATCTTATTAACTTTTTGAACAAATCTTTCAGGTAAACTCCTTTATTTTTTTTTAAAGAAGTAAAAGTAGTTTGTGGCATTGAGCTAACAAAGTGCCAGTCAAGTATTTCTGTAAATTTTACATCAGTTCAATAAGTATTGTGCATTTATACTTGGAGTGATCATACAGTATGTTTTACTTTATTGTGCACATTTAACCCGTGTCCTGAGAGTTTTTGTGCTAAATGTTTTTATAATAGGCACTGTACACACATCAGAAAACTAAGAAGAAGAAAATATGGAAAGATGGAGTCTTAAAGATAGACACAAACCGAAATAAGGTACCATATCTTGGCTGTTTGCATTTTATTTTCTTTATTGAACTGGTGTTTCGGTGTAAATTTTTTACATTGGTTCAAAAGAGTAGTCATTGAACAATAAAACAAATAAAGGAAGTAGTTTTTTTTTATTACTAGATTTTCACATCCTGACACTTTAATAAGTACTTTAATAAATAAACGTAGTTCCCGCAGTATTACTGTATTGAAATTGTTATTATTGTATTGATTGCTCTCAGAATTAAAGCAGTTGAAAAGCTGGGCATCGTTTTTATTAACCCAAAGTCAAAAAATAAGTGCCAATTAGTGTAACTTTCTTACTTTCTTTTCCAAATAGCAGTGGACTGGCTCCCTCTCCAGAGGTGTTTCCTGCCATGTCCCCAGTGCGGCCTGAATAGATTCTGGCCCTTTACTGTAGTTGTGTAATACACAGTTCAGCTTTGATCATTGTTTGCTGAAATTGGTTTTCATTTAGGCAACACTCATTGATGACCATGGACAGATACTGGATGCCTTGTATCTCAAGGGCCGAAAGGTATGTTTTCACTTTAGAATATATATATTTTTTTACATTGTATGTATGTTATCCACTCATTTTCTGAAGTTACTTTATGTAGCTAAGATTTCACAGGGCTACAGCGTCACTTGACAATACTCAAGCAAGTGGAGACCATGAGGTTGTGGGGTTTTATCTTTATAGATAAAGGCAGGCAAAAACACACCGACTCATTCAGGGGAATAAAGAACAGGCAAGGCTGGTAAAGGCTTTTAGTAAACTTCAGCCAGTTCTTGTGTAACTCTTGACTCTTCATACTGTTAAAAATTGGTTGGATGCAATTGGCCACAGACTCTCAAATACCAACAGCCAACAACAGGATATCAATCAATGCCATTTTGTTTTCCCATCACTTTAGTTGGCCTGTGAAATCAGTTTGAGTTACCATAGGCTTATTTTGGTTCTTTGTTTGTCTACATGTTGTTTTAAATTGGTATCAAAGAACATATTTTAATTTACTCTATTAATACATATGACTACATTCCATTACCACTGTTATTTTTTTTTTTATTTTTTTTTTTTTGCACCTAAATCTTACACCATGAATTAATTTTCTTACTTGTTTTATTTTGAACCTGGCATATTTATTTATCTTATAAATATGAATGGCACTAGAGAACTGGCTAGCACTGCACCTGGGTTGAAATTCCATGTCCAGCCACTGTTTGTGGGACCTTTTGCACTTTATTCTTGCATCTGATTTTTTTTTTTTTTTTTTAATCTATACTTGGGTACAGGTTAACTTTTTTTATTGTGTAAGTACTGATTTGTAAAGGAGACTACATTGCTGTGGACTGTTGCCATGTTCAGGGCTGGTTCTGTTCTTGCCGTGTACTCATCAATTCTGAAAGAGGCTCCATCAACCCAGTCTCTGGTAAAGTGCCTCCATGAAGTGGCTTTAGTATTTAATGGTAATTTCTTTATAGGTGGATAATAAATGTCATAAAGTTCAGTTACTGAGTGACTTATTTTAAGAATCTTATCCCTTTTTTTTTATACATCGTACTACTTTCAGGCTTATGGAAAAGTTCTGTTTTTACTTTTATTTTTTCTTTCTAGGTGACAAAGCAGTTGCTATCTCACAAAATATGCACCTGTCATATTCCCACATCTGGCACCATAAGTGCATAACCATTTGTGTTGAAAATTGCAGAGAGATTATTAATCAGACATGAAACCCAAATTATTTTATTTATTTTTTTATTTAGCTGACATTTTGCCTTTGTCCAATTTGACTTAACAAAATAGTAATTAAACCTATAATGTATACATTTTTCGGATTATGTAGATAGATAGATAGATAGATAGATTATTAATCCCAAGGGGAAATTTACATAATCCAGCAGCAGTATACTGATACAAAGAAACAATATTAAATTAAATAATAATAAAAATGAAAAGAATTAAAATAAAATTAATGTTCGCAGTTACTCCCCCGGTGGAATTGAAGAGTCGCATAGTGTGGGGGAGGAACGATCTCTTTAGTCTGTCAGTGGAACAGGACAGTGACAAAAGTCTGTCACTGAAGCTACTCCTCTGTCTGGAGATGACACTGTTAAGTGGATGCAGTGGATTCTTCATGATTGACAGGAGTTTGCTTAATGCCCGTCGCTCTGCCACAGATGTTAAACTGTCCAACTTTACTCCTACAATACAGCCTGCCTTCTTAACAAGTTTGTCCAGGCGTGAGGCGTCTTTCATCTTTATGCTGCCACCCCAGCACACAATGTCAATGTAGCCCATCCCTTAGGATTCTGGCACAAAGAGCAGGCCAATCAGATTGGAGGTACCTATTTCTATGTATACAAAAGTAATTACTAAATGAGTAGCATGGAGGTGTGGAAATGCAGTCCATGCCGTCAGGAAGGTTCCAATTCTTATGATTCAGTTTTCTATTCAGTAAGCCTGGAGAAATATGTGAATTAATTCTTTTCTGTGTTTTCTTATCTAGTGCATTTTTTATTTATGCAAAGTGGCTGAAATCGGGTATGATTATATGGGCAGAACATCACGATGATATTGGCTCACTTGGGAAATATGTGCACATTTGAAAAATAATGTTTTAAAATTTTTTCCGACCTATCATGAATTTAAAGTAACTGTGAGTGATTAAATTCCTTTTTCTTATATTCAGGTTAATGTAGGTGATGACTTAGAAAGTGACAGATATTTAATCACGGTGGAAGAGGCAAAAGCCACTGGTAACCAAGTTCCTTGTCCAAGTCTTAAAGCATCTCAGCAAAGTGGCAGTCACTTGAACCCCCCACTATCTGCCAGGCAATGTTTACCAGTTGGGTTAAAAAGGAAGCATTCAGTAAGTGCTTATTTGATTTTTTTCAGGTTCATTTTACCATTTGCAAAGTTTGCATGGTGAAGTGAATTATTAGTTTGATTTATTTACTGCATATATTATTTATTATAAAGCTGTTAACTACATTGATATATTGTGATTTACTGATAGATCTGAAAACTCAGCAGGTATGATTAAAAGGCCTAGAGTAACAACATAATCAGAGCATCCTGGTATATCTTTTTGGGTGGATTTTCTTGAGGCATTATTAACATGTCTTCTGTTATTGTCAATTCGGTGATTACTAATAGAGATTTAGTTGGTTCCTGCAAACCATTTTTTTAGAATAAACACTGGAAAGTTCAGCTTGGCACCAGGCCTCTGTTTGGGGTTGTCATGAGTTTTAATGATAGCTGAGGCTGCCATATGTTAACCTCAGTCGGTTTTCTTTTTTACATGGCAAAAAAAAACCTCCAGGCTGCTTTTGCTTCTCCACATTTGCAGCTACTAGACCTGATGAGATTGTGCAACAATTTAAAACAAAACTGACATGGGAGTACCAGTCATTTAGAAAAAGTCTACTTACAAGGGAGCCCTTGGTGGGTACGAAAAATGGCCAAAAATGTCTTGTAGTGTACTATTGGTACTTTATGATTAGGAATTCGTCAAGTCTGAATATGAAATTAAAGAGTGGTGCTTAAAATGTGCATCTGACCTAAGTGAGTTTATTTGAGCACTTAATGATATCTCTTGTATAAAATGTTCAGCATCTTCTTATATAATACGCTACCGTGGCTGTTCGTTTGTTTGTCCAGGATTTTAAGTCACCTGTAGCTCGCAAACCATTTCACCTATTGACTTGAAATTTGGTACACATATACTACGTGATGTCTACTATTCGCTTTTGGGGTGATGATTTGTATTACTCCTTTTATTTTTATTTTATTTTATTGTAGAATCAGCTCTCGGCAGCGCACAGCAGGGCGGCCATGTGGCGCATGTGTACGGGCGCCGTTCTCATTCCCTACCACCTTCGCTAATCATTCTTGAGGCAGATTGAAGACTTAAGTGCCAGCTTAAGAGAAAAATTCAAGAAAACGTTCAAAGTAATTGCAACACAAAAACTAACTTAATCAGTTTTAACGCGAAAAGATGCCAACAAAAGAAAAGAAGCAGCGGGCCGCTAGGGTGGAGAAAAGAAGTGCTGATCAGGAAACAGTAAGCGCATCAACCTCTGAGCAACTGAACACTAAACAGACAGAGAAAGAGGAGGACACTAGGAATGCTCAAGTCAAGTGTATTCACTGCATGTTATCGTGTAGTACGCCGTTACTGGTTTTATACAATAGTTGTAGTAATACTAATGGATGGGGGATTTAAAAACCAAACAAATTTGAGAAACATAAGCATCAGAATGTCTGCTTGTGAATAATCCATCCATAATGCAGTATTTTTATAAAGGTCAGATTCTCAGACCCACTTCAGGCTCATGTAGGACTGCAGGCTATGCCATCAGCATTTGGTGCAACACAGGAGACAACCTTAGAAATGATGCCAGTTCTCTGTAGGGAGACATTTGTATATATGTGCAAGGTCACATTTACATACATCTAATTTAGGATAAATCTCTGCAAAGACAAGGAGAATGTGCAAATTACACTGAGGGGCAATTAATCATGAAATTAAAATGTAGGATATCAAAATTAGTGAGGCCACAGTGTTATCAGATAACCACCCTATAAGTAAATTGCCTTGTATATGTGTATATATATATATATATGTATATATATATGTGTATATATATATATATATATGTGTATATATATATATGTATATGTGTGTGTGTCTGTCTGTCTGTCCGGCCCGGAAGTATGAAGCTCAAAGAAAGTGACTCTGTTGCCAATGGGGAAACTCACTTAGCCGCTAATACATAAGTGAGGCGAGCACATCGGCAATACTAAACCTCTGAGGAGAGAGAAAATCACTTAGCCGCTGATAGACAGCGGAGGCGAGCAGGTTGGCAAAATGAAACCGCCAAGGAAAGAGGTTTCTAGGAGCCCGGGCTTACACAGTTAGTAAACTCTAAAATATTAACCTCAGGCCAGGTACAGAGAAGAAAACTAAATTCCAATTCACAAACAAGCTCCAGAAAATAAACCTTATGCTTTTGGCCATTAAAAAGGCAAAGTGTAATGGTTGATCACTATGTTTGGTATAAATATTTAAAAAAGAAAATCAACTCTGACAGGAATGTGCTACATTCAAATAAAAGATATTCTGTCTTGATTTGAATACTGATCTTTTCAAACTTGTATCTGATACTACAAATGTTATTATTTTTCCATCCATCCATTATCCAACCCGCTATATCCTAACTACCGGGTCACGGTGGTCTGCTGGAGCCAATCCCAGCCAACACAGGGTGCAAGGCAGGAAACAAATCCCGGGCAGGGCGCACACACACACACACACACACACACCAAGCACACACTAGGGCCAATTTGGAATCTCCAGTCCACCTAACCTGCATGTCTTTGGACAGTGGGAGCAAACCGGAGTACCTGGAGGAAACCCATGCAGACTCCATGCAGGGAGGACCTGGGAAGCGAACTCTGGTCTCCTCACTGCGAGGCAGCAGCGCTTCCCACTGTGCCGCCCTATGTTGCTATTTTTTTCTTCTTAAATCCGATGACGTTGCTTACCACCTGTTTGACATCACTCAGTACTTTTAAGTAAAACACATTTGTTTTAGTGTTCACACTTACATGGTGCTGTGACACGTTTCTTGACATGGTCAATTACTTTTTTTTTTGCCAATTCATTGCTGGATCTTAAGGAGAGCTTTTACATAAAATTGCTGTAAATTGAGCATTTGACCCATCGGTTATTGAGCAACTGGTTTGTGGACAACTGGGTTTGTTCTGTTGTTTGATTCAGGAAAGTATCTTAATAGGTAGCTGATATTCTGGATCTGCCGTTTTTGACATGATCAGAAGTTATTTTGTGTTACCCATTTAGCAAAGGTATTTATTTCAATTCTATTTAGCTTTGATATTTTAGTACCAGATGAATGTTTTGCTTTTATATCCTAGAGAACATAAATCTAAACACAAGGTGCACATGGCACTTTCAGTTTGCTTGTGTTTCTATTTTTTCCTTGTTCGAATTTTTATATGTTTAATATGTTGCCATTTTATCTTACAGGGATACCGAGTACCACAACAGATTCAGAAGAAAGCCACCACAGAAGAAAATAAACTATCAAGTGCTCAGTTACACCAATGCATCTCAAATAGCAGTCACTCTCCAAAATTTTATAACCAATCTCCTCTGTTTGCCACTATTACCAATAAACAAACCACCACAATAACCCGTGGTGTGGATCAAACCATAGGCACCCATTTGGATGTTCCTTTAACAGACCAAATTGTTCAAGCGTCTTCTTCATCCGCATCCCCTGATTTGTCTTTTCTGCCAACACCCAAGTCCTGTGTAGAACCTTCTTTTCACCCTGGATTACAGGAAAGCATTGAATATGTGACAGACAAGGAGCAGAATTTAGAACTTCTTCAGGATCTTCCTACCTTTGGTCACTTTAATTCTGTCAGTAGTGCATCCAAAAACATAAGAAACACAGCACAAATCTTAGCATTACTTGGTTCTGATAAATCCCAGAAGGATGCTTTACCAAAATGTGATACAACTTCAGTCAGTAAGTCTTTTAAAGCAAACCCTTTTATAGACCAAAAGAGCAGCGTCCTTTGTCGAGACTCCAAAAGTGTTCAGCCAGAAGAGTTGTCCTTCAGTTTATCACATCCTTCAAGTGCAATTTCTCCTAAAGGTTACTTGAGTAACAATATATCCTTTGATTACAGTGTACATCGTGAGGCGGATGTGAAGTTAGATTGTAAAAGTATAAAGAACGATGATTTGCTGTGTGCACAGGATCCTTTAAGCACTGCTTGTAAACTGAACAGTGTTTATCAAAGCAAGTTAAGCCAGGCAAAAAGGAGTAAATGGGAAGCATTTTTGCCAGAGAAGAAAATGGAGGCTGTTGAATGTAATGATATTTTAGTAGACTTGGATGACTCCACAATCTCACATTCTCACACACCTAACGTCCCTTTCTGTTCAGTGATGAGTAGTCCGGGTGAGTGTGACTTTCCAAGTGTAAATTTCAGTTTGCTAGAAGACTTTAGCCTGGATGAAATGGAAAGCACTTCTGCAATAAGTAGTGATCTCAAATCTGAAGAAGATCTGTCAAACCCTACTGATAAATGTGCACTTCGTGGCATCATTGGTAAATCTGAACAACACAATCTGGAAGGCATGGATAACCTGACTCTGCCCTGTGCTGATGTTCATCTGGCAGGGAAAGATCTAAGTGCACAGTTGTCTTCAGAGAGACGGGTGAACAATCAGAGCACTGGTAACTCAGTCCAGACACTTCATACATCTGCCACTGGCCAAGAATTAATGGTAAATGAATTGACTTCCTCACATATTAAGACATCTAAGTATGGGTTGAAGCAAACGCTTTGTGGTTCTCCTGCTTACTCCGGTAATCAACAATTAGGTGATTATAAACTTTCAGAGACACCTTATGAGGAGAAGTCACATTTAGAATTTGGAAAATGTCTGAGAAACCATGAGGTGGCGAAGGAAAATTCACCCAGATTGCCACTTTGTGGAAGATCAAAGTGTGAGAAGCCTGAGCAAAATCTTGAAATAGCAGTTGGCAGAAAATATGACCTGCAGAATTCTGAAGACCCAGTTAACGAAACTATAAATCAGATAACGGTCACCCAGGCCCAAGGTGAAAACACACCCGACTTAAAGACAGATGACAATTTTCATAGTTTCCCTGAAGTAAATCACGATAAGACCAGAGGCTTGAAGATGCCAGTCATACCCCAGGGGTTTTCCACGGCCTCTGAATATACTTTGTCAGGCAGCACAGGAAGAGAATGCTGTGGGAATGAATCGGCACAACTACCATTTGAGAAAGAGGAGCATCTTTTACTATTAAAAAAGCTTTCTCAACATAGCAGTGCCCTGGAGATCCTGGAAGAAATTACGTCTTCCTGTGGCCAGCTTGATAGTTGGACCCGCAGCAGTGTTATGGACAAGACAGGTAAAGCTCATGTGGCTACATGGATAATAAACTTGAGGATGTTGTTATGTAGAACACATGGTGTAAATCAAAACTAAGCTTTCATTTTTCTAAGAAATTTAGAGTATCTGGTATTGTGGATCCTCTACAACATAACCAAGCTGTATTTTTTGGGTGCTCCATGTCTTGTGAAAGCAGCGTCAACAGTATATCTGAACCTGCCTATTCCTTTAAGGCCGAGTTAGGCAGGCTTGATCCCAAAGTGCCACTGCAGCTGCAGAACTTATTTCAAATCTGTTTTATCATTTGAGGTCACATCCACTATTAACAAGTAAAACAAGTCCAGAATGAGTGTTTCTGCATCGACCCATTAAATATAGAAACTAATTAATAAATTTTATTTAAAGACTTCAGTTACAAGTAGGAGCTTGTTGATAAACTGCTGCCACCTTTCAATGTTGGTCCATTCATACTTCAGATGTGGTTGTATAAATGGAGTTATGGGCACGTTTTTTATTTTACACAAAAATTAAAGCTGACTTCAGCTGGGCTACACTGATACACTGCAGTGTCAAAATGTGTAATAAATTTATATTTTGTTTTTCTTTTTTTTTTTTTTAGGGGTTACAAAGGAAGCCGTAGATTTGAAAACAGCACCCATTTGTAAAGAGACCATACATGAGGTAAATACAAGCATGCTTTCACAGAAACAATAACTTACTTTTAGTTAGTTCAACCACACTGTTCATTTATTTGATCAAAAGGATGCAATGCAGTGAACATTTATGCAGATAAAATTAAGTGTAAGGAGAATTGCATGTATCTGGAATGATTCATTCTAGTCCTACTTATTATGACTGTAGTCCAACTGCTCTCTTTTCTTAGCTTTCAGACAAACCAGAATTCAATTCAATTAATGCTTATTAAGCACATTTCCACTTATGTGCCATGCAATAATTACAAATGTACATATTGTGAAAGATAAACATAAAACATATAATTGAACCATCATGCAGTATGTACAAAATGACATATATACTGTACATGTGTGCAGTCTGGTTTAAAGTTCATATTTCAATTGTTCTCAGTCAGCTTCATTCTGAAAAGAATCTTTGGGTGGACAAACAACGACAGTGTCATTTGGATAGAAATCCATTACTGGTGACGTTACATCCACATCATGGCTGACTACACACTGCAGCTCCTGTAAAAGTGACTCCGTTTTGGTTTTTGGCTTCTGCCCGATTACTTTTGTTTGCCTGTGCAAATTACATTTTTGCCAGTGATTCAATTTGAGTAAGAGTAAATATTCTTCCTGAATGTGCCTCGCATGTAAAAATTTAATAAAAACAAATACAGTAATCGGAGAAGTATGACCTAATAAAACAGCCAAGAATGCCAACAGCACACTGGTTGTCCCACTAACTTACATGGTGTTCAGCGCAGGACATAATTGAATTTGTCAGCTGGTGATGGCAAGGAAAAGAAATTCGGGGGGAATCATAACCCTTGATTTTCATGTAATTGTCACTTTCATACTTGGCTCTACAAGTTACTGCATACAAGACTGGAGGGAGTGAAATGTTGATGGACTGGATGCAAACCAGTGCTTTGATAGTTTCAGAATGTCAAGGAGACGTTTGATTGCCTTTGACAATATCAAAATTTTGGGTGCCAAAAAAGTTGTTGTCTCTCCCTGACCAAATAGGATACACTTACAAAATGTTGTTGAGATTAGCCCAAGGGTGTGGAATTGAACTTTATATACTGTATAAGATAGGGCCTTCATTCCAACTGCAGTAAGGATATATAAAATGGAAAAAGGTTCTACAAATAATGGGGTAACGAACAGACCTGAATGTGCCTTTTAATGCTGTAGCCCAATACAATTCTGGTAAAACATTTTGCACAAAATGCTTAATAATCAAAAGGAGATCAGTGACCAATGTAAGATTCAATATAATGATGTCATTTGATTAAATCATTTTTATTTTTGTTTATTTATTTTAGTTCTCTGCCTCCCAAACAAGTTTTAAGATGAGTGATACTTTAGAAGAACCCGTCAATTCTGCCGCAGGTACAAATACATCGTGTGTTTTAATGATTTTTAAGACAACTATTTGACAATTCTGTTAAACGTTTTCTTGTTTTCATGTACATTTAGCTCCTTTCCAGTGGTTGTCCCCTACTTCAGATGCTGACATGGATTTTGAAAGCAGCCAGTGGTCATTCTGGGAACCAAAACATCCATCGGTACGCGTGTTTCTTACCTTGTGGCAATCGAAAAAATAAAATCTGCCAAAAAGTAAATAGATTTAAAAACCACAACTCACAACTTTAGCATATTAATCCTCCAGCTTTCAAAGTTAAACTCCATAAATAGTTTTTCATTGACCAAACTTGTATGTTTATGATTCACTTTAAAAGGCCTTTGCAGTTTTCCATCTAAAAGTATCCAAAGTTAAATTATAGAATACTAGCCAACCTACGGTGTACCATACGCCCCATAATCAGGCCGGTTTTTTAATGATTTTTAAGCACAGGGAGAAAATTAACATTTGAAAAATCGGTAATGTAATAAATCAGCAAGAAAAGCAACATTGTAACAATGCACGGAACGAACCAACACACAATCGTCCGTGACTGAAAAGTGGCGGACCACCATCGCTCCTGTACCCACCTCCAACTCGTCACTTGAGTCGTCGTCGTCTTTGCACAGTCCAGATACACCTGTGACTCACGTAGACTTTCCGTGTTCCTGCAGGAGCATCTAAGAAGACGCACGTTTGTCGCAGATGAATTGCTGTATGTAGCGTGTAAAACAGTTTGCTATGGTGCACGTGGTCGTGCGTCATAACCGAAAACTCGGTTTTTAAAGACTGCTTACTTCATTGTGTTTTAACCTCAGTTGTAAAGGATTGTTTTAAGGATCCCATGGGATACCCCTCGCAAACCGTTTTACATGCTGCATATGGCGATTCACCTCCGGCATGGCTCCTTCCTGCTTGCGCCATAGGTGTCTTACTTGTCGGCGGCTTAGTGAATCCACTTTCGGCGTGCTTTCCATGGGTGTCTTGCCTTAGTGAATTATATATATATTTTTTATTATGAATATCCCAGTGAAGTACCAAATTTATGGTTCTTCAAGAAAATGACGACAGTGGTAAAAATTAACATTTAATTTTAAAGGAACTGGTGGTTGAATTTCCATTACCAGATGTATTAATTGGGAGTATTAAACTGGGCTATTGGATTCTCCAGTAAAGCATTTCTTACATACTATTCTGGTATATAAGAATATACATACTGTACTGGTTATTTATGCATCACTGGATATGCAAACTTTCACATGTAGGTCATTCTCTAAATTTCTAAAATTAACTCTGTATAATTTGTTATACTCAAGTATAATCTTTTAACCAGTAGCCAAGCAATAATGAAGTGCAAAGCCTGCCATTAGATGACTAGCTAACTCATGGCTCTAAAACATGGTTTCTAGTAAGTCACAATTTTTCCTCAAACCAATTTTTTAAATATATGAAATTTATATAATTTACATAATTTTGAAATATTTCTTTCTTAGCTAATGGTGCTGATCATGTCATTCACTGTGTGAAGGCCATACTTTGCTTGAATTGATGTTTTGCATGGTGCAAGCTTGACCTAGGTGCAGTCGATGGACAATTGATTGGTCAAATATTGTTAGTTTTGATCGGCACCAGTATGACTGGTCATTCACTACAGTGTGTTATTTATTGCAGTGGGGAATTAGCAATCTAAAATACAGGAATGAAAAGGATTTTTGAGGAATTATTTGGGAAACGTAAATTGGGGCTGAAACATCTGATTGTCTCAAGAAATGCTGGCTGTCTGGTCACGCTGAGCTGGCTCACAATTTTCTTCATCTTATCATTTGTTTCCTTCACTAAATATGGTAACATTTAATTCATTTTGATATTATTACTTTTTTTTAATTTGTTTATATTTTTATTTTGTGTTCTAGGCAAAGTCACCAGCACAACAGGTGCCTTTACAGTCAGCGTTTTTATTAAGAAGCTATAACAAAGGTAGGGTTACTAAAATTCTATAGAAAAAGTGATCAGAATTTGAGATTGGTCAAGCATTGATAGTTTAGAGGAGGGTTTGTATACTTTTTATATAAATGGTTAACACACAGAGCTTTGACAGTCCGGGTATGCTGAGAACCAAAGGGGCATCTTCTTGCATAAGCAGGCAGATCATTCCTCATCTTTAGTCCTGTAACTAAATATTCAACCTTCTGCTTTTTTTTATAAGTCTTCAGTAGACTGGGTCCTAATGCTTGCTCCGATTTGTAAGTGATGATAAATTCAGACAAGTAAGCAGGACCATAGCCATTTAGGGCTTTATATGTAAGAAGAAGGATTTTTAAATAAACCCTAGTTTAACTGGAAGCCAGTGTAACAAGTTAACTACAGGAGTTATGTGGTTGTTCTTTTTAGTTCTTGTAGTGATTCTTGCAGCAGTGTTTTGAATGAACTGAAAGTTGCATGTAGATTGGTTTGAATTGCCACTGACTAATGTATTGCAGTAGTCCATACTACTAGAAATGCATGAATTAATCTCTCTTACAAATCATCTCAATTTTCCATTTTTTTTAATGTGTACTTATTATTCTATTCTGCGTACTATTCTGACTTCAGTTTATTATGTTGCTCACATTGTAATGAACAAGTTTTACTTAAGAGAACAAATGCTAACTACAGTCCTTGGAAGCAGTGCCAAGTGAATTGTGGAGACAGGGCATTTTGCAGAGAAAGATCCCATGTTATAAAACAGGTTCTCACTTCACTTACATTTAGACTATCTGTTCTCAAGTTTAAATGCACAAAACATTTTAACCAGCATCAAGGTCTAGTTTAGTTTAATCCTATGTTTTAACCTGACATTAAGGCATAAAAACTCGCCTAAGTTTTTGTGTGAATCAGAAACAAGGTCATGTTCTACCTGGAGAACAGAAATGAAGAAACTGTCCCCCACTTGCTCCTAACATCTTTAAGTTTACATTTCTTCATACTGACATAATGTGCATTTTTTTTTATAAACTGGTATTTTTAAGAAAAGAGTTTAAAAGTGTAAAGTGCAATAAAAATGTGCTTTCCATAGTTTTATAGAGAGCATTGGCTGGGCAAGTGACTTGTTCTGGATAACTCAGTGATGGGAACTGAAATGGCAACTATGTGCTTTACAGTCCTGTAGTTTGACCTCAAAGGTACCACATCATCTGACTGGATACCTCAATAAAGATGTCTAAAAATTACTTAACGTGCCTTAAAAGAACGTTTTTTCCTTAACATCAGCAAAACTAAGGAACTGGTTATTGACCTTTGCCACACCAAAGCAACTCTGTGCCTGATTAAGGGAGTTTCTGTATAAGTGGTGCTCTCCTACAAGTAATTGGGGGTTCACATTAGTAATGGGCTGGACTGGTCTCGTAACCCATTAAGTAATAAACAAGATCGGGCAGAGCAGGCTTTTTTTTTTGGTTTTTTTTTTTTTAAAAGAAGATAGTGACATCCTTCACATCTTCTAAAACTTTGTGATATAGTCAGTCTGGGCTGGTAACATCATTTTAAGAGAGGCCTACCGAATCAACAAGCCAATTAAAAGGGTGGGCTCAGTTATGGGGGATACTGAAACCCCTGGAGGTGGCAGCAAAGGAGAGAGAAGTAAAACAAAACTGAACATCATTATGAACAACCCACCTCTCCATAATGTACTGACACTTGGGACTTCCGGCCAACAAATTATTCAGCAGAAGTGTGTCAAGAAATGGTACTGGGACTCCTTTATACTGTAAAAGAAAACTAAGCCACTGTATTTAATTTAATTTAATTTAACAAAAGGAGCTCTTTATAAGCATTAATGCTGATCCAGAACTTTAAAGTTAAAGTCCTGAATACCCAGTTAACACAGTGCTCACTCTATAAAGTTTGAAAATCACTCCCCCCTTTCTCTTAGCCAAGTCATTAATCAATTCCCAAACTGCACAGTTTTTATCAAACAAGAGTTGGGTCATGTCTGGTGACTTCTGGGTGACCCATAGTTAGTAAACATATTATCAGCTTTATTTCTTACAGAGCTCATTCATTGTTTTATCAGTTAAGGCCTCTCTTTAAACTCCATTACACTCCTTTAACAAGACCGGTCGTAAGTCACATCACCTTTATATAACACTAATGACTGCCTGAGGAAATATTTTCTGGGTATGATATACTTATTAAGTACATATAAGCAGCTTGAAGCGGGGTGCCACCATCTAGAGAGTTGTGGAGAGAGCAAACCAAATGAACAACGTCTTTAACAGGTTTGAACACACTAACCAACTCTCACCTCCGAGAACTGCACCTTCCACCCATCCTTCTGCTGATACCAGCACAGGTGAGACGTACCCACCCACAATTACAGCAGCGCAGGTGAGCAGAGAGCTGAGGATACTTCGTGCCAGCAAAGCAGCGGGTCCAGATGGAGTATCGCCACGACTGTTGAAGGCCTGTGCGCTGGAGCTGGGGAGTCCTCTACAGCGCATCTTCAAACCTGAGCCTGGAACAAGGGAGAGTCCAGAGGCTTTGGAAAACATCTTGCATCTCCCCATTCCCAAAAGTATCATGTCCTAGTGAGCTGAATGACTTCCAGCCTGTCACTCTGACATCACATGTGATGAAGACCATAGAGGGGCAGCTGCTTCACCACCTGAGACCACAGGTCCACCACGCCCTCGACCCTCTGCAGTTCGCATACCAGGAGAAGGTGGGAGCGGAGGATGCCATCAGCTATATGCTACACCGATCCCTTTCCCACCTGGACAGAGGCAGTGATGCTGTAAGAATTATGTTTCTGGACTTCTCTAGCGCCTTCAACACCATCCAACCTCTGCTCCTTAGGGACAAGCTGACAGAGATGGGAGCAGATTCACACCTGGTGCCATGGATCGTGGACTATCTTACAGACAGACCTCAGTATGTGTGTCTCGGGAACTGCAGGTCTGACATTGTGGTCAGCAGCACAGGCACGCCGCAGGGGACTGGACTTTCAACGGTCCAGTTCAGCCAACATACATCGGACTTCCAATACAACTCGGAGTCCTGCCACGTGCAAAAGTTCGCTGACAACACTGCCATCGTGGGCTGCATCAGGAGTGGGCAGGAGGAGGAGTATAGGAACCTAATCAAGGACTTTGTTAAATGGTGCGGCTCAAACCACCTACAACTGAACACCAGCAAAACCAAGGAGCTGGTGGTGGATTTTAGGAGACCCAGGCCCCTCATGGACCCCGTGATCAGAGGAGGAGACTGTGCAGAGGGTACAGACCTATAAATACCTGGGAGTGCAGCTGGATGATAAATTGGACTGGACTGCCAATACTGATGATCTGTGCAAGAGAGGACAGAGCCGACTATATATATATATATATATATATATATATATATAGGGTGGTCCAGATCTAATTATGCAATTTTCATTACGCTATAACTTAAGTTTATTACATAGAAAATCACCTGAAAAATCCCAGACCTTCGAGAAGTGTGCGAACTGATGACATGAAGAATCATCTTTGCGCCGAACTGCAATCGTCCCTGCATAAATCAAAGTCATCCAGACGATCTAGATCTGCATAGTTAGATCTGGACCACCCTGTACTTCCTTAGAAGACTGGCGTCCTTCAACATCTGCAATAAGATGCTGCAGATGTTCTATCAGACGGTTGTGGCGAGCGCCCTCTTCTATGCGGTGGTGTGCTCAGGAGGCAGCATAAAGAAGAGGGACACCTCACGTCTGGAGAAACTGGTGAGGAAGGCAGGCTCTATTGTAGGCACGGAGCTGGACAGTTTGACAAACATGGCAGAGCGACGGGCGCTGAGTAGGCTCCTGTCAGTCATGGAGAATCCACTACATCCACTAAACATCTCCAGACAGAGGAGCAGCTTCAGAGACAGACTGCTGTCACCATCCTGCTCCACTGACAGACTGAGGAGACCCCACACTATGCGACTCTTTAGTTACACCCATGGGAGGGTAAACGTTAACATTATTCAAAGTTCTTGTCTGTTATACCTCCATTGTTATCACTCTTTAATTTAATATTGTTCTTTATCAGTATGCTGCTGCTGGAATATGGGAATTTCCCCTGGGAATTAATAAAGTTTCTGTCTGTCTGTCTGTCTGTCGATTTAAGATTTGGTTACAATGCAAAGAAAATGACTAGTATGAAACTATTTAACAATCCTGAAACCCAGTTCATTACTTATTGTTAAACAACAAAATGTATTTTGCTAGAGACAGGATTTAAGGTTAACAGATCAGAAAGCAAACCCTGAACAGAGACACACATCCACATAAGTGCAATACAAATGGAGCATTTATTCTTTCACACTACCAACAGCAATATGCCTGGATAGCGCCTCACTGGGACTGGGACTGCCAAGCCAGCAGTTTTCTTTCTTTTTAATTTTCTTGCTTTTTAGTCATTCTGTTGTGTATTCAGACCATAATGTGAGTGAGTGAGTGTTATGTGTATATATACTGTAGATAAGCAAAATTTATAGGCACTCTTTTAGTGGGGTTGTCTAGTATTATGCATACTTTTAATGTGTCAATGCTTGCAAAATCTACTAATGGTACTTAGTGAGAAGTTAAGCAAAAATGACACCTTTTATTGGCTAACTAGAAAGGTGTAAGGCATGATTACATCTCGCCTGAAGAAGGGGCCAGAGTTGCCGCTAAAGCTTTCATATTGTAATTTTTCTAATTAGGTAATAAAAGGTGTCATTTTGCTTAACTTCTCACTACATCCATAATGGCTAACATGGTACAACACCCTAGTACTAATGGTACTTTATAAATTTGTTTTCAAAGTCAGCTACTACAACTGTGAACATAAACTACAAATACACTTTATAATTTTTAATCTTATGTTGCCTTAGATGGAGAATCTGCCTCAGATTTGGGAGCATGCAGGGAAACTGCATTTGGTCACACCTCCTCAGTGAGAGTTCCAGCCTTCACCCCACAGACGGCATGTAATCATCCTGAAGTACCTCCAGACACGAAGTCCTTTTCAGATGCAAATAAGTGCAGCGAGGTTGAACAGTGCTTGGCAGTTTCCTCCTTGAACTGTTTCCACAAGCACTCACCTAGCCTTTCTTTCTGCAGAGTCAGGCCTGGGGACATAAAGGGTGAAAGAGCCTTCTGCAAAGAGGGCACTGAAGCAGGCACACAGGAACCTAGACTGTCAACAATACAACATGTGACTTCCCAAGAAAGACAAAGTAAATGGCTGAAGTATCAAAACACTTCCACGTCTGATAGAATAGCTCAAAATAGCGGTGAATGGAGTGGAACGACACAGGATGAGAAGAGTGGGAGAAAGGAGGCTGTGATGCAGAAAGATGTTCCTGAAGACCCTCTCAATATCCATCTGATAAAAGAAACACTGGTTAAACAGTACCAACCTGTTTGCGAACAAGGTATAATGGCAGGGAAGTGGGTGCATTCTTTGAATTCAGGCAGAGCTCATCCTGGCTACAATCACTGGAGCAAACGCAGTGCTTCCAGTCTCTCGGGAGCTTCGACAACTTTGCAGGTTTGAATTATTTTCATCTAATAAAGAATTATCATACATCCTGTATTAGGACTTGATTTAGTCCTCGGTATCAGCAGCTGTTTATATCACAAAAGTAAATTTTGCTCATTATTATTGAACTCCTAACGGGAGTCAGCAGCACACACCCACACCCTCTACTTTAACTATTTTTCATTTTTTTGTGCTTATTTTGAAGGAGCCATATAATTATGACATTAAACCCCAGTAATTGTCACTATTGTGAAGAAAACTAATAAATTATAACACTATGGTTTTTATATTGCTAGTATTCTACTATAGCGGTGGCTCTGGGGCTAAAGGATTTGGGCTGGTAACTTGAAGGTCCCAGCATTGACATTAAGAATGCTACTACGTTGGGCCCTTGAGCAAGACCCTTAACCTGCAGTTACTTGAGGGGCGCTGTACAAATAGCTAACTGTGCACTCTGACACCCCCCAAAAAAAAACTCTCTGGAGAACAATCGGAACAAGTGGGGTCTGCAGCTGCATTTATCACAGTCACTGTAACTTCAAACATCACAGCACTATTTTTGTGCAGGCTGAGCAAAGGAATTAAGATGTGCCTATATCATTAAAAAAATAAAAGTGCTTGTATTTTTAGATCCTGGTTTAGACATTCACAGTATGCAGCATCCATTATCCAACCTGCTATATCCTAACTACAGGGTCACGGGGGGTCTGCTGGAGCCAATCCTAGCCAACACAGGGTGCAAGGCAGGAAACAAACCCAGGGCAGGGCGCCAGCCCACCGCAGGGCATACACACACACCCACCAGAGACAATTTAGAATCGCCAATGCACCTAACCTGCATGTCTTTGGACTGTAGGAGGAAACCCACGCCGACACGGAGAGAACATGCAAACTCCACGCAGGGAGGACTTGGGAAGTGAATCCGGGTCTTCTAACTGCGAGGCAGCAGCACTACCCACTGCGCCACCGTGCCGCCCTCAGTATGCAACAGTATTTCTCAAATATAATCTATATCTCTGTAGATTCAGCCACTGGTGGTAACTTCACTTGTCAAGTAGGTTTGCTAATGCCAACGTTAGTGATGTCCCTTTACACTACTCCCAGTCTCGGTTTATGTTATTACATACAGCACTGCTATCTAGCGTTTGGGGGTTTAGAAACAACACAAAATGAAACCGTGTGTGCCATGAATCTCTGCATGTAAACTAGTAATCAAAATTCAATACAATTTTTTTGGAGAATTAATACAGTATCAAAAAACAGAATTTTTTAACACCCCTACATTTAGTTGTGTGTTCAGACCAAATGTGCATGTTTAGTTATTTATTTATTTACCTACCTACTTGCTTATGTATTTATTTATTTAAAGAGCTTTTGTAAAGGACCAAATTTCCCCTGGGAATAAATCAAGTTCTGTTATCTGTCTGTCTGTCTATCTTTCTGTCTCATACATAATCTTTCTTACTCATTAGGAAGCGCACATTTCCGCAGTGAACAGATAGATCCATATGCTGTACTATACAGTATGTTAGGTGATGGTTTTTCCTACGAATCTTCTCATTCTTTTTGCTTTTTTTGTTTTCAATGTTATTCTCTAAATTTAATCTGATTTTTATTTATATCAGCAAATGTTGGATTAAAGAACTTGTCAAATCTTGTGTTATGTTTAATATGATTTGTTCTTGATTTAACTCATTTCATCCATCCATCCATTTACCTATCCTGCTTCTTCAGGGAAAGGGTATGATGAAGCTGGAACCTATCCCAGCAGTTATTGTGGGCAAGGCAGGAGTAACTTCTGGACAGGGCATCAGTCCCTCACAGTGTGGGCACACAGACGCACACTAGGGCCAATTTAGCAATGACAATTCATCTAACATGAACATCTTTGGAATGTGAGGGGAAACTGGAGCACCCAAAGGAAACCCACATGGAAATGGAGAAAACATGCAAGCTCAACACAGGGAGCACCCAGAATGCAAACCTTGGTCTACTTGTTGCGAGGCAGCAGCACTACTTTGCTACCGTGCCCCCCACTCCCCTTTGCATCAGTAAAAGGTGAAATATCTAGAAGTGTGTAAACTTTTAATATCGACTATGTAAAGACATGCAAGTTAGGTGGGCTGGCATCGCTACGTTGTCCCCAGTGAGTGCGTGGATATGATTGCGTTTCCCTGAGATAGACTGGCACCCTGTTCTGGATATTGCTCCTGCCTGGTTCCCTATGTTTGCTGAGATAGACTCCGGCCGTGCTGCAACCCTGATCAGGATTGAACATGTATAAAAAATGTTAAAAAATGGTATATTTATTCATATACTGTATTTTTTATCAATGTCCATATCGATGGCTATGAAGACAATACTAAAGACAATACTATTTATACATAGTGTGTGTGTGTATAAATGTTTGGTATTTCATCATACTAGTATGAATATTTCACTTTTTTTTGTACTCTTCATGTTTTATGTATAGCACATATCTCAGATGTACCTTTGATTGTATTTTCTGTATAGAAAACCGTTTTAGAAGAGCTGTCATTTCCCAGTGGGGCTATGGTGTCTGATGTTGATCTTCCCAAGAGGCAGATTCATATTCCTACCAGTTTCCAGTCTTGCACGCATTATAAACATGTATTTGCTGCAGCACTCACAGGTATTATAGCTTTATGGACACATTTTAATTTTTCTGCTAGCTTTTTGTTAAACTTTTCAAATGAATTGTAGCAGGTATTAAATGCAACTCCAATGTACTCTTCCGCTCACTTACTGCTTGCCCTGTGTAAGGTCACATTGAACAACACCTTATTAAGGCGAAATCCAGCACTAGACTGGGTGTCAGACCATCATAGTGCATACTTGCACCAGGCTCATTTAAAATTAGCTGTTATCCTAACCTGCATGTCTTTGAAATCTAAGAGGAGAGGAAATGACAGACAAAGCCAGGCCGAGTGTATATTAACTCCACAAATTTAAATCTAGGTTGTAATATTTCTATGCTGCCTGTTGTTTATATTGTTAATAAATAAAATCTGAATAGGCTAAAATACTGCAAGTTATATGTTTTGGCACAACATTAACACTGCTGCCTCCTGGCACCTGCACACCAGGGTCAGATTTCAGCCTGCTTATTGTGTTTCTTGAATGTAAAGCTCATTAGTGTTTGTGCTGTTAAGTGCACACCCCACATGTTGTATTATTGTTATCTGTGGGTATTCCACTTCACCTTTCACTGTTTTTAAGACATTGCAGGTAAGGATAACAAATGGTAAATACATTTGCCCCACAGTAGCCTGGCATCCAATCTAAGGGTACTTCCTGCCTTGACCCCAGTGATCTTCTCTTGGCTGTGTATTTGAGAAAGATTAAGTAAATTGATTTCGGGAACAAAAAAAAGTGAAAATGTTATTGAAAAAGGTAACACTAAATGCCAATTTGCTTATGTTTTTCAGAGCATCTAAATATCCTGCTGTTTGATCTAGCTCAGAAGCTTCACAAAGCTTTGTCAAAAGTAGACATATCTCCCTATACAGCAGAAAAAACATCTGATAGTAACAAGAAGGGCCCTGTTGTTCCATTGTGTCATCATAAAGAACCAGCCCAGTTGGCCATTGTGAAGAAATGTGGTCAGAACCAGGTAAGTACAGCTTCACCTGCCGGCCTCCACCATCTATGATGATGTTGGAATACTTGCACATTGTATATACCAGGGGTCCCCAACTCCGGTCCTGGAGGACCACCGTGGCTGCAGGTTTTCATTGTAACCCTTTTCTTAATTAGTGACCTGTTTTTGCTCCTAATTAACTTCTTTTGAATTCATTTTATTTGACTTGCTCTTGAAGACTCAGACCCCTCAATTGTTTCTTTTCACTTCTTTCACTTGGATGTTATAGATTGCATTGAGTAAGTAAAGCTGGGAAGAAATATTTTTTGTGTGTGTTTTCATTTAAGGTTGTAAAGCAAACAAAATAGGAATATTTCAAGGGAGGGGAGTTCTTTTCTATACCCACTGTATCACCCTTTGGGTACACTGCAGGTGGATATTTAACTATGAGAGTTTTTCATTTTTGTTTTAGGGTAGATTTTATTATACCTGCAATGCTCCAAATCTGGAGAGATGTAATTTTTTTAAATGGCTTGATGATGTGAACGCATTCAGTATGCAAGGATGTAATGCTTCTTCAGCAAAAATGGTTATGTCAGATGTGGCCAGCATATCCGTCTATATCAGAAGCCAACACATCCCTTTGTACAGTCAGAGCCATCTGCTTATCAGGTACGCATTTTCTTTTTTAATACATCATTTTTCAATCTAAAATTGTATTTAAGTGAATAGTTTTATAGCCCATTTACAGCCTCATTATGGTCATGTCTCTGTTGGTTTATCAATTGGGCTTGTTTGACAGTCTGTTGTTATATATTTATTTAAATTTATAAAATAATAATACGTTAAGGAACTGTGTGGTGAGTGTGTTTGTGTACCGGTCTTAATGTAGGTGATGCTCCATACAGCAAGGCCACATAGCTTTAAATCCTTATTAGAAGAAACATCTTTGTCTTTAGGCTCTTTATTTTTACAATTCAAAACTTGCTCCTCCAGAAAGTTGTTTATGAGTTTGAATTTATAGATCTGTGACATTTAGCAGTTTGTCGTGTGCTGTATTTTAGGGAACATTTGTTTAACATACAGTATAAAGTGTGTTGTTGTCCTTGGTTGTGGAAACTGAAATGTAATTTAAATGCAAAGGATGAAAGATAAATGCATGTTCAACCACTACGAGATTTCATTCCATGTGCTTAGTGATGCAGTATCACAGTTTCTTTTTTTTTTTTCTAGAAAATCCTTTGATTTTCAACGAAAGAGGTTTCAAAAGGGCAAATCAAATTATAATAATGAATCTCTGGAGGATGCCAAACCCAAACTGTATCTTAAATTAAGCAGAAAGGAGAGCTCTTCAAGCTACAGCAAAGGTAATGTTTAAGGAAAAATGGATGACATCATGACAGATTGTGTAATAGAGAGAGAGATACTTTATTAATCCCAAGGGAAAATTCACATAATCCAGCAGCAGCATACTGATAATAAACAATATTAAGTTAAAGAGTAATAACAATGCAGGTAAAAACAGACAATAACTTTGAATAATGTTAACTTTTAACCCCCTGGGTAGAACTGAAGAGTCGCATAGTGTGGGGTCTCCTCAGTCTGTCAGTGGAGCAGGACGGTGACAGCAGTCTGTGATGAAGCTGCTCCTCTGTCTGGAGATGATCCTGTTCAGTGGATGCAGTGGATTCTCCAAGATTTACAGGAACCTGCTCAGCGCCCGTCGCTCTGTCCAGCTTCATTCCTTCAATAGAGCCTGCCTTCCTCACCAGTTTGTCCAGGTGTGAGGCGTCCTTCTTCTTTAGGCTGCCTCCCCAGCTCACCACCGCATAGAAGAGGTCGATCGCCACAACCATCTGGTAGAACATCTGCGGCATCTTATTAATAAATCAGATTCATCCAAATTCTGCATTAAGTTGAAGATGTAAATAAAAATTTTACTTTAAAATGTACCCTTATGTCATGTTGGATAAAGGTGCACCGCATGCAATCCCAACAGTCATAGCCTTGGAGCTATTCAAATAATGATGAGCCCCAAAGGTCACCTCTTCATTTAAATGTCATTCATAACCTACTGACTGACTGATTTAAGTTGTGTTGGACCATAAAAGGACTCAAATATGTTTAATACTCATGTACATTTCTCTTGATAACAAAGATAAAAACCCACAAAAAGAACACCGTGCACTACTTGAACTTTTTTTTTCCCCCCCAGAGCTTTCTGATAATTGCGTCTATCATCTGCCATTATTAAGGTATCCAGGTAGCAAGATACCACGTTAGCCGAGTGCACAGTCTTGTGAGATTAGTAGCCGCACTTCTATGCAGCACAACTGGAAGCCACAATAACTAGTCTGCTAAACGTCTACACCCACTCATTAGAAGACAATGGAGAGGTGTTAGACAGTTGCTGGACTGTTGCTGCTCGGTAGTGGACACTGAATAGTCTGACCAACACATACAGTATTATTTATCTTTTGTCTTCCTAGTGAGTAGAATTTCAAATGTTACTTGTGGAAGGAGAACTAAAAAAGCAGACAGTAAGTGTGTAACAAGTGTTTACCTTTGTTCCTCTAATACATTGGGATGTGAGTGGTTTGCTTTGAGCTAGTTTTAAAAAGTACTGCACACATTTGTCAATTCATTCCTAATTTGGTCTTTTTATTTCTCTAAACTCTTACTTACTGAACTGTCACTAGTTTAATATATTAAGGCTATTATTGAGTACCAAAAGTATTGTGTGTTGACACTTTTTCTACAGTGTCGTTTCTTGTGACTGAAGACAGAGAGATATAATTAAAGTTAGTAAAAAATCTTTTATTAATACACACCAGGCAAAGGTAAGATGACAGAGAAGCACAGTCCTAGGACACCAGCCCTTCATCTGCCTCGAGGGGTCGGTATCCCAAATCTTTTATAGGGCCTTTGTCTTATGACTTTAGTTGCACAAGAATTTCAAACCGTTACGTCTTACAACATTTTGCTTGGATCAGCATTTACCACATCCTTTAAGTTCATCAGTTGGTCACTTGTGGTTTTAGTTCATCAGTTGGTCACTTGTGGTTTTTTGTTCGTTAGGTGAAACAAGAAGTTGCACTTGTCATGTGCACAGGGTCTGCATGGCTTTTGTCATGTACACCAAATTGATCAAACTATTTATTATTTTTCCACATGTGCAAAGCACTTTTATACTGCATGGCACAAAAATGGTGGTACTCTGTTTTTTCGAGGCTGCAAGATTTCCTATCATATTAGCATTTTTGTCAGCATTAATAGTCAGATGACGTACTACAGTTTTTCGCTGTAACAACCTCAGGGGTCAACATGTGCTGTAAAAACTGTGATGTTATCCTTTATTTGGGCCCTTTATGTAATTTACCATAAAGCTGCAGATCAAACGGATAGCTAGAACAATGATAAAACTTTGCAGAACCCAAGATAAAACTTAGATTCTGTGCCGAGGTATGTAAACTTTGAACTAGTAGGCTGGCTCCTTTCATTTTGGAACTGTTTTTAATGCCTCCCATGCTGATGCCAGGTTCTCTCTCTTCTTGTTATGCTTGCGGGATGCCTTGTATGCTCTTAAGTGCTCCTGTTATGTAGTTACTTCCATTATAACAAGGTGAACTTGTGTGCCTTGATCTTTAAAGAAGTTTGCGCTGTGGCCATAGAGTTGGCTGTAGAGTTTTTGGGAGATGGATTTGTTTTTTGTTCGTTCAGTATGACAAGCAAAACTACAAGTATTTAAGCAATGAGTGGCTGAGCGGTGTTTAAGTGTACTGTTGCAATTCACTTTTTTTTCTCTTAAAGGCCAATGGTCATGTAGATTTTTTATAATTGTCTTTCGTTTACACCAGTAAACTAAACGGGCATTGGCAGCAGCTATCTCTGTTAGTGGCAGCAGGTTAGCTCATAAACTATGTCCCTTAAATGTCTTCATTTGACACTGTGGTTGTTGGAAGGAACTGCAGGTCTACAAGTTAAAATGTTTTGGTGCTAAATGAATGTTTAAATGAAACAAATAAAACGTGCGCTTGATGGCACCAAAGAAACGCAAACTCAGTGTCTTTGCTTCAGGAGCCTTTCATGTCTGATAAAGCCTTTCAAAGTCATGGTGGGAAGGAGCTCTGCGCTGTGGTGCATTCTCTTCATGAGTGAATCATGGGTTATGTAGGGCTAAGGATAGCAACTGAGCCCCTTCTTCAATTGAGGGTGAGAGTACATACCTCAGACAGAATCCACTGACGTGCATGCGTACAACAAGTATCTAAACCCTAATTTGAGATATCTACAGCTCAGTATTGTCTAGTCAGAGATACCTATAAAGCAGCTGATGTATTACAACGGAAGGACTTTTCCTGTAGACTTCTAAAGCGCTTTCAGTTCAAAATGGGGTGCCTACAAAAATTATTCACCCTCTTAGACTTGTTCACATTTTATTGCTATACATCCTTAAATCACAATGGATTTAATTTGGCTTTTTTGACACTGGCCAACAAGACTCTTTAATGTCAAAGCGAAAGCAGATCTCCGCAAAGTGGTCAAAATTAATTACAAACGTAAAACACAACATTAATAATCACTATGTTCATTCAGGTTTTGTGTTTCACATTTATAAAATGGCTGCTTTGTGATGGGCCTAAACGGGCACTGCTCACATTAAATCAGGTATTCTGCAGTGGAGGAACTGCAATCTGTAGTTTTGCCTCCTCTGTAATTAAAATTCATATTTTATGAATCTTCTTTTTCTAAATCGGTGCTAACAGCACACACGTGTCTGATCAAACAATTACTTCAAACACCATTAGCAGAATGTCTCTGATTGCTATTTTCTAGAATTAAAACAAGCATTTTTTGGTTTTCCAGGACTAAGTTAAAAGTCCCTTTATAGCGTAAAGTAATGAATGAAACGGTTATTTATTACTGTACACTAAATCTCTCAATGAAAACTAGTCTTACACATTTGGGCAGGTTTTGGAGCTGACCTTTACAATTTGCTCTTGCATTGCAGATGATCTGTGGGTGGTATCGAAAACCCTTCTCTTTGATCCCCATGACACCTTCATAGCCTTTAGTGCATTTTTTGGACCTTCTTCAACAAATGAACTAGAAATTGTGCCTATCAAAGGATATCATCCTTCAAATTGGCTTTCAGATGGTGAGCATGTTGAACTTCTTTTAAATGTTACAGTAGCATTAACAATGCAATGATCCATGTTAATGGACTTAAATTGAAAAGTACACTGTACAACCATTTTTGCATTTGTTGTCTCTTCTGCTTGAATAACATAACAGTCTTAATCCCAGTTAAATCGATTAATTGCGATGACGGCATCTGATCCTATCCTTGCAGCATTATGCAAAAGGCAGGAACCCACCCTGAACAGAGTCTACTTAAGCTAAACAAACCCTCACTCGTACAGGGCCAACTTAAAATCACACAGGTTACATAGATTCAAGGTTTGGGAGAGAAAAACTGGCAGAATACAGGGAGATTGTGCACACCTCATATAGACAATGGCCAGGAATGGTGGATCCACTATGATAATGTGCCACCCTGCTTACAGTATTAACCTCAAATTCCCTTCACTAAGCTTTTGGGACTAATGGGCATCTTTTTAAGTGAGACCCATTTTTGAAACCTCATCCATTATCACTTCGATCCACATCATGCTGTCTTGGTATTAATCTACAGTAACATCCTCCATAGCACTGCACATTTTCAACCATTAGAAAAAGGTCACAATTCCTCTGCAAGTCAGAAAAGATGTCTGAAGGATGAAGGAAGGCCTACTGACCTTCAATTATGGGTATCGGTGCATCCCTACCTTGATTTTTATTATCTGGTTGACAGGTAATGGGTGAGTCAATCATTCTGTCTCTTTTTTCCCATTTAAGGTCTCTTGTCTGTTTTTTATCTTTTAATTAGCTCTTTTTGTGCCTTCAATATATGTCCGAAATTAAAGAATTACATACTTAAAGGATTATACACTTGGGATGAATAAGCCTAAAATAAGCTTAAACCTGAAAATTTGTTTTCTGCTTAAAAATCATTTTAAACTTCCTTTCCTGTTCTTTCTATTGACTTTTATTTACTTTAACAGCAATTGTACATGCATTGCTTGTCTGTAATGCCAGCACTGAACTAACATCACTGAGAAACCTTCAAGAAAACTTTCTGCCTGCTTCAATGCCACTTATGCCTTATTTGCTTAAAATGTAAGTGCTTAATTTATTAATTATGTTTTTATGTTCATAATAGACGGTAAACCAGACACACACGTCTTGGGGATGTAAGATAAGAATGGGAATATATGGAAAGAAAAACATGCAGACGGTGACCGCGCCTGGAATTCAGACCCAGGACTCTGGATTTATAATGCAGATCTCTACACCACTGTGCTATTCTTGAAATACAAATCTAAATGATAAACTGCAAAGGGAAGTCTGTAAAGCCTACATGAAGACATAAATGAAAACTCAAAATACAAGTTTTAGAAAAAATAATCTACTGGGAGTACAGATCTCCTATAATAAATATGACCAATTGTTTAGCCAGTGGGTTCCTAGGAAATCCACCATGATAATGTCATACATTTTTCAGAGCGTTAGTTAATCATTGATTAAGTCCTACCAGATCTGTTTTATATACAAACCGGATTTCAAAAAAGTTGGGACACTAAACAAATTGTGAATAAAAACTGAATGCAATGATGTGGAGATGGCAAATGTCAATATTTTATTTGTAATAGAACGTAGATGACAGATCAAACGTTTAATCCGAGTAAATGTATCATTTTAAAGGAAAAATATGTTGATTCAAAATTTCACGGTGTCAACAAATCCCAAAAAAGTTGGGACAAGTAGCAATAAGAGGCTGGAAAAAGTAAATCTGAGCATAACGAAGAGCTGGAAGACCAGTAAACGCTAATTAGGTCAATTGGCAACATGATTGGGTATAAAAAGAGCTTCTCAGAGTGGCAGTGTCTCTCAGAAGCCAAGAAGGGTAGAGGATCACCAATTCCCACAATGTTGCGCAGAAAGATAGTGGAGCAATATCAGAAAGGTGTTACCCAGCGAAAAATTGCAAAGACTTTGCATCTATCATCATCAACTGTGCATAACATCATCTGAAGATTCAGAGAATCTGGAACAATCTCTGTGCGTAAGGGTCAAGGCCGTAAAACCATACTGGATGTCCGTGATCTCCGGGCCCTTAAACGACACTGCACCACAAACAGGAATGCTACTGTAAAGGAAATCACAGAATGGGCTCAGGAATGCTTCCAGAAACCATTGTCAGTGAACACAATCCACCGTGCCATCCGCCGTTGCCAGCTGAAACTCTACAGTGCAAAGAAGAAGCCATTTCTAAGCAAGATCCACAAGCTCAGGCGTTGTCACTGGGCCAGGGATCATTTAAAATGGAGTGTGGCAAAATGGAAGACTGTTCTGTGGTCAGACGAGTCACGATTCAAGTTCTTTTTGGAAATCTGGGACGCCATGTCATCCGGACCAAAGAGGACAAGGACAACCCAAGTTGTTATCAACGCTCAGTTCAGAAGCCTGCATCTCTGATGGTATGGGGTTGCATGAATGCGTGTGGCATGGGCAGCTTGCATGTCTGGAAAGGCACCATCAATGCAGAAAAATATATTCAGGTTCTAGATCAACATATGCTCCCATCCAGACGTCATCTCTTTCAGGGAAGACCCTGAATTTTTCAACAAGATAATGCCAGACCACATTCTGCATCAATCACAACATCATGGCTGCGTAGGAGAAGGATCCGGGTACTGAAATGGCCAGTCTGCAGTCCAGATCTTTCACCTATAGAGAACATTTGGCGCATCATAAAGAGGAAGGTGCGACAAAGAAGGCCCAAGACGATTGAACAGTTAGAGGCCTGTATTAGACAAGAATGGGAGAGCATTCCTATTTCTAAACTTGAGAAACTGGTCTCCTCGGTCCCCAGACGTCTGTTGAGTGTTGTAAGAAGAAGGGGAGATGCCACACAGTGGTGAAAATGGCCTTGTCCCAACTTTTTTGGGATTTGTTGACACCATGAAATTCTGAATCAACATATTTTTCCCGTAAAATGATACATTTTCTCAGTTTAAACTTTTGTTCCGTGATTTATGTTCTATTCTGAATAAAATATTAGAAGTTGGCACCTCCACATCATTGCATTCAGTTTTTATTCACGATTTGTATAGTTTCCCAACTTTTTTGGAATCCGGTTTGTATTATCAGATAATTTACATGTATACTGTATATTCAGAAAAGGTGGCACAATGGAGCAGGCCTGTGCTTGATTTTTTTTTATTTTTCCTTTCATCCATTCATTGCGTATGTGGAGCTTTCATGTTCTTCACATATCTGCATCGGTTTTCTTTTAGATACTCTGGTTGTCCTGCACCATCCCCACAAGTTGTTTGTTTCAGATTGATTGATGATTCTAAATTAACCCCTTCAGGTTGTGTGTGTGTGTGTGTGTGTGTGAGTAAGCGAGCTATGCAACGGACTGATGCTTTATGACCCAGGTGCTGTTTAATGCCTTACGTCTGATGCAGCCAAAACAGGCTACGTCCCCCAAATCACCTGAACTGGACTAAGCCATTTTAACAATGTTATATTATGCTATAATTGGGGATGTACAAAAATTGTTGTGCTGCTAAAATGTGGCCTTTGATGTAGTCTCCACTAATAGAAACAATAGCGACTTCATGTCCTTAGATATTTTTCTCTTCTGTAATTACAGCCATTATAAAAACTCTTAAGGCTTGGTGTTTGCTAAGGAATGGAGGGAGAAATGCGTTGTGTAGAGTTCATTATGAACGAAACCATTAACTAGATGTACTGTAACTTTTGTAGAGCAGCTTTCAGCTCAATTAAATATCACCTCTACAGAAAAAGAAAAGTCCGAAACAGCTGCTGATATTCCAACATTTATGCATTTATGTTTCATTGAATTTTAATTTGCAGAGAAGCCCAGAATAGCTCTAAAATCATGTCTTTGGCCCTCTTTTGTTCCTTACTGGGATGACTTAAGTGCAGAATTCTCATTTTGTTAGCCATCTACTTATTTGCCTTTTAAGAATTTTATGCTGTACTGTACTCTTCTGTTACTTTTATTCTCAAAATAGAAATATTATTATTTGTTCTCAAAAAAATGATTGATAATTGGGGAGTATTGTTATTATTTAGGCCAGACCCCATCACCCAGATTGACATACCTAACCAGAAGAAGAGGGGAGGATTCATCCCCAGCTGCTAGAATGTTGCGGGCACCTAAGCTTCAGTACACGGGTAGAGCAGTAGAAATGGCCTCAGAAATGATCGACCTGTACCATCTAAATGGAGACCAAGCAGCTGCCCTTTTTAGAGTCGCAAAGATGATGGGAAGCAATGAAAAATCGGGGAGTGCTAGTATTCAAGATCAGCTGCCGATAACAATTATACATGGTAAGGGAAATTAAGTGTTTTTGTTGTTTGTTTGTTTGTTTTTTTTTTTTAAAGCAAGCACCGATCAGATATTAATTTACATTTATTTATTTGGCTGACGCCTTAAGCCAAAGCGACTTACAACATTTGAAATAAAATTGGTTACATTTCTTTTGTTTTTCAAATTGAAGCACAGGTGGGTGAAGTGACTTGCTCAGTGATTTAAACCCACAACCTCATGGTTTGAAGTTCAAAGCCTTAACCACTGTGCCACTGCCTGGTACAGTAAATTCTATAGTAATTATCACAATCATGGATATACTGTAAAATGTTTCTACTGTTATTAGGCTTAAAGATAATTTTATGAGCTTGATAGACTGAATGGCCTCATCCTGTTTGTCAGATTTCTTATGTTCTAAATTCCACTTTCTTTATTATCTTGTATTCGCTTCATTTGGAATATTTATGAAAGTTAATACAAGTTGATTAATTGAAGTGTGAAAGGTTTCTTACATTATGGATTATGATATAAGATTCATGGAGATTATTTCAATTATTTAGTTACACTAGGCATGCAAACTCCTTATTTGGGTATTTTGAAATGTGTCTTCTTGGAGTGGGAAGGGAAATTGCGAGCTCCTTGAAACCAAGTCACTGTAGTTGAGGAAGACTGCAGAAAGTAGACCCTAACAGGAGTCTGGCATCTCGATGCCTGGTCTGGAGGGTGTTAAGAAGGGTAGGTTTCATGGGCTGGAGCTAAGATGGGGCACCCTTGTGACATAGCTGCTTTATCTATTAGATTATATATACATATTCATGTTGTTATTTTGTCCATTTTAATAATGCGTTATGAATAAGTTTACTTGGATGATTAGTATTTTGGGGTGTATTGACAGTAAGGTTACAGTGGAGCCCTTTGGTCTTATTCAGTATAGTGCCTACCGTGGATAAATTGATAAAGAGATCAATTTACTGTATATGACTAGAGTAATAAAGATGCATAGCTTTATAAATGGTTTGCTTTGAGGATGTCATTTCATGTTTTTATTATATCCATTGTAATAATGCCTTATACATAAAGTGACTGTTGCCAGACTGGGCTTTAGAGAGTAAGGATTGCATTGTTATAACAGAGTCAGTTGGTCTTTTATTTGCTGCATTAACTGTCATGGTTTAATAAATAGATACCTGAAATGTGTGAAATCCATGCTTTCTTATAATAACAACATTTATTTATATAGCACATTTTCATACAAAAAAAGTAGCTCAAAGTGCTTTACATAATGAAGAAAAATAAAAAGACAAAATAAGAAATTAAAATAAGACAACATTAGTTAAAATAGAAAAAGAGCAAGGTCCGATGGCCAGGAGGACAGAAAAACAAAAAACTCCAGATGGCTGGAGAAAAAAATAAAATCTGCAGGGGTTCCAGGCCATGAGACCACCCAGTCCCCTCTGCGCATTCTACCTAACATAAATGAAAATGAAATAGTCCTCTTTGTATTTAGGGTTCTCGCGGGCGCTCTTGATGATGATGGTCATGCAGACTTCTGGCTTTTAATCCATCACTGTTGGAACATCATGGTGCTTTGAGTAGAGCGCCACCGGAAAAAGAAACAGAAGAGAAAGTAGGGGTTAGTACAGATTTTAGAGCCACCATGAATAGTTATTATAATGAATTGGAAATACAGGTATCAGGATTAAATTACAGTGAAGTTATGAGAAGGCCATGTTAAAGTAATGTGTTTTCAGCAGTGTTTTAAAGTGCTCCACTGTATTAGCCTGGCGAATTCCTATTGGCAGGCTATTCCAGATTTTAGGTGCATAACAGCAGAAGGCCGCCTCACCACTTCTTTTAAGTTTTGTTCTTGGAATTCTAAGGAGACACTCATTTGAGGATCTGAGGTTACGATTTGGAATATAAGGTGTCAGACATTCCGATATATATAAGATGGGAGAGATTATTTAAGGCTTTATAAACCATAAGCAGAATTTTAAAGTCAATCCTGAATGACACAGGTAACCAGTGTAGTGACATCAAAACTGGAGAAATGTGCTCGGATTTTCTTTTCCTAGTTAGGATTCTAGCAGCTGCATTCTGCACTCTTTGCAAACGATTTATGTCTTTTTTGGGTAGTCCTAAGAGGAGTGCGTTACAGTAATCTAGTCGACTGAAAACAAAGCGTGAACTAATTTCTCAGCATCTTCCAGTGATATTAGAGGTCTAACTTTTGCTATGTTTCTTAGGTGAAAAAATGCTGTCCTAGTGATCTGATTGATATGTGATTTAAAATTCAGATTACAGTCAACAATTACCCCTAAGCTTTTTACCTCCGTCTTGACTTTTAATCCTAATGTATCCAGTTTATTTCTAATAGCCTCATTGTATCCATTATTGCAATCACTAAGATTTCAGTTTTCTCTTTATTTAGCTTGAGAAAATTACTATTCATCCATTCAGAAATACCAGTCAGACATTGTGTTAGTGAATCAAGAGAATCGGGTCATCAGGTGCTATTGATAAGTACAGCTGTGTGTCATCAGCATAGCTGTGGTAGCTCACGTTGTGCCCTGAGATAATCTGACCTAACGGAAGCATGTAGATTGAGAAGAGCAGCGGACCCAGGATAGAGCCTTGTGGAACACCATATGGATATCATGTGTCTTTGAGTTGTAATTCCCACAACTAACAAAAAATTTTCTCCCTGCCAGGTAGGATTCAAACCAATTTAAGACACTGCCAGAGAGGCCCACCCATTGACTAAGGCGATTTCTAAGAATATTGTGATCAATGGTGTCAAATGCAGCACTCAGATCTAAGAGGATGAGAACAGATAAATGGCCTCTGTCTGCATTTACCCGCAAGTCATTTACTACTTTAACGAGTTCTGTGAGTTCTGAAACCTGACTGAAATTTATCAAGAATAGCATGTTTATTGAGGTGGTCATTTAACTGCATAATGACTGCCTTCTCTAGAATTTTACTTAAGAAAGGCAGGTTAGAGATGGGTCTAAAATTTTCAAGAGCAGAGGGGTCAAGATTATGTTTCTTAAGTAGGGGTTTAACTACAGCAGTCTTAAGACAGTCTGGGAAGACCCCCGTATCTAATAATGAATTTACTATGTCAAGAACATTATCAATTAGCACGCCTGATACTTCTTTGAAAAATTGTTGGTATTGGGTCAAGGACGCAGGTGGAGGGTTTCAATTGAGAATTATTTTTGTAAATCAGGTAAATCTATCCTAGTGAAAGAGTGTAATTTGTTTATAATTTAGTACTGGGGTTTAGGAGGTTCCTTAGTGTTGGGGAGATATACTATGTTATTTCTAGTATCATTAATTTTTTGATTGAAAAATACAGCAATAGCCTCACAGGTTTTACTGGAAGTACTTAGGAGGCATTCCTTTGAGCTACCTGGGTTTAGCAGAAATGACTCTGGGATTACTAGCATTGTTATTTATAATCTTGGAGAAATATCAGCGCCTGTCAAGACAGACTGTTATTGTATTCTGTTATTTTAACTTTTAATATTTCATAGTGGATAGTTAGTTTAGTCTTCCTCCATTTACGCTCAGCTCTTTAAATCAGACACTCTTTTGGTCTTCCATGGTATAACAATGCTAGAAGATTTTTTAACTGTCTTTTCAGGTGCAACTATGTCAACAGCAGCTCTCACTTTAGTATTAAATCTTTCCACCTTACTATTTACATTATCCTCACTATTATAGTTGGCACTATAAACGGACTGATTGCTTAGAATGTTTGTAAGTTTTAAAGCTGCTGCCGAGTCAAAGAAGCGTTTTTTAACAATATGCTTCTCATGAGTGTTTTCTATCATTATTTCTATATTAAAAAGTAGAAGAAAATGGTCTGATAGACCAATATCAATGACCTGCTTTATATCAACTTTTAGACCTTTAGTAATTACTAGGTCTAACATATGACTTGCTTTATGTGTAGGCTGATTAGCGAGCTGTCTCAAATCAAAAGAGTCCAGGAGGTTCATAAATTCTTTTACTTTTAGGTCATACTGATTATCTATATGAAAATTAAAGTCACCAACTATTAAGAGTGTGTCATAGTTTGTAATTAAAATTGACATTAGGTCATAGAATTCCTCAAAGAAAGATGCGTTAAATTTAGGAGGTCTATACCCAGATAATACTAGAACGTGAGAATCTCCATGAATAATAACGGCAAGATACTCAAAGGACTTGAATTTACCAAAACTGACATCTTTACATTTTAACCGCTCGAGTAAATGTTTGCCAAGCCGCCCCCTTCTTTCCCTGGTGGTCAGCACGAGTAAAACTGTAATTCGGAGGAGCAGATTCGATTAAAACAGCTGCGCCATCTGAGCTAAGCCACATTTCACGTAGTGCAATAAAATCAATTTTTCTATCACTAATAAGATTGTTGATAAAAAAAAGTCTTGTTAGTTAAAGCTCTAACATCACATAGTGCCATATTTAATGTTTTGGAGGGGCAGAGATGAATACTATGTGCGTTATTGGTATTTGGAACAGGAACTAAGTTATTTTTGTTAGAGCCGCTCTGTGTGTGTTTTTTGTTCAATCTATAGTCTGTTTTAGTATTTGTAATCAAATTATTGGTGTTTATGCCGTATTGCCTAGATTTTCTGCGTACATTGAGATTGGTTATTAGAGTATTAATGTTGTGCACTTTATTTTCATTTATATATAAATATTTACACGTGGAAGTGTGTGTGTCTGTCTGTCTGGCCCGGAAGTGAGAGGTGGAGTCTGGGTAAGGACTCCACCTCCGAGGAAACAGAAAATTCACTTAGCCGCTAATAACACAAGCGAGGCGATCACATCAGCAAAACGAGACCTCAAAAGAAAGACAAAGTCACTTAGTTGCTAATATCGGCAAAACAGTATCCCTTTTACTGTTTTGCATCGGCAAAACGAATCCTCCAAGGAGAGAGATGCCCAGAGTAGTTTCTTTCAGTTACCTGACATCTCTATATTTGTTTTTTTTTTTTTTCTGACGATTTCAGTAGTTTATAGGACCCCAGGCTTTTTACAGCACAGGCTTACACAGCTAGCCTTAAATAATTATCTTTTTTGAGGAAACAGAGAGTGGTAAGTTTATTAGGAGAAGCTGGAAATGATAAGACACTCCAATACAGACCTGTTTCATCTCTAATGAATAAAAAGTGACGGACTGTCCATTTAATTGTTTGAATTCCCAGCCCTTTATAAGGTGCTGCAGTGTTTGGTGAGGTTGTGTATCTAAGGAATCCATCATTATATTCAGAATAAATTTGTAAAATGCACTTAGTGGTCTCATAAATAGCATTTTATTGTATTCATTTTTACATATTCTCTTCCTGTCTTAGGTGTCTTTGGTGCTGGAAAGAGTTTTTTACTGGCTGTTATTGTATTGTTTCTTGTTCACCTTTTTGCTGAAACTGAACAAGCTGGTTGTCCAAACTCAACACGATGGAAGCTTTTGATCTCCTCCTCTACCAATGTATCCGTGGACAGGGTCCTCCTCAGGTTAGCTGCTCTAAATATTGTAAATGAAGTCACAGTACTACCTTAATTGTAAATGTCTTTTCTTAGTGTCTCATATTTTAGTAATCGCATTTGTGTTATTTATGGGTAACCTCTCTTCAGGTAATCCAAAACAATGGCGGAATCACAAAACAAGAGCTTCAGTTGTGTCCCTCTGTGTTCAAGGTCAAAATAAAAAGAACATTCCCTGATTTTCACAGCCTTCCAACTGATGAAACATACAGTAGTGGGGAAAATGGATTGAAACAGATAAGAGGCAAAGGACCAGATTATATTGTATGCTATAGAATTATATATTTTTTTGTAGCCAGTGCTCCATATCTGATGAGTGCATAAAGTTTATCCGCTGTCTTAATGCCGATGCTGTCCTGAGACTTGTTAGCTGGAACACCTTGGTGTCCTATTGGCGTAGGAGTCTTCCTTTTAAAGGGCAGAGGCTCATCTTGGAGTTAATATGTGAGAGAGTTTATGCTGATGGAAAATCACATACTGGGTGCTTTCTCAATGGAATTGGACTGTGCAATGGCACCTGCTCCTCCTGGTTGGTACACAAGTAAACATAACTGCAATGAGATGACATTTATTTTCTATAACAATATGAACTGTTAGTTTAAAATCACATCTAATTTTGTATGTTTGTGTGTTTCATGGAATGGGTCTGTTAACTAATACACAACAAATATGAAAAAAGAAAGGTGAAATAAATGTGATCCATTGCTAGCTAACTAACAGGAAGTGGGTTTACCAGTCAGCGTGTCGCTTCTGAATTTTGTGGAAAGGACTAATTGTTACGCCGGTCTGAATGGTGTGTTAAGTACATAGTGTCGCTCTGTTAGGAGTACAACCACTTTCACTTCATATACGATTAATCCATCTGTGGACTGCTTTGTTACAAGACCAAACTCTCCTGTTTCTTTCTTGTGATCCTTTTAAGTCAAGGTGACTATAAAGAATAAAAGTCTGGAGCTTCTGAGTGCATCTGCCCCTTCAAAGTTGAATGTTGCAAGAATCACCCAAAAGCCGGCAACAGATCCAGCTCACTCTAATTTCCACTTGAATCCCTGAAAACACCTGCACACGGGGGTCCTTTACAGTCAGCCTGTAGCTAAAATGTTTTTGTCACATTAGCCACAGAGGATGCGCAAACCAGTGTGTTTCTTTGTGCCGGTCCCAAGCCCGGATAAATGGGAAGGGTTATGTCAGGAAGGGCATCCGGTGTAAAATTTTGCCAAATCCATATGCGGACCGATGATCCATTGTGGCAACCCCTAACGGGAGCAGCCGAGAGAAGAAGAAGAAGAAGAAGAGGAGGAGTAAAGAAAACCCTTTGGAGATCTTGGGGGGTTGTTGGTAGGGAAGGTAAGGAGATAAGAAGGGTGCATACTAGTAGAGAAAAGGCTGTATCGCAGTTGGAAAGGAAGTCCGTGATTAATACACTAAACTGCCAATCCACTTTTTTTGAACGCTGTCTTCAACAGTTTTAAGGTTCCTGGATAGCTGGATCCTTGCCTGGTTTTTCTTGTTTATTAATTAATAGTTATAAATATTTTTTTTATTCTACTCCATCCTATTTATTATTTTACCTTTAGTATTGAAACGTTTTACTTTTTTATTTGGTTATTTGATAAGCTGCACTTTATGTGTATTGCAGCTAAAGTCATGGTTCTTAATATTTTTAGTCTTTTAGATCTTGGATTTGATAAGTTCATCAGAGTTGGCAGCGTAAGAAAAATTGCCAAACGTGTTCTCCCATACAGGTAATATAATTTACAGTTTATCATTCTTCACCTTTTGAAGATGAATATATAGAATGACATGCCCTCTTTTGCCTGTTCATAGAAATTCTTAACTTTTTTACTAGCCTGCATGCTGGAAGTGAAAGTGAGCAACTGAGAGAACTGCAGTCACTCTTGAAAATGAACCTGAGCTCAGTGGAGAAGATTTATGTCCGAAAGAGCATTGAGCAGCACAAGCTGGGCAGAAACAAGGCTTTGTTGAGGGAGGTAAGCAGTGCATGCTAAATTTTAGATTGCAATTTATTGAAGTACTAGTAGTATCATCACATGTACAAAGTACAGTAACATTTTCATATTCTTATCCTGCCAAGTACAGAGCCATGATAAACAAAAAAAGCATTCAAATGTGGACATTTTCTGGTCCTTCTACAGTGCACATTTGTCATTTGACTGAATGCCATTTGTTTGTTCCTAATCTCTATGTTCACAAATTTCTGATCAATTTTTTTTTGGGACATGGTGGTGAAATGTTTTGTTTTGCCTTGTCTTACCATACTAAGTTGTCTTATTTTATTTTTAAAAACTTTATTTTTCCTTAAAGCCAGCATGGTGTGTGTCACAGGTTGATTCTGTCCAACAGCTCTTGCTTAAAGTTTTGTAAACTGAGCATGGGAAGAGCAATACTGGAATGATAGTGGATTAAGAAACTACAAGAATCTCCATGTGCACTTAATTAAGAAACCATATTTTACCACGTTTTGGAAAAGTGAAGCAAATGTCAGCCATATCATGAATTTTTACAGTGCCTATGATAGTGACTTTGTGAGTCTGGATCGTTTGAATTCTTAAAATGGCTAAACGAACAAAGAACTTTGCAGCATGACCAGTACAGTTTGAATGCCTCTAATGTACTCTGAGTAGATGTAAAATGCAAAGATAGGTTATGAAATACAGTGGGATGCAAAAGTTTGGGCAACCTTGTTAATAGTCATTATTTTCCTGTATAAATCGTTGGTTGTTACGATAAAAAATGTCAGTGAAATATATCATATAGGAGACACACACAGTGAGATTTGAGAAGTGAAATGAAGTTTATTGGATTTACAGAAAGTGTGCAATAATTGTTCAAACAAAATCAGGCAGGTGCATAAATTTGGGCACCACAAAAAAGAAATGAAATCAATATTTAGTAGATCCGCCTTTTGCAGAAATGACAGCCTCTAAACGCTTCCTGTAGGTTCCAATGAGAGTCTGGATTGTGGTTGAAGGTATTTTGGACCATTCCTCTTTACAAAACATCTCGAGTTCATTCAGGTTTGATGGCTTCCGAGCATGGACAGCTCTCTTTAACTCACACCACAGATTTTCAATTCTATTCAGGTCTGGGGACTGAGATGGCCATTCCAGAACGTTGTACTTGTTCCTCTGCATGAATGCCTTAGTGGATTTTGAGCAGTGTTTCGGGTCGTTGTCTTGTTGAAAGATCCAGCCCCGGCGCAGCTTCAGCTTTGTCACCGATTCCTGGACATTGGTCTCCAGAATCTGCTGATACTGAGTGGAATCCATGCGTCCCTCAACTTTGACAAGATTCCCAGTCCCTGCAATGGCCACACAGCCCCACAGCATGATGAACCACCACCATATTTGACTGTAGGTAGCAGGTGTTTTTCTTGGAATGCTGTGTTCTTTTTCCTCCATGCATAACACCCCTTGTTATGCCCAAATAACTCCATTTTAGTTTCATCAGTCCACAGCACCTTATTCCAAAATGAAGCTGGCTTGTCCAAATGTGCTTGAGCAGACCTCAAGCGGGTCCGTTTGTGCTTCCTCTTCATCACTCTCGCATACAGCATCTCCTTGTGTAAAGTGCGCCGAATGGTTGAACGATGCCCAGTGACTCCATCTGCTGCCAGATGATGTTGTAGGTCTTTGGTGCTGGTCTGTGGGTTGACTCTGACTGTTCTCACCATTCGTCGCTTCTGTCTATCCGAAATCTTTCTTGGTCTGCCACTTCGAGCCTTTACTTGAACTGAGCCTGTGGTCTTCCATTTCCTCAATATGTTCCTAACTGTGGAAACAGACAGCTTCAATCTCTGGGACAGCTTTCTGTATCCTTCCCCTAAACCATGATGGTGAACAATCTTTGTCTTCAGGTCATTTGAGAGTTGTTTTGTGACCCCCATGTTGCTACTCTTCAGAGAAAATGAAAGGAGGAGGGAAACTTACAATGGACCCCCAATTTGAGTTCCAATAATTAGTTTAAAAAGTTTTGGAATCCATAAAATGACAACGGTGCCCACATTTATGCACCTGCCTGATTTTGTTTGAACAATTATTGCACACTTTCTGTAAATCCAATAAACTTCATTTCACTTCTCAAATATCACTGTGTGTGTCTCCTATATGATATATTTCACTGACATTTTTGATCGTAACAACCAACGATTTATACAGGAAAATAATGACTATTAACAAGGTTGCCCAAACCTTTGCACCCCACTGTATATGCCCTGTATGTAGTATGTGTATATAACATATGAATATTTTTTTCCAAGTTTTTCTGTTTATGTTTTGGCATTTTATTTTGTGCTTTCCTTGCACTTTTTTCATTCTTTATTTGTAATTATAAAGTGAGGTTAATAAATAGAAGTAAGATTTATAAGATAAAATTTAATTGAATAAGTTCAAAACAACAAGTGAAACTATCCTACTAAAGTAATTGAACTAATTGGAATTTTCTACCTGTATACCTCTGCCATTGCAGGTGCAAGTAGTCGGAGCCACTTGTGCTGCTTGTCCATTCCCTTGTATGAATAACCTTCTCTTTCCTGTTGTCCTGCTGGATGAATGCAGTCAGATTACAGAACCTGCTTCTATGCTGCCAATTGCAAGGTAACTTTAGCACAAATTATCACAATTACCTGAAAAGATAGCATTTTCAACAGCAGGCCCCATTATGATTATTACATAATCACTCAATTACAATTATTTGTCTGACCTCAATCATTTCACATAATCATCTGAATTCACAATTTTACATAGAAATGTCACAAGCTGCCTTACATCCTTTTTTTTTTTTTGCATTTGCTTTGCTATGGCTTTTTCCAGTGCAGGGCAAGAGAATACACAAGCATACAATAAGGAAGAGAAGGACGTCCTGCAAACAGGAAAATGCAAGCTGCCAGTGCAGAATTTAGACTTGGTGAGGCCCTAAACAATATAGATTAGATAAAATAAACTTCATTAATCCCATATAAAGCTTGGAGGCTCCTTGTTAAAAGTAGTAAGGTATTTAAGGTGAAAAAAATACAAATGACTTTCAAATGAATATATTTTATTCTTACATATTTAAAACAACAGTACACATAAAAAGCCACATAATAAGCCAAATTAAAAATTTGTGAGGCCCTAAACTGTAGCTTGTTTAGTTTATGCCTAAATCTGACACTGCATGCTGCATATTTGAAACGCACACTTCCTTAACTTTAAACATCATCCTCCAATATCTTTCAATATCGTGTATTCCAGCCATGCAACTGATCTACTTGATCCATGAGCCACAAATCTGCTCATCTTAAAAGCCATAATAGAAGTTAAACACCTTCCCCTGTTGAGTTTGTGGCTTATTCATATGAAAGAAATCCTTGGTCTTGTCCGATCCTTCAATATTTTCAGGTGAAGTGTTTGTGCATCTTTCATCATGCTTAGTAGCAATGTTACTAGAATATTTGGTTTGATATCAGCCTCTGGAATGTTTCGAAATCCTGTTTGTCAGCTGGTGGTCTGAACATGCAGGAAGTTAGCATGAGGACCAGACTGTGTGAGGAGACCCCTCAGATGGATGATTAGAGGTGCATGCAGGAGCACGTGGTGGAGCAGCCAAGAAGGACAGAAGTCCAGAGTTTTGAGGATTCATGAAGAAAAGAGAATTTTATGACACCTTGACCACAAATTGTTTGCTGGGTGACAGAGTTCAACCCACAATCACCCCATTGTGGATTTATGTTCCAAAATTATTTATTTATGTTATGAAGTCCGATGTCAAAAAATAGCCTCTTCTTCATCAGGTATATGTGCATTATTGTACTGTGTTTATGGACTTGTTCTAGTTAAGTTATAGTGCCAAAAAAATTAAAATGACAACTGTCATAAAAATTAACAATTCTCAGCAAAATATTCTTGATCGTGACTGGCCTACTCAACTGTGTTAAGATAATGATACGATTGAGTACATAAGCAAATGTTTAAAGAGAGAACAGGCTGCTCAGGCCTATTCAGCTACCATCTGTGGAGGGGCTGCTGGCGCACGCATGCTGCTGCCGCCCTTCCTGTTAACAATATGTTATTACTGTTTGAAGAACAGAACTGAGTAAAACATCAGAGGTGCCCAAGTTGTTGATTTCAAACACATTGACAGGTAACTGGTTTAACTCATTCAGAATCTTCTGTTCCAGAAAATAACATAACATCATATCTCAAATATGCTTCATTTAATTAATGGTTGCAGAGAGCTGTAGCCTGTCGTTGCAGCAATCTGTGTACAGCAGGAAACCACCATGGACTGCATGCTAGGACATCACAGATAGGTGTTTCTGGAGAGCAAACTCCCGCACAGGGGGAGCCAATTTAGAGTTGTGATTTAACCTAACCTCCATGTCTGGTAATGTGAATGGAAAACCCACACTGACTTGAGGAAAATGTGCAAACTGCACACAGACAACAAATTAACATAGCATCTGAACTTAGTACACTGTATCCATGGAGCAGCAGTGCCACTCACTGTGCAGTGATTAGTGATTCATGTTGCTGCCTCATGCAGTCAGTTACCTGGGCTTGCAAGACTCTGTTGATTTTGTTTTTCTGAAGGACCCACTGACCGTTAAGCCCCCAGGCGTGGTCCAGACCAGCGCATTAGGGGTCCATGTACTATGTATGACTTAATCAAATCCACTTGAAGCATTTCAGCATGTTATATTCTGTGTAATTCAGCTTGCTGTAGCATTAGCAGTCTTTACCTAAAACTCTTGCCCTCTAAAAAAGCAAATTAAGAAAAACTTTTATTCCAGTGATTTAATGTATAATCGTGTTGTCATTAGAGTTATTTTCGTTGCCTTTGAATTTGCTGCGTCTTTCTTGATTGTGTTGCTTGTGAGTTGGTTTGTATTGATGAATGTATTTTTATCTTCAGGTTTGGATGTGAAAAACTAGTTCTTGTGGGTGATCCAAAGCAGCTTCCTCCCACTATCCAGGGCTCCGAAGCCACCCATGCATTTGGCATCGAACAGACCCTCTTCGATCGGATGTGTTTGATGGTAATAGGCTATTCAACCAAATTCTTTTTTTATTTCAGTTAAACATGCACCTCTTCACTCTGTGAAGCTAATTATTGTTTCACTCTTGTTTTAGTTCTGTTTTCTTTTGTTGCTACCACTTGATGCATGTTGCTTAGTCTGTTCAGTATAATCTTGCCTTATTCTATCTACAGTCGTGTTAAATATTAAAATGTGGCTTGCTGTCCAACCTTCCTGTTGTGATACACTTCAGCTCCCTGAGTTAGATTATGTGGCTTCCGACTGTAGTAAAACTTAATTTATCTTATATTGAATGAGTTTATAATTAAAAATATATGTCTGTCTGTCTATTGTATAGTGCCTTTCACATCTATCTATCTATCTATCTGTCTGTCTGTCTGTCTGTCTGTCTGTCTGTCTATTATATTGTGCCTTTCACATCTGTCTGTCTATCATAGTTGTCAAGAATATACTGCCCTGTTTTCTCTGTGTAGGGTCATGAACCAATTCTGCTAAGAAGTCAGTACCGCTGCCATCCTGCTATCAGCAAGCTAGCTAATGAGCTTTTCTATTCTGGAGCCCTCGTTGATGGCATTGCAGAGTCAGACCGAAGACCCCTGGTTGATTGGCTTCCCACTCTCTGCTTTTGCAGTGTCGCTGGTACAGAGCAGGTACATTGAAAGCTGATTATTCTTTCTGTTCAAATGCTAACTTCATGCCAAGTTGTGCTGTTAATATGGTTGCACAATGTTTCACTAGGTGCTAGTTTCTAAATTTGTGTTCAGTAATTACAAAGTTAACAAACTTGACCTTCCGTGATCACATTGTCTGCCAGCTTTTACTACAGGCATTTTTATGACTAGATGTGCAATTACACTTTTAACCCAGATTCTCATTTAACCAGACATCTTGTGTAATACAAATAGATTTTCCTTATAATGTTGCATGTTGATTAGCATATTACCCTTAGCAAGTTTTCAGCTGTGTCCCCACATTCTAGTTGAATTCATTATAATTATACTCTTTTGCTCCCAGAAAATTTGAGTTAGATTACTGTATGTGGTAATGTTAAAAATTTTATGTAGCTCATAAGTAGTTTTTATAAATATTTTATCTTATATGTAAACATCTACGCATGGAAGTGTGTCTGTCTGTCCCGGAAGTGAGAGGTGGAGTCGGGGTAAGGGCTTTTTACAGCACAGGCCTACACAGCTAGTAGTAACATAATATATAGTAGGAGTAACATGTAATGTCGCTGTATTTTGTCTCTGTGTATAGATAGGAACCAATTCTACTAAGAAGTCAGTACCACTGACACAACTGGTGACTGTAAAAAGCTTTAATATGTAAATGAGGCGCTCATTCCATTGTATGATTACTGAAACCTACTTAATCCAGTTATGTTTGTAGGTGCCTCACCTGGCAGTATCAGACACACTTAAAACCCATTTGTTAAGGAAGCCTTTTGGAGTCGATAGACATTTTTATCTTCTCTATACAGCTCCTTATGACCTATGTAAATTACCACATACTGTATTTCTTTTTGTGTTTAAGATCATTTCTTTATATTTAGTCTTGTTCAAAGTTCTGATGAGTAGGCAGAAGAACAAAGTATGAATTAGGACTTGTCATTCACACCAGTGTCTGTTCATCCAAAGTGACTGGCCTGTCCTAAAAGGAGTCAGTAATGCAATCTCTCAAATTATAAATGTGTAATGATACTTTGGAAAATTCACCCTGCTAGATTCAAATAGATTACAAAGAGTACGTATAGGAAGGAGGGAGGGTCTGTCACAGACTCGGAGCTGCAGCCCACTCTGACAGAGGCTGTGTCTGGCTTTTACTTAAGGGATTTATCACTAGTTCCCATCAAGGAGCAGTTGTGCACTATAGCCATGGACTGCTAAAACTGACATCAGTATGCAGCTTACAAATGTAGTTTCATTGTCCCAGCTTTGTAACCATTATGTTAGATCATAGATGTCTATATAAAAAGTTATGTTGCACTTTGTCTTACTCATGCTAACTATATTCATTAAAGCCAAAATGCTAATGTGTTTTAATGGTCTTACGATAGTAATGTTTCTGCTTTGTTCTGGATGTACTGTATATTGCTTTATGTGTAAATATTTAGCATAATTATTATCTAGATAATGTTTCACCCTCCAATGAATGAAGATCTTCTATTTAACAATTTTTTTTTCCATGAAAAAATTGTTTGTTTTTGCAAAAACTGAACTGCCTATTAGGTATGTCCTGAATTAAAGAAAATTATAAATCATGTAAAGTGTATTTATTATGTAATATAACAGTTATTTATTTACAGTACTTTTTTTTTTCTTCCAGATAGAAAAAGACGGAAGTTTTCATAACATTAAAGAAGCCCTGTTTACACTTAAACTCATTCAGACTCTGATTGCTGCTGGGATCGAGGGGACTCTGATTGGAGTGATTACACTGTATAAGTCGCAAATGAATAAGGTTTGATATATATTAGTGCTGATTTAATATAAATGCATATGAGCAAAAAAAAAAAAATCACATTAAACTATAAATTTTCTCAAGGCGCATAGCTTTTTTGGGTCCAAAGACGTACACACAATTCTACTGAGAATGTACATTTTACTGTTTACATGCCTTTGATGCTGTTGTAGGTTGTCATTCTGCCCCATGTTTTATGTATCAATGTATGTTTGTGTTTGACTGTTGTTTTTGAATTATTATTCTTCATATTTCTGTGTATTTTTTGTGAAGTTTATCATTGCGTACTGTTCTTTAAAATGTCATGATGTTCCTTGTGCTTTATGGGTGGGGCCACAAGAGGCGGGGCCATCCTGAGATCACTCCTTCTGGGCCCGCCCTCTGGCTATATAAGGCCACAGCAGAGTAAGCTCAGATCAGGAGATCATTGCGCTTCTTTTGTAAGTGTTTGTTATTTTCTTTGCATTTTCTCATTCTTGTGACTTTCCTGTTTATCAGGAGAGAGGACTTTTTGGGGTGAAATGCGGAGTCAAGGACTGTGTTAATCAGGAAAATTCTCTACCTGTTTAGGTGTTTCAACTAGACTCTTCCCAATAAATAAGAATTTTGGACGCATCCATGACACTTTGTAAAATATCAAACTACTGGGGTTGTTCAGAATCCACAACACAGATGTTGCTGTAGATTGGTATTTTTTTTCCTTTTCATTTTACAGATTTGCAGCCTAATATACAGTAATACATGCTGCAACCACAGAGAGGTGAAACTTGTCCAGGTCTCCACAGTGGATGCTTTTCAGGGAGCAGAGAAGGAAGTCATCATTTTGTCTTGTGTCAGAACACGCCATGTTGGTTTTACAGACTCGGAGAGGCGAATGAATGTAGCATTGACGAGAGGAAAGAGACACCTCCTCATTTTGGGCAACTTGGCCTGCCTGCAGAAGAATGTTCTTTGGAGAAGGGTCATCAGTCACTGCCAAGGTACAGTAGATCTAAATATGTCTCTTCAGGAAAAACCAACCTTCAGCTATTCTTGTATTCTGCTCAGGCATTTATGGATTTTTCCGTTGTGAACTCTTTTCCAATGATTTGTAACTGATCTGGAGGATTTTAAAGCACATAGCAGTGCATGTTAAGTTTCAGGTGGAATCCCCCCATCTTTAAAGTTTAATTACTTCTTAGATGTTGTCTAGTTTCATTTGTCATTTTGAAATAAGTCCTAAAAACAGGCCTCCATACCACAAAATCATAACTGCATCAGACAAAAAGTGGAGTATTAGAATTGGTGTTGAAAGGAAAAAACTCAATGAGTGGAATCTTCTCAAGTTAAACAAATTAGGCATGCAATGAAAGAAATGGGGCACAAGGTAGCATAAATGACAATGACCAAGTCACAAAAATGACAAGATAATTCTTGCAGGCCCCAGCAAAGATGAGGCAGTATATTAAATTAAAAAGATTAGGCAAAGCAAGGGCTGAGTGTGAAAAGAAAAAAAAAACAGCATCAGCTGTCTCTTCTTTCTAGTTTTCTGTTTACTTTTTCTGTTTTTTTTTATCTGTGCTTCATCTCTTACATTGCTTGGCTTTTCTCTACATTCATAATGGCTAACATGGTACAAAACCCTAGTACTTCTCTCTTACATTGTGAGAATTATCTCAAACAGTAAACACTTACTGGCTGTCAATGTTGTAACATGGAATCAGAAACATCACTAGCCTGCCTAGAAGCGGCTTACCTCCAGACAGCTAGCCAGCCCCCAACTACCACTTGCAGGCTTTGGCCAAGGGAGTTCAGAAACAAGTGGGTCTCAAAAGAAATATCAAAAATGACTTACAAGGGGAGAGAAACTGTAAAACCTCTGGCTTGTAACCAAAAAGACAACAAGGAATCTTTATTAATGGAAATATTTATTGAAAAAAAAGACACAAAGTAGGAAAAATAACAAAAATTCTTTAAATTAGCAGAAAGGAGTTGCCTAACCGGCAATCCAAATCTAACAATTCCCAATATACTAATCTGAAGAAAACAGTCCAGGGGCAGAAGCAGAATAATGCAGAAAATACAGAAGAAAAGCAATACTTTTATAGTAAATCCTGGCCAGCTCAATAAACCACTACCAGGTCATTCTCTCTGGCCAATTAAAAGGCAGAGTTGGCCCACCTTTCCTTCAAAGTGTAGGAGTAGCCGCATCATTAATGAGACAGTGCATCATTAAAATAATAATAATAGACAAAATCAACAGAAATGCCAAAAAGAACACACACACAACAGCAATAAATCGGTGAGTATATACAAGCCAGGGAACAAAAAATCTACCTGTTACCTGAAAGATAACAGTTAGTCCAGCATTTATGGAGACCAGCAATTATGAGGCAGATGACTACTGCCAATCAATGACATGTGACAGTCAAATTCTGACAATATCTCAATAAATGCATTCTATAAAGATTGAACCTGCAAAGATGCTATTTAATAATAAATATTCTACATTAGTGCTGCAACAAAAGAAATATTATGTTTATTACTCGAGTGAATCTTAAAATGGTTAATTGGCTTAGCAGAAGGTTTAAAAATGTTGCAGATTCACTGGGAACTCTACCAGTAACTAATCGAGGACTGTGTCATTTAAAATGGAAATTAGCTAAGAGAGAGGAGCGCCATCTTCAGTTCAACTTGACAAAGACGGCCATCCTTGTTTTCACATCTTGTCCCCACAATCCAAAGCACATGTGCAGTCCGCGACCAAAATAAATTCTCACTTGTTGAGGCCTTTTTGATTAGCACATTGACTGTCTCCAAGTCGGTTTCAATCGTTTGTTGTCAATGTCACTTACCCAACAATGTCACGCAGTTGAAGTGAGACTCTACTGGTAGAAGAAGAATTGTGCTTGTTATTATTGGCTTTAAGAAGAAAAAAAGGAGTAGATGGGAGGACAATTATAATCTCAAGAATGGGTGATCTACATGATGAGCAGATGCATTTCAGATATTTTTTGCATGTACCTCATGTAATTTGATATCATATTCAGCCTTTCATTTGTCACTATGGCACCCACGTGACCAGCCTGTCCCCAAAATTCACCACTTTGGATACACTGTGCTGCATCTATATCACCTCATAGCTGGAAAAAAATTCTGTGCTGCGCAACCTGCAGCAAAAACCCAGCACATGCGTCTCCAGGCCTGGTATCATTTTTGCTGTGCATCCCTTGATGCCCGGTGTGGGTGTGTAAAGCATAAAGCAGCCTTTAGAGTGGATGTTATATGAGATCTACTCCTGGCTTGATTAAGGGCCTTGTCCACAACATGAGATGGGAATCCTCTATCAATGAAGACACTCCTCATTCTGAGTGTTTCATTACAGAAGTCTTCCTCATCACTGCAAAGGTGGCAGAGTAAGTAGTCCAGCATTTTTAGAGTGCCAGGGATGGAAGGAGCTGTAGAGAGAGTAACTGTGCAAGTCACTTGGCTTGTAATGGTAGACTTGTGGTAGGAACATCGACTTTAAGCTTGAGAGATGCATGGAAACTTGTAAAAATACCAATTAGTTTGCTTAGCTGGCTTCTGCAGCAAAAGGCAGCACCAACACAATCAACTTGTAAGGAATGCTGCCAGTGGGTTGTGACTTGCTGTTGTTTATGATGGTACTGGGTCACCACTCTGATCGTGCTTGATTCACCACGGGGAAGCCCTCCTGCAACATCTTGTGCTCAGCTCTTTAACAGGATAGCCACCCCCCTCCCCTAAGGGCAGGTTGTGCTCAATTCACCTTGGTGGGGCACAAAGACACATATGAGAAAAGGTTCATCACACCGCCAAAAAGGCTGAGAAACACTGGTCTGTATCTCATGTAGGGGTCTGGTACAAAACCTAGGGAGGAAGAAAAGAAATGCTGTTCTACCCAGCTACAAAAGATGTTGGTATGGCTAGATCCCATTCTAATGCCCATTTAAATGCCACAGAACTTGTGAAAAAGAGACACTGAGGCTTATTATTATTTTTATTTTCTACTTTTAGGACAGGAAAATGGCTTAAAACATTCTCAGCAGTTTGAAGGCCAGCTTGAAAGCATCTTGCAAGAATGTAATAACAAGAGGAATGAACAAAACGTAAAATTAAAAGAAAGAAATGTTTCCCAATCCAAAGTGATCAATCAGATTGAAAATGAGGTAAGAAATATTTCAATGTAAATGAATCAACCCAAAGTATCTGGACATTTATAATATGCAGAAGCCTCCAGATTCCTTAATAGCCAGCCTACTGCTTGCATTAACCCAAAATGAACTGCCTTCCTCCTGTCATGTCAGCCTGCACTGTTTCATAGCTGTCTATCACCTAGAATGGAGACGTGTTGCATGGTGGTTAGGACGTGCAAGTAAGAATTTCATTGTATTCATTACAGCAGTATTTCCCAACCTTTTTACTGAGGTGGCACACTTTTTGTAACCAAAACATACCAAGGCACACCACTGTTCTATTACCACAAACACATTCCATCTCATACACGTGCTGAACTGTCCAAAGTGGCAAGACTACCAGAAAAGCTGGTTTAAAAAAAGCAGCTTTAAGATCAGTGTTTGCCAACATGGCACTTATTGAGCACTTTGATAGCATCTTCCAGCTGCTTTGCCCGCCCTTCTCTGCCTCAAAGGCAACTCACATTCCCACTATCCACTGGCCCTGTGAGACTCACTGATGACCACACATCCAGGCAGATGGACTCTTAACAGCTAGGAGACATGTCTGAAGTGCTCTAAGTGCTGTGACTGCAACACAGAGATTGCAGATCTGCTTTTATGCCAGCTTCTCCAGGTAGTCCTGTCTTCCTCAGTTAGGTCTCGAAAATGTGAAGAGCTTGTCCTTCATAGGTTCAGATCCACATGTGCTGCACTCTTTATTCCCACAGTATACCTGGGTATCTCTCACGGCACACCACCGTGCCATGGCACACTGGTTGAAAAAATGCTGCATTACAGTAATCTGCGTTATAATGAAACACTCAAGTCTGTGTCCTGTCCATCTGAGCAAACTGATTGGTCAGTTTGGCTTTGGTGATGCAACAAAAGAGGAAGTGCAAAAGTGTGAGATGCACAAGGAGGAGTAAAGGCGTACAAGCCACACTGACAGAGTCTTCTTCAGACAGCAAGAATAAAGCCAGACAGGAGGCAAGAAAGGCGCCTCGAAAATAATGACAGAGTCTGGGAAGCCATCTTTACAAGAATGAGAGACGGAGTGCTGGTGAGGAGACGTCCCCACTCACACACACACACACCCACACATCCCAAGGAAAATAGCTGAAAGTGCATTTCGACAAGAGGTAGCAGATGTTTTTAAATTATTCTGTTACTGCTCTTCAACAGGTAGCATGGCTAGTGACACTAGAAACCTACAGAATATAACAGATAAGTAGTTCTTATAATGACCACATAAACTTATGTAATAGATTTATATGTCATTATTGTCGCCTACATGTTAATTTGCACATGCAAGTAAGAATTTGACTATATTCTTACATGGGGCAATAATCCACCTTGATTAAAGGGAAAGTGTCTGTGTATGTGTTTTGTCCATTTGGTTGCTATGTCTCTATCATTCTAACAGATGGTGCATCAAAACATTAACACTTCTTTTACAAATCCAATACCAACAGAGACATGTGCATTGCATTTGTCATTCCAATAGGTGATGCATCACAAACATTGGTATTAATGCATTTAATTGCTGGAATTTTATTATTCATGCTTTACAAAATACATTGCAGTAGATGGTGCGCTGCAAACGTTAACACAGAGGTCTCCATTGATTACTTCGATTTTAACCCATCTTGGACAAGTGACACACCTAGTGACCCTATAAACCTGTAATGCTGTGCTGGCTCCAGTAAAGGTTGATCACTTTTTTCAGTTCTTGAATAACATTTGTGACTTGAGAGTTGCATGCGCAAGGAGACCAAATGTTACAAAATGTCAGCCAGCCATCATTTCAAGACCTGCTTAATTCAACACAGGGCCACAGGGGCCAGAGCCTATCTTGGCAGCACTGGGTAGTAATGCAGGAAACAGCCCTGAGAGTGCATACCCCTAAACTCGCATGTGTAGCAACCTGTCACTGGTTGTTGTGCCCTTCAGTGGAAGTAGTGGCAGTGATTTCAAAGTATGGGACCAAAGATAAAACAGAGCCAATGATGGACAAAACTTGTAGCCAGATATTCTAACGCCACTCATCAGCTATGCAATTACCATTCCATTGTGTAGCAGGCTGGTCCCAGTGTCATTCTGTGGGGTTGTTTTTCAGCAACAGGATGGGGAGACAAGTCAGAGTTGACAACGCTGAATGGAGCGAAATATAAAGATGACCCCAAATGAAAACCTGCACTAGAGTGCCGTGAACTTCAGACTGGGACAGAGATGACATCCAACAGGACAAAGCAAAGACAACCCAGGAGTGGCTTAGAGACAACTCTGTGAATGTCTTTGAGTGGCCCAGACTTAAACCCAATCAAACATCTCTGGGGAGACCGTGACAATAGCAGCCCACCAATGGTCTCCATCCAACCTGACAGAGCTGAAGAGAATCTGCAGAGGAGAATAGCGGGAAAATGACCAAATCAGAGCAAAGCTTGTTGTGTCAACCGCAAGAAATCCCCAGACTGGAATGGCTGCTAAAGGGGCTTCAACAAAGTACTGAATAAAGGGTCTGAATACTTGTGTCAATGGGATATTTCATTTTGTTATTTTAATAAATCTGCAAAATATCCTAAAATCCTGTTTTCTGTTTGTCATTCTGGGGTATTGAATGTTGCTTGATGAGGGGAAACAATAAATTGAAATGATTGTAGTACAAGGCTGCAAGATAACAAAATGTGTAAAAAGTGAAGCCCACCATATCAATGGGAGTTCTGTGGTAGCTCCACAAGGCTGTTGTGCAATCCCAAAGCTCTGTGTTTGAGTCCTGCAACTTGCAGCTCATGGAGGATGAGCTGTTGAGAGGGGGGTCTTTACTCTGGGCGAATTCCTCAGCAAGCAGACACATGCCGGGGGGACGTATACAGGGTCTGGTTTCATGTGATTATAAGCTACGTGACCTATTGGTCACACTTGCTTAAGGTTTCTAGTTTATATTTGTTTTTGACAATGCAGTTTTGTTACTGTATTTTATTAAAATTTGGGGAAATCCTTATGTTGATCAAATGTTTAATTCTTTCAGTAGGAGACTTCTCCAAATTTTGTTCATTGACTTAATAATAATAATAATCAGTATTCATGCAGCTTACGTTATCATGGAATGAAGTATTATTTAAATCCTTATGTGTAATTCTCTGAATCACTTTCCATCCTAGGTAGAGGTCAGCGATCTATCAGTGGACCACCAAAGCTGCCAGACAGAATACATCAAAAGGTATGTGGATAATACAGGAATATCTGGTGTTGGCCATATTTATGGTCTCCCATCTTTACCTCTGCATGTTACAATAAAGGGGCATCAAGCTGCTGACACCCTAACATGCAGTCCTGCTCTAGTAACTCAACAGACGGCTATTCACTTCAACATTTGCCAGCTTGAAGTTGAATTTCTTTTGATGTTACAAACGTAAATGCAGTTAACAGCTGTTTTGTTGTGGTAGGGTTCTAGAGTGACTTTGTATTTCCCCCATTATATTCTTTATTATGCGAAAGATGGCCTCAAGTTCTATACTCTTACCACGCTGCTAGGGGTGACTGCTGCAGCAGTTCAACACTTCCGCCAGGTAATTAGGCAGAAGAGTACTAGATGAGGCAGAGGAAGAGCAGAGATATGCCAGGAGGAGGCAGTGTACTCTAGGATACAGGGTCTGGATGTATTCACTGGATGAACATATGCGGGCAGCTCGTGGTGGAAGACTTTCAGTTTTAGAGTTTAAAAGTTGTTATATGGGTTAAAAACAAACAGTAAAATTATTCATTCAAAAACAAAAATTATTTTAGTAAATTATTATTTTATTTTAGTTAGTCTTTCCAGCTAGTTTCATTTAGTTTTATTTTTTCGTTTCAGTTTTGTTAATTATTTTATTTCATCCATCCATCCATCCATTATCCAACCCGCTATATTCTAACTACAGGGTCACGGGGGTCTGCTGGAGCCAATCCCAGCCAACACAGGGCACAAGACAGGAAACAAACCCTGGGCAGGGCGCCACTGCAGTATTTTATTTCAGTTTACGAAAATGTTTTTTAATAATAGTTTCAATTTTGATTTTAGTTTTCGTTAACTATAATAACCTTGCTACCAGATGACTTTTTGTCTTATTATGTTGATTAGTGTCTGGTCCAGCTTGCTCTTTTCTCCCGCATGGCCTTTGAATCGGGTGGCAGAAACAGGCAGCTTGACCAGTCTTCCTCTTCTCAGGATGGAAAATGGCGGAGAGAAAGAGACTGCAACATGCAAGCCTCCTCTTATTGTGGCTTTGTAGCCCCTGATTCACCAATGACAGGACCCTTTCAGCTGCTTTGTTTCTGTAAGCAACCTCTCCAATTTCAGACCATTAAGAAAGAGAGGAACTACAGGAAATTTAAGTTCTGGCCAGTTCACCCCTTGCCTGTCATAGATTGCCAGAGCAAGAAATTACAGCGGATTACTTTTAGAAAGCTGCATCTTTCCTTAGAATACCTTAAATGGTGATTCACAAACAATGATCAAAATATTAAATAGGATTATTGTACTGTTGAATCTATAGCAGTGGTTCTTAAGCTTTTTTTCCTCATGGTCCAATTTTGCCTTTTTTGTGTTTTTGTGACCCTCCCAATCACCACAGAGCATCATTCCAGGTTCCTTCCTGGAGAATTGCAGACACAGGTTGTAGCGGAGCAATGACATCTCTTAAGCTGCCCACGGCAACCCTTCACAAGGCCTTCAGCAAACCATTTGTGACCCATTCCAATAGTATTGTGATTCACAACTCTGCAGAACCCAAATTCAAACAACACGTGACCCATAGTTTAAGAAACCCTCATCTCTATTACAACAGCACAAAATAAAATACATGATATGATGACATTACATATGCCGCTAGTGATCACATATTGCACAGAAATGGAAATGCAACGCCAGTGTAGGACAACAAGAGACAGGAAGATGAATCAGAGGTGTTGTATCCACATAGACTGCCGCAGAAATGGAGGTCTTCATGTGGCAGATCATTCTTATCTTTAGTGACTGGTGACATTACTGTGACAGCAGTAAGTGAAAGCCACATTTTCCCAGGTGTGTGTGCTCTTTATTTCAGTTTCCTGACCCTAGGGCAGTGGGTTCTCAAACTGTGGGGCAGGCCCCCCTAGGGGGGGGCGCAAAGATGTGAAAAAAAGAAAAACAAGAATCAAAAATATGAAAAATACATCTATTGAAACCAAAACAAATGAACTTACATTCTGTTACTAGAAAAATAAATATAGAGTTAGATAAATGTCGATAAAAGTTAAGTAGGTATAATAAAATATGCATCTATGATACATCATTAATTAAAAAAGAACAAATTGGTATTAGTGGGCTCCTTTCAAAAAAAACGTTTAAAACTGTTATGAAAACTCGGGTCGCAAATACTTAAAGGTTGAGAAACACTGCCCTAGGGTATCCTGGGTAAGGGACCATCTGTGTGGCAGGCTGCAGTTTGTGAAGCTCAAGGACTGTGTCTCTGATATGGATTTGGATATGAGATTTATGAGACACTGCAGGGAATAGGCCTGTCACCTCTTTACACCTCCAACTATAAACAGAACAGCAGGTCAGGTCACAGAAATTCTCAGATGACTCTGCACTTATGGGGTGCACTGATAAGGGGGTGAGACAGAAGCAAAACGTCAGGGGGAGAACTTTAAGAAATGTCTGCAGCTGAACATCAGCAAAACCCAAAGGACTGCTTGCTGACTTTTACCATACCAAAGTAAATACTGAGGGTAATACTTGTGCACTCTCTCTCTCTCACAAACACTATTTTGCTCTTGTTCACTCTTTCTCACTCTCTCTCTCCCTTGTTTTCTTTGTATCTCTTGTTCTCTCTCACTCTCATTTTTGTCACTCTCTCTCACTTGCTGTTTTGCACACTTTTTGGGTCTCTCTTTCTTGCTCTTTTTTTTTGCACTATCACTCAGTTTTTGTTGCTGTCTATCTCACTTGCTTTTTTGTGAGCTCTTTCTCTATCGCTCACTTTTTCTCATTTTCTCTTACACTTGCTCTTTTGTTCACTTGTCATCTCTGTCACTCATTTTCTCTTTTGTGCTTTCTCTGCCTCGCTTACTTTCCCTTATTCACTCTCTCCCTTCGAATGCTCGCTTGCTCATTTTCACTCTCACTCACTCATTTTTGCTGTCCCTTGCTCACTTTCGCTCATTCACTAACCCTTTCCCTTGCTCTCTTTTTTCTCCTCCACTCACTCCCACACTCTTTTTCAATCACTCTCTTGTCTTTCTGTCACCTCGGGTCCTCTCGGTGTCCTGTCTCTTATCTTGGCCCGGTTCTTCAGCAGTGCGGAGATTCGCAATGCTGGTGTGTGATCCTCTTTTTATAGCTTTGTTTCACTCCCATTTAGTAGAAATTTCTGAGTTTCTGCCAACAGAACCTAAGAAGCATTTTCCACGCCAATTGATGCATTATAATAATGGAAGGAAAAAGAAAGAATGCAAAATAAAAATAAAAATCAAGCAATGAAACAACAACAATATTAATAATAATTAGCAGAAGCAGGAGACCCCATTCAGGACAGGAAAACATTTCTTACAGATGTGCCAGTCTTGCCAAATACTCAGACTGTCATTGACTGTTTTTGCTGTTCCCTTTGTGACACAGCAGGGCTCCCCAACTTGAATTTATGAACACAGCCATCGATCAGACACTGCCTTGGCATCTTTTCAATTATAATTCTAATAACAACTTTGGGCTTCTTTTCAGTTTTTTCTCAGATGCTGCTGATGATAACGAACTGAATGAGGAGACGAGCATCTGGGAATTTGGCAGCCGTCGGTGAGTGGGGCTTGGCCTGTGACAATGACCTTTGGGACTCCAAGGATGGCTTGTAGGCTCTCCTCTTAATAAATATTTTTAGTCCATAAAGACACTGAAGTTCTTTTAAATGACCTGTAAAAATCTCCACTGCACAGATTTATTTCTTACGGTTTTGTTTATTTCCTGTATTTATTGTACATAGTGACATTGTCCTGTAAATAAACACTGTAGGTTCACAATTCACATACAGTATGTATTTAATTACTGTTATTAATACACACTGGAGCTGACAGGGCAGCACCTACACTTAGTGTTATTAACTGTTGTTTGGCTGACACTTTACAACATTTGACATACAACTGGCTGTGTTGTCTTTGTTTTTCCAGTTGGCTCACAGGCAGGTGAAGCGACTTGCTCAGGGTCAATGGTGTCAGTAGTGGGATTTGAACCCACAGCCTCTGGAGCCTTAAGTCCAAAACCTTCACCACTGTGCCACACTGCCTGCCAGTGTTGCATGTGCACACACACAGAGAGAGAGTTGGGTGGAGACGACACAAAAGCTTATTTGTCAGGAGGATAAAACCAGCAATGAAACACAGAAGGTAGTACAAACATGGCACTTTCTGTAGCCCTCGCATACACACGTGTGCCACAACATTAACACCACCTGCCTTATTTTGTGTAGGAACCCCTCATGCCACCAAAACAGCTCTGACCCATCATGGCCCTCTGAAGGTGTCCTGTGGTATCTGGCAGTAAGTCCTGTAAGTTGTGAGGTGAAGCCTCCATGGACCAAACTTGTTTTTCCAGCACATCCCATAGATGCTCAATCGGATTAAAATCTGGGGACTTTGGAGGCCAAGTCAACACCTTCAGCTCCCATTCCTGATTTTCTTTCAGCATGGCAGAGCACATTATCCTACTGAAAGAGCCTACTGCTATCAGGGAATACCATTGTCATGAAGGGGTGGACATGGTCCACAACAATCTTCAGGTAGGTGGTATGTGTCAAAGAAACATCCACATGAATTCCAGGACTTAAGGTTTCCCAAGAGAACGTTGCCCAAAGCATCCTACTTCCCACAGTGCATCCTGCTGCCATCTCTCCCAAGGGTACATAACCCACACGCATCCAGCCATTTGTATGGCCAGGCCGCCTTCTTCTGTTGCTCCATGATCCATTTCTGACGCTCATGTACCCACTGTAGGTGGTGGACCTGGACATGGGCTGCAGTACGCTGTGTGTTCTGATATCTTTCTCTCATGACCAGCATTACGTTTTTCAGCAGCTGGTTTGTGCAGCAGTCACTCTTCTGTGGGATCAGACCAGATGGGTTTGCCTTCGCTCCCCACACACATCAATGAGCGTTGGGCACCCATGACCCTGTCGCCATTTTCTTCCTTGGACCAATTTTGGTAGGTACTAACCACTACATGCTAGGAACACCCCACAAGACCTGCCATCGTCGAGCCGTCCCAATGTGGCCCTTGTGAGGTCACTCTGATCCTTACGCTTGCGTCATAAGCCGACTGTTCATCTGATGCCTAAGCCATCCCTCCCCTTGACAGGTGCCACTAGAATGAGATGACCCGTGTTGCTCACTCCACTTGTCAGCAGTTTGAATGTTATGGTTGATTGCTGTACAGTCCACTTGATTAGGACCACCTATTCAGTAGTGGGTAGGACTCCTTGGTGGTTTATTTTCCACCACCACCTCCTTTATGGTTTCCGAAAGGAGTTTTAAACTTTCTTTGGCCCATCACGCAGTTTCTACAGCTTTCCTGTTGCCTGTGAGCCTTCATTACACCTCATACCAGGGCCCCGCCTTGGGTTGAGCTTTGTGGGATTTGCTGTCCATCTCAGTAAAGTGAAGCCACCGGCAGCTGGCTTACCTAAAAAATAAAAATAATCTCCAAAGGTATTTGTCAAAAATGATACACCACATAAACTGTGAGGAGGAAGAAAAGGGCTATTAGTAATGATGGAGGATGGGTGGGGTGAGGTGTTTGGGTTGGGCTAATCACTTGAGTGATATTCATCTGGGTGGGGTTAGATAGGCTCATAGGGTCCTTACTGAGTCCTGTGAAATTCTTACTTGCCCGTGCTAATCAACAGGCCACACGTCGGCCCTCTCCAGCGCCATGATTAGTAGTGAATTTAACATCATCTCAAAACTTCTGTCATTTCTTATATGAAAAATTTCAGAACATATTTCTTAATTAAGAGATACAGCAGAATTAGGAAAATGATGTAAACCTAGAGTAAGAGTGTCGTAAATAAACAGTTAGCTCTTCAAGTGACCTGTCCTGTGATGAACCTGCATGCCGTCCAGGGCCGCTTCCCATCTCATGTCTCCAGCCCTATGAAATCCTGAATTAGATAAAGCAAGTCTGAGAACTTAAAGTCATCAAATGAATTCGAAACACCTCAAATTGTACAGTCAAGAGCCCCTTCCCACATTTGGGAGGCTTGGAAGGAAATCCAGAGTCCCTTAGAAAAACCCAAGGAGAACAAACTGCAATATATGAGCGACAAGAACCACTGCACTGGGAAAGTCTTTGTTTCCTCTCAAGGACAAATATTATTATTAGTATTATCAATCTATCATCTTTATATACTGCCTTTTCATATCTGGCTTTGCTTTATTTATATAGTGCCTTTCTTATCTATGATTTTTCATTTTTAATATAGTGCTTTTCCTATCTATTATTTTTTATCTTAATTGTGTCTTTCCTATCTGTATGAGCATCTATCTGTAATCCTTATAGTGCCTTTCCTATCAATCTATCCTTTTTAAAGTGCCTTTCCTATCCATGTATATCTATGTATGCATCTGTCTTCTTTAATTTTATATTACCTTTCCTTTCTGTCATTTTTAATCTTAATAGTCCCTTTCCTATCTATGTGAACATTTATCTTTAATCCTTATAGTGCCTTTCCTATAGATCAATCTTTAATTTCATAATGCCTTTCCTGTCTCTTTTTCTTTGCTTTATATGGTGCCTTTCCCATCTTTCATATTTTAATCCTTAGTCTTTCGTATCGCTGTATTATCTTTAATGTCCCTGTCCTATCTATGTATAAATCTATCTTTTTTTTTTTTTTATAGTGCTCTTTCCTGTCATTTTTTAATTCTTATAGTTCCTTTTCTGACTATCTTCTTTCATTTTCCTATCTATCGGTCTGTCTCTGAAGCTTCAGTCGAACCATCCTACATGTGGCCCTTCGCGTGCAGTACGCGTTTGAACCACTAGAGGGCGCAGAGGACCGCGCGCTCGCCTCTTTCCGTTTATTTTTTTCTTTTTTCTTTTTTCTTGTCCCCAAAGCGGCTTACCGTCCCGTTGCAGATGACGTGTGCGGTCAGCCAAATAAAGTTGGTGGTATTTAAAAACGTGTCAGCTGTTTAGGTGGTCAGGGGGAGGGGGAGAGTGGTGTTGGCAGCGTGTCCCCCAACAAAATCAAATGCCCCAGAGCTTTGCCGCTGTCACAGTTTGTTGGTAAAATATTTGCAGCTCTTTGTGCTTGAGCCTCGTCTTGTATGCTAACCCCCTTTTTTTCTTTTTCTTTCTTTTTTCTTTTCAAAAAAGGCACTTGTGTGAAAGAGGAGAATGTATTTAATAAGCTTTTTGTAAACGCCAGTTACACCTCACTTAAATCTCAATCATTCAATAGAACTCGGGTGCAGCAAAACTTAAATCCTCATTTAAGTGTATTTACGCGATTTCTTCTCTCTTTGCTCATTCACATGCTAAATCACGCCAGTATATGCGCCATTCTTCGCAGCTCTGTTCTTCTAAAGACCAGCCACGGCCTATACACTCTTGAAAATATGAAAGATGCTAATCATATGACATATCACGTTCCAGTCTGAGCCCCGAATAAAAGCGCCAGATCTGGGATCATTGGCTCCAGACAACAGCTTCATCAGCCGGAAACGTGGGGTTTTTTCTCCCGTCCTTCAGCCTTCTCAATCCCGTCTTTGTTTCGGGGGAAAAAAACAGCCAAGTCGAGCTACTGTGGCCATATGGTTCATTCGGAATTTCTCCTTTCTCAATTCCACATTGTTTCAGCGGCGATTAAAAAAAATCAGCAGCGCCGGGCAAAGCCACAGCAGCCGCCGCTACCACCGCCACACGCGGCTTAACGGCCTGAGCTGCGAATGCTTTACGAGGAGGCGGGCAGCGTGTGCGGGGCAGCGCGGGGGTGTCTGGGCCGCTTGATGTCTGCCAATATTAAAAGAAAAAAGGAAAGCTAATCGATTAGTAAAAAATAAGAAAGTAATGCATTTTAAAGCTAAATATATTAAAAGAATATTTAATGGTGCATTTGCATATCTGGATAATTTTTAGTAATGCATTTGTACAGCCCGACATTAAGCAATACGTCATAAAGCTAAATGTATTTAAAACTATTTGGTGATGCATTTGGATCCATTAAAATATTAAATTATATAGTATAAAGAAAGATCCATTAAAATATTTCGTGATATATTTGTAAATCTGGGTCTATTAAAATGTAATTATGCTGTATATATAGCAGGATCTATTAAAATAACATTTCAAAGTACGGATTTATTAAATGAATATTTAGTAATTAATTATAAAAGTGAATATATTGAAATATTTAATTATACATTATAAAGAAAGATCTATTAAAATATTTACTCATATTTGTAAATCTGGGTCATTTAGAAATATTTAGTAATGCATTGTACAGCTAAATCTATTCAAAGAACATTGGTAACGCTGGCTCTATTAAATATTCTGGATGTATAAAGCAGGATTTAAAAAATATGTATCAATGCATTTGTAACGCTGGATGTTTTTAAAAGACTTACTGATCTTCGACATGCAGAATGATTTTCCATCACAGAAACACGTTCCGTTATTTCAACGAAGAGTTTCGCCAAATGCGATTATTTCATTAAAAAATGAAAACCGCTTTATTCTGCCAAAGTTTTGAAACAAAATGCAATCGTATCTCTCGGTAATTTTGCACACAATCCATTTTACTATAACGCGGGACAAACCCCGTTATATCGCCAGTCTACGTCTGCGCTCGACTTGCGTGACTGTCGCACTTGTCGCCGACTTCTGTCTGTCGCTTAAAAGCCTCGGATGTCTGCGAGTTTTCGGAACGTGAAATTGGAACTTCAGCAGAAATTCGCATTTCCAGTACACTTCTCAGATATTGTTGAAACTACATTAAGGGCAAAATTAGTTAAATACAGTAGATTTGGAAATAAAACTACACTACTATGAAATGAGAATAAATAACGAAACGAAATTGGAGCATAACGTATTAAATGTGGCACAAAAATATATTTTGTTGCTTATTTTCTTATTTATTTCGTCCAGTTGAGAGGGCGGGCTCTAGCGAGTTCTGTTTTTTGATTGGTGAGTCATTGAGCGGATAATAACCTTCGGCCATCAAGTGCCACATTTACAGCAGACACTTCAGACGCAGATCCCTAATGGTGACTTTTTGAATGAAAGTCGCAGCAGCGCAAAGAAATTCTGGGCAGTTTTTTCTTGCACTTTTGTCCGACGTGCGCAGGCACAACTTTGAACCACGGGAGTCCCATGTTCCCACTCTGCGTACGATCCACCAATCAGGACTCGCGAGTGCCCACACCTCTCAATTTTGACAAGTGAAAGTGACAGTTTCATTCCAGGGCTTGTTTCATGTTGCATTGAAATAAATGAAGAAATGATTAAATACATATCAACCAAAATATATTATGTGACATGTTTATTTATATTCTCATAATGTAATTTTTATTGTTGCATCTCACAGTACTTTTATCTGTGTATGTATTCATTTGTTTAACTATAGCTGTGCTACTCATCTAAGGCGGTTGTAATCTAAGTAATCACGTAGACCTCAGCGGTAACGTTTGCAATGCACCATGTATAATACAAGTGTCTTTGTTATCTGACATTTGGTTTGGGCTTCGTAAAAGCAGTGTTAATGTTTGTGATGTGCCATCTGTTGGATTGACAGAGACACAGCAACGGACACACAGACACTTATCCTTTAATTAAAGGTGTACTTTGTCAGAAATATTCCTCTGGGCTGCTTAGGGAGGGATAATTCGGAGAAATTAATTCAATAAATATGCAAATAAATAAAAGTACTGTCACATGTGACAATAAATAAATTGCTCCGCAGAGGATTGGCCAATTAAAAAAACAGATCTCCCATGTGCCCTCGCTTTCAATTTTGACGAATTTAAGTGACCGTTTTTATTTCGGGCTAATTTCATGTGGTGTCACTGAGATAAATGCATAAAGAAATAAGCAACAGAACAGAGTAACACATTTAACAACTTCTGATCGCACATTAATTTATTTATTAGCACATTCCACAGCCCTTTTATTTATTTGCGTATGTATTAATTTATTTCATTTGGCGTGAAATATTCGCTTCCTTCCTTTCGAGTATTTAATTAATGGGCGTCGTTGTCGCAAGTCGTGGCATCTGTGACACCAAAGCGAGTGCCGAAATCAGCAGTTGTGATAAACCTTTTAAAAAAAATCTCGGAATGCGTTTCAGTTTGTCAATTTAGTTCCACTTCGTTTAGTATAGCGCCTTTCATCGAGTGCCCGATCGGATCGCAAGTTGACGAGGAAAAAAAAAATACAATTCGAAACTTAACGAATTACTGAAGAGACGAGAGACTGCTGGACTGACGGCCGGAGGAACAGACGGACGTTTGTCTATTGGGATTCCGGGCTCTTTTAATTCTACTCGTCTGCCCAGGCAAATGTTCCTGAAACTTGGCGGTGCGTATATTTGGGAGGTGGTGCATTTATTCTTGAGGATTAGTAGATTTTTGTTAACAAAACTGCGTAATAATGTACATTTTAATGTAATCATAAACACAAGGTTTGAAGTATAGGGACTTTTTTATGCGCTCTTCTGTCTGAAGTGGTCCTTGTCATAACAGTATGATCTAATTGTTCAGATTTACTATTTAATTACCGGCTGCGTAAATCTTAAACCCCTGCAAACTCGTACACTAACACACAGGCACCCCTTTAAAAGACTTTCTTGCAATTGCAAATCATTAAATTCAACAGAGGTGGTCAAAACCTCTTTTCATGAATTAGAAAAGGGGAGAGGGGGAGAAAGAAAAGGACCCTTGAAGTTTAGAAGATGCTCAAGAAAAACTCCTTGAATGACATCAAAAGAATGAGTTTCCATAGCTGTTGAAGCACGAGAGCTGTGTCTTGGGACAAAAAGAGATTGGGGCACTGGCGCTATCCCGAGGCTCTATCCGCGCACAATTGGGTCACAGAAATAAGGAATTAATTACCATTGGAGAGTAAGGAGCCCATTCAGCCCTGGCGGAGTTTTATTAAACGCCAATATAAATAACAAAACAACTCTTGTGGCTGGACTATTCCTACACGCCAAAGGAAGGATTACGTTGAGGATTAACATCTTAAAGTCTATGAGACTTTCTGACTCAAGGCTCGGAGCTCGTAATCGTATTTGTCTCCTGGTGCACCGAGCGGGGCCCTTCATTCCCCGTCGATCCCCTCGCACGTTATTTTGTTAGCTGATAAATAAAAAAAAAAAAAAATCACGTGATGATGCATTTTGTTTTTTTGGGAGGGGGCGGCGGGGGTTGTGATTTTTTTTTTTTTCCCCTCGCTGCCCTTTTGCCAATTTAGTTCACATTAAGAATCCTTTAAGGGGATGTTGACATTGGTTCAGCACCTGCCATGCAAATGCGAATTAAAAAGTCCGGCGACCTCGCATACCCGCACGCTCATTAGAAAGCCATATGCTGGGATGGAGGTGCCGCCTTTCAAACGATTCTCAGTCTCGCCAGTTTAAAGCGCCTGCACATGCGGGGCACAATGAGCGCGCTGTCCGACTTTTTATCTTATGTTGCCTATACGGTCGGGAGTCGGCCAGATGCTTCGCACGTTAAATTAAATCCCGGTTTTGTCTGCGGATTGGCCATCACTAAAGTAAACGAATCCAATGAATGGCGCTATACATTTCGGAATCTGCAAATAAGTAGCCAAGGCATTGTAACTTGGGGGATTTGGTTCGGGACACTTTTCTATGCTTGGCCATGCCAGTTTATATTTCCAACTGTAGATTTACCGTCATTCTCTCATTCTACTTGTGCGGTCGGACGGCCCAAGTAATCCCCTAGCAATCCAGCATATCAGCGGTGTTTTAGGTCGTCTTCTGGGTCACTTCAGAGTTCAGGCTAATTACAATTAACAAAGCCTTTCTAAATGCTTCAGTATCCAGGGGAGAGTCGCTCACGTTCGGCGAGGAGATGAGGCTATTGTGTCGCCCGGGCTGTCCACACAGAAAGCAGAAACGGCCTTTAAAGGGCTGTGGTTGAACAGTTTGACCCTTGGCGGACAGTTCACGCAGTGGACAGTGCGCGCGTTTCACCGCGCCTCGCCTGTTGCCCGGCAACGCCCTCCTTTTGCATGACTATCGCGCAAAGCTTAGAAACCTTTAGACCACACAAGGACCTCTTCATTCGATTTATTTATTCTTCAAGTGACCAGTTGGCCCGTCGGGGTCCGTTACACTCAGAGTCGAAATCTCCGCTTTTGCTTCAGCCCGACATTCCAACACTTCATTGCAGACCGAAATGAAGTCCTCTTCTTCTAACTAGTGGAATTAATAGTGGGATAATGAGGGCTCCATACACTGCCCCCAAAATAAAGACAGGAATACAACCACTTGAATGTGAAGATTTCACTTCCTGAAGCTATTGGAGTGTAGCGACAGTCTTAACAAGCCCCTAATTAGGGCGTTCCTAAAACAAGGCATAGGTAGAAGGATATACTCTTCAAAATCAAGATGTCAGTGCGGTTCTTCAGAGCGATGCCATAGGGCAGGGGCGGACTCTGGTCTGGTCTGGTCATGGGCCGGCCGTTTCATGAAATACATTTTATGTACTGGGTACTGTTTGACTTTAAAATCAATTTTCTAAACTATTAAACATTACCTGTTCGGTACTGCGGTTTCATACCGTAATATACCGTATTACGTCATCAACTTGTTTTAGTTGTCAGTACACAACGTTGCAGCGAAAATCATTTTGCCGAATTCTGTTTCGATTCCGCTACATTTCGATTAGCATATACATTATTGCAATTTATTATTTATTCTCATATCTAGTATTTAAATTCTTCTGTACTAATAATTAGATTAGATTATGTATTTTATTGTTATCTGGTCGTCGGCGTGTGCGATAATTAGTGGTTCAGCTGCGATTATGATGAAATAAAGTTATAAAGCACAGGATAGGAATTTTTCATATTAGGAGGGAACATTTATAGTTTATGTGGGCTGGCGCCCTGCCCGGGGTTTGTTTCCAGCCTTGTGCCCTGTGTTGGCTGGGGTTGGCTCCTGCAGACCCCCGTGACTCTGTAGTTAGGATATAGCGGGTTATATAATGGATGGATGGATTTCAAAGATTGGGTTATTTAAGCCTACTGCGTTTGATGTCAAAGAGCAAGGAGTTGTTAAACAGAAGTTATTGAAACAGTAAAGTTATTTGTAGAATCAACAATCTTGGACAACTAGTAAGTGCGCGGCGGTGAGTTTTATGTTGTCTACGAGTCCAACGAAATGCAGGTTAGGTGCATTGGCGATCCTAAATTGTCCCTAGTGTGTGTGTGTGTGTGTGTGTGTGTGAGTGAGCCCTGTGGTGGGCTGGTGCCCTGCCCGGGGTTTGTTTCCTGCCTTTCGCCCTGTGTTGGCCGGGTTTGGCTCCAGCAGCCCCCCGTGACCCTGTAGTTAGGATATAGTGGGTTGGTTAATGGGCAGTGGATGGATTTATAGTTTATTGTTAAGTGAATGGAATATTTCAATCACGTGATGTTTTCATTCTAACCTCGGTTATCATTTATTCCATTGTAAATGAGCAGCTACTGGCCTACTAGGGTACTGGCACTTGGACACGACACTGACATTTGACATGCACTCTAATAACGTGTAAGCCGTGTTACTACATTTTTATTTTTCATTAAATTTGATTTCTAAGCATGTCGTCAAATTTTAAGTTGTGTCTAAACAAGAGTGTACAGATTAAGTTTGGCAGCAGTTTAGATAAGAGTTCATATCATAGGCTCATAGTGAGTAGTGAGCCGCGTACTCATCACAGATTTCATGAAAATGATGATGAATAATGGGCCGGGTGGGCCGACCTCATCACCTCACTCGTTGAAGGATACCGGGCCGGTTTTGAAACCCACTCCGCTCCTGCCATAGGGGAACCATTTTTGGTCCTGTAAAGATCCATTCATGGGACGGTTCCAGAAAAAGCCTTCATATACGTTGATCTGTAACATTTTTCAGAAATAGCCGCAAACAGACGATACCACATTTGTGAAATACCAGCGGGTTCCTGATTTTTAAAGCACTGTTCCTCCATACAGTCACACAGGCTCAAGTTCAGGTTCTCTTGATCTGTCCGTATATCCTGCTAGGTAGGCCACATTAAACATTTCTGTTTTGTCCTCATTTTAGGAATCTTTTAAAAGCCCAAATAACCAACTTGATAGCAGAGAAGCTTTCCCAGTATGATACCTCACACCCCAGTGAAGTGTCATTTAGAGTCATTACTAATAAAAAACAAGCGTAGTACATCAGGCATTTGAGACTCTAATATGTGTGAGTCAGTTTAAATGGTTAAAGTCCAAATATTCTCAGTTGTAATAGTGAGACGTTAAGCAACATGACCCCTTTAATGGGCTAACCAGAAAGATTACAATATGCCAGCTTTCGAGGCAACTTGGGCTCCTTCTTCAGCCAAGGTTAGCCAATTGAGGTTGTCATTTTACTTAGCCATTACAGATGTAGTGAGAAGTTAACACGGTACAACACCTCGGCTGTAATAGACATGTGTCATTTTTCTTCTTCTGCTGGACGTCCATAATTGGCTAGCGCTCACATAAAGGATCAAAAATAGTTTCCTATTCATAATACCAGAGCCTGAAATAGTCTAAATCAATACCTCACGTGCTTTAGGGTTGAAATTTGTCATTTTAAAAACTTTCTGGGGTGGCTCGGACCACCACTAAAGAATCAAACAGGACAAATATTTTTGATCAGCAGCCTCAGAATAATATAAAATAACAGTCAGTCAGTCATTTTCCAGCCCGCTACAGGGTCACGGGAGTCTGCTGGAGCCAATCCCAGCCAACACAGGGCGCAAGGCAGGAAACAAATCCCGGGCAGGGCGCCAGCCCACCATAGGGCACACACTAGGGACAATTTTTGATTGCCAATGCACCTGACCTGCATGTCTTTGGGCTGTGGGAGGAAACCCACGCAGACACGGGAAGAACATGCAAACTCCACACAGGGAGGACCCGGGAAGCGAACCCAGACGGGTCTCCTTACTGCGAGGCAGCAGCGCTACCCACTGCGCCACCGTGCCACCCATATAAAACAACACTCCACATGCATATACAGTATTACCGATCCCCCATTTTTTCAAAGCTTTGTGGCAAGGAACCCTTGTATCTCATTAGGGTGGGAATCCCTTTGGCCTGTTGATCGTTTTTTTGCTAAAAACACCTGTTGGCTGACTCTTATCTTAAGGGTGTTATTTCCTACACAAGATATATTCCAGAAACATCCTAAACAGTAGGGACTTGTGTGTCTAGAGAGCCAAAAATAAGGGATAAGCCCAACAAGATAACTAGATATCAAGAGGGGGCAAACGGTATATCATATGAGGGGGTCCGCTTGTCCTGCTGAGTCAGGAGGCACCGGACCAAAAAAAAAACCAGAAATGATATCAAACACTTCTAGGTAATTCATTGGGTTAGTTCACCAGTAATTCTGGCTTTTTTATAGCACTTTACTGGGTTGTGTGGTTCCTTGTGGAACCATTTAATTCTCGGAAGGGATATCTGCATAAGAAACAAGTCTTTTGGGCTTTAAAATGGTTCTTAATGTGATGACAAAACAGACTTCTTAATGTGTTCGGCTACCGAGCAGGCCTGGCCTGTAGTGACATCTTAGATTCCCAAAGCGTAACCTTAACACAAGGCCCTTGGAGGTCCTCACCCCTGTCCTTCCATTATATCTTCCTGACTGAGAAAGGGGATATCGACCCCCCGCCACACACCCACCACCCTGATGCCCTCAGTCCATAATGAGAGTCTCTCATCATTATCTATGCCTCAGTTTTTTAAGGCCCCCTAAGCCACAATCTCCTTCTCCTCCCAAAGAATTAAACTCAAAACAAAATGATAATAAATCTCTTATTTCCTGTTCATAGTTACTTATACAATACAATACAATTTATTTGTGAATAGCCCAAAATCACACAAGAAGTGCCGCAATGTGCTTTAACAGACCCTGCCTCTTGACAGCCCGCCAGCCTCGACTCTCTAAGAAGACAAGAAAAAACTCCCAAAAAAAGGGACAAAATGGAAGAAACCTCAGGAAAGGCGGTTCAAAGAGAGACCCCTGTCCATGTAGGTTGGGCGTGCAGTGGGTGTCAAAAAGAAAAAGGGGGTCAATACAATACAACACAATACACAGAACAGAACAAATCCTCAATACAGTATACAAATAAAAAGTTTAGAAGTACGGAGCAGAATTTAACAGTAGATGATATCCCATAATATGAGTTGGATTTCTTTAGAGTCCTGGAGACCTCATTCATCAAGCTGCCTCCCCCATTTGGCCATTCCACAGCTGAAATAGCGCTAATCCGATGAAAGGACCCCTCTTTCCCACGATTCCTGCAATCCTCCATCAGAGATAACTTTACCTTAGGAAGGCAAAACAACTTGGCAGGTGGGCCGTGGGCACCAAGTGCCACATTTGAGTACCAAGAAGAGAAACAGAGTAGGTGAGGGTGAGTATGAAATTCTAACTATCCTGTTACTTCTGTTTTAATGACTAACAACAGAGATGGAGTCTGCACAGTTGATCAGCAGCTCTAGTCAGGGTGTGCTAAACTGAAGTGGTGAGATTTGAAAGCTGAGACTGAAGGGGCATCTCTTATAGTAGCAGGCAGACCACCCCACAGTTTAGGGGGGTCGTGTAACTTAAAGCTCGACCTCCCACTGTTATTTTATTAATCCTTGGAATCCTAAGCAGACCAGCACCTTGAGATCTTAATATGCGCTCAGGTTTGTAAGTTATGATAAGTTCAGACCAGTAAGCCGGACCTCGGCCATTTAATGCTTTATACTTCTGGAATCTGCTGCAGATCGAAACTGAAGTCTCCATGTGGATGGTCCTCTTGGGAACCAAAAATAGCAAGGGAGCCCAACCCAATTCTGGACCAGGGCTGCAGGTTTTATCCATCCATCCATTATCCAACCCGCTATATCCTAACTACAGGGTCACAGGGGTCTGCTGGAGCCAATCCCAGCCAACATAGGGTGCAAGGCAGGGCACACACACTCACACACCAAGCACACACGGGACAATTTAGGATCGCCAATGCACTTAACCAGCATGTCTTTGGACTGTGGGGGGGAACCAGAGCACCCGAAAGAAATCCACGCAGACATGGGGAGAACATGCAAACTCCATGCAGGGAGGACCCGGGAAGCGAACCCGGGTCTCCTAACTACCCACTGCGCCACTGTGCCGTCCCTGCAGGTTTTATAACAAAGAATTATAAGTTCTGAATCTCAAAAAGTAAATGTAATGACATTCAAGAAAAAGACATCTTCTCCGTTAGCAGCAGGGACTGAGGACTAAACAACATGTTGTGGGTGTAAATGACAACCTGCAGCCACTGTGACCCTCTGGGACCTCCGTTTAACACCCTTGTCCCATGGCATCACTCTGTTATTTTTAAAAGTGTCCCTAATGTCAGACAGCAGGCACCATCGCAGCATGCGTTGCAAGATTAAGATGAATTATTGTGTGGAGACCAAAATCAGACAGTAACTGAGGTTTAAGAAGAAAACAGAAAGTGCAGTATGAGCAGAGATGAGCAGAAAGATGAAATGCGCAATTTCAATGAGCAATGAAAATAATGTGCCATAAGAGCTCGAGGAGTAGACGCCATAAAACAATGCCAGGCAAAGACACCTCTGGATGTGATAAAAGGAAAAGCTGCAGCGCTGACTTAAACGATTCAACCAAAGAGGCCAAATGTGACTGAGCAGGAGGTCTGCAGAGAGGGGACGGTGATTTGTGACACATGGCATCATTGGGGTTGGGGGACAACACCTCGGTCCAACTTGAAGGTCGGTAGTAAATAAAGCACTGCTGACAAATCCACAACACGCCCCGTCAAACCAAAAGACAAGCACTTGTTCGGGTTGTAACTGCTGCCGTGTGAAAAAGCGGAGTGGCCGCTTGGTATTGGAGGTTTCACGCTTTCGTTTTCCTTAAGGACGCCGACTGCTGTGTACTGGCAGCAAACTTTGTCCTTTAATATACTCCTCAAAAAAATGAAAGGACACCTTAATAACGAGAGTGTAGCATCAAGTCAGTGACACTTGTGGGCTGTTGATCTGCTCGGGTCAGTAGCAGAGGGGCTTGTTCATCAGTTTCAGCTGCTTTGGTGCACTAGGGGGGGGGCAACAATGACAGGACCCCCCGAAACAGGAATGAATGGGTTAACCGGTGGAGGGAGGCCACTGACATTTTTCCTTCCTCATCTGTTTTGTCACTTGTTTTGCATTTGGCTACGGTCAGTGTCACTACTGGTAGCATGAGGCCATACAGTACCTGGACCCTACAGAGGTGGCACAGGTAGTCCAACTTCTCCAGGATGGCACATCAATACATGTCATTACCAGAAGGTTTGCTGGGACTCCCAGCACAGTCTCAAGGGCATGGAGGAGATTCCAGGAGACAGACAGGCAGAGAGCTGGACAGGGCCCCTAATAGAAGGTCCTTAACCCATTAGCAGGACCCACCGCTATCTGCTCCTTTGGGCAAAGAGAAACAGGATGAGCATTGGCAGAGCTTACAAAATGACCTCCAGCAGACAGGCAGGCCACTGGTGTGAATGTCTCTGACCAAACAATCAGAAACAGACCTCATGAGGGTGGCCTGAAGGCCCGGCGTCCTCTAGTGGGCACCGTGGAGCTCGATTGGCATTTGCCATAGAAGACCAAAATTGGCAGGTCCACCAATGGCGGGCGCCCTGTGCTTTTCACAGATGAGAGCACATGTGACAGACGTGAAAGTGTCTGGAGAAGCCGTGGAGAACCTTATGCTGCCTGTAACATCGTTCAGCATGACCAGTTTGGTGGTGGGTCAGTGATGGTATATCTGGGGAGGCATATCCATGGAGGGATGCACAGACCTCTACAGGCTAGATCAATGGCACCACAGGCTTGCCATTAGGTATCGGGGTGAAATCCTTAGACCCATTGTCTGACCCTATGCTGGTTCCTCCTGGTGCACGACAATGCCCGGCCTCATGTGGCAAGAGGAAGAAGGAATTGATACCATTGACTGGCCCCCCACACTCCCTCACCTGACCTCAAACCAGTAGACCACCTCTGGGTGGGACATTATGCTTCAGTCCATCCGACACCTCAGCCTGTCCAGGAGCTCAGTGATGCCTTGGTCCAGATCTGGGAGGAGATCCCCCAGGACACCATCTGTCGTCTCATTAGGACGTTGTCAGGCCAGGAGGGGGGTGGCATACAAACTACTGAGTATGATATGGAGTTGCTGCGATGACATTTCAGCACAATGGACTCACCTGCCTGCCGCACAATTTGTTTTCTCTTTGATTTTCGGGGTGTCCCTCTGTCGCTTGATCCTTTTCATTTCCATCCTTTCGTTCTTCACACATCACCATCTCAGTCCATAGCAGTAGAGAGAGCCAGCAGGAGTTTTGTTCCCATTGAGATCGGATTTGTTTTCAAAGCGTACCTTTAATTTTTCTGAGCAGTTTAGTTTTGAAAAGCACTTGCAGTGCCAACAGTCGCATGGTGTCATGTCCACAGAGGTCACACTGCACATTGATACTCTCTGGGACTGTGATATCAAGACTGACGCGTAATGTCAAAGGTGTCATACAGCACAGAAGGCACGATGGAAAATATGGATAGGCAGACCGATAGGAAAGGTGCATTCTAATCGATATCTTCAAGGTGGATATTGATAGTATGCTGTCTCATATAGAAAGGACACTTTATGCTTAAGAGAATGTCATACAGCTAGATCTGTAAGGCACTATATAAATGAAAGGTAGATAGATAGATGGCAGCAGTAGTCATTATCACATGTACAGAGTATGGCAAATAGATAGAGAGGGCAAAGAAAAGAGAAATCTACCAGTAAAGTAGTGCCACTCACCAGTCATGCTGCTGAAAACTGACAAAGTGTTGCATGGTGATGAGTTCAAGCCAGGAAGAATTTCAGTTGGGACAGTAAGAATCCCATAAACCTGCGTAACCCCGTCCAGCCGACTGCCACTCACATATGAATCTGCATCACCAACGAAATTCCTTTCTTCATCACTTGCCTGTACTGAGGCTCGGGATCTGCACTGCCATTCGGAAGGTTGCCAGTTTGAATCCTGTAAATGCCAACAAAAAGGGACTCTGCTTTGTAGGGCCCTTATCCTGCAATTGCTGAGCGCTTTGAGTAGTGAGAAAAATGCTATATAAATGCAAAGAATTATTATTATTATTACTGTATGCTGCATGCACTGATGCCAACTATGTTCTGAGGTGAAGAAAACAGAATTTTCCTGTCAAGACTCAGTCACTCATCATGGAGTGGTGATGTGGTGCATGTTAATTAGCTCATGACATTAAGAATTACACTGTACTCTATACATGGGACAAGAAGGACCCTATGAGGACCTTATAAACTGACGTAACCACAAGCACTCAAACATAGAAATCTGCACTGTTGGACTCTCTCCCTCTCGTCATTTACCCCTAATTTATGCTGTAAACATTTACGACAAACATGTTCTGAGGTAAAGAAGACAGAATTTGAGGTAAGACTGCTGTACTCGCTAATGGTGGAGCCATGCAGAACACCAAATGTTTCACTGCCTTGTAGTGTTTTTTTATGTGTCGCCCGTTCATCATGGGGACACATTGAATATTGATTAGCATGTGCGAGTGTCTCTGTGTATGTGTTGTGACAATAATCCACCTTAATCAAAGGACAAGTGTCTCTGTGTCTGTCCGGTTGCTATGTCTCTGTTGTCCAACAGATGGTGCATCACAAAAATGACCACTACTTTTACAAATCCCATACCACATTGCATATAACAGAGACATAGCAACCACATGGACATGCTGCTCTTCAGATGCTAATACATCCAACAGAAAGTAACTGTCAGACAGACAAAAATCAGCTAATCCATCCTCTAACCCGCTGAATCCGAACACAGGGTCACGGGGGTCTGCTGGAGCCAATCCCAGTCAACTCAGGGCACAAGGCAGGAACCAATCCTGGGCAGGATGCCAACCCACCACAGGACACACACACAAACACACCAAGCACACGCTAGGGCCAATTTAGGATCGCCAATCCACCTAACCTGCATGTCTTTGGACTGTGGGAGGAAACCCACACAGACACGGGGAGAACATGCAAACTCCACGCAGGGAGGACCTGGGAAGCGAACCCGGGTCCTAACTGCAAGGCAGCAGCGCTACCACTGCGCCACCGTGCCGCCCATCAGCTAATCCTCCTTAATAAAAGGATAAGTAAGTGTCTGTGTATCTGTGTGTCCGTCCACTTGTTATGTCTCTGTTATATGCCATTTGGTATGGGCTTTGTAAAAGCAGTGCTAATGTTTGTGATGCACCATCTGTTGAAATGGCAGATGCAATGCATTGTATTACTACAAATGTTTCTGATGCACCATCTGTTGGAATGACAAATGCAATGCAGTTTATTACTACAAATGTTACTGATGTGTCATTTGTTGGAATTACAAAAGCAATGCATTTTATCATTCCAGATGTTTCTGAGGCACCATCTGTTGGAATAACAAACAATGCATTTTATTTCTACAAACAGTACAAATTACATTCCATTAGATACAACGGTTAACGCTGAGGTCTATGGTGATTAATCAGATTTCAATCTATCTTAGATGGGTAGTACAGCTAGTGACTTTATAAATGTATATAATAGATAGATAGTGTGATAATGTCCCTAAAAACCTATATATCAGATAGACAGTATTATAGAGGTTTATAGGGTTATTATTGTAACATACATTCTGATAGCAGCACATGCATGTAAGAATTTCACTATACCTTACACATGGCAATAAGGACCCTATAAACTTTTATACATTTATCTGTCTCTAATCCTGGCACCAGACAGTGGCCGTGTGTGTTAGTAGTTGTTGTATTCCTATTGTCACATTACGTGTACAGAGTACAATAAAATGTTTTACTTGCCTGTCTGACCAAAACCTAACACACTGCCACTCTCCAGTGCCACTCTCATCAGAAATGTATGTCAATTCCTTGCCAATGATTGTCTGAGGAGGGTATAACTCTAGGATAAAACTTGCTGGCAAGAGGGGACATTCTGGGCGTATTTACTCTTACTTTATTGAAATCTCTTTAATAAAAGTCTCAACTCTTTCAGTGGCAGGCTGATTAGTCAATTATGATTCATATAGTGGGTCACATAAAAGTTTGTGTTTAAGAACCCAGGCGATGTACTGTAGCGCAAATATTAACTTTTATAAATGCTTCCTACATGAAATGGTTTCATTATGAAAGACTTTATTAGAAGACATACTATGCTAATAAGTGAGTCATTTAAAATTAAAGTGCTTTTACTACATTATTCTAATCCATCCATCCATTAATCAACCCACTATATCCTAACTACAGGGTACGGGGGTCTGCTGGAGCCAATCCCAGTCAACACAGGGTGCAAGGCAGGAAACAAACCCCGGGCAGGGCGCCAGTCCACCACAGGGCACACACCAGGGACAATTTAGGATCACCAAAGCACCTGACCTGCATGTCTTTGGACTGTGGGAGGAAAACCCACGCAGACACGGGGAGAACATGCAAACTTCACACAGGGAGGACGTCGAAGGCAGCAGCCCACTGTGTCACCATGCCACCCATTGTTCTAACCATGAATATGAAAGTTCTTGCTTCTGCACACGTCATTAACGTGAACTGAGATGCTGGATTTCACAATTATGAGATTGCAAAGACTTGTACCTGTCAGTTTGCCTCTATACTTGCTTTTTGTTGTTTTTATTTGTGAAAGGACCCGCTCACCGCTGTATGTGCCACCACATAATGGCACCATGCACACAGAACGCTTGTGAGGCCTTGGAAACAAATCCAGAGTAATGTGGGGTCTCTAGAACTCAAGCAGAGAAACTTGGTCAAACTTTTTATGTGCGTTCAGTTACCTGTTCATATTAACAGAAAAAGGAGCTGCAAAACAATATACGGTACCTGAAGTCCAGAGAGCAAGACTCCGATTCATGACAGAGGACGGCAAACTGAGCTGCATGTCTGGTGCAGGCCTCCCGTCTCTTTAGGCTCAGATCCTTTCAATTAGGAACATTCAGTTTTGCCTGTTGCAGCCGACTCAGATTATCTTAAAGTCTGAAGAATGTGGAAAAGGAGATGAATGAACAGCGTTATACTAAAAGTGAAACACGTTCAAATTTGAAAGCCACAACTGTCCTCTTCTGAAGCGGTGAAGCTTTTGAAAAGCACATAAGCCAGGGGCCATCTTAATGCATGGGCATGCTGGGCATTTACTTGGGCGCCCCGCAAATATAGGAGCCCCGTGCTAATCTATGTAGTGTACGTTGTGCCTTGCTGAGTGGAAGTGTAGGTAGGGACGCCAGTGTACTGCTTTGTCCGGGGGGCTACAATGCTGTTAAGACGGCCCTGACATAAGCTGCCCGCAGGCCTGGACCCGATGCCACATGTTACACTCAGGGCGAAGGTGGTAGGGATGAGAATGGCGCCCGTATGCATGTGCCACACGCTGCCGAGAGTTGATTCTACAATAAAATAAAATAAAAAATAAAAAGAGCAATCATCACCCTGCAATTGGATCGTAGAGGGCACATAGTATTTGTGTGCCACATTTCAGGTCAATTGGTCAAACGGTTTGCGAGCTATAAGGTGATTTAAAATCCCGGACAGACAAACGGACAGCCACAGTAGCGTATTATAGAAGAGGATCGTCTCGTTATTGGCACTTGTATAGTGAAATCCTTACTTGCATGTAACCGCATGTTAAAACACACACACACACACCACTCTCTGCTGCCTTGACTAGTGAATGGACTCGTCTCACCTCAGGGTGTATTTACAGCGCCTTTCTTCCTGGCGTGTGCTACTAAGCACAAGACATGTCTGCTCTCTCTGACATCACAGTTAGTTATTATAATCACACACAATGCTCATTGACCACTGAAGCCTGTCAGAGTGAAGTACTTTTGGACTGTGTGCTCACCCAAGCAGTCTATGTTAAGATGGCATCAAAGAACTTTACTGGACTTGTGTATGAGTGTGTGCCAAAAAATAAAACCAGTGCATTTCTATATCCCATTATGAATACTGTAATGGCGGTGATGCCACTGTCAGACCCACTTAATCTAATTCACGGTTGTGAGGAGCTGGAGGCCATCCTTGCAGCATTGGGCACAAGAGCAGGAAACAGTCCTGGACAGGAAGTGCTGGTCCATTGCAGGTAAGTTGAAACGCAGAGAGCGTCCACAGGTGCAGTTCAAGTCAAAGGTGTTCAGCATACATAAGTGTTTCCATTGTTTTGTACAATACGTTCACTGACAGGTTAAGTGAGGTTAGTGGTGGGAAATGAAATGGAAAGAAAGGCTCCTAACATGTGGATAAAATAGAAATCTTGAATGTATAGTGGGCTACCTCAGGGCCATCTTAACACACGGGCACAGTGGGCAGCTGACCGGGGGCCCCATGCTAATCGATATTATGTGCTGTCAATAAATAAATACTCTACTAAACTATAAATATTTGTTATAGTGTTACAAGTGGGCACTCGCGCCTGATTTAGTGTCACAGTCACCTGCATGTGTACGGATCTCACGCACAATGTCACGTAAAAGCGTGACGTTAATGTCACTTCAACTCAATTCTCTGCAAAGAAATTTCACAAATGTTTGTGTTGAACACTTGATTAAAAATAAATAAACTCCTAGTCATGTCATACTGAGCCATCGCCGTCTGCATGGTTTACCAGTTGAGAATCTTTAATATGTCAAATTGTTCAGACGTTTGTGTTGATTAAACTTTGCTGTACAGAATGGGTTTTAATGTTTAAACACTGGTTTTGTTGGAAGTACCAATACAATAAATAAATGTTTAATGTTATCAGCTATTTACATTTGTACTCCTGTGAGTGGCTGTGTGGGTAGGGGTCTCAGCACACTGCTCTGACCGAGGGGCTATAATGCTGTTAAGACGCCCCTGGGCCACCTAGCAGGGTACCACTGACCAAGAAAACCTGAACTCAGCCTGTGTTATTGTGTGCTATTGTATTATTATTGTTATTATTATTATTAATTGTATTGTTGTTATTATTATTGTTGTTGTTAATATTATTATTAATTGTATTATTATTATTATTAATTGTATTATTATTGTGTTATTATTATTGTGTGCTATTGTGTTATTATTTATTATTATTGTTATTATTATTATTATTATTATTAATTGTATTATTATTGTTATTATTATTGTTGTGTGCTATTGTGTTATTATTTATTATTATTGTTGTTATTATTATTATTAATTGTATTATTATTATTAGTGCTATTTTATTATTATTGTTATTGTGTTAGTCTGTGTTATTGTGTTGTTTTAATTATTATTTCTATTATTGTTAATAATTGTTATTATTATTATTGTTATTGTGTGCTTTGTTTTTATTATTATTTCTATTATTGTTAATAATTGTTATTATTATTTTTATTATTATGTACAGCATGACTTTGTATAAAATGAGGAACTTGCTTTATAATTCACAGATCATCTATTCCTAGTTATTTACGGCGCCTACTGTTACAGATCTAAATGAAGTCAAGATCTTTCTGGAACCTCCATGTGGATGGCTTTTTACAGACCCCTCTGGCATCACTCTGAAGACCCACTTTGATTTTTAAGAGCACTTTGTTCATTAGTTTCTCTTTTTCAGTGTTGGACTATTTTCATGATTTACTTTCCAACAACACCAGAATATTTTTACACTTTAGGGCACCCCAATGTAGAATTCGTTTAGTGTAGAATCTTCCAGATGATTTGTTCCCTGCATGGAGTTTGTATGTTCTCGCCATTTCCACATGCGTCTCCTCCTATGGGCCAAAGATGCCCAGGTTCTGTGGAGTGGCAGTGATAATCCTGACGTGTGTGTGTGTGTGTGCGTTCACCATATGATGGGCACCTGGTGCCCCTTCCAGCAGTTGTTCTGAGTTGTGCCTGATGTTTGCTGGGATAGGTTCCGCAGGTTCTCCATGTCCGTGTTCTGGATAAGCAAGTTTGATGGCGGGATTTGTGTCCTAAATGCTTCCCATCTCTTCATGTGGACGGTTGACATCAGAACACTCTGGACGAGAACAGGACATTCAACCCAACAAAGCTCACCAGTCCTGTCCACTTAGTTTCGAAAGTCCCTTAAGTCCTCCTGTCCCCCACACTACTTGGTCGCTTATTCCAAGTGTCTATCGTTCTTTGTGTAAAATAAAACTTCCTAATGTTTGTGCGAAATTTACCCTTAACAAGTTTCCAACTGTGTCCCCTCATTTTAAAGTCACCATCTCGATCCACTCCATTTTAAACCCTTCACTCAGGTCTCCTCTTCATCTCTGTGAAGGCTCAGCTCTTTCAATCTTTCCTCATCACTCAACCTGTAGCCCTGGACTCCGATCAATTCATATACAACTGTAACAAAAATCACGAAGTTACCGATGAAGTTCCTCCCCACTACTGCCTCTCTATTGAAGCCTGAGTGACATCTTGATGTGAAAGTGTTCCTTGTGCAGAAGAAGTGAGATAAAAATACGATAGCATACGTGTGATGGTGTTAACGATGTCTTATCAGATAAGGACTGTCGGTGATTTTGTTTAATGGCAATTTCTTTATCTCTAAGACCCAAGTTCAGTATGCCACTGTCTTCCTGGAAGGCTACTTTCCATATTAGGTCTCATGCTGTGGACTAAAGTGAAGTCAAAAAAGGGTCACATTGAAAAAAAGGGCCACAGATTAAATCCCTGCCACTTACTTCATTGTCGTGTCGACGTAATAAAGGACTTTGTTTTGCTCACTGAAGAAAGATGCGGTATAAAATGAAGTGTGGACTGTCAAACAGCCCCTGCACCTCCCTCTGTGTCCATGAGCACGTTACTTTATCGGCCCGAGTTGCCAATGTAGGACATGAGGAGGAATACCTTGGGATTAAAAGAGCTTTCATTTCTGTTATCACTTTTTAAAAGTATTTGTGATGGGCTTCGAGCTTGGAAAGGCGCTACACATAACATCTCATATTAGGTAGAAATCATTCACCTACATGCCTCCGTGGACAAACGTTATCAGAGAAATCGCCGAGAATGGAAGCTGAAGCCGCTCACCGGCATGTCGTAAAGTGAGCACTACTCCTAACATCCTTACGCTTAGCTCGTTAACCTTCCTTTTTGTTCACTTGAAGAATTCGCGCAGTTACTTTTTAGTACACTCCACTTCTGTTTCATCAGCAGCTGTCTGTGGTATTGCAGCATTAACTGTACACGTTACATTAGTGTGTCACAGACTGCAGCTGTCCAATTATTATATTTCAGGGTAACTGAAAAAAGTACAGAATTAAAGAGACTTCGTTGTAATGCTCAATCACCGAGAGATGCGCGCAAGAAAAAAAAAAAGTTCCATTCATTGTAACCCAGATCCCCCAACCGCCTCTATTGTGTTATAGTAGTCTTTTTAGATATTTTTTTTTTTTCTTATTCTACCACTAACAGATCAGATCCCCCTCGCAGTGTGTCTGCTCGCCTAATGAAGCGTAAAGCGAGCAGCCTCCCGTGCGCGTGGCTGCCGGGAGTCTCCGCTCACCGTCTTCTCCCATTGGCTGGCGACGCTCGCGACTCCCTTTCATTAATAAATTAGCGGCACGCTTCAGCCGAGCGCAAGTGACCAATCAGCAGGCAGGGTCGGCTTGGCCTTAAAAAAATAGCCGGGATGCTAAATCACAGGGGTAGGTGGGTGTCAAAAAAAGTAAAAAGCAATGAGTTATGATAATGAAATGAAAAGAATGGCCACAGGGACAGGCCTTGGGGTAGCGTTGATTGTTCTCGGGGACTCATATAAGGAGAGTTAGGAGGGTCGTGTGCCAGACGCACAGCCACCGAGCTGCCAAGCGGTGCGGCTCGCTCGCTTCACGAGACTGCTGAACGGGGCGCGTGCCTACTGGAGAGCTGAGAGGAAGGCGCTGACGACCACGCAAAAACTTTTCTTTTGTACCAGTGGACTAACAGACATTTGGGATATTGATTTTCTTTTTAACTCTTAACGAAGATCCTCCAAAGAAAACTAGACCCGTGTCACTGCGAAGCGTTATCAAGGTAAGCCTGTAAACACTGATCATTTTAGGAGAAACCTAAATGTTGCGTGTGCGAACATTTGTGTGTGACTTCCATCGTAACTTCACACGTCTAATTCCTGTTTCATTTTTGTTTCAATTTGCAGAATGTTTCCCAAACCTGACAACTTCGACTACGATGATCACAGCCTCTCCTCGCCAGACGGAGAATCTGTCAGTCTGTCCGAGGAGGACTTAGACATGTGTCCCACCCAGAAAGCCAATGCAGCAGATGGGAAGCGCAGGTCCAGAGGCAAAAGCACCAGAGCCCTCCGTAACCCCGAGCTCATTCAACGAGTGAAGAAGAGCCGGCGGCAGAAGGCCAACAATCGGGAGAAGAACCGCATGCACAACCTGAACTCGGCGCTGGACACCCTGCGGGGAGTGCTGCCTTCATTCCCCGACGACGCCAAGCTCACCAAAATAGAGACCCTCCGCTTCGCCCATAATTACATCTGGGCCCTCACCGAAACTCTCCGATTGGCCGATCAGGTGGGCAGCGGCTCGGGGGACTGTTTCTTTAAGGGCGCCGCCCGTATTCAAGACCCGGGTCTGATGACACCTGCGTCTTCCGAGGCGCCGTCTCCTTGCTACTGGAGTGGCAGCAGTTCTCCCTCGTCGTCGTCGTATGCGAGCGCCTTGTCACCCGCTGGCTCGGACATGGACAGTTACAGCTGGCAAAACGACACGCACGCATATCTGGGCACACCGCTTCGCAATGACCTGGCGTGACTGCGATGTGGCACACATGGACCATTAGATCAGGAAAAAGAAGACTTTATTTTTCTAGATAATATATTGCCTAAGTGCATTTAAAATGAGTCGGCTACTTGGCAAGGGTGGTGGGGATGGGGCACGAACGAGGCTGATTGTTTTTCTATATCGCGCCTTTTCGTTATGTACTCTGTGTTCATGCGCATGAGTATCGATACTCCGGTTATCTTACTTCAGATACTCCAGCAGGTTAAGGGACTTGCTCAGGGTTAGGGTGTGGGGAGTTGGTGCGTGGTGCGGATTGAATTGGTCATTGTATTCTTTACTATGCATCAGTTTATTCAATCTGTCCATCCTTGTAAGAAAGGCGGGGGCGTTAAAAAATCCCATTCGTTATTTCGACTTATTTAATAAATCTGTCATAGCATTTTAAGTGAAAACTTGTGCAAGTGCTCTGAGCCAGAAGACGCTCAAATAGATGGAACTCGCATAACTCAAAAACGTGCCCGTTCCACGCCTAGTAATTATATCCATACGCCTAAATGGGACGATGGGGTTGGGTTGGTTTAAATAACGGGTTTACAAGATATGAGTGGGATTAAAGAACAGACCTCATTAGAAAAAAAACACAAGCTATGTGTCTGGTTATGTTAAAGAACAACAGCAACTCCTGCGGCGCTAGTGATGGGCAAACTACCGTAGCAAGTTTACTTGGCGACAACGACAGTAACGTCTTATCCTCTTCTATCTATCTATCTATCTATCTATCTATCTATCTATCTATCTATCTATTATATAGTGCCTTTCATATCTATCTATCTATCTATCTATCTATCTATCTATCTATCTATCTATCTATTATATAGTGCCTTTCATCTATCTATCTATCTATCTATCTATCTATCTATCTATCTATCTATCCTTTTCTTTTTGACCCGAGAGCATACATGTTTCCGGAGAGTGACACTCGTAGTAAAACTTTGAGCTCGTAAATCTATTGTATTTTAAGAAACCGTCCCTTGCTTTCCCAGAGCCGTCTTTCTGGCTGCAAAGTCACAAGACAGGGGGCGCCACTCAATCTCGGGGTGCATTCCCCACTACATCAAGTCAATGCAAACTCTTTAAGTACTCTGATTAAATGTCCGGAGATGTTGAGAGTAAAACTATAGCCTGCATGTGTAATAAACTATTTCTGGTTAAAACATGAATCCTATAACCATAACTCTTCCTAATCGTATTAAGTATCTGCGTGTGTGTGAGGGTGAGAGAGACCATCGCCGCCTGTAACTGGACATCACGACGCTGTTCAAGGGGCTTTGGGCTGTCTGGACCCCGGCACATCTGACAAAGCTAACCATCGTGGCAAGCGCTTGCAATTCTAAACTGTCAGTTGAAAAGGATATCCCAGGCTTGTACAGATCCCCCCTTAATACCCTTTGTCCGTTTACCCCATTTTTCAACATTTCAGCATCTGTCTTAAGTGATTTATACGAAATTGTTTTTTCTTTGGCTAGTGAAATAGTCAGGTTAGAAGTCATTGTATAATTTGTAGACTTTAAGAATGAATGCAACCGTGGAAATGTGGTGTGAACGCTGCGTCAAAGGCAAAAACTGTAAAGAAAATCAGGGGGGTGTGGGGAAGGGGGGTTAAAAAAAAACAACAAAAAAAACCCAACCCGAAGCCGAGCTCCCTCATGCATTATTTATGTCGACCTCCGGGGGATGTGAAATTGCTATTCTGAAAGGCGAATCTGCCGCACCTCAGACACGGTGCATGTGTCCACTTTTTATTTATTATAATGGAAGATTTCATGGAAAAAAAAGAAACAAATGTATATTTTGTATATTTCAAAAGAGTTTTATTTTAGTTTTGTTATTTACCTTTTGTGAGGCATTGATTCTTTGCGCGGAGGCGCATTTTCAATGTAATAATAAAATATATAATTTTGTTAAAATGTGTTTTTCTCGTCTCCTTTTTGATGTCAAAGCGCACTTTGCTTTATTCATTTGAAGTTGGCTGGCTGAGAGCGGCGTGTGCACAGAAAACAAACTTGTATTAGTTTTATGACATTGAAGTTATACATAAAACTGCTAAGGTTTTAAGAGTTTAAAGAAGCAAACTTGCATAACACGTAACAGCCTGCAAAAAAAGAAGAAAACTATAGATTTTGAGTTTTCAAAAAAAAAAAGTGTAAGTTATACCCTCACGCTGCTGCTGCCAACCAGTACTCACGGCCTACACCCTCCAAACTGCCACATTTCAATACCCCCTAAATTGTAACTGCCATCCTTGCCCTCTGCCGCTGCCTCCTCGTTCACTTAGTTCGGCTTTACCTCAAGCAGCGGCTAAAGGCGGGCGCACGGGTAACAAGAGGCGCATGCGCAAAAGACAGGGCGCCACCTGCCAGCGCCAAAAATGAAAGCAAGCGCGCGCGCGTGCACACGCGCGTGCTTGTGTGTGTGTGAGAAGCGCGGCTCGTGAGGTGACTTGAACTCCCGCTGCCTGCTGCGTGTCTTTAGGAAGCGAGCCGCAGACCTGCACGTGAGCTCAGCCAAGACGACTCCGGCACGTCTTCATCCTTAACTTTCCTAATAACTTGTTCTTCGCTGTACACTCCGTGAAAACGGACTTTACATTGGCATGAATTCTAGGCAGCCACAAGCGTAGCGCCACGTTTTCGCAGGCAGAAGAAGACGCACGATAAACAAACAAATAAAGCAACGCTAATTTTACGTTTACACTGAACTCTTTGTTGTCTGCTAAGAAAAGGCCTTTCCCTCAGGAAATCTCCTTTTCTTAACCAGCATAAAGAACAAGTCATACGCGCTTTCTCCCTTTTTTTGGACTAAAATTGGATTTCGGAGTTTACTTTAAATAATTAAATCAAGCCTTAGGACGATGAATCTTCCAAATAGGATCTGATTCACGAAGCGTGAAAGCAAACTGCAGAGTCCGGCTAATAAAATAAAACGTGTGAAAATGGAATTAGTGAAATTAGGTTAGGCCAATAAAATGAGCCGAGATTCCAGCCTTGGGCGAGCTCCGCTGGCTAGCGCCGGCTATTGTCTGCGGTCGAACCGGGGGGTTTATAATGCGCTAAATAATTCTTTTAAAAAAGGCCTATTTGCATAATCACAACTTTGATGTGGCCAGGCATCTAATTCTGTACCAAAAATCATCCAATTGCTATGAGAAAGGGAGAAAAAAAATCAAATCTTGGGAAGCCCACTGTCAGGCTACTTGTTTCATTTGTTCCTTGCATTGGGTTTGTGTTTCTTTTGTTCTCTCAGTAAAGGCAGTTAATTAGATGTCACAGTACACACATTAGTTAGAGGGAATCTCAGAACCAGCGCTTTCACATGGAGAGAACTGTGCACACCAATCGCTTTGAAACACTCGAGTAAAAGAGCTCTGATGGCTCAGGGTTTTCTGGTTTAATATACAGTTCTGTCCTCCTCTGAGCACAACTTTCCTTATTTTAAACTGCGAACGCCATCAGATACGGCCGGGGTGGCAAAGTAGCAGAGAGGGCAGTGCGGCTGTTTACTGGATCCAGGGGTCTAAGTTTGAATCAAAGTATTCAGCAGAAAGAAGTGTGTCAAGAAATGAATGCTACAGTATAGTATGGACACAATGCCTGACTGCAGCTACCTGCCATATCAGTCATTCTGATTTATATTTGTTTATTCATTTATTTCTTGGATTTCTGTTGTTTTCTTTCTCTTCACCTTTTCCTACTTCTATAAAGAGAATATGTGCCTGATCGACCTTCTGCTGCTTGGTCCTGCATCTCCTCTCCAGGAAAAACCTTCTCTTCTACTTCTTCCATCCACCTCTCTTCAGCTTTAATCACTTTCTCTTCTTCTGAACTTCCATTTCCATCACTCTGTTGCTCATATATTCCTCGCCTCTCCTCAAACCTACCTGCCTGTGCTTTCTTAGATATCTCCTCCACTTTTGAGGAACCTCCCATTGTCTCATTTCTTCTTCTTTGCTTTTTTGTAACTCCACACATCCATCTTCTTCTCTTGCACTCCCGCCAGGACAAATTATCTATCTATCTATCTATCTATCTATCTATCTATCTATCTATCTATCTATCTATCTATCTATCTATCTATCTATCTATCTATCTATCTACAGGTGCATCTCAATAAATTAAAATATCATTGAAAAGTTAATTTATTTCAGTAATTCAATTTAAAAAGTGAAACTCATATATTACATAGATTCATTACTCACAGAGTGTTATATTTCAAGTGTTTATTTCTTTTCATTTTGCTGATTATGGTCTACAGGTAATGAAAACTCAAAATTCAGTACCTCAGAAAATTAGAATATCTATCTATCTATTATATAGTGCCTTTCTTCTCTCTATCTATCTATCTATCTATCTATCTATCTATCTATCTATCTATCTATCTATCTATCAATCTATTATATATTATATAGCACCTTTCATATCTATCTATCTATCTATCTATCTATCTATCAGTTCTCCATATCACTCGGTCCATCACCTCCTCCCCAGTCAGACTCTTTTCCTTCAGATCTTCTTTTCCTTTATCTCTCCATCTCTGCTTTGTCCTCCTCCCTTTCTCTTCCATTCCCATCAGTCTTTCCCCACATATTTATTTTCACACCACTTGAAGTTGCTCTCCTGCGTCTTCTTCGGTTTCTCCACTTTGTATGCGGTTCTGCTCTGCGGTGACTACAAGAGTAAAAAGCGAAGTACGGCCGTGTGACACTTGCTAAATATTTTGAACTCTTTCCTGTCCATCCTAAGAGTTATTTGGCCCTCTGGAAGTGCCACACAGAAACTGCTGCTGCATATTTAAAGCTGCCCAGGCCAACTGATGCTAAGCACGTGTGAGGTGAGTCGAATTAAAAGGGACCCACCTGGCATGTTGACCTCCCTGCATAAAAATGTGATTTCTGAATTTTCGGCCTTGCACAGCCATTCCCTTCCTCTTGTTTGTGTTCTCATTTCTGTTTTATTTCACATCAGTGGCTCTTTAGTACGTTTTGTAATTGTGTCCCCGCTGTGTGTGTTTTTATGTCAAAGTATCTCGTATATTCAGGCAGACATCTCCACAAAAGTTGAGTTCAGGGATTCCTAAAACAAAGGCGTCTGTTAAAAACTCTGATTTTGTCAAAATGCTTTCCCTGCGTATCTGAAGTATTCACAGAGAACTCAGCTTGAGAGAACTCAGCTTGCCACTTTAAAAATAATAAGAATGAGTTTAAGATGCCCCAGTAAATGTTTAGATGAACAATCCACAGCATATGCAAGGTGTTCTGATGGTTGGCACCGCTGCCTACCAACTCCAGACTGCTGTTTTGGACTCCCGGCCTCAGCCCTGTCTCCGTGGGGTCTGCACGTTGTGCCCATCTCTGTGTGGGCTGTCATCTGTGTACCCCCAGGTTTCCTTCCATGAAGAGTCCTTCAATTGGCCCAGGTGGCACAGTGTGGGTTTGTGTGCCCTACTGTGTTCTTGTCCAGGACTCAGTTTGCAGTTAATCGCGTTTCATTACGAATGAAGAGTTAGTGACAACCATCGCCCTGCGTTCAGAGCCCATGCTGGTCCTTGTTCTCCCAGTGGGGTTGGACTGGTGGTCCCGGCCCATTGTGGCTCTTGCCTTGAATTAGCTACGCAGTGGACTGGTGGCTACGTTAGAAATGAGTTTACAGCAGGAAAGTATGAAACATAAGGCATTGTTGGCAACACCAGAAAACAAGGAAAGGCTCAGCAATTGAAACTCGTGATGTGTTTTGTCCCGGGACGGTCCTGTGAGGGTCTGCTGCTCCTAATGTGTGTGGGGCTGGCCCTGGCCATTCGGGTTATGTTGCCTTGAGAATACTGTGATATATGTTTCATTTTTATTTGTCACATAAAGAACAGGTTTTACAATCCTCTACAGATGTTTGGCTATTTAAAGTGTGTCTTAAGTACGCTCAGAGGGGGCCGTGCTGTCGCCCCAAAGCTTGTTATCTGAGGTCTGTCGGCACTTTTAAATCTCACCTCCTATCTTTTTGCTTTAACATGTGAGAATTTATTTTTGGTGTATTTTTTTCTATATCTATCTATCTATCTATCTATCTATCTATCTATCTATCTATCTATCTATCTATCTATATAGTGCCTTTCATATCTATCTATCTATCTATCTATCTATCTATCTATCTATCTATCTATCTATCTATCTATCTATCATATAGTGCCTTTCACATCTATCTATCTATCTATCTATCTATCATTATATAGTGCCTTACTATCTATCTATCTATGTATGTATGTATAGGGTGGTCCAGATCTAATTATGCAATTTTCATTACGCTATAACTTAAGTTTATTACATAGAAAATCACTCGAAAAATCCCAGACGATCGAGAAGTGTGCAAACTGACGACACAAAGAATTATCTTCGCACCGAACTGGAATTGTCCCCACATAAATCAAAGTCATCCAGACGATCTGGACCACCCTGTATATTGTGGTGGATGGCGGTGGCCCTTACCCAGCCGGGATGCCCTGACCATCGAAGGGCCAGGGGGGCAGAGGAGAGAGTATTTTTAAGACCGGTTCTCCCCCAGACCGACAGAAGGGAGCCCCCTTGGCTTCTAACAGGTCCACAGGTTAAGACCCTGCTGGGGTCCATGACCACCGCCTGGACATTTGCAGGGTCCAATTTGGCAGTACTTGCACCACACCTGGAAGTGGTGCCAGAAGAAGCTCGTTGGGCACCTGGGCTCCTTCTGAGTGCCCTTTTAAAGGAGCCAGCGGCTACCACTCAATGGAGGAAGAGGACGGAGCTCAGAAGGAGATGTGGAGGCCGAAGGACTGGCTGAGAGAAGGGACTGTGCTGTATGGACTGTGTGTCCTGTTAGTAAACCGTGTGCCACATGGCAATTAGTGTCGTGCCTGTCTGTGTCGGGGTGAAGGCGGCTGGTCGCACCCGTCGGCGTCACTATAGACATACTGCTGAAAAAATGAAAGGACCATCAAGTTGGCATCAAGTCAGTGACACTTGTGGGCAGTTGATCTGTCAGTGAAGGAGCAGAGGGTCTTGTTCATCAGTTTCAGGTGCTTTGGTGCAGTGGGGGGGGGCAATGAGAGACCCCCAAAACAGGAATGAATGGGTTAACAGGTGGAGGGGGGCCAGTGACATTTTTCCCTCCCCATCTGTTTTGTCACTCGTATTGCATTTGGCTCCGGTCAGTGTCACTACTGGTGGCATGAGGCCATACCTGGACCCTCCAGAGGTGGCACTGGTAGTCCAACTTCCCCATCCAGATGGCACATCAATACCACATGGTAAAACCAGAAGGTTTGCCACGTCTCCCAGCACAGTCTCAAGGGCATGGAGGAGATTCCAGGAGGCAGACAGCTAGTTCCTCGAGGACAGCTAGACAGGGCATCTCGTAGAAGGTCCTTAACCCGTCAGTAGGACCCACCGGAGGACCAGGATGAGCACTGGCAGAGCCTACAAAGTGACTTCCGGCAGGCAGGCCACTGGTGTGAATGTCTCTGACATCTCAAACAATCAGAAACAGACTTCATGAGGGGGGCCTGAGGGCCCACCGTCCCTGTGCTTTTCACAGATGAGAGCAGGGTCACCCTGAGCACATGTGACAAATGTGAAAGGGTCTGGAGAAGCCGTGGAGAACATTCTGCTGCCTGTAACATCGTTCAGCATGGCTGGTTTGGTGGGGGGTCAGTGATGGTCAGTCTGGGGAGGCGTATCCATGGAGGGACACACAGACCTCTACAGGATTGACAACGGTGGGCACCGGGTATCGGCATGAAATCCTTGGACCCCATTGTCAGACCCTATACTAGTTCCTCCTGGTGCCCGACCTCATGTGGTGAAGGGGTGAAGGAATTGACTGCCAATCCCCCCCTCCCACCCCTCTCGCTCACTCGCCTGACCTCAATCCAGTAGACCACCTCTGGGTGGGACATTATGTTTCGGTCCATCCGACCCCTCAGGCTGTCCAGGAGCTCAGTGATGCCCTCATGGTCCAGATCTGGGAGGAGATCCCCCAGGACACCATCCATCGTCTCTTTAGGACGTTGTCAGGCCTGGGGGGGGGCATATTAACTACTGAGTATGATTTGGAGTTACTGCAAGGACATTTCGGCACAATGGACTCGCCTGCCTGCCTGCCTGCTTGCCACATCATTTTTTCCCTTTGATTTCCAGGGTGTTTTTGAATTTGACCCTCGGTCTGGCGGCTGATTGTTTTCATTGCCATCAAACGACGAGGCTGCCATCCTGCTGTTCCTCGCACATCACCACCTCAGTCCATGGCAGTAGAGGTGGCCAGCAGGATTTTGTTTTTTCCGTTGAGATCTCAGGGGTTTTCTCTTCATTCTTTTTTTGTGGAATTTGATTTTTGGAAATCCAATAACATTCCATACAAATAAGTCAAGTTTTACAAAAATAGATTTGAAACAAATCAGAGAGAGAGAGAGAGACATCGGATGTGTTTCCAAAGTGTCCCTTTAATTTTTTTTGAGCAGTTTATATATATAAGTGTGTGTGTGTGTGTGTACAGTCATATGAAAAGGTTTGGGAAGCCCTCTTAATTCTTTGGATTTTTGTTTCTCATTGGCTGAGCTTTCAAAGTAGCAACTTCCTTTTAATATCTGACATGCCTTATGGACACAGTAGGATTTCAGCAGTGACATAAGTTTATTGGATTAACAGAAAATATGAAATATGCATCATAACAAAATTAGACAGGTGGGCACCTCAACAGAGATATGACATCAATACTTAGCTGAGCCTCCTTTTGCTCCTTTGAGCCTCTCGACGCTGTCCTCCTGTAGCCTGTGATGAGTGTCTGGACTCTGATGTTGGTATTTCTGACCATTCTTCATACAAAATCTCTCCAGTTCAGTTCAATTTGATGGACAGCCTGCTTCAAATCATCCCATAGATTGTCGATGATATTCAAGTCAGGGACTGTGACGGCCATTCCAGGACATTGTTCTTCTCCTCTGCATGAATGCCTTTGTGTTTTGGGTCATCGTCTTGTTGGAATATCCAACCCCTGCTTAAGTAACTTCAACTTTGTGACTGATGCTTGAACATTATCCTGAAGAATTTGTTGATATTGGGTTGAATTCATCGACCCTCGACTTTAACAAGGGCCCCAGTCCCTGAACTGGCCACACAGCCCCACAGCATGATGGGACCTCCACCAAATGTGACAGGAGGTAGCAGGTGTTTTTCTTGTTCTTCGTCCGCCATCCAAAGCGCTTTTTGTTCTCACCAAATAACTCCATTTGTATCTCATAAGTCCAAAGCACTTTGTTCCAACATGACTCTGACTTGTCTAAATGAGCATTTGATACAACAAGCGACTCTGTTTGTGGCGTGAGTGCAGAAAGGGCTTCTCTCTCCTCACCCTGCCATACAGATGTGCTGAATTGTAGAACGATGTACAGATACACCATCTGCAGCGAGATGTTCTTGCAGGTCTTTGGAGGTGATCTGTGGTTGTCTGTCACCATTCTCACAATCCTGCTCTTCATATGCCACTCCTGTATTTTTCTTGGCCTGCCAGACCTGCTGGGTTGGTTTAACAGCAACTGTGCCTGTGGCCTTCCATTTCCTGATTCCATTCCTTACAGTTGAAACTGACAGTTTAAACGTCTGAGATGGCTTTTTGTAGCCTTCACCTAAACCAGGAGACTCAACAATCTCTGTTTTCAGATCTTTGGAGAGTTGCTTTGAGGATCCCATGCTGTCTGTCACTCTTCAGAGGAGAGTCAAAGGAAGGAAGCACAACTTGCAGTTGACCACCTTAAATACCTTTGACCACTCATGATTGGACACTCCGGTCTATGAAGTTCAAGGCTTAATGAGCTCATCAAGTAATCAGCACTGAGCAGTGACAGCCATTCAGATCAGCACAATGACAAGGGGACACACATTTGTGCACAGCCAGTTTGTCACATTTGATTTTATTTCATACGACTAAATACTGCGTCACTAAAAATCTTTGTTCATGAAACACCGCAGTACTCCTAGGAAATGACAGACACACCACTGGTATCATTACTGGTGAAAGGAGAGTCGATTATTCTGCAAGCTGAGAGGGGGTCCCAAACTTTTTCATATGACTGTCTGTGTGTCTGTGTGTGTGTATCTGTATATCTGAATGTATGACATTCTTAGTTCAGAATCATAATCTGCTCCTCCAGGTGGTTACCTACCAGGTAAGACTTGTGGATGACCAGCAGACGTCTGCCCTTCTGCTGAGGCTCAGACCCCGTAAGGAGACGCCACACTGCGCAGACCTGAGGAGCCCCAGTAAGGGTGAAGCAGCCGTCGTGTGCTCTTTGCGTCGTTATCACGTACAGTATGTACAGTTTATATCTGTGGCTGTAGTTATGGAAGCTGTACAGCACTTTGGTCGACTTCTGTTGTTTTAAATGTGCTCTCTAAATAAAATTGACTTTTGAAAAGGTTGACTCTTAAAATGAAAGGTGTCAGGGTGGTCCTTCACAGTGATGCCATTGGGGGATCATCCAAATGAAGGCTCTAGAAAGCACTTTTGCTTATTCAGTTGCTTATTAAGTTTAGTTTATTTCTAGACGATGGCAGATTTCTGAGACACCAGAGGGTTTGTGATCTTTGAAAGGACTGGCGCTGCGTACAACAACACAGACTCGGCTCAGGTTTTCCTGTCCGGTAGCCTGCTGTACATTAAAGATGTCACCCTAATACCTCCGAGATGAATACAGTGTGCCAAATACCAAAATATTCGGAACCTTTTCAAAGCCAAAAGAAGCCGTTTCAGAAGTAAGAACCTTTTTCGAAATGAAATGTTTCTCTGAGAAACCTCAGCACTGTAAGATGATATTACAGAAGCTTTGTTTTATAGAGTGCCGCATGTGTGACCAACAAATTACAAACAGAACAAGACGGCATATACGACACGGTGACAATCGTAAGAATTAATCAATACGTGCGCACATCACACAAAGAGTGGACACAAGTAGTAGAAGATGTGAGTCCTCATACACCTGAATATTGATTTGCTTTGAAGTCTCTGATGATCAGCCCAGTGCAGAATCGACCCTCACCCTCACCCTAACCCTGGTTAGATGGGCAGGAGGACAATAAAAAAAAAAAAAACACCCCAGGGGTGCAATGCTGAAAGGGAAATAATAAAAAGAAAAGAAACATCTGCAGGGATTCCAAGGCGTTGTTCCTTATTGTTTTTTAAAGCTTTGTCCAATAAAATGTGATGCGCTGGTCTCGGAATTAAACTGGACGCTCCAGCCGTTGACATCGTGCAGGTGGCTCTCCGGTGGCGCCACAACAGAAGAGGAAGCAAACGAGAGTATCCAGTAATTAGGAGGTGAGCGTGATTTCTACGCATATAAAATCTATAAGGAGCAGAACTAAAATGATAAAAGTCAAATTTAACAGGTGGGTTTTATAGGAGTCCCCGCCATGCAAGGTTTACTTTACAGTTTTGTTTGCTTTCATGAGAAATATCTTTAAAAAAAAATAAGTAAACTATAAATCTATTCGGTTATTTTTCGAACTGCTTATTCCGTGTGAGAGTCGCCGTCACTCTTTATAAAACTCCCCAAAGTAAACGAGCACGTATAACGGAATTAACTTATTAGAGCAAATGTGCAGAAGGCAAAAACCTTAGGGTGCCATCCAGGCGCACAGAGCCGCACGCGGGCCGCGACTTTCACACCGCATGCAGGCGGGCGTTTTAGTTAACAGCGAATTTTAAACTATGGGACACCCTGATGAAATGGCCTCGCGTTGTGCCGCTAAATTACCGTCATTCACGTTTGACAGGCCTGTCGAAGACGTACGTTCACGTATGGATCAGAATGTTTGTTCAAAGTTATAGAAAATCTGAAAACACAAAAGGAAAAAATCATAAAGTCTGGCGCTGTCACGTGGCTCTCGCCGATCGCTTAGTTTCTAAACTGTTTTGTTTCGTTCAAAAGGCAAATGGCGACGAGCGCCTGTTGTGTTGTATTTCTCAGGTCCACTGCACACCCAACCTACCTGGAAAAGGGGTCTCTCTCTAAATTTTCCATTCCCAAAATTTCTTCCTTTTTTTTTTCCTAAAAGGATATTTTTTTGTGCTTTTTTCCCTTGTGTTCTTACAGAGTCAAGCCTTGGAGGGCTGTCAAAAAATACGGGGTCTGTTAAAGTCCATCGCGACACTCCTTTATGGCAATACAAGAAAGAAATTGTTGTTGATGTGCAAACGTTTTAGTGAAAAATCCTTAGAAAAGCTACAGTGGACCATTAAACGTCGGTATACAGTAGAGTATCCAGAAAGAAACGCATATGGTGAGCCCCTTAGGGTTAAGACTCCGTTATCTCTGTGGATTTTTTAGTTTAAAATAAACTCTCAGTATATTTTTATCACCTTGCCTTTCATCCGTTCCATTTAAGTCACTCTTTTTATTACTTGTGCTGTTGCATTTGGCTTTTTAAGACGTCTTTTTATGTTTTACCAATGTTGTTGACATCCTTTTTTTGTCTTATAAGCTCTCCGAAACAGGCGTTTAAGTAGTGCCATACTTACATATCCTATCTCTATCTATCTATCTATCTATTATATAGTGCCTTTCATATCTATCTATCTTATATAATGCCTTTCATATCTATCTATCTATCTATTATATAGTGCTTTTCACATCTATTATATATCTGTCTATCTATCTATATATTATATAGTGCCTTTCACATCTATTTATTATATATATATCTGTCTATATATCTATATTTTATATAGTGCCTTTCATATCTATCTATCTATTTATATATTATATAGTGCCTTTCATATCTATTTATCTATCTAATAATGCGTAACTGTCCGAATCAGTATAAAGTGAAACGGTAAAAACAGCCGCAGTAGGCCTTGACGCCGAGTGCCATGTGTGTGAATGCAGAGTGGGCAGCAAATACCTAACAGTAAGACAATTCCCACTTTTTAGTTTGCCTCTGCTCAAATCAATGGTCGCTTCATTTGTGGCGATGATGATGATGATGATCGTGATGATGAATGAATGAAACGGTTTATTGATTGCGGGCGCAGGCCCCCGTGTCTGTCTCTTTCTCTCTCTCTATCACACACACACACACACACACACACACACACACACGTTCAGTTTCCACACCCCAGTGCCTGTAACTAAACCTTTATTTTAAAGAGGAAAACAAAAGGCCTTTTATGCACGTTTATGGTGCTGTCCATTGTATTTACTGAAGAGCTGCGAAGCACTCGGGGATTTATTGCTCCTCGCGGGTAAAACAATTAAGGCAGGCAAGTGCTGCGAAACTTAAGAGCAAATGTCATTTCGAGAGAAATGTGCACATGAAACCTCATTGTATGGCAGCAGCATAATGGGCACATCAATACACGTCTTTCTAAAACTCGCCTGCCATTCACTCAATAGGTTTGTTCTCCGTTTTCTTCAGTTGTTACATTAATTTAGCGAGGCGACCCGCATACCGCAGATGCACGCCGGTTTACTGTAATGTCGCGCTGCGTGCACTTTGTGTATTTGGGACCATCTGAGCTCCGCAGCGCACCGCGTTTGATAAGACGGGCAAAGAAATTGTGAAGCGGGGCTGAGAATTCCTGGCTGTTTAAAGTGCGCGACGTTTAGTTAACACAACCCTCAATATGCGCTGCGCAACTTTGTAACAAATACGTCAGAAAGGCTTTTATGAATTGCCATTTACGTTACGCTTTATACGTACCATCTAATACTTTAACAAAATGAGCGATCTGTTGCAAAATTTGCATATTTAAGCACAACATCTGAACAACAAAAACACGGCAATTAATCACGTCAAAGAAGTTAAATGTTAACCCGTTGACGTCTTCGGTTCAGTTTGGCCGTGTATGTTCCCGTTTCTCTATATGATTAATTCTGAAAACATATTATCTTTCTAAAGCACATTTGTCTTTTTCAAGTTGAGAATAGGGCGGACTGGCGACAGACTCTGTCACTTAATGTGCAATTCGTCTTCCAAATCGAGTTAAATGCACAGCGAGTCCTTTATAAGCTTTTGCCAGGTTTTACTCCGTGTACGTTATGGCATAATAAAGTCATTACTGTATGCCATGTCATTATTAAAAGGCCACATCTGAGGACCGATTTGTGAAATCCCAAAAAGACTCTCGCTGCAAACAACAAATCCCGTTAGATTCTTGCCAGGTAGCCCACCATACATTAAAGATTTTTTTTTTTTCCATTTTAGTGCATGTATTAAATTGGCAAGTAGCAGTGAATGCAAGCAGGTCAGACTTCACAAAACTAAATTCAATTCAGATTTTTTTACATATGGCTTTTAAAGCCTGCGGTGGGCTGGCGCCCTCCCCGGGGTTTGTTTCCTGCCTTGCGCCCTGTGTTGGCTCGGATTGGCTCCAGCAGACCGCCGTGACCCTGTAGTGAGGATATAGCGGATTGGATAATAGATGGCTGGTTTTTAAAGCACAAATGCACCAAGTTCATATCCAAAGAGCTTCTCCTTGAATGATGTGGTGCTTTGTCAAGCGATGCTCTACGAGGAACCACACAACCCAATAAAGAACCGCGAATGTCATTAAAAAACAAACAACTTTCTAATAGTTTTAAGAGTAATGATATGGGAGTAAGTGAATGCCCGTTTGTATCCACTCCAGTCTCGTCCCCAGGTAGATGTATTGCGGTGTAAAGGCGCTATAAAACTAGATAGTTTGGCTGGACGAGCTGTAACACGCTTAGCAAGTGTGAACGTGAAAGGAGGAATGAGATTCTACCTCCGCGTCTCACTCCATCTTCATTGTCTGCGCAGGGGTCTGCTGAGCTCGTGAAATTCAGTAACCGCAAGTCTTTTACGTGCCTGATGACCGCACAGACACTTTAAACAGCGCCCAGTAAAAACAAACAGGTTCCATTCCGAGCTCTTAATGGTTCTGTGATGGCACTGTGCTGGGTTGTGTGGTTTCTTGTACAGCTGCCTCTTACTTGACAATAATCTTTTCATTCTGGATTTCTGAAGCGGATTCTTTGGGCTTCGAAAAAGTTCGTAATATGTGGACAAAGCGGAAGGCTTCAATGTACAGAAAGCAACGCAGGAAAGACATGCAAGTTAGGTGGGCTGGCGATGCTAAAACTGGCCCTGTAGTGTGTGTGTGTGTGTGCCCTGCGATGGTCCGGCGCCCTGTCCAGGGTTTGTTCCTGCCTTGCGCTCAATGCTGTCTGGGATGGGCTCCACCTCCTCCCACGCGACCCTGTTCAGGACAAAGCAGGGTAGAAAACGACCGAGTGGCTCTTATCTTATCTGGACCCTTCATATTGATGGTGGTTCCTCCATGACATCGCGTAGATCAGGGGTTCTTCACCTAAGGTATGTCTAGGGGTCCATGGATGAGTTTCAAGTTGTCCGTGAGGGTCACAAAAAAAACGAACATTTAATATTCACTACAGCCCGGTACAGTTGATTTTTCTCGCGCGTTACCTCATCTCGACGTCATTTTTCACACGTATTATTTTTCTCGCAAGTATTTATCTCATCTAAGCCTCGTGCGTGAGTTACATACTGTGAGAAAAATCACGCGAGAAAAATAGCGGTAACCATACAGGTTTCCCATTTAAAGAAATGAAAGTAGATAACCACAGCCTAGATGGAATAGTAGTTGAAAACGTAACAGTAGATCCGTTTTAATTTGCACAAGAAGATTGTCTCTCTATTCTAAAAAAAAAATAAAAATCCTGGAGAGAAACATTAGGGCGACGAGACGCGATCTTCACGTTAAGATCAGAGAGGACACTTCAAAGACCCGCGAGACTAGAGAGATCGGCCATGGAGCGTCTCACAGGGACCGTAAACATGAGACTTTGTGCCAAGAGATCGACTGTCTCGCGATGACGTAGAACACGAGATTCTTACAAGACACGCCCCACTTATAAATTAATAAGAGCTCAGGCAGCCAACAAACACACGCAGTCGTGTAAAGGATTTGAGCCGACATAGTGAGGGCTCTCAGCGCATGTGAAGCGTTATAAGGACAATACGTTGTAAATGAAACATAGACGACTAAGTGAAGAAGAAAGCAGCGTAAAGAAAAGACACTCAAAAGCGTTGGAGAGACAAAAAAGAAAAAGAATAATCAGGGTGCAAATTCAGAAAATAAGGAAAGTAACTGAACAAGTGGAACTGAAAAGAAAAAAGAAGGTCCAATCGGGCTCAGAATTAAAAGACAAAGCAGAACTTCATAAAGACGTTGGCGCTAAACACATGCAGAGCAGCTTAGAGATTATGATAGCAGTGGAATTTGTGAGGCTTAAAAAAAAACGTTGGCACCATGGAGAAAGTTAAAGAATATGAAAGTAGGAAAATAGAAAGTATAAAAAAAAGAAAGTAAAGATCGCAGGAGCGCAAACAAATGGAAATTATTACTTGAAAAAGGGGAAAATAATCACCACAGACCAGGAGTCATTGGAAAAAACAGCAGGACAAAGTGAGATCAGAAATAAAAGACAAAGAGTAGAAAACAAAGTAAAACGTCATAAAGAGGTTCAAAAAAACATGGGGGCCAAACACGTGCAGAGCAGGTTAGAGAAAATGAAAGCAGAAAAAAAAGACAGTGAAAAAAACAAAGAAAGTAAAGATCACATTAGCGCAAAGAAAGAGAAATGAATACTCGGAAATAACAAAAAGGCGAATAGAGATCAGATATGTGGACACAGGTGATATGTCAGAAGTATTGAAATATTGTAAGGCTTTGAAGTTTAAGTCAGAGAATTTCAAAAACAGAGTTTACCTCACATGCATTTATTGGTTATTTTACAAAAAAAATGATGAACTGCTGATGATGAAGATCCTCGTGTTGTCTGTGCTGAAATTTCAAACGGAGACACCTGTCCTGAATTAGGGTACAAAGTCATGAAACACGTGTGTCACTGACCTCGTTTAAAAGATTCAGCATGTTGGGACTCGAAAGACTCCAAATATTGATCTTAACGAAGTTCTGAAATAAAAGTGAAACTAATGAAATAGCAACAATTCAAAGAAAACAAAATCTTAAAAGATAACAAAAACGGGGGTTGGCGAGCAAAGCGAGCGGGGGGTGAAGCCCCCTAGTATTTCATAAGTATAATGAGTGGCCATTACTTTTTGCATTTTAGATTGTTTAAAGTTTAAAAATACTTTGTGTACGTCATATATGTATGTGTCTGTTGTTCTGCCTGCCTAAGGTAAAGTCATCCCTGATGGAGGATCGCAGGAATCGTGGGATGGGGGGCTTGATGGATGAGGTCTCCAGGACTCTAAACAAATCCAAATCATATTATGGGATATCATCTACTCTTAAATTCTACTCCATACTTCTAAAATGTTTATTTTTATACTGCATTGAGGATTTGTTCTGTTCTGTGTATTGTATTGTATTGTATTGACCCCCCTTTTGTTTTGACACCCACTGCACGCCCAGCCTACCTGGAAAGGGGTCTCTCTTTGAACTGCCATTCCTGAGGTTTCTTCCTTGTTTTTTCTTGTCTTCTTAGAGAGTCGAGGCTGGGGGGCTGTCAAGAGGCAGGGTCTGTTAAAGCCCATTGCAGCACTTCTTGTGTGATTTGGGGCTATACAAAAAAAGAAACTGTATTGTATTGTAGAAGCAAATCTCGATGAATAAAGTGCATTATATTCATTACATGCAAAGTTGTGTTTACTGTATGTGAATATTTCTGGGGAAGAAGGGGGTCCATAGCTTTCATCAGAGTCTTAAAGGGGTTAAGAATTACTGGCCTAGATGAAGCACGTTTATTTTCACGAGTGTCCGCTGTAATGTTGAACTCTAATCCGTCCCATAAGTTTGGCTCCAGCATTTTGCGCTGGTCCAGGCTAACTAGAGAGAGTGTGTCCGTATTCTTCTAATCGCCAGGTAGCGATTTTTTTTAACATCTTCAGTTGTTTAGCAAAATGCACAAACCTCTGCCCGGTTAGCTTATATGTCCATCCATCCAGTATCCAACCCGCTATATCCTAACTACTATGTCACGGGGGTCTGCTGCAGCCAATCCCAGCCAACACAGGGCGCAAGGCAGGAAACAAACCCCGGGCAGGGTGCCAGCCCACCACAGTAGCTTATATGTCGCATTTCTAAATACACGCAGCACGCCTAAAGGCACCACGTCTCAAACTGGGGCTGCAGATGCGCAATGCAAGCCACCTGAAATCTACCTGGCTACTTGAAAATTCGTCTTCTTTCCAGTCGGCCATGCAGGCTCATTGCACGCGATGGGCACTCGCCAAACATTACGTACAACTTCAAAAGTGGGTCACCTCCTTCAGCCACGACAGTAAATGATTTGCACCATGCGGACTTAAACGTCATCGTTGGCTGAAGACCTCAATGAATGCTCTATGAACTCCAACCCTGGCATATTTACGTCTAACGATCTCGTTACCAAAAAAAAAAAAAGAAGTTAATTACTGCTCTGCTTGCAGCAAGTTACCATGGCTTTATTGCAGGCTCCCTCTTTAATAGCCCCCTGCATGCTGCAAGCTCCTTCATTAATTTGCCTCGCTGAATTTGTTGCTAATAGGACGCCAGTTTAAAGCAGCATCTGCGCTATTGACGATTCGAGGCAGGAGCCGGAGAAAGAGGACGCTGTTTACAAATCAGCATTAATTAAAATGATGGCTTAGCTCAACTAAATACAGGAGTATAAACGCTAGTTGATGTTTACACATTAGGAAAATGAACGCGGCTTCTACAATAAAAAAGAACTTGAGCTCCGCACATGGCGCTTGCGCACTCCGCGGGTACACAGGCCGCTCTGGACCGTTAACACGCACTTGCACGCACAATGGCTGTTCTGGCGCACAGTCTTCAAAACTAACAGCTTTGTAAATGATTACTTGCACATTTGCTTCCGCAGGGCGATATTGACCTTGCAGCAGGGACGGAGGGAGGGAGGGAGCCATCCGCAGTTCTCAATACGCAGTTCTTGAACTGCTTTTCTCTCCCACACCCCCGAGTTAACGAACGAGGCAGGCTGAGCCCCGATGGACGGCTTAAACAAACTGGAGTCGGTGATTTGAACAAAACGAGCTGACATTATCGGGCTAACACAAGCGAGTCAAGAAGTCGCGCCTACTGCAGGCCAATAGTGCGACCCGGCGACGATTCGAACAGAGCGCTGCGTGAGGGTGCGTGCGCACGTCGGCTAATGGCCATTGTTCGCGGTCCCTTGAATAAAGCTTTAGTGACAGCTGAAAGTTTGAATTGCTGTCTAAACTTGGCTTCTTGGCTCGCCTTGCAGATGGACTCGAGGACAGTCCAGGATTTTACTGAACAATATCAACTGCGGCCGAAGAATGCAAATACAAAACTGTTTTTCTCTCCTTCAAAATGTATAATAATACTCCTTTGTGTGCGACTCATTCTGTGAAATGTCAACTTAACAAATTGTGCTGCGTTTTAGATTTTTATATTTTGTTTTATATAGTATGTGTGTATTTATTTATTGTCTATAAAGTATGCGTCTGTGTGTAAACCGCTTAGCGAACAGGTAACCCGTCAGGCACTGTTTAATGCTTCTTATTTGTGATGGATGTTAAAAGCATTTTAGTTAAAAGTAAACATCCATCCATTCATTATCCAACCCGCTATATCCTAACCACGGGGTCACGGGGGTCTGCTGGAGCCAATCCCAGCCAACACAGGGCGCAAGGCAGGAAACAAACCCCGGGCAGGGCGCCAGCCCACCGCAGGGCACACACACACACACTAGGGACCATTTAGGACCGCCATTGCACCACACCTGCATGTCGTTGGACTGTGGGAGGAAACCCACGCAGACACGGGAGAACATGCACACTCCACGCAGGGAGGACCCGGGAAGCGAACCCAGACGGGTCTCCTAACTGCGAGGCAGCAGCGCTACCCACTGCGCCACCGTGCCGCCCAAAAGTAAACATTGTTTTAAATTTTCTGTAAAATTAGCTTAAAATGACAAGTAAAAACATGAAGAAAAAATACCTTTGTCATTTACTTAACATACAGGGGTGAGCAAAAGAAGCTTTGCAGTTGTTCATATGGAACAGGATGCAGGTTATGATTATTATAATATTAACTCAATAGCTTTATGCACTTTATTGACTCATCACAATGGCACAATCTCATAAATGCACGATTTACCTAAAAGAGACACATGATTTGCGTACTCACTGTAAACCTGCTTTTGCTCACCTCTGTATATTTTTGGAAGAGAAGTGTCTGAAGTTGAATATAAGTTGTATAATTTAAGTAAATAACTAGAACTGCTTAAACTAGAATGGTTTATTACTTTCATTAACAGGATTGGCTCCTGCTTTGCACCCCAGTCTATGGGGATTGCCGCTGGTCACCATTGACTCTGATTCCTTGGATTAGAAAATGGCCGGATATACAGATACTGGATTGGAAAGCAAACGCAGCTCTTAAGGGAATTTCTTGTATAAAATCTAAAGTCAGTAATTCCACTGTGTATGCCGTCAATTCCAAATCACATGCGCCTATAAACCATACGGTGGATTTTACTGGCTGTTCCTATGCACAGCGGCTTCAGAAAGTGCTTAGACACTTTTTACACTATTTCTTAAGATGCAGCCTAATGCTAAAGTCGTTTAATTTGTTTTTCTCTCACCAGACACATTCAATACCCCAGAATGACAAAAGTGAAAACACAATTTTTGATTTTTTTTTTTTTGTTTTGGAAGTTTATTCAAAAGTAGCTGTCCCCATGGCTCCTCCGACATGATAGTGTGACACAAGACAAACTTTAAAAATCAATGAACAGATTCATCAATTAACGGGTATCGCCAGCTAAGCGGAGACGAGTTGCGCTCCATCACATCGCGAGAGGTAGAGACTCGAACGTGAGGGAGGAGGGCCACGCCCCCGCTCCTGACGTCACGCTTCCCCCTCCCCTCGGCTTACAGCCTCGGTATCGGATCAGCGAAAATAAATCGGTGCCGCAAGCAGTGCGATGAGAGAATTCGCCAGACCAACCGGAATGTTCCAGCAAATTATGGAAAATAAAATGCGTACTGGTTCTCTCGTGAAAAGCAGACAGACAGACAGACAGACGTCTTCTATATCTTTCTTTCAATTATAAAAGGACATCCTGGGATGACACTTTCTCAGAGATAATTTGAAGACTTTTTGCCATTTACAGCCACGCCCACGATCCTCTCATTCGTTTGGCAGACACAGTGCATGTGCTCTCAGGTCTTATACATTTTTACGTTTTCCACATTTAAATTCGTTTATGAAAAGTTCTCAGTTTCATCCTTTAAAGAAGCGTTTCTGGACTGTATTTTTAGACATACAATCTATTCGTTTCCTTTGATGTGGTCCTTTTCTGGACAATAATTTGAATGTTCTAGATGACACGTCAACGACTAAGTGAAGATGAAAGGCCAGCGCGTCGAAAAGAGGCCCAAAAATTCAAAAAATGCAAATTCAGAAAATAAGGAAAGTAACAATCAGGCCGAATCAAGTGGAATTGAAAACCTCGCAGGTCCAAGCGGGGTCAGAAATAAAAGACAAAGAGTAGAAGACAAAGTCGAACGTCGTAATGAGGTTCAGAAACGATGACGCGATACACAGGCAGAGCAGGTTAGACATTATGAAAGTACTCAAATTTGAAAGTCTCAAAAAAATGATAGTAAAGAAATTATCACTCGGTGAAATAACGGAACAGCGAAAAGAGATCGAATATACGGACATATGTGGTATGACAGAAGTATGGAGATGTTGTTTGGCTTTAAACTTTAAGTCGGAGACTTGTAGATCGTCTAATTTATGTTGCAATCAGGGATAGCATTTCTTCCCAATAAGGAGGCGTATCCGTGAGAATGAAAAGTTTTGTTGTTTGGTGAAAGTAAAATCCACATAAGCGAGTGGCAGAGACGTGAAGTGGCTGGCGTGTAATGCCAGCTGGAGGGGTTGGCGAGCGAAGTGAGCAGGGGGTGAAGCCCCCTAGTATATAGAGATAAAAAAACCTGAAATAGCTCATTGACACGTTTCCTCCGTCCCAAAGCCGCTTGCAGTGATGACGGCCTGGACTCTCTTCGCCTAAGTGAACGTGGATTTGAGGATTTTCTGCCCAACTCCTCTGCAGATCCTCTCAGTCCCGGTCAGGTGCTGGACGGAGCTCATCAGCGGTCAGCTATTTTCAGGTCTCTCGAGTGGGTTCAAGTCTGGGCTCAGGTCGGGCCACTCAAGAACTTTCTCAGAGTCGTCCATAAGCCACCTCTGTGTTGTCGGTGCTTTGTGCTGAGGCTCATTGTCCTGTTGAAAGATGGACCTTTGAGTTTTCATTTGTGACTTTTCTTCATTTAGCTGTCTAGTCTCCCAGTCCCAGCTGCTGAAACCACCGCATAGCGTGATGCTGCCACCGCCATACTTCACCATTGGCTTGGTACTGCACAGGTGAGGAGTGGCACCCGGCTTTCTCCAGATGTGACCCTTAGAACTTACAGGCTGAGCAGTTCAATCTCGGGGTCTTGTTTCTGAGAGTCCATTAGTGTGTGCTGTCTGGCTATACTCCAAAAAATTAAAACATTTTATATCAAGAGGCCCTCAATTATTGAAACCTTTCAATGTCAATTTGTCTCAATATAAATGATTACATTTTGTTGTTTATTGATTTTTAAAGTTTGTCCTGTTTCACTGCTATGTGTGTGTGTTTGTGTGTGTGTGTATTTAATCAGATGGCCTCACTTTCTGCACGCTGCATTGTGCTGTAAGTTTCATTTTAAATGGACACATTTGCCACTTTCTGCCCAGCAATTTACACTCGATAACCCACGATGACTCTGTGGAATCTCATGTTCAGAATGAAACATCAAAAGTGACATTCACTTCAATATTCAGACTGTGGGACCCCAAACTGTGCTCAGGTGCATCCTGCTTGCTTTAATTCTTCTTAAAGTGTGTCTACTGGAGGACTTGGCTGGACGTGCTGGAGAAAAGGCCCACCAGTACCCGAGGTTCGAAGGGCCCACAGCTCACATGGCACGAAAACCAAACCATAAAGTCTAAGGAACTCGCTGTTGACCTCCATCAGCAAATTGTGGTGATGGCTGGCATTTATCTCACAGGCTGATTTGTGTGACGGACCCTTTATGCTCTTTCTTTGAATTGTCACATAAAGGACACGTTTTAATGTCTTATTTCACCTAAAAGAGTCTTAATGTCTTAGAAGGGCTGAGGGGACACCATTATTGGCCTGTCCTCGCTTGGGGACATCAGTTTTACTTGGGGTGCTTAAGTGCCACACCTTTACAAGTGGCATGCAGGTGGCATTAATTTACAGAAGATGAGGCTAAACATTATCGCTGCCCAATCTGGGCCACAGAATTAAGGAAAGCTTTGACTCTCAGAGAACGTGTGTTGATAGGAAAGGAGCTACAAAGGACAGGACAGGACAGTGAAGGTGCTGCTTAAGACGATCAAACACAAAATTCAACGCATTACAGCCTGAAAGACAGCACAGCACATACAAAACAAACAGATGAACACACGCGGAGGGAGCTTCACTTCTCAAATACATCCTAAGGTGCGTCAACTTCAGTCAGTCACTCAGGGACTCCGGCCTTTGGTCTGCAGATGATGATGTCACACGGTGCCCGACCGTCCTCGGGTCCTCCAGCTGTAGTGCCCTTCATTTGACGGGGCAGCACTGGTGGACAAGTTCCAGACCTCCAGCGCAATTCCTCTCTTTTGTGCCGTAGCCAGCAGGAGACTCGCTCTGCCGCCTCTCCAGCCCCACAAGCGGTTGGCTGGCTGGCTTTTTTAAAATTCTTTCTTTCTTTCTAATTGTTTCTTTCATTTTTTGAATTCTTTTTTCTATTTTTCTAATTTTTTCCTTTATTTTTCTAGTTCATTCATTCTTTCTCTTTTTCTTTCATCTTTTATTTTTCTTTTTCTTTATTTTTCTTTCTTTTTATTTTTCTAGTTCTTTTTCTCTTCCATTTTTCTAATTCTTTTTTTTTTTCTAGTTCGTTATCTTATTTTTCTAATTCTTTATCTTTCTTTCTTTCTGAAATTCCCAGGGCAGCAAGCACTGACCACATCAACTTGGCAGGATAACAGCCATGCTTGGCCCTCCCGGACCCCCAGCCGTCGGCCTCGACTCACACGAGACCATCAGTTCAATCAGGGTGATCTTCCTCACCTGCTTCGACCAAATGACAACGTCGCTCCTTAGGGATGTCCGGACATTTGATTTTGGGGGGACGGCCCCCTTCATCAGCCACTCTTTTGCTCTTATGGCCTCTCCCCCTGCCCTGATCGGTGGTCCTGGTTTCCTTCTCGCCTGTGAGGAAGGACACCGAGTACCTTGTCATGCTGTCACCTGCTGCTCCCTTTGGTGAGGCTGGTGTTGCCATCTTTTTAGGGTAAGTGCCAGGGTGCCTTTCTTACCACATAGACGGTGAAAGTGGCTAAAGGAGAGAGATATGAAAGGCGCTATATAATAGATAGTAAATGACTTTTAATGGATTGATAGGGAAGAAGCTAAATAACATAAATCTGAAGCACACGATATATAAGCAAAGGAAAGGTGTTATATAAAAACATGATAGACGCACAGATAAATAGGAATGGGACTGTTTAACGGATTAAAACCATGAAATGCAGTTAACAGATAAATAAAGGGGCGTCTGCAGAAAGTGAAGGGGCCGAGTGAGACGGGCTGGACGAGGAGATGAAAGGCGCCGTATAACAGAGACAGAGCCGCGCGGCTTTGATCTTCAAGGAAAACTGAAAAGGTGAAGAAATAAACGGGCAGTCGGGTAGCTAAACGTGACGGGTGAGCGGCGGGGTCTCCTCTCGTCTCTCTGGGTGTTTCTGTTTGTCTTGAAACTGATTAAACCCTAAAGAAGGAAGACGTGCAGAAAGGAGGGAATCGACGTTAAGAAACAAGTAGCGCTTTTCAAAACGACGTGCGTCCCACTGCCGCTGAGTGGCTGATTAAGGGGGCCGAGTCTTAAAGTGCAGGTCAAGAGTGGTCACTGAGTGAGAAAGCCTACGGCCCGCCCTCCGGGACTGGAGCCGGACCGCCGGTGATGGATTTTCAAGTAAGATGTGGCGTCGTACTCCTTTACTGATGAAGTCACTCGTCCCTTAAAATCATAACGTGGGTCTCTTAATGGCTGCCCCTTTTGAGACCATCCTGAAAGGCAGCCCACCCTGAACAACACACATGTCCAACTCCAGGCCCGGTGGGCCATCTTAACAGCATTATAGGCCCCCTCGGGCAGAGCAGTGCACTGGGACCCCCTACCTACACAACCACTCACAGGAATAATAAAAAAAAATGGAGCGTCGATAACATTAAACGTACTTCCAACAAAATCAGCATCGATAACATTAAAGAACAAAAGATGAATCGACACAAACGTCTGAACAATTTAAATGAGCCCTGAAAAGCATCCATCCATCCGTTATCCAACCTGCTATATCCTAAATACAGGGTCACGGGGGTCTGCTGGTGCCAATCCCAGCCAACACAGGGCGCAAGGCAGGAAACAAACCCCGGGCAGGGCGCCAGCTCACCGCAGGGCACACACTAGGGATCGCCAATGCCCCTCACCTGCATGTCTTTGGACTGTCGGAGGAAACCCACGCAGACACGAGGAGAACCCGGGAAGCAAACCCAGACGGGTCTCCTAACTGCGAGGCACCAGCGCTACCCACTGCGCCACCAGGGCGGCCTTAGGCATGAGCAAACGTTGCACCTGCCCAGGGCCGCCTCGCCAATATATACTGAATATAAAACAGAAAGAGAAAGTAACGACACAGCCGACAGCTGAAGCGAAGCTGGTGCAAGCGGGCGAGTCGTCTTACACACCGAGTTTTAATAAAGTATTAGTGTTAGCGCCATAGTCCTTGTGAATATCTGGTCGGGTTAGGGGACACAAGACATTCGCATACCCATTCTAAGCAAGATGAAGAGATTTCGAGTACACGAATCTGCTTATTCGAAACGAAAGAGAAAGGCGGCTCAGGAAGCTAGTGATGGGAAGTTCGGATCATTTTACTGACTCGGATCTTTGAGTCTCGTTCAGCAAAATGAACGAATCATTTTTCGAGTCATTTCGTTCAATTCTCTTTCCGGCTCTGACCACATACTAGGTTAAGCTTATGGGGCTGTCACGTGATGAACGAACGACTCGAAAAACCCGGACTCGAAACAGGCGAGTCAATAATTCCAATACAGAAACTATAGGAAGTTGCGCAAATGCGCATGTGCGACTGAACGAATCACTCCCACGAGACGACTCGTTCTTCCCGAGTCACATTAAAGATTCGTTCAAAATGAACGAATCGTTCAAGAACGACCCATCACTACAGGAAGCTGTCATGGCGTCACAGGAAGGAGCGATCGTGAACTTCATCGTAAGTTAAACGCTCGTGTCGTGAGCCCGAGGCGGCTACGCAGGGTCTGCAATGGACGTGGCCGTACATAAGATACCATATTGATATTGGCGGGCGAAGGGGCCACCAGTTCTTTCTCTGCCCAGGGCCGCCCCTGCCGCCACCATGCCACCCCTTGAAAAACACATCAATGATAAAGCGTACAGACGGCGATGGCTCAGTATGACATGACTAGGAGTTTATTTATTTTTAATATCAGGTGTTCAGCACAAACATTTGTGAAATTTCTTTGCAGAGAATTGAGTTGAAGTGACGTTAACGTCTACGCTTTTACGTGACGTCGTGTGTGAGATCCGTACACACGCAGGTGACCGTGACACTAAATCGGAGGCGAATGCCACTTGGAACACAATAACACATTTACAGTTTAGTGGAGTGTAATATTGACAGCAAGTCACGACATACACAGACTGGCGACTGCCCAGCGTGCCCAAACGTTAAGATGGCTGCAGCACTGGAGGCTGAAAAGCACAGCGGCCTCCATAGTTTAACTTCTTAGAGCTGCCAAACCGATCCACTGGGGCACAGCGGCTTTGGTAAAAGAGGGGACCAGGAGAGAACCCGCTGGTCACTTCTAGACCAGGGGTGTCCAACTCCGGTCCTGGTGGGCCGCGGTGGCTGCAGCTTTTCATTCCCACCCTTCTCCTAATCAGTTTTCACGGCTAATGAACTCCTTTACCCTTCATTTTCATAGCCCCCTGTTTTTAAGGCTTCAGTCCTCCGAGTCGAGTCGTTTCTTCATTAAACATCAATGAGACGCGAGGCGACCATCTAAACCGGGGCTTCAAACTCCAGCCAGTCTCTCCAGCTCATTAAACTCGTTATTCAATTCCACGGCCTGGTGCTGCTCTCAGTCGGCCACAGCAGACGTTTCCAGAACTGCTGATTTGATTTTCTGTTTTTCCAAAGACCACAATGTCTTGCTGGATGTTTGTGACATATGGACGCTGTCCAGTGACCTGAGACGAAGACTCGACTCCTTCATGTGTGTCTCTTCAGAGGGTCCTTGGGTCCCGCTGGATTGACTTTGTGTTGCTCACGAAGTCCCGAATGAGGCACATGACCAGCATTGTGAGGGAGCGTCAGTTACGGCCATGTGGCACCATTACCCGAGGGTGATCCGGCTCATTGCTGGGGACCCGAGTGGCTGGACCAGGCCAAGGGGGTGCCCACGTAACACCTGGCTGTGGCAGATGTACTGGACGGCGTGTCTGCCGGGGGGCGTTGCTGAGCTGTTTAGTCGTGGGCATGGCAGCACGCTGTACCAGTGCACCCTTCATTTTCATAGCCCCCTGTTTTTAAGGCTTCACTCCTCCGAGTCGAGTCGTTTCTTCATTAAACATCAATGAGACGTGAGGCGACCACCAAACTCCAGCCAGTCTCTTAATGAGGAGCCGATTCTTTCTGCTCATTAAACTCGTTATTCAATTCCACAGCCTGTTGCTGCTCTCGTTCTGCCACGGCAGACTTTTCCAGAATAGCTGATTTTCTAAGACCACCGTCAAGATGTTTGGGTGACCTGAGAGATCAGCCTTACCGAGACCTCAAGTCAAGTCAAGTTGGGGAGCAGGCACTGGTACAGCGTGCCACCTCACCCACCACATGATGAAACAATTCGGGATCCCGGTTGGCAACCCCCTGGGCAGACACACGGTCCAGTCCCACCATCCGGAAAGGACCCTCCATCTGCCACAGACATGACATTCATGTGACTCTTCCTATGAAGTCAGCAGACGGACTGGGAGAGCATTGGGGGGTCATGAGGTCTCTATAAAGGGGTGTGTGGCGCACCCCTCCCGATACCTGCAAAAGGCCGAAGGTCCAAGTCTTTAGAGTCCTGGTGCTTCCTGTTTTGTGTGACATGGACGCTTATCCAGTGACCTGAGATGAAGACTCGACTCCTTCATGTGTGTCTCTTCAGGTCCTTGGGTCCCGCTGGTGTGACTTGGTGTTGCTCACGGAGTCCCGAGTGAGGCACATGACCAGCATTGTGAGGGAGCGTCAGTTACGGCCATGTGGCGCCATTACCCGAGGGTGATCCAGCTCATTGCTGGGGACCCGGGTGGCTGGACCAGGCCAAGGGGGAGCCCATGTAACACTTGGCTGTGGCAGATCTGGCGCGCGTATCTGCCTGGGAGGATCCTGAGTTGTTTCGTTGTGTTGTGGGCATGACAACACACTGTACCAGTGCAGGCTCCCCGACTCGACTTGACGTGACTTGACAAAGACCCCCGTCAAGATGCTTTGGGTGACCTCGGAGATGAGCCTTACTGAGACCTCCACCTTTCTTTATCGTCAGGTGAGCTGGTCGTGTGTCCGCTCATTTCGTGTCTCCTTATTGTTTGGCTGCTAATCTTGGGACGAGACGTCATCTTTAGAAGAGAGACAGACAGACTTTCACGTCCCGCGAGATGGACAAGTCACGTCACACGTACAGCCTTTGCGTGCAAGTCCCGCGATACACAGGCAGAGCAGCTTAGAGATCATGGAAATAGTCGCAAAAAAATGAGAGTAAAGATCACATTAGCGCAAACAAACAGAAAATATTACTCGGTGAAATAACAGAAGAGCGAAAAGAGATTGCATAGTGTTTGAGACGAAAGGACAGCTGCTGTACAGGCGTTTAAACGTTCGCAGCGCCACCCGAAATGCCAATCACGTGGAACGAAAGCAGCAAGTCAGCAGCTGATCGAGCAAAGAGGAGGTTAAAAAAAAAAAAAAAAAAAAAACATATCACCGTTTAAGAGGAGCGTCACCTTGGGGGGCCTTCAGCCCCCCTCTTCACAACGACGTGTAGCGCAGGCAGAGGGGGGCAAGTGAAGTGAAGCCCCCTAGTTAAGGAAAAAAAAGAAACAACTAAGGGGGTCCCGAGTCAAGTGAATTAAAACAAAAGCAGTGACTAATGAAAGATGATTAGAATGAAAACCCGCAGCCACTGCCCACGGCCCACCAGGACCGCCGCTGACTTATCACTAATAAGGAGCCATTAAAACACGGAAGGCAGCCGTTGAAGATTAAGGGTGGGGCACCTTAACCCTTCGTTACTCGGCTTTCTCAGAAGTGCTCGGCTGGGGCGTACTGCAGCCCACTATTATTTATGGAGAACTGATAGTAAGAAGTATTTCAAATGCAATGTAATTAAACGATGAAGATAGAAGAGCCCAAAAAGAGCCTTTAGCTCCACTTCATCAGGTTTTCCGACCCTAGATTTGTTCGGCTATCTTGTTGATGCATTTGTTAGTGCAGTCGAGAAGCATCTCCATTACGTCTGGCGATGTGAACGATTCAAAGCACTGAGAGAGAGACTTTGCACTTTTTGCATTCCCTTTGACTCCGGGCGATTCCTTTTTAATGTTATGAACTTGCTCTCGAGGTGGCGTCTGAGGCCATTTGGAGGATTTGTCTTTTCCTACATAGTAGCTTCCTGCTGTGTTTCATCGTCATCATCATCAGCATCTTCAGAGGAGTCTATCATGTTCACCGTGGCTGATGTGTTCCTGTTCTAATTCGGAATCACTCTGTTCGCTCGGGTGGGGTGGGAAATGCCAACGATACTCTGCGGGGTGCCAAACACCCAGAACGACGTAATACGACGTCATCAGCGCAAGGGTCCACCTTCGGCCGACGCGCGCTCTTGCATGCACAATACGTTAGTCAACTTGCAGCTACTCAAGGCGTCAAAGCTCCACGTCGCGCCATCTATGAGAAATACGCAGAACTGTGGCAACTGGGGTGTGAAACACCCCACCCGAGTAACAAAGGGATTAAACAAGCGAGACCCTTAAACTGGAGCCTCAAAACGTCACTTAAGCCATAAGAGCTTCATCTGCAATAACTGACATCTCATTAAGAAACTGGGTGGGAACAAAAACCTGCAGCCACTGCGGCCCACCAGGACCGGCGCTGGAGACCCCCTGTGTGGCTGTGGTGAGTTTGAAGGAATGAAATAAAAAATCGAGCAGCAGACTGAAGGACGAGGAGGCGCCCCGTCGCGGGTGGCAGCTCCACGCTTGACAAACAAATCAAGTAGAAGACCCCGGGTGAGACCCCATCAGCGTGGCGTCCCTCCAGGTTCAGGTTAGACGTGTCGTTATTGGGCCATCGCCCCCGCCCAGCCGTTTCACTGGATTCTTTGTGTTGCCTCTTTCTGGCTGGCATAGAAAAGAGAAAGCGAGCGCCGAGGGCCGATTCTGCTTAACATCAACTTCTTGGAACCTGAATGAAGAAATCTGCCCTTTGGAAGCCTCCTCCTCCTCCTCCTCGTTTCTCGCGGTGGTCACCCTCAGCGGCCCACGCACTCCCCCTGACCTCCTTAACAGGCCCAACAAATCTGTCACCTTCATGAAGCTCATTACTACCCTGAATGGTTCCCTTTAAAATGTGAGCCCCTGTCATGGGCGCCTCACAGACAAACAACAACAACAACCACAAAAAATCTTTACGACGCGGCGGTGGTCCTTTTACGTGTAAATATTTAAAGGGGGAAAAAAAAGTCAAAAGGCTGCAAGTGGCGGCCACCTCAGTGACTTCAAACGGCCAACGCGGGGGAAAATAAAAAGAGAAACGGCGAGAGCTGAAGTGAGGGAAGGAGAACGAAACCTCGAGATCGAAAAAGAAGAACACGGTAAAACAGAAACACGATACGAACGAGAAATGTGTTAGGCCTTAGATTAGCTCAACTTTATTAATTCAAAGTGGAAACTCGGATGGACACAACAGAAAGAAGAAAAACGAGACAAATACAGATAGTCGATAAGTGAAAAATACATAAATAAATGAATACTGCGCAGATATTTCAAAATGAACTTTATGAATGCCCCAGGAGGAAGCACTGAATTATCTGTGTGGACCACCAGGGGGCGTAGCAGCCACCCAGCCCGACGCGTTTATGTACAGCTGGGGAGCCCACGGCACAGCACATAAAGTGCACTCCTTCTCTTCTCGTCCCGGAAAACTTCTTTGTCTTCTCCCACCTGACTCAGGCTCCCGTGCAGTGCCCGCTGGCTCCCTGTGGTGCTCGTTGTACCAGTTCTGGCAGCACTTCCAGGTGTGGTGGGCAGAAGTCTTGCAATTAAGGGCCCAGGATCTCGCCAGGCACCCCCTGGTGGTGGCCACAGACCCCAACAGGGTTAAGCTTCCATGCTCCAAACCCGTGGTACCACCACACTCCGGGGGGCACTTCAGGGGAGGCATTGCTCCGGAAACGCTACTCTAAGGGTCCTTCCAACGTAAAGGCATCCCGGCTGGCCAAGGGCCCTGGCTGTATGCCAACCCTGATATCGGTGGGCGGGTAAGACCCCCACAGGAACCTCTTAGCACACCGTGGTGGAATGAGCCTGTGGCTACAAATGCCCCGAGAGAGAGCGCCTCCTAGAGGGGATTTTTCATGATGTCATCCAATTCTGCCACCGTCGTCTTTTCTAGCACAGCTCCCCGGGTTCACCTGGTGATGGAGAAGGCTTTCCTGACAAGCAACTAAGGTGAGGAAACATCTCAGCGATGGATAATCCATGGAATGGGACGCACCTGAGCCACAGCTCTGAATAGTTGTGACAACAGGACAGGTCACTCTTTTACTTTTTCGTATACCGAGTGTAGAGAAAGTATAGGAATTGTGGAAACAAATTGACCTCGAGATTTTGATGAACATTTTAGACCTCCCTGAGTTTGAAAATACCGTTTTCGGAATTCTGTGTGTAAACACGATAACTTGAGTTCGCTTGGACTTCGGTCCACCAAATTCGGCATAAAAGTATTCCGTACAAAACATACGTTTCTATCAACTTTTGGCTTTTTCCGCTAACCGGAGGTGGAACTTTACCTTTTATTCATGCAGCTGCAGAGTCCGATTTATTCTACTTTACTTTTATAATCATTGTTCAATATATTATTAATTTGATAATTTGTTGTTGATTGTTCTTTAATGTAATAATTAATAGAAAAAACATAACCATCGCATATCTGAGGATACGAGACGGTCGAGGGGAGAGCACTCGTGATTTTTGAAATTCTGTCACTCAGTCGCTCGGCTCCGCTCAGTGAGATTTCGTACCCCTGCTTTATGTCAACAATAACGACTCCCCCCTTTCAGTGATTTTTTTTCACGTAATTTCAAGTATACTATGGTTATAATTACAGAGAGATGATTCAAATTTTGTATAGATAGATAGATACTTTATTAGATACTTATAATGATGAAAAAGCAAACAGATATGAAATTTGAGAAAAATGACTCAACTGGAAGTCGCATTTCATTTAAACAAACATCCACATTTTTCGTATCACGGAAATATAAAAGTGTCCATGATATTAAAGACTGAATCCAATAAAACGCGTATTCTTTCAATAACTACACGTGTAAGTAGGGCCTGAATAACGGCAATTCCACGTCCGACCAGGGGGGGCGGCGGCAGGGTGCACTAACTGTCTTTCTCGATCCCTCGGGAAATCCCGCAGGCTTCCAGCACCTTCGATGACATCACTTCCGGGTCAGGTGCTTTCGATGATGTCACTTTCTGGCCCCGCCTCTGATGACGTCACTTCCTACACTGGCCTTTAAAGCGGCCATCTTGATTCACTACCCGCAGTTCTGTTTTGGACACTCACAATCCTTAACTCCCTTTTTGCAGCCAAGGCACGTTATACGGGTGGCTGCTTGTCGTTCTTGTGACACTATTCTTAATTTTATTTTAATTTATACATCATCAGTTTACCAATAACATGTAGACATTGAACAGGCCATGTAAATATAAAGATGTCTTGAGAACAATAAGCTGCTACGTCCCCGTTGTGTTCCTGGTAATACATAAAATTAAATGTATTGTTTTTATTTCCGCCATCATTATCATAATTAAATACAGTTTTACCCTTAGCAACATTTATTGCAACAAATATTCTAATATACGAAAACTTTTTCTATGTTTTTAGGTGACTGTATCTCTTTTTACTTTGCACGTAATCTCAGTAATGTGTATGTAATCGGGAAAATAAATTCCACCACCGTTTTCGAGTGTGAAAATATCATTTTAATCTAAAGTTTGATTACAAATAGAGATAAATGATTGGGTATCGATATGATCAAAGAGAGATGAGATTTGAGAAATATAATAAGTGGCTCTGATGACCTTTCCCTTCGTCTCAGTATACGAGGAAGGGAGCGAACTCCCGATTTTTATTTTAAATAATTCGGCAAAAATTCTTAAACTCCTCCTCTTGCTTTCTCGTTTTTGGGTATCGAGTGTTAAAAATGAACTCAAGCGATTAGCATAGGGCCGTAACTTCACAAAGTGTGAAGAAAACGGAATTCTTCGCGAAGCGTTGCGAGTTACTTCGTTGTTTTAGATCACGTTACCCTTTGTGAACGACATTCTGACGGACCCCTTTGTCTCGTTTTAATTTCTTAAGGACAAATTACAGTACGTGGCAACACCTGGCCATCCATTTCTTGAGTTGGGATGCCATCTTGGGGGACCATCAATGGTTGGAAGGCAGGAACCAACCCTGGATGGGGTGCCAGTCCCTCGTGGGGTACACAATTCAGGTGTGGTGGGCACGTGTGAGGGCAGTGGACTGCTGCCCCATTGAGGGCTGGCCGAGGTCTCCAGGACTGGGACTTTGAGTTTTAATCTGCGCCGCTGTCGACTGCCCGTCGTCGTTCAATTCGTCTACGGACAGACATTGTTGGTTTCCATTTGTATTTCAGAGTCTACGTCGCTTGTCGTGTGCTTATGTCAATCTGGATTTCTACGTCTACCAGTTGTGTATTTCGTAATCAGGATCATCTCTCTTTGTATTGAACTGAGAATTGTTCACGGTGCCCACACTCCTTGAAAGGCGCTACACTAAACGACTTGCATTGTGCTGTTCATAGCAGTGCTGCTGCGGTGCCCACCTTGAATGTTTTAGAATCACAAATATTAAGTTATACCCATCACAAAATGGGGGAGTGCAGAATCCCCGACCCCAGCCTCTCCACGGTCTATGGTGGTCCTGCTAGACGTTCTTGTTTGCAGGCCATTTTGCTCAGGGCCGTCTTAAGGGCAAAGCAGAGCACTGGGGTCTCTACCTACACAACCACTCAGCAAGTCACAGCCTGTGGAGATTAGCATGGGACCCCCCTGGCAACCGTCCAGCGTGCCCAGGCGTTCAGATGGCCCTCGTTGTGGTGAGACTTTGGGCTTCTTTCACGTTTCCTTTTAAATCGTAATGCAGTATCCCACTTGGCTCACTGCTGGGGTCTGGTGAGTCGCATTGTAAGTTAACACGCTTTGGGTTCAAGTCGGGAACCACACAGTCCTGCAGGGCCAGCGGGGAGGAGAAATCGACTCAGTCATGGGACAAACATCAAAGACCCCCACACAGACTGACCGAGGCCCATTTACTGCCAATACGAGGCGCCAGCTGCCTGGAGCTGAACCCGAGGCTGTGGCACTAACACCCCTGGCCCACCGAGCCGTTCTTGGCAAAAGTATCAAACGAGGTCTTCTTCTGACTTACTTGGAAATGAAAGATCAGCTGGCAGCTGTCATTCTGGAATAAAAGTGACAATAGTAATAAACATTCTTTACATTTATAAAGCGCTTTTACACAGTGAGTGGGGAGCCATTAATGTGCCAGTGAGCTCTTAGGGGGTGAAGTGGTGAGACAGGCTGGGGGTGATTAGGGGGGCCGGAGGGACCAGGCCCCGGTGGGCACTTTAGGCAGGACACACGACTCCTTTAGGATGCCCAGGGGTCTTTAATGAGAACAGAGAGTCAGGACCCCACCCAAAGGACGGTGTCCCCGTCACTGCACTGGTGGCATTGGGATCCACACACAGACCACAGGGTGAGCGCCCCCTACTGGTCTCACCAACGCCCCTTCCAGGAGCTGCCCAAGCGCTTCCTAGATGGTCTCCCATCCAAGTGCTGGCCGGGCCTGAGGGTGTGTGGCTTCAGGTGGATGACCGATGAAAATGGCGGATGACAACGACGACAACATGATACAGGGTGAGCCAAAAAGAAGTGCCGCCACATTTCAAACGTTTGTTCTACAAAAACGCTAAAAGAAAGGGGATAACATACAGTGTGTTTAAAAATGGTGGCCATCATTAGCAGAACACTCTGCGAGACGATTTCTGAAGGCTCGCATGATTCGTTCGGCCATTTCAAGGGGAATAGCGTCCTTGGGGGGGCTTCAAGGTTTTGAGGTCGCTGTGTGCATCCCTTCGACTTGACAGCCCCACAATTAGAAATCACACAGAGCCAGATCAGACCAACGTGAAGGCCACCCGACATCGGCGCACAGGGAGATCAGCTTCCCCGGAAAACTTGCATGGATCTCCGCACAGGCCGTGTGAGCTGTCGCTCCATCCCGTTGAGCCCGGGCATCCACCACATCCATTTCTTCCAGTTGGGGTCGCAAAAAGTTCTCTAGCATTTCAATGTGACGTTCTAAAGTGACAGTGACCGTTGAAAAAAGAGTCAGGGCCTACAACGGCAAATTGTAACACGTGTGCTCACCGTGTGGGGGTCTCTGATGAAGTTCATGAGGGTTGGTTTCAGCCCGATAGCCAAAGTTTGGCTTCTTTATACAAACCATTCAAATGGCAATGTGCCTCGTGGCGGACGTCACATGACGATGGCATCTCGATGAACGCTTTGCAGAATGTCGGCGCACAACTCTCTAAGGCTCTGCCAGTCTCTCCCAGTGACTTCCTGCACTGCCATCATGATGTGTGGATGGAAATGAAGGCCGTCGTGTAAAATCAAAGACGTGTTGGAAATGCCAGAGGCAGACGTGTGCTGAATGTCTAGCAGACTGCAAAATGGATGCCCTTACAGCTTGGCGTTCGTACAGTCACTCCGAGGACGGCCTGCAGGTTTCCTGTTCAATGTTGGACCCGTCTGTCTGAATTTAGAATTGTGCTCCGATTTGGGACGTCGCCGTCAGGAGGAAAGCTGAAGTGCGTTTGGAAGGCGCGTTACGTAGTGACAATGGAGTCGTCGTTTTTGAAGAACGCTTCGACAGCGAAAGCAACATTGTGCACCGGACCACGGCGTGTGGCCGAGCGACGGAAAACTACAAGGGGTCGCCTATCAAAGGACCCCCACCCACCCCACTCGGCTGCCTGGGTACTTCACTTTGGCTCACCCTGTACTTCTATAACACGTTTTCATACAAGATATTGTAGCTCTGAGTGCTTCACAAGAGACTGAGAAAGAAAATACAACTACAAAGGATTAAAAAAAAATGAGCACAAACTACTTAGAAATGTAACGACTTACTTCTCAACGTTTAACGTATTCTCAGTTATCTTTAATCAGCTGATGGGGGTCCACAGATGACTCGTAAAGGATCAAAAATAAAAAAAACAACCCCACATTCGTAATCACTGACCCTGCAAAAAGTCCAAAATGACGTCCCACGTGCGCGTGTTTGAAATTTGTCACTTTTCACTTTCTGTGAGGGACTCTTAAAAAGACCAGCAGTAAAGAATTCGATATCGAAAAAATGAGCCCATTCGTAATCAGCAACCTCAGAGGTTAGGAGCAGGCGCTGAAACACACGACAAGCCACCTCAGGACCCCAGATTAGGACCCGAGTGCAGCTGTGTGACGAGTGACACCTCAGCACCACACCAGTTCACGTGGAGTGGAACCACTGGGAGGTTTTTTATACAATGCTGTATACACAATACAATACCATTTAGTTTTGTGTAGCCCAAAATCACACAAGTGGTGCCACAATGGGCTTTAACAGGCCCGGCCTCCTGACAGACCCCCAGCCTCGACTCACTAAGACACGGGTGTCGAACTCCAGTCCTGGTGGGCCGCAGTGGCAGGTTTTCATTCAAACCATCTTCTTAATTCGTGACCAGTTTTTGATGCTAATTAATTAACTTCTTTAGCCTTAGCTTTAATTCGCTTGACTCAGGCCCCTTAGTTGTTTTTTCCTTAATTAGCAGCCAGACAGTAATGAGACATAAAACAAGCAGGACATGAGCAGCTCACCGGTACCATCAAACAAAATCTGAAAATAAAGATGAAGGTCTCAGTAAGGTCGAGCCCTCAGGTTACCAAAACATTTTAGGAATTCTTAAGAAAAAAAAAACAGAATAATCAACAGTTTTGGAAATGTCTGCTGTGGCAGAAAGAGAGCAGCAAGAAGCCATGCAATTGAATAACGGGTTTAATTAACAGCAAGAATCAGCTTCTCATTGAGGAACTGCTTGGAGTTTGAAGCCCCAATTTAGCTGGTCATCTGTTGGCTCGTTTCAGGTCTCATTTCTGTTTGACTGTCATTTAAAGAATTAATTCAGAAGACTTAATCCTTAAAAACAGGGCTATTAAAATAGAGGGAAAAGAAGTTAATTAGCAGTGAAAACTGGACACTGATTAGGATAGATAGATAGATAGATAGATAGATAGATAGATAGATAGATAGATAGATAGATAGAAAGGCACTATATGATAGATAGATAGATAGATAGATACTTTATTAATCCCAAGGAGAAATTCCAATACTCCAGCAGCAGCATACTGATAATAACAATATTAAATATCAGAGTAATAACAATGCAGGTGTAACAGACAATAACTTTGTATAATGTTAACGTTTACCCCCCCGAGTGGAACTGAAGAGTCGCATAGTGTGGGGTCTCCTCAGTTTGTCTCTGAAGCTGCTCCTCTGCCTGGAGATGATCCTGTTCAGTGGATTCTCCATGTTTGATAGGAGTCTGCTCAGCGCCCGTTGCTCTGCCACGGATGTCAGACTGTCCAGCTCTGTGCCCATAATAGAGCCTTGCCTTCCTCACCAGTTTGTCCCTCTTCTTTATGCTGCCTCCCCAGCACACCACCGTGTAGAAGAGGGCGCTCGCCACAACCGTCTGATAGAACATCTGTAGCATCTTATTGCAGATGTTGAAGGACGCCAGCTTTCTAATGAAGTCTAGTCAGCTCTGTCCTCTCTGGCACAGACCACCAGTATTGTCAGTCCAGTCCAGTTTATCATCCAGCTGCACTCCCAGGTATTTAAAGGTCTGTACCCTCTGCACAGTCACCTCTGATGATCACGGGGTCCATGAGGGGCCTGAGCCTCCTAAAATCCACCACCAGCTGATTGGTTTTGCTGGTGTTCAGGTGTAGGTGGTTTGAGTCGCGCCATTTAACAAAGTCCTTGATTAGGTTCCTATACTCCTCTTAGAAAGAAAACCTGCACCCACTGTGGCCCTCCAGGCCTGGAGTTTGACACCCGTGCTCTAAGAAGACAAGGAAACCCTTGTAGGGAAATAATGGAAGACACTTCGGGAAAGGCAGTTCAAAGAGAGACCCCTTTCCAGGTAGGTTGGGCGTGCAGTGGGTGTCAAAAGTAGGGGGTCAATACAATACAATATACAGAACAGAACAAATCCTCAATACAGTATACAAATAAAAATATGTACAGAGCAGAATTTAACAGTAGATGATATCCCATCACATGATTTGGATGGTGGCTGGAGTGCCTGCTGGCAGGGCTGGATGCAGATTAACGTCAAGTGCAGGTTAAGGGCCTCACTCTATGGCGTGGAGTCACTTCAGGCATTTTACAGGATTTGAACCGGCAACCTTCCAATTACCAATGCAGATCCCTAACCTCACAGCCACCACTCTGCCCAAAGCAGCCTCAGAAGAGCATAAAAATGCCACTCCATGTGCACATATTACCACCCCCTTTTTATAGTTTTATGAGCCCTTGTGCCCTGTGGTGGGCTGGCGCCCTGCCCGGGGTTTGTTTCCTGCCTTGCACCCTGTGTTGGCTGGGACTGGCGCCAGCAGACCCCCCTGACACTGTAGTTAGGATATAGCGCATTAATGATTGATGTGGCCTGCACAACTTCAGGCCCCCTGGTCGTTTATTGCTTGAGGCTCCCTATTGGTTTACTCTTCATCAGAAGGGTGCCTAAAAATGAGGGTCTAGACCCCAAAAAGCTCGACAGACTGAAGACGAGCCCAGCGCTATGTCATATGGTGGGGTGGGGGATTTTCTTGTCCTGGTGAGTCAGGAGTGCTGGACAAAAATAAAAAACTTAAAAAGATTTCAAAGCAGGGCGGCACGGTGGCGCAGTGGGTAGCGCTGCTGCCTCACAGTTAGGAGACCCATCTGGGTTCGCTTCCCGGGTCCTCCCTGTGTGGAGTCTGCATGTTCTCCCCGTGTCTGCGTGGGTTTCCTCCCACAGTCCAAAGACAGGCAGGTTTGGTGCATTGGCGATTCTAAATTGTCCCTAATGTGTGCTTGGCGTGTGTGTGTGCCCTGCAGTGGGTTGGCACCCTGCCCAGGATTGGTTCCTGCCTTGTGCCCTGTGTTGGCTGGGATTGGCTTCAGCAGACCCCCGTGACCCTGTGTTCGGATTCAGCGGGTTGGAAAATGGATGGATGGATGGATTTCAAAGCATTCAGAAGTTAATTGTTATGAAGACACCAGTTTAATTAAGATATAATAACCCTTAATAGACACTTTAGTAATACTTTAGTCCACTTTCTGTGTAAAATAGAAATCAGGTAGCGACATGAGAATATAATAATAATAATATCAATACAGCACCTTTATATTATAATAACATGCAACTAATAAGGAAAATGGTCTAATAACTAATTGTGAAAAATGAGGGAGAAAATGTAAAATATTCCTTAACTAATGGAACAAAAGGAAGGTGAATTTCCAGTTGAGTGGAAGCAATGAAAGGAAAAAACCAACAAAAAAAAGGGAGTGAAAAGTGACAGCGAAAGGCGCGGAGATTCCCGAGACAATCGGCACCACAGCTTCTGCCATTCTGCGTGAAATCAAAGCTTTAAGGCTGGCAGTTGACTTCAAACAAGAGGTGCGTGAGGATAGGAAACGATCACAAGTGCGAGTGACAGGGCGATGAAGAATATGAGGAGCGCCGAACTCCCCAGCGAGGTCACCGACAGGGAGCAGCCACCAAGAGGGGTTCATGGGAAAACAGGGCCAGCTGACAGAAGTGGCGGCAGGAGAGCACAGTGGGCCCGCGGCCTCGCTGACGGCGCCTTTACTGCCCTCTCACTTCACAGAGATTGGACAACAAAACACAATCTGCAACGGAACTCGGTGAAACGCGTGTGTCAGGGAAAACAAAATGCTGCTGTAAAAAAGACAAAAACAGGCTGCCATTGTCGTCGGGACCTCGGCGGAATTGTCTGTTTGACAGCCGTGCTGGATGAGGTGGCCACGAGACAAAGCTCTGTTCTGATCAAAGTTTCACTCGACTTCTGCGTCTCGTAGCCCACTCACCCTGTGATCCTTGCCAGCTGCAGCCTGGGGTTTAAACCGTTGACTTCAATGTAGGCAAATCGGCAGAAAGGTGTGCACAATGAGGGTCACACCGGGCAGAAAACAATGAAAAACACAAAAGGAGCGAAGAAGACAGACGTGGCTACAAAAGGAAAAGGAAAAACAAACACGTCACTCATCGATGAGCCTCTCTGCACGTGTTGCTATGTCCGTCCACAGATACGAGTGCATTTACAGTATACTTGTGTGTTAATAGAGGGTCACCATTGTCACATGTGCCGAGCACAATTGGTAACTGGCCTGCAAAACGTCGCCACTCTCCAGCACCGAGATTAAACACCCGCTATAATGGACAGAGTGAAAGGTGCTATATAATAGCTTCATAGGGTCATTACGGTCACATGTAGAGAGGGTACAGTCACATTCTTACTTGCTTGTGCTAATCAACATTAGATTAGATCAGATACATTGTATCAGTCCCAAGAGAAAAATTAGACACATACAGCAGCAAAAACATAAAAAAACGAAGATGAAGATGAAGGAAAAATAATATCAATAAATCAATCAATAGATCCACTGTAATAAAAGGATATGTGTCTGTGTATCCGTGTGTCCTTCCATGTCTTTGTCACTCCAACAGATGGCACACAACAAACACTTGTTGTAATAAAGTGCACTGAATTTGTCATTCCAACAGATGGTGCACCAATAAAAACAATCAACACTTACTAATCCCATATCAAAGGGTGTATAACAGAGACCCATACATTGCATTTGTCATTGTCATAGACAGTGCATCACAAACATTAGCACTGCTCTTACAAATCCCATAGCCAATAATATTCACCTGCAGAGCCCCAGCACCACATGTCACTGCTGTTCTACACCAGCTGCTTCTTGGTGGGCACTACATCACCACACGTCTATACTACACGATAAAGACACCAACCCCTAACCTTAGTGTCCGCCATGATACTGCTGGCATAGAACTGCAGTGACGTGTGGTGCTGGGGCTCTACAGCTGAATGCTTCTGTTCAACACCTAACAGAATATAACTGAGATATATGCATTATGTTTATCATTCCAACAGATGGCACATCACATACATTTGTATTACTTCAAATGTTTGTGGTGCAGCATCTGTTGGAATGCCAGATACGATGCATTTTCTTAATACTTCCAATAGATGGGCGCACTGCACACGTTAACACGGAAGTCTGTCTTGGATATGGTTATATGTTGAAATGGCAAATACAATGCATAGATCTCTGTTATATGCCTTGTGGAATGGGATTTGTGAAAACAAGGTTAAGGTTTGTGATGTGCCATCTGTTGGAATGACAAATAAAATGTATTTTACGACTTGGAACATCTGTAATGTGCCACCTGTTCAAATGGCAGAGACATAGCAACTGGACGGACACACAGAGACGTATCCTCTTATTTAGGTGGGTAATATTCCCAATGTGACATTCGTGGAAGATACGCTGCTGTTGTGCACATTTGCACACACCCTGTACACCGTATACAGTAGACGAGTGACTTCCTGAATGACAACATATCATTTGCTGTCAGAGCATTAATTGCACATTCAGTAACAATTATACGTTATGGACAAATCCCCCCGAAGGTGTCTGTCCCCACGCATACAGCATCGCTGTTTGAGGTGTGTCTGTGAGTTCTAGAGATACAAATGGGGGAGGCCACTCACAACAGAGGCAGATTTCTATTGCATATGTGGACAGACTGTGCGGTAATGTACGAGATTTACCTTTTCGATAAAAGATACGTTGTTCCAAAATGATTTCAGGAGCAGGTTATTATTTCAGTGGTGGCTCTGAGGCGAAGGGTCTGCGCCAGTATCTGGACGGTTGCTGGTTCAAATCCCCGTTCCTGCCAAAGGGGGTCCTAACTCTGCTGGGCCCTTGAGTGAGGCCCTTAACCAGGGGCACCGTACAATTGCTGACCCTGCACTCTGACACCAAAGGGTGGGAGCAAACTAACAAATTCCTAATAAAAGAAATTGCATAAGGTGAAATAAAGAACAAAAAAAAAAAAAGTGAGCTATTACAATCAAAATATGGTAAATAAATACTTTAAGTGGCGGCACAGTGGGTAGAAGTGCCGCCTCATAGTTAGGAGACCCGGGTTCACTTCCCGGGTCCTACCTGCGTGGAGTTTGCATGTTCTCCCCGTGTCTGCGTGGGTTTCGTCCCACAGTCCAAAGACATGCAGGTTAGGTGCGTTGGCATCCGAAATTGTCCCTGGTGTGTGCCTAGGTTTGTTTCCTGCCTTGCGCCCAGTGTTGGCTGGGATTGGCTCCAGCAGACCCCCGTGACCCTGTAGTTGGGATATTGCGGGTTGGATAATGGATGGAATACTTTAAGTGAATATAACAAAACCAATGCAACTGCCAAGGTTCAAATCCAAACATATGAATGAGAGAAGTTCAGGTCTAAGTAGCCAAACGGGGCAGCGCCCATGTGCCTAAAGTCTTGGAGTCGGGGTGAAACGTCTGGTCAGGAGACGGATGCCCACTTGAACAGGCGTTTCCTTCTTCAGTGCCAAGGCAGGCTAGTAAGGCTTAAAACAAAGCACACCACCCACACGTGTCGGGCAGATAATGGGTACAAACGTGTATGCCAGCCAGAGGGCCTCAAAAGCCCATTTGTGCCCACTATCTGCACGGGTGCTGTATCTTTGTTCATGACGTCGGCACTCGTGTTAGTGTTGTGTAAAGCCTGGCACCGCTCACCCCGAGTTTATCCGTTTCTCACTCTCCCGTACTTCACTTTTGTTTTAACTTTGCCATCTTTGATTCCCGGTCCTTGACCGAATACACCAGCACTTATAAAGATAGATTTTTATTGTTTGAAATTTTTTTTTGTAACTAAAGTAAAACCTGCTGCTCCCCAATGCAGCAGTCAGCGCTGGAAGTGGCCGCTGTGTAGATAGATGATGGCATTAAGAGCTTACAGCCAATATTATGTAATGTTCTGGAGGGGACAAATGGCAGCGGTCACGTCTGACTTGAATACAAAGACATAACAGCAGACAGGCGTATTATTCCCATCAGAGCTGCCCATGAAACCATGTTAGCGACAATAGCAGGGAGGATTTTCTCTTGCGCCGCTTAAATCTGAAAGTGAAAACGGCGGTCGTGTCACGTGCGCGCTCCAGTGGGGTGCAAATTGTGCCGATTGTCCACGTACACTGGGATGATCGACAGGGTGTGCAATGGGATTGAGGCTCAAACTGATGGTTCATTTCAGTTCACCTGGCAGAAATGGAACAGTCAAATCTCCGCAAGCCATCACGGTGGAATGGATTATTCACACTAGTCATCGATCCCTGAATACGTCTCTTTCCATGCAGCTGCAAGGCACAGCGGCGCCATAGAGTCCTGCGCAGCTCGCCGAGCACTCGGGCCTGTGTGAGCGCTTCTGCTTCAGGGCCGCCGTATTGTTAAAAGTATACGATCGGGATCTCCTGAACAATTCATAATCAGAATAATCGCACTCGCCAAGCCAGGGGGCACAAAGAAACGAAAATCCCTGGGACCATTAAATCCGTTAATTCCAAAAAAGAAATTCCGCATGACGATTTTTGCCAGTTTTGACGGGCCTGGGGGAGCGAGGAGGCTTTTTTTTTTTTTCCGGCTATGAAAGTCAGCGAACGCTTTGTTCAAATAAGCATTGTGTTCAAAAAATACTTTATACATCTGACAGTCAAGCTTATTTATCAGAACATTTATGCACAACGTTGACGAGAAAAGGAGGCCCCTCGCTGTCAAAAAGAGTGGAGTTCTGAAAGGCCATCGCACGCTCAGCCAATCGGCCCTTTTCTTTTTTTTTTTTTTAATATAAATATAGGAGCGAGCAGCCATGACAGGTAGGAAGGCTCACCGCAGGTTCCGTTTACGCGGCATTTCCACGTTGTGCTCGGTCAGGCCCTTAAACAAGCGGCCCATTAAGAAGGCCTGACATGGCGGAGACCAGCAGCTGCAAGACCCCCATCAGAGATGAGTAAGGAGTCGTGGGAAAAAGTAAGTACCCCCCTTTGAAATGTATGATTCAAACTGCGTCTGTAGATAAAGGTGATGCAATTGAAGGAAAGAAAAAACAATAAAATCGAACAATTCATTCAATAAAACATAAAATGATGTGCCACTTCTGTCCCTCATCTCCGATGCCCGGTGTTGCCCCCTCAAGTGGACGTTTCTTATGCCCGTCTAATGGCCTCCGATGTCAGAAGGGTTGTCTTCTTTTTCCACGTCTGAGGGGTGTCCTGTGTGCACAGATTCGGATCTTTGACTTGGCCATTCCAGAACCTTCCGTTTCCTTTCCTTTCCAGCCATTCCTTGGTGGCTCTCCTGGTATGTTTTAGGGTTATGACCATGTTTGCCAAGGATGCCATTCAGTTGGGCCTCAGAGCGTCTCACACCGTCGTCATTGTTGAGGAATTCCTAATGGATTCAGTGATGATGAGCTTCCCAGGCCCTGATGCAGCAGAGCGATCCCAAACCCTGACATGTTCACTGCCACCGCCGCCATGCTTTACAGTTGGTATCCAGTCCTTTTGTGTCTTCTGATATGGTGACCAACTAATTCTATCTTGGTCTTGTCTGTCCAGAGTCCTGGTCTTCATGGTGAAGTTGCGATCACGTCAATGCGTGCAATAGCGAGTGTTCGGGATTCGGTCTGGTTTGAGGTGAATGGCAAGTTAGGATTGAAAGGAAAGCTCATGTTTTACTGAAGGTACCGAAAATCCCAAAATCCCCGTACCGTTTTCTAATTTTTCACTACTTTTCCAGTACTGGTATACCACACAATTCTAATGCTCAGCCAATTCAAACTTCCCACAACACTCTCACAACCAGCTTTATCCAGTTACGGGGCCGCAGCCAATCCTGGCCAACCTAACACTGGAGGGGATTTAGAATCACCAATCACCTCAGGTCTTATCGGTAAGAGAAAAACATGTGGACACAGAGAGAACATGCAGGTGCCACCCCAAGCCAGGAGGCTGTATCCACAAAGCTGGGCCACAATGCCACCCTCAGTCACACTTGTTTCACAAAGCAGTTGAAAATATCGAGAGGAAAAAAAACAGCAACGTCAATTCAGCGCGGGATGAATCCACCAACTGGCAAACCAAAGGAAGCGATTGCAGTGCAGAGCGGGGGGGCGCGGAGCTCCAGGTGAAGAAAGACAAGTGGGCAGCGTGTGCTGAGCTTTAACGGACTCCCATTGCAAGACACCTCGTGCCTTCATTTTAATAAGTACATCTCTCTGGTGTGGCGCCTCATAGTTCTGGATTATTACAGTCCATTTCTACTTAGGTAGACAACAGAAGTTACAGAAATGACAAACTCATTATGACAACACAAAGAACACAATTAAGTTAGCGGCAAAGACGGCGGACACTTCACCGGAAAGACACGTGGCGGTTCACAAGAGAGTTCTTGTAAACGGGCCTGAACCCAAAAAGCAGACTCTTAACATTCTCTAACCGGCTTGATCCAGTGCAGGGGTGGGCGGGGCCTATCCCAGGGGCATCAGAGCCATCACCTGACACACACACGCGCATGCCAGTGTCCACACTGCCACGCGGTCATTTAAACATGCAGACATTCGTCACCATTTTAGCCTTTCGTCCATTCAACTTCTGCGTTTTTAACCCCCAAAAACGACTTTTGAAAATGCTCTCCGGCATCGTATACAGCCCTGTGGTGCATTTGGACAAAGTCAATGTAATGGAATTACAAAGTCCGTTCAGAAATCCCAGTCTTAGAATGGGACATAATGAGCATAGCCACATGTGGTGAACGCGCCAGCTTCCTGCACACAACACGCGTCTTTCGTGTCTCTTCATTGCGCTGCCACTACTGTGCTGTACTTTCTATCGTTATTGTATCGTATAACAACGCCTGCTTCGACTCATATCACATATCGCGTGTCTCTGGAGTGCTTTGGTGTTATGTGGTCAAAACAGGAACACTGCAGTACCCCATATAGTTGTGTTAAGTAGTAAAGAGCTTCGGTAAAAAGACAGATTTCTATCAATCTATTGTAAGTGCCAAGCAGGATTATCTGGCATTCTGGCCAGGATATGTGTGGGATCCTTACCCGGATGGGAGGACAACATAAGGGAGCAGAGGGGGAAAGCTACTAAAATTTGTCTATTTTCATCCCAATCCACTAGATGGCAGCATCCCAGAAACACAGTCACCATGTGAAACCAGGAGGGGCATGATGGGAGTTGTAGTGCAGAGAGTCAGCCCTGCTGTGTCCCATGGGAGCTGCCAGGGGGTGCTGCAGGGATACAACACTTTCAGGACTTCCACCTGACCAGGAAGTGCTTCCCTAAGGCTATGCCCTGGCCCTGGATGTACTTCCGGGTCCAACTTAAAAGGAAGCTGGGATCAAGGAAGACAACACTGACGGGAGGGAGGTTTACAGAGAGAAAGAGAGAAGAGATGGAACGAGGAAAGGAAGACGACAATTGTGCATACATGTGCTTCAGAGACCGGGAAGAAACGTGCTGTGTAATAAACCCCTCTGTTTTGAACCTGGGGCTGCCTCTGTCACAGTTGTTTGGGGCTCAGTGGTGCCCCCTATCTGTCACACTATCTAAAGAACTGTACATAATATGGCGTTTGCACAACATACGATGGATGTTAAGTGCCGCATACAAGTATGTCTGAAAACGGCAACTCAGCATCGCAGTGCAGCTCGGTAGGAAACATACGGCTTTGAAAATGCCAAGTCGAATCGCGCTCTGCTTGATTTGTGCGGATTACCTGGCTCTTCCCTGATTGGTCCCCCCATTCACAGAATGGAACCGTATTCGGCGTAAGGGTGACTCCTGTACTCAAGGACATCAGTGGAAGTTAAGGGGAAGAGCACTTGGGACCAAAGCCAGGAAGCTCTCCTTCACATAGACAGTTGTGGGACTCCAAGATGTGGAGTTGAAGTAGAAACCTTCAAGAAGGATCTGGGTGACATATGAGTGGCCACTTAGCTAAACACACGAGTGACAAATGGACTGAGTGGCCTCCTCTCGTATGTCAAAGTTCTTCTGTTCCAACATGGCGGAGGCTTTCTGTGCTGATTGTGTCCATCCACCGTAAATCGTGTTTTGTACAGTTTACACATCCAAAAGGCAAAATAATTTACCAGTCACTACAGTTTTATGATAAATCCCGTGGCCGTTGGTGTAGCCCTCCCCTTTTAAGGTGGGCACTTTGCATGTCGAGTGTAGGCCAACGACTACATGGTGTGTGTTTAGTGGGGGCACAATGTGGAAACGCCAGTATGGATGGAGATTGTGTTTGTTTAAAAACGGCACTCTTAGTGTGGACATACTTAGCATCCCCTCACACACGTCTTTGGGGACTTGAGAGATAAGAACAGACAGACACACGGAGAACACGCAAACCCCGAATGGACGACGGCCAGCTGCAGGATATGAACTTGGGATGCTGGATGTCATTTTAAGGCAAGTTGTTCTCTAAAAGCTGAGTTCCTGCTCCATAAAAAACTTAAGTTTTAATACAAATACAGTTAAAAAAAATGTTAAAAAACCCCTGAGAGGACCAGCACCAGAGTTAAGACACAGCCATGTTGGCAGTGACCTAAAAGTACAGTAAGAAACAAACGATAAAACAACACAAGCATTTCTGTAACGGAGAACGTCCTCACCACCATCAGGCCAGACGGCACTACCTGACTTGTTTCAAAGAAAGCATTTTACAGATTTCGTTGCATTCTGGTCCATGTTGGTATTTGAGGAAACAGTCGATACCGTGCCTCCCAGACGACGACGGCTTTGGCCAACAAATCGAATGAATCTGGGGGTCCGTCAGGTACAGCAGGCCTTTGCCATTTCCGGTGATCCAGCCTAATTAAAAAAAAAAAACGGTTAAAGGCAAAACTTCAAACCCGGGACCCCATTGTGAACACTTCAGAAGTCCCCCACCTTGCAGGTCCACCACCACCTCCTTGTGCCTGGAGAATTCGTAGGTGAAGTGGCCAAACGCCAGTCCGTACTCGGTCGCTTTATATTCTCTCACCACGGCTTTCCTGTTGTTTGTGAGCTTCACGAACTCTCCAAGAATGTACGGCTCCACGCTCACGCAGCCCTTTATTACGTTATCCTCCACGATCTGGAAGAAGGAACAAAAACAAACAAAGGATCGAAAGCTTTGCATGAAAACCAGCAATGGAGAACGCTGTCCACGTGTGTAACGTAAGGAGGGTCAGCAGGATCGATGGCGGGCTTTACTCTGAACGTCCTAAAGCGTCGATCCCACCAGCGTCTTTATACTTCATGCTCAGAACGCATAAGCGCCCGCATCATGGCTGCCACACGTTCCCAGCGTTCATTTCACGTGTCCTCAGAAATTGGCGCGACATGTGCGCGAGTTGCAGTACCAGCACAAAGTCAGGGGGGCGCAGTGTGCTAAAAGTCGGAATGTGACGTCAGAGTCTCTGTTACTATCTACATGTGACAGAAAGCCGCTATGCAGATCCTACGAGATCGGTGTGCGCGCTTCGACGTTTGATGAATGCCGACATACAGATGCATTCGTGGTGCTTTTATATTCACGCGTCGCATATTCCCGATCGTAATGACACGATACACTTTAAAAGTCTCACATCCCGTCTTTTTTTATTTTTTGCAACTTCACAACAACAACATAATGCACAGCGCTATATTTGAGCCACTGAGAAAAAAAATTAAGGATTTGGTGAAAACGTGTATTTTGTGATTAAAGTGGAAATTTCGCCTTTAATCTCGAAATGTCCACTTTAACGTTGTAGTTTACTTTATCATTAAAGCAGACCGTCGTAAACGTCATCCCAGTTTTTAACCGCTACGGTAAGCAGCAATAGATCACCACAAAGAACACATTAAATGTATGATATTCCAACTCTCTGCACATTTAGAATCTTTAGATTTATATATGATATCACTTTTATGATGAACTGCATTGAAGTGTGTATGTTACATTTCACAGATAAGTCGTTAACTTAGTTTAAATAATGAATACTGTTAATAATTACACACATGGGGGTGACACGGTGGCGGAACAGGAAGCCCTGCTGTCTCGCAGGGAGTCACGTCGCTGGTATTCCCTGCTTGGATTCCACACTGGGCTCCAGTTTCCTTCCAAAGATATGCGGATTTGGTGCCACTAAAATGACGCCAGTGTATGCGAGTGCTTGTATTCATTCACCTTGCGATGAGCGGAGGCCTCGTCCAGAGTGTGTTTCTCACTCGTGCCCAATTCTTGCTGGAATGGACACATTGCGGTAAGGTATCATCAGAATTCAATGGCTGTTCTAGGCAATTCACAACACAGAGAAGCCGAACCTGTTCTCACCGTGATGATATCTCACACTGCCACCTGGTGGACTCCTCCAGATTTACGGAAAGTACGTGCGCAAGTATAAACAGCACAACGCTTGCGTAGCAGGAGCGTCCGCTGCAGCATGCGTCACGTCGCGTGAAGTATAACCCCGGCCTTACAAGCTCCTCGAGTCCAACAAAGGGTCGTGGGGTCAGAAGTCCAATCCAGCAGCACCATGCGGAGGAATTAATGAAACCGGCAACCGTCAATAATAAACTATGCTTACTTTAATGGAACGGACAATAAAATTAACTTGGTGGCAAGTTTCCAATTGTAAAACTCAACAAATACAATTTTCTAGCATGTAAGCAAAGAGGCGGTGGATTCAGAGAGTCTGGAGACCCAACACTTTTCTGTGGACTTTATCGTGTTGTGGATTTCAGGATAAGTTCACCATTTTAGCTCATCAATGTACACTGAATAGCCCAAAGGGACAACATGTCAGGTGAAAGAGAACATCGATATCTCCATGATGGGTGTGTGTCTGACTGTCTTTGTGTGTGTCACCGTTCCTTAAGGACGGTCTAGAGCTGAAATGGCTGGACGGAAAAAATACCAAACTCAAAACTTAAATCTGTTATGAGAGGACGATATGTGGATTCGTTTTTGAGCCAAATCGTGCAAGAGAAAGAGGCCCTCTAGAGGAACCCTCAAATACTGCAATTAATGATGAATTCTTCTTGTCAATTGCTATGGTAATGACCTATTTTATGATTATAAAGATCAGCATCAGAGCGCTAAATAATTACAGAATAGTTTGGGTAACTTGGTCCCTATGGCGCAAAGCCTACTGACGCTCATGTCTGAATTTTTTTTTTACTTATTTACTAATTTACCAATAAATTGTACTATATTGTTTTTGAATTCTGGGTTAAAAATGTTATGCTTATGAAAACTATCAGGAAAGATCGAGTAAGACTTGGAAATAAGACGTAGTCAAAACACAGAAAGGGGGTCGAAACTGAGACATCAGCAATCAAGCATCAAAACCAAAATGTGAGTTGAAAACCAAGGCCAAAAATATCAACGCAAGAGGTCAGCAGCGGTGTTGCCAGGTCCGTGGATTTCTTGGCCATTTTAGGCCTGTGACGATGCGGGTTCTACTCCATGTCTTGCATCTGGGAGCTCTTGAACCCGTCACCGTTGGTAATGTCACCGATGAGCTCGGCAGTGAGGCACAACAAATGGAGCAAGGGGATGGTGCAAAAAAGTGACAAGTGCTTTTATTAAAAAAAACATCAACAAAAACAAAGTGTCCAAATAAATGAAGTGCAGTGCCTCCAAAGTCATTAAATAAATAATCGATAAAAACAGGTGTTATTGTAAAGGTGAAAAATACAAAAAATACAAAAAAAAAACCAATCCTTCAAAACGAGGTTAAAACAATGCTGGAAGCAGTCCATTAAAAACACAAAGCTCGGTGTCTTTTTACCTGGCGGCTCCCCTGCTTCTCCCATCAGGCTTTGCAACAGGAGAGTCGCCATACCTGCTGCTGACCTTCTTTCCACATACAGTTAGGTCCCTAAATATTTGGACAGAGACCACTTTTTTCTCATTTTGTTCTGCACATCACCACAATGAATTTGAAATGAAACAACTCAGATGACGTTGAAGTGCAGACTTTCAGCTTTAATTCAGTGGGATGAACAAAACGATTACATAAAAATGTGAGGCAACTAAAACATTTTTTGAACACAATCCTTTCATTTCAGGGGCTCAGAAGTAATTGGACAAATTAAATAACTGGATATAAAATGTTCATTTCTAATACTTGAAAACCCTTTGCTGGCAATGCCAGCCTGAAGTCTTGAACTCCTGGACATCACCAGATGCTGAGTTTCCTCCTTTTTAATGCTCTGCCAGGCCTTTACTTTCAGTTGCTGTTTGTTTGTGGGCCTTTCTGTCCGAAGTTTAGTCTTCAACAAGTGAAATACACGCTCAGTTGGGTGAAGATCAGGTGACTGACTTGGCCATTCAAGAATTTTCCACTTCTTTGCTTTAATAAACTCCTGGGTTGCTTTGGCTGTATGTTTTGGGTCATTGTCCATCTGTATCATGAAACACCACCTAATCAATTTGACGTCATTTAGCTGATTTGAGCAGACAGTACATCTCCAAACACCTCAGAATTCATTCGGCTGCTCCTGTCCTGTGTCACATCTTCAATAAACACTCGTGTCCCAATGCCACTGGCAGCCATCACACTGCCTGCCTCCACCGTGTTTTACAGATGATGTGCTATGCTTTGTTCCATGCCTTCCTTCTCCATCCTTTTTTCTTGCCATCATTCTGGTGGAGGTTGATTTTGGTTTCGTCTGTCCAAAGAATGTTTTTCTAGAACTGTGTTGGCTTTTTTGGATGTTCTTTAGCAAAGTCCAATCTAGCCTTTCTATTCTTGAGGCTTAGGAGTGGCTCACACCTTGCAGTGCACCCTCTGGATTTCCTTTCATGCAGTCTTCTCTTTATGGTAGACGTGGATATCGATACGCCTGCCCACTGGAGAGTGTCGTTCACTTGGCTGGCTGTCATGAAGTGGCTTCTCTACACCATGGAAATGATTCTGCGATCATCTACCACTGTTATCTTCTGTGGACGTCCAGGTCTTTTTGCGTTGCTGAGTTCACCAGTGCTTGCTTTCTTTCGCAGGATGTACCAAACTGTAGATTCTGCCACTCGTAATATTGTAGTCATTTCTCGGGTGGGTTTTTTCTGTTCTCGCAGCTTAAGGATGGCTTCTTTCACCTGCATGGAGAGCTCCTTTGACCGCATGTTGTCATCTTCTACATGCAAGCACCACACCTCAGATCAACTCCAGGCCTTTTATCTGCTTAATTGATAAGACAGAACGACGGACTTGAACACACCTGCCATGAAATAGCCTTTGAGTCAATCGTCCAGTTACTTGTGAGCCCCTGAAATGAAGGGATTGTGTTCAAAAATACTTTAGTTGCCTCACATTTTTATGTAATCGTTTTGTTCAACCCACTGAATTAAAGCTGAAAGTCTGCACTTCAACGTCATCTGAGTGGTTTAACATTTCAAATTTATTGTGCTAATGTACAGAAGCAAAATTAGAAAAACAGTTGTCTCTGTCCAAATATTTAGTAACTGATCTGGTGGCCTTACGATCCCTGGCTCCGGTTCAGCTCACCTAGATCAAGACTTAGCTTACCTTGGCGACCAGGACAGGGAATTCATCGCCCAAGCCTCCCGACTCCCGCTGCCTTCTCGGCTTTACGCGGCCAGCTGTCCTACCGCCGGTCACTCCCGTTCCTCCATAAAATGTTCAGCGGGAGCGACCACTTCCACCTGCCCTAGGTGTTGGCCAAACACCCCTGCTAGGGCTCAACAGTCCAGCTGCCTGCCTGCTCGCCTTTGCTCACACCGGCTCTCTGTCCACACTGCTTCCTGCTTTCTTCCACACTCCTGCAACCTCAGTTTGCTTTTCTTTCCTTCTCCCTTAGCCGCCTTGCGCTTCTATTTATGAAGAGGACGTGGCAGCTGTGGCACATCAGCAGCCCCTGAGAACAATTACGGATGCGGACGATTTCTCACCTGTGCACTTAGGTGAGAAACGACCACATCACGAATCATCCCGGGAACCGCTTCAGCCACACAACACCACGCCCCCTCGCTAAGCCGCGAGTGAGGTGATTGCTTATTTAAAACCTGGTCTCTTGACGTGAGCTGTGGACCCGCTATACCACAAGGCCAGCTGGTCTCATAACACATAGGAGCTACACAAGAAGAGGCAGAGCAGGCTCTTCTCCCATCGGAGATGGCGCTGCTGTAATGTAGGCAGTGACATCATTCATCATCTTCTACAACTCTGTGATGGACACTGTGGTCTGCTGGGCTGGTAACATCACTTCAAGAGAGGCCCACCGGATTAACAAACTAATTAACAATTATGGGGCCCCCTGGAGTGCCATTATGAACAACACTGCACATTCTCTCTCTCTGACACACCAACACGGAGGACATTCAGCCAACGAATCATTCAGCACAAGTGTGTCAAGAAGCGCAACTGGACCTCCATCATACAAAACGCAATGCACCTGTATAGTGCCTGACTGGTGCTGACAAGTCAGAAGATTTTCTTCCTTTTTAGCCATTCCAGTGTGTGTGTGTGTGTATGCAGTGTGTACTGTATGTGGAGACACTTGTGAGGTCCTCTGCTCCTTCTTGACCACTGTTGATCCCACTTCTACATGGTATCAAACCTCAGTCCAGACTCTTTTCATGTGTAGCTCCTGGCTGGTGGAATGAGCTGCCCACCTCCATTCAAACTTCTGACTCCCTCGATGTGTTTAAGAAGTGTTTGACGACCCTCTTGACTGGTGAATTCTAACTGTGAGGATTTTGTGGAACTCACTGGCATTTTGTTCTGAACTCTTTACGTGTGATGACTCATATTATTCCCTTGTCCTGTCAGACTTGTTCCTAAACAGTCCCCCATATCTACTCGATCATGTTGACCTGTTTCGTGAGTCACCTCGGCTAAAAGCGTCTGCTAAGCAAATAAATGTAACTGCCAGGCACTGACCAGTAGAACCTCTGCTGGAACAAAGTAGATCTGAGTGGGGATCTGCTTCTCATACAGCCTCTTGTTGAATTCTCTCACGTAGTACTGGGCCGTCATTTGTCTCTCGACGTCGTTCAGGTGGTAATAGAGTTCCCTGGATGACTGGTATTCTTTACCAATATACCTGAGAAAGGAAATAAAGAATTAGGCAAGAACCAACCCCAAGAGATAAAGCAGAAACCGTACATGACTCGATATTCTGCTGCCTTTGATCAGGAATTCACTCGGGGCGACGTCCCACCCTCAGCCACTATTCCTCCCTGAGCTGAATTCAGACTCAGGCCGCTGATACACAAAGCGGTTTCCTCAGCCAGCTCCACTAAAACAGAACTCTGTCACATGCTTGTAGCGGTCCGGTGCCGCTAAGATTCACACCATCGATGAGACGGTGATTTATTTCTTTTTTTTCGTGAAGATTCCAGGGACGCACTCAGCCTTGGCCCGACTCACAGACAAAAAATCAACATTAATTAATTAATGTATTAAACACTAATAAGCAAAATATACCTACAACACTAAACGATCCCACCCCAGTTCCACTTACGGCGATGTACAATAAACACAAACAAACCACAAACAAAAACCACTCACTATAAAGTCCATGGAAAATGGCAACTGAAGAAACGCAATGATGGAGGGCGATAGTCCAGAGATCAGCATGTTGAATGGGAAGGTAAAGATAATCCTACCGGTATCTGCTGATGAGACGAAGACGAGTGAATGGGATCAGGATGACAACAAATCCTCGGACAGTCCTCATGTGCAGGAAGACACCAGACAGACCACAACCCAAAACAAGTGACGATCCAGGACAAAACAAGAATCCACCGGTATTGGAACGGAAGGCAGACGGAGAGGAAACTCCAGACCCGAAACACCAAAGACTTTCTATTTATTGTATCACTGGCCCCTTTTTAAATGTCGCACCGTCCTCCTTGTACCCAGCAGCCCCTGCACCCTCAGCAGACGACCAATCGGAGCCAATGCAGGGACTGCTGGGAGTTGAAGTTTCAATCCCCGGTAGCACTGCTACCCACTGGCCAGTCAGGTTTCTAACTGCGAGGCTGCCTCTTAATTTCTCTATTCTACTCGCTCCTTCGCCTGAGCTAACTCTGGTCACGGCACCACTTGTGTCCTCTCAAGAGAGATGCCAACCCCTCCACCGCCATGCTCGTCATCCTCAGTGCTGGGGTTTGTACTCGGGACACAACAGCCAAATAAGCTCTCCTTCAGCCCAACTACAGAAGATTCGGCCTACTGAGTCGGAGGTCCCGAGTTTACAGCCTGTGTGAGGACGTAAAATGGAGAGGGATGGTACCCTCGTTTCTCACTGGCAACATAATGGCACTGACCTGCCTAACATTTCTTCCTGATGTAAAAACTGAATCCAAAACGCCGATCTCTGTTTGCCTTTGCGTCCAAGAGGGGCCCCAATGTACACCTGAGTTTCTTGGGCTGTCCACACTCCGGGGCTCGCTGACGTTTTAGAACATTTTAAAAGCAGAGCACCTGCAAAGAGAAAACAAAAATGTTTAGGTGTCACCCTTAAGTGGTCAGACGGGGGTTTAGCAGGTGTATTCGTGAGAGAGAAAGTGTCTAGTGGGTATACCCGGTTATTCGTCTCTCAGGCTATAGGATGACAGATCTGGATGTTATTATGGTGACCTCACCCTCTGATGCAGTTACAGGCCTCAGGGGGCGGCACCTGGCGACCGGACTCTTGACCAATAAAATGATGGGAAGAGGCAGAACGTTAACTCAAAAATGTGATTCCGTGTGAAGCGGCTTCTTGCTTGGGGATGACTTTCATTTTCTAGAGTTATTAATGTAATAATTACTTAACATAAAATAATGTGTTCTGCACATCTGTGAGCACACAACTGGATGGCCTGACTTATGCATTATGTGTAGGGGATTTTTGTCTGCCATTAGGTCCTGTCCTGTTACAAATCATGTGATGTCCATTCCAGATTAAAAACTGTTCATGGCCATCACTGCAGACTACATAGGGACGTAACGTATAAAAAGAGATATCATTTTTGGGTGAACTATTTCTTTAATCAGCTAAAGATCCTGAGAGAACAGAAACGGGAAGTCATCAAACACAGAAGACACAAATAATAATATTACTAACAATAACAATAATACCAACTTACTGTACACTTCTCTGAGCCTCTTTGGCTTGAACACACCCGTGTCTTGAAATCTTTCCAGAAGCCACGTATGGCTCACTCCCGACAGCAGCTGTGTGTAATCTTCTGGCTTTAGGGTCCGCTTCTCTAAAATTTCCATTTCTTTCTGCCCTTGGACAAAGACAAATGAATCGGTGCTGGAATTAAGGAAGGAAGGGCTGTCCACTTCCGAAAAACTGCCAGAGGAGAAGAATGAAGCTCCAAACGAGGACTTCAGAGAAGAAATGGAACTGTGACTAGAGTTGAGGATCTGCGAGAGATAGTCGTCTTTTTCGTCGCCCTCTTCAGTTTCCTGATCACAGAAGTTGTCGTCTGCTGGGGCTGGTGGTCTCGACTCACCGGCACCATCTTCATTCTCACTGTGACGTGTGACATTCTGAACAGAAGTGTCAGGAGGACTTCCCTCAGACTCCTTCAGTTTGCTGCCTTGTCCAAGCTCATCTTCAGCTTGATTAACATCGGGGATCCTTGAAGAATTTTGTCCTGCAGCCATTAAGAAGTCATCAGTATCATCAATGGTTTCTGCTTGGGTGTCAATTGTGTCAAAGAGCACATGTGTTGGCGAGTGGAGACCTTTTAAAGACTCGGACTCGTTTTTAGTTTGGCCAGGGGGGGATTCACGAGTCTCCTCCATGTTCTGGATTTTCGATGGACTCCCCATTTCTTCCTTATTTGTGGACTCTTTTTGTTTTCTGGTTTGACTAAGAGAGTGTTCACCACTGTCCTTGAAGTTCTGCGTATCTGACGGACCCCCCTTTTCCTCCTTATGCACCGAAACTGTGGTTAGTGAGTCACCATATTCAGATGAAATAGATGGTCCTTTTGCCGAAGGTGGGAGAGGTGAAAGATCCATTTTAGTTTCCTGCAAAGAAGGCTTCTGCATTTCTTGAGAATTACGATCGACATTCTGAGGCAGGTTGCCTTCACTCATTTCGTCGTAGTAGGTCGAACACTGCGTGTCAAAATCTGCTGCTTGATTTCTTTCTGGTTCCTCCGGACAATCAGCGATTTCCTCCCAGCCGCTGGATACATCTGACTCAGAAAGCCGGAACCACGAAGACCCCGAGGACTGACTGTCGTTGAGAGACGTTTTTCTGTCGTCGCTTTCGCTCGAATGCATTGGTCTAGCTTTTCTAGCAAATTCCCGACGTCTCTTTTCAGCTCGACTGAGACCGTCTCCGCTTTCCGGACTGGACGAGGAGTGATGGCTTTCGGTGAACCACTCTGTGTCGACGTCTTTGGTATCTGTTTTCATTGCTGTGATACAAGCTTCGGCGACTGTCTGCCTTTGCTCTTTCGACTCCCTGCAGGATGTTTCAAAAGCTTCACAAATGGTGGTGTGGTACTGGGAGTAACTTTCAATGATTTCGTCAAAGCTAATTTGGGATAAAACCACCGGTTCTTCCAATGAGCTCTTGTAGCTATCTGGGACAAAAGAGTTGGCGTCGGAATTAGGAAAATCCGTCACTTGCAAAAGAGACTTCACACGGCTGACAAGTACCAAGATCTCCTGGGCCAGATTCTCTTTCTCTTTGCTCTCTGCTTTAATGTACACATAAAACTTTCGCATGGCCTCCTTGCACATGTTCTCGGCCTCCTCCACTACCATCTGGGCCTCACCCAGCCATTTGTGAGTGACCGTGAGGCAGAAAATGGCCTTAATAAAACAGTGCAGCTCATGCTTGCTTGTGACAACTTCTTCACCCCTTCTGGTCAGAAGCCCAACTGTGAAAGCCTCCTTGGCTTCGTTCAAATACGTCAGTTTGTCTTCTGGAGGACAAGCAGATGACAGGCTGAATGACAGCAAACACGACCCACAGACAAGCTGGAAAACAAAAGAAGAAGAAGACACATCACATTTGAAACATCCTGAAGCTCCTGTTGTGTAAATTTACTTCAGTAACATCAAGTCCTGAACATCTCCTGAACTTACTCTCCATCTAATGGATTTTTATTGTTTGTTTTTACTGTATAAAGGGCCAGGGTGCTTCTCTGGGTGGACTTTGCACGTCCTCCCCATGTCTGCTTGGGCTTTCTGCTCTTCCTGTCATATACCAAAGACATACAGGTTGGGTTAAGTAGTGACGCCAAACTGGCACGGTGTGAGTGGGCACAATCCTAAAGTACACATAGTAAACTAGACACAATGGGGCACCACTAGTGATTCAGTGGGGTCCAGTTGTATTGTGCCCTCATGCCCAACAAACACACAACACATTGGCACTGTCCTGTGCCATGATAAACACGGATAGATTATAAAGAAGAACTTCATTGTATTTAGAAGGCCACACCTGGGATAAAGCTGGTGTCATACACGGGGTTAGAGGGAGAAGGCTTAGGGAAGAGACCACCATAGGGGAAAAGCAGTTTGGTTTTATGCTAGAGAGAGGAACAATCGATGCCGCCTTTGCATTCAGACAGTTGACAGAGAAGCATCAAGAAACATTTGGTGGTCACTGATTTGGAGAAGGTTTATGATGGAGTGTCACGTCAAGAGGTCTGGAGGTGCAGGAGAGAGAAAGGAGGACCAGAGAAGTGCATGAGGGTTGACAAGGATATGTATGACATAGTGAGGTCTTGGGTTGGAGTAACAAACAAGATCCCATTTGAGGAAGTCTGCACCATGAATCTTCTTGAAGTCCTGACCTCATTGATCTGGTCATGGATGGGTTAAATCATGGGATGAAAGACCAAACCCCATGGTGCAGACTTTGTGCTGATGTGTAACACCAGAAAGGAGGAAGTGGAGAGGAAGCTGGAAGAATGGATAGGGGCTTTGGAAAATGGAGTAATGAAGATAAATAAGAAGAAGACAGAATATCTGAGGATTCATGGCGATCAGGATTCAGAGGTTAGCCTGAAGGGAGAGCCATTAAAAAGAGCAGGGAAGTTTAAATATCTTGGATCAGTGGTAGCCTAAGATGGACAATTAGATGCGGAGATAGGCCATCTTTTGTATACAAATTGCTTGGGATTGTATTGTACTTTCTATTGTTATTTTAATGTGGACTTTCACTACTTACAAGTAAAACATTTACCGTATATGTATTTTGACTTGTAGGCAGCAGCAGCCCCCAGTCTGGCGTATTGTGGGTCTCTGGGGTGATGTAGCATTATATCTCTGTATTTAGTCAAAACAGGAACACTATGGTATCCCACAGAGCTTTGCTAAGCGTTGTATTTAATGTGGTGTTCTCACAATGAACAAATGACATAACGTCCCTTTGCAGAGAATGTGTTCATGAATGTTAAGCAAATATTATATATATATATATATATTCATAGCATCTGTAGTCTGAGTCTCGATCTGATTGTATGGGTGGTTACCTACCAGGTAACGCATGTGGTTGGTCTGCCAGTCGGCAAACATCCGCCACGGGCCCTCTCAGTTGCGAGAAGCAGATCATAAAATGTTACATAGTTTACTGTCAAATAATGCAAAGAGTACGTGACACGTGTTTCGCCCTTATTTGGGCTCATCAGGCATACACACTCACTGCACCTCTCGTGGGAATCGAACCTCAGACGTCAGAGATGAAGTCCCTTTACGCTGCGCCACGGTGTGTGGTTCGTTTATTTGACAGCCTGGAGATCGGAGTAATTACATTCATTGCATCCTTAGTGGCAGGTAACCACCCATACGTCCAAGCCTCCCAAAAGACGCCAGAGTCAGAGGATAAGGCTGGTGAGGCTCTAGAGAAAAGGGATGCAGTTTTACTCTGCTTGGGTTTCTTGGTATTGGTCCCTGGAGACGACTCTGGATCTGAGTGCTCTTCTGTGAAATAAAGGCCTTTGTTGGACTGAACTGCTGGAATTGTCGGTTTGTGTCGGGTTGGGGCACACCCCAGGTCTTCACAATATCTATAAAATATATACTAGGGTGCTTTGCCCTCTGCTCGCTTTGCTCGCCAACTCCAATGCCTAGACTACCCACCAGCCACTTTACGTCTCTGCCGCTCACATTTGTGGATTTCACTTTCACCAAACAACAACTCTTTTAATTCTCGTGGATACGCCTCTTCACTACTTTTCCCTGATGGCAACATGAATCAGACGATCTACAAGTCTCCAACTTAAAGTTTAAAGCCAAACAATATCTACTTACTTCTGTCATATCACCTCTGTCCATATATTCAACCTCTTTTTGCTGTTCCGTTATTTCACCGAGTAATAATTTCCGTTTGTTAGCACTAATGCGGTCTTTACTATCAGTTTTTTGAGACTTTTGAATTTTCGTACTTTCATTATCTCTAACCTGCTCTTCATGTGTATCGCGCCAACATTTTTGAACCTCTTTACAACGTTCTACTTTTTACGTTCTACTCTTTGTCTTTTATTTCCGACCCTGCTTAGTCCTGCTAGGTTTTCAGTCCCACTTGGTCCGGGCTGATTATTACTTTCCGATTTTGCACTTGGATTATTATTGTTCTTTTTTGAATTCTTTTCTCTCCAACGCTTTTGGGCTTCTTTCGATGCGCTGCCCTTTCTTCTTTGCTTAGTCTTTGATGTGTCATCTTGAACGTATAAAATTAATGTCCATAAAAGGTTCACATCGAAGGAAACAAATAAATTGTATGTCTAAAAATACAGTCCAGAAAAGCTGCTTTAAAAGGATGAAACTGAGGACTTTTCATAAACGAATTTAAATGTGGAAAACGTAAAAATGTAAAGGAGCTGAGAGCACATGAACTGTGTCTGACAATAGCATTCACACGTATGAGAAATGATTGAACCGTGTGCGTGGTTGTAAATGTTTCAGAGGAGGGCAGGACTTTTCAAATCTCTTTGCATAAAATCTTGTCTCGCGGGACTTGAAATTATCTCCAAGAATGTTTCGTCGTGGGATTCCCTTTTCTAATAGAAAGATATACATACAGTATACACAGGTATATATAAAGTGGTCGAGTGAGGTACAACATAAGTCAAAAGACTAAATGTAGGGGTGCCAGTCGGGTTGCCCCTTTAAATAATAGTTTCAGGGATAAAAAAAAAAAATAACAGAGCTCGTTGGCACAGACAAACAAAGAAACAGTAAAGCTGCAGTGCTTCCCCCATTTAAACAGGTGCTCGTCTGAGTCAGCTTAGGGTCGACCTCTGTCAGCCGTGTCGATCTATGTCCAAATGAGACGGGAGCACCTCAGATTTATAGTCCTCTGATGGGAAGGGGCGGAGTCAGTTGCCCCTCATTGGATGTCTTCTTGGAGTTGTGGTCAGAAAAAGAGACGACACCATTAGCAACTGTGACAGCTCATATCAGGAGTTGGTATTGCTTACATCGGATGATCACGGAGGTCCTCCTCACAGGCTCAGACGAGTTATGTAAAAACACGCTGGAATGAGAAGGAGCGCTACCGCTAACACCGTCATCTCCTTCTTTCTCTGCAATGCTGAAAAGCAGCCCAGTGAGGGCAACTGGCCCCGCTCCTTTCGGTTCAGCTGCCATAAAAATCTTGGCGTGCCAGAAGGAGCTGCCATTACTGGCTTGAACGACCCACCATATGGATACAACCTTGGTGATCCAGCCCGCCAACCTTGCTTTTGCTGCTTTGATAAATGCTACTATAAGAGATGCCCCTTCTGTGTCAGCTTTTAAATCCTGGCTGAAGACTCACGACTTCAGTTTAGCACACCCTGACTAGAGCTGCTGATTAACTGAGCAGACTGCATCTCTGTTGTTAGTCATTTGCACTAAAACATAAGGAATATGATAGTTAGAATTTGTTACTAACCCTCACCTATTCTGTTTCTTTTCTCGGTACTCAAATGTGCCACTCGGTGCCCACGGCCCACCTGCCAAGTTGTTTTGCCTGCCTAAGGTGAAGTCATCCCTGATGGAGGATCACAGGAATCAAGGGGTAAAGGGGTCCTTCCATCAGATTGGCTGGCCCAGCTGTAGAATGGCCAATGGGAGTGGCAGCTTGATGGCCGAGGTCTCCAGGACTCTAAACAAATCCAAATCATATTATGGGATATCATGTACTGTTAAATTCTGATCTGTATTTGTAATATTTTTATTTTTGTACTGTATTGAGAATTTGTTCTGTTTTGTGTATTGTATTGTATTGTATTGACCCCCTTTTTCTTTTTGACACCCACTGCACGCCCAACCTACCTGGACAGGGGTCTCTCTCTGAACTGCCTTTCCTGAGGTTTCTTCCATTTTTTCCCTACAAGGGTATTTTTCTTGTCTTCTTAGAGAGTCAAGGCTGGGGGGCTGTCAAGAGGCAGGGTCTGTTAAAGCCCATTGCGGCACTTCTTGTGTGATTTTGGGCTATACAACAAATAAATTGTATTGTATTATATTAATGGGATTAACAGGAATGAGCATTTTCTTTTTTTCTGAGTGGTTTTTAGACAATAAAAGGGACAACGCAGTTGGTGCCCCAAACTTTCCCAAGTAAGTGCAGCTGTCATTCCTGCACCCAGTCACAATATATTGTAAGCTGGAGGGGTGATCGCACCCCAAGAGGACAAAGACGCCCCTGGGAATACCCCTGAAACACAGACTACCCTCACATTGCTCCTTACCCTCTCACTTGCGCTATAACGCGTAATACAAGCCTCACGCGATACTCCGCTAACAAAAGCCTTGTGCAGCGCCTGTCGGTTTTGGAATTGATTGTCTGATTTTATCTCTCTCTGCTCCTAGCGGAACTGTCATCTCTGACTTGTCATGGAGCACGGTTAAGCTCATGTGTTTGCAGTGTTTGAATAAAAATCCTTCTTGTTTCTACGACCTCCTGTGTCTCTGTGCAAATCTGTGACCCAAGCGTGACAAGTGGTACCACAAGTGAGGATCATTGTATATATACAGCACATATATATATATATATATATATAGTGACCAAGGATATATATATATATATATATATATATATATATATATATATATATATATATATATATATATATATATATACATACATACATACATACATACATATACATATACAGTGATCCCTCGCTATATCGTGCTTCGATTTTCACGGCTTCACTCCATCGCGAATTTTAAATGTAACCATATCTAAATATATATCACGGATTTTTCGCTGCTTCGCGGATTTCTGCAGACAATGGGTCTTTTAATGTATGCTACATGCTTCCTCAGTTTGTTTGCCCAGTTGATTTCATACAAGGGACACTATTGGCAGATGGCTTAGAAGCTACCCAATCAGAGCATGTATTACATATTAAATAAAACTCCTCAATGATATGCGATGTGCTTCCCGCTCGGTGCTTGATTGCTTTTCTCGGTCTCTCTCACTGTCTCTGACATTCTCTGAGCCTGACGGAGGGGCTGTTTGCCTAGAGGATACGGACGCTCCTCTACAAAATGGCGCTTTATCGCGGTGCTTCGGCATACTTAAAAGCACGTATTGATTTTTTGATTGTTTGCTTTACTCTCGCTTCCTCTCTCTGACGTTCTCTGCCCCTGACGTTTACTTCTTTGAAGAGGAAGATATGTTTGCATTCTTTTAATTGTGAGAAAGAACTGTCATCTCTGTCTTGTCATGGAGCACAGTTTAAACGTTTGACTAAAGGGTGTTAATTCATGTCTAGAGGGCGCTAATAATGTTAACAGTGTGGGAGAGTTTATAAGGGCTTAAAATATATAAAAATAACCATACAAACATATGGTTTCTACTTCACGGATTTTCGTCTATCGCGCGGGGGGGGTTTGGAACGCAACCCCCGCGATCGAGGAGGGATTACTGGTATATATATATATATACCAACATGCACAGAGCTTACAGTATAAAACCCAATATCTGTATTATTATGAGATAATGAAAGTTTTTAGGCTTTTTGATGTTGCATTTTCCGCAGTGCCCACTGGAGTTTGAACTTTGGTTTTTATCGTTTCTTAAAAGTTTTTTCGTGCTCTGAAGGAGGTGTACCACCTGAAATACACTGTAATAATGTTTGTTCATCAAATGAGTAATAAGGCTTTATTTATTTATAAAGACATTATCAGAGCTCCAGTCCACGTGACTCACTTGCTTTGATGGCAGCTCGACTGGCGGCTTGTTTGTCACCAGCATACGCTCAGCTTTTAGCTCAGATGTCGCGGTCAGCAGTCCACCCACTGAAGAGCCTCGGCGTGCCAGGAAATTAAATCCAGAGTGAAACGGGGGGCTTTTTTAAATGCGGAAAGTTCTACCAAAGGGTTCCGCCTTGGTGGGTACAATTTGTCGCTGTTCAATGTGTGCTGTCTACCCTGGCAGCGTGAGTGACAGCCATTCAGAAACAACGGTGGCTCGAGTGCGGAGGAGGAAGCGTTTGAAAGCTAAAGAATGGCAGAACAGCACAGACAGCACAACCTTCATCAGCAGAAAAAGGCGCACGAGGGGTGGGAGTCAGCAGATTTACGCACGTCCCCTTTAACTATACGGTGAGTGACTGCCGAGCTTGCAGTAACACCAAGGAGTTCGATTTCCTCCAAAGTACAAATCCCTCCACTTCAAATATTTTAATTCAGGTGGCAAAAGCCGCAGTGCGAGGCTGAATGTGGAGTTACTGTATGTGTTGGTTTTTGTCTAAATGTGACTGGTCCAAGTTGTCAGAATGTAAATTCTTATAATGCACTCGTAAATTATAAAGTTGGTCAGAATAGCAAACAAAATGCAAAGAAATGCTTCAGAGTGAAGTAAAATAACTGTAATGGCTGGACTGGTTTGGTGTTTGGTAACTGCTACCAGCTTCTTAGGACAAATTGCTTTTTGCTAAACTTGAATGAAGTCCTGAGTGGTCTACATGTCCACTCAGTGACCACTTTATCATTAAGACATCCAAACGCACGGCTCACTCTGTGAAACATGCAGACGCACTCAGGAGGTTAACTGCTTGTGTGACCAAACATACGACAGGCCAAGACATCGGAGCAAAGCCCCTTGTTGGTGGTGCCAGTTACCCTCACAAGACTTTTACTTTGAGGCACAAAAGTAACCGGTGGGCTCCCCGAGACCAGCGTGTATGAAGTTTGGCTGTTATTTTTGATACGCTTCATTGCCCTTCATTAACCACCCTCAATGGCCTTTTCTACGTTACTGTTGTGATGTGCATACACACCGAGGACAGCGTTAAAGGGTCCTAGTGGCTGCAATTCTATGCCACACCAGGGGTTGGCGCTGTGTCCTAATGCCTCTCTCTCTTTCTCCCATGACGGCTATGACACCTATGACGTCACTTCAGGTGTCTGTCCACCTGGACCCGCCTCTTCCTGTCAGAGGGGCCCAAAACGGGACGCTCCGCCATCTTGAGCAGTTCTGTCTTGAACCAACTCTGCAATAGTTTATGTGTTTTTTGAAATTCACTGCCTCCAAATATACAAGGTAGCCATCGTGGCACCCCAACTCTTTATCACTGTCCTGTGAATACGGCACATGACGCTCATGGCCGCTGTTAGCTCAAGTGCTGTTTGAGGGGCTAAATATTTCTTTGGCGGCTGCTCGGAATGCACAGCAGAGCAGCTGTCGGCTGGTCACAGCTTCCGGCTACTGGAGCTAAATGTGGATCGGATGAGAGAGTGAAGCGAATGTGCAAAGCAAAATACTCCGTAGACAATGTCTTGTGTATTATTGCTGAATAGCTGACGCGCGCCATAGCATACGGCGGTGTAAGAATTCACTAAGTGCAAGCGAGACACTGAGGGCATGCAAGACAGTGAGCGCAAGGAAGACAGAGCCCCGCCCACCAATTCTAACCCTCCTACCGCGTCATGGGATACACACGACAGAGCCACGCACGCCAACTGTAACCGTCCTCCCAAGTCCAGCGTCGCTCTCGAGGCATGCAACAACTCACCAAACACAGCCTCAGTCGCTTTCATCTGTGCAAAAGTCCACATGCACCTCTGAGCCACGTTGACTTTACACCGCACGCAAGACAGAGAGCCACGCCCACCAACTCACAGAGCCCCACCTGCCAACTCTAACTAAGGGCATGCAAGACAGAGAGCCACGCCCACCAACTCACAGAGCCCCACCTGCCAACTCTAACTAAGGGCATGCAAGACAGAGAGCCACGCCCACCAACTCTAAGACCATGGGATACGCACGCATTTACTGTACAAATGGATATAAATAATTGCATGTAAACGATTCGCCAAAATCTGTTGTATGTAAACGATGCTGTTTAAAACGTTATTGTTTTTTCATCAGAAAACCCGTTTCCACATCTACCTGTATTAGTTTTTAATTTTAGTTTAGTTTTAGTTTTTAATTAGTGTATTAATTTTAGTTTAAATGGCACTTTTGCCACTCGCAATAGGACAGACGCGCTGACTTATCGTGTCGACTGGGCAACACAGTGAATGCGGCGTCTATCTATATATGTCTATGTTTTTCGTAGCCTGCTACAGGATGGTACTCTCTCGACCACTGGCATTGGTTTTGCTCCTGGCTATTTTCGTTAGACTGTGACGGTGGTTTCCTAAGCCTTTGTTATACTGAATTCCTTTCTCACCGTTTTCTGTTCCTATTCTTACACCGCTGTATGCTACGGCGGGCTTCGGCTAGTAGGAACAGAAAAGGGTGAGAAAGGAATTCAGAAATCAAGAAGAAATAAATAGTTCTTGAAAGACGCAGTTGTGAATAGGTGTTTTGGTGGAGACGACAGATAACGAGTCGAAAGATCTAACCCTAGAAAAAGCCACGTACAACTGACCGTGGCTGAAGACTGCTTGTTGTAGATTAACGCAAATCTTTGCAAACATTTGTGCTTGGGACTTGTTGATAATCATGGAGAAGGCGAGTCTTAGTGGGAATTGTGTGCATTTAAATTTAAAAGGGAGATTGATGTCAGAAGGAAGGAGAGAGATTCTGGGAATGAAGATTGTTTCTGAATTTTGGATAGTGATCAGTTTGCACTCAATAATATTTGTATGTATTTGGGTAACGATGAGTCTTGTTCAGTTGCAAAGACCTTTTGATGGCATAATATTTCGGAGGAGCATAACAACGGCTCCTACCTTCAGATGAAGGATATGGGGAGGCATGCCAGTTGGTGTGAGGGTGTGTAATAACTCCTGTGGGTACGTTAGTTGATCATTAGGATCGTCACTGACTACTGTATCTACACTCTTGAAGGTCACTATTCCACCATGTATAAGATCAAGAACTTTGTTGTTAATATAAATGAAGAGAGCATTTCCAGAATTGCACATCCAAGGCGGGATGTTGGGGTCGTGTTTGAAGTAAATGACAATGGTAGCATGGAGAATTTCGGAAAGAGTTTGAATTTCAGCTTCATCACCATAAACTGTAGATGTTGCCATGTATTGATAGTACTCGTGACTTGTTGTGATAACTCGACTTGCATTGGAAAGAACAACAGGAAGAACGTCTGCAAATCTGTCCCAATGTGATGCAACAAAATCTACTGCCCTGTGTCGTAGTGAGAGTGCATTGCCTTTGTCAACTATTTGTGTCAAGAAATGACCGACTGATAGGAACAGGCAGTTTCTGGATCCTGGAATAGAGATGACGTTGCACAAAACCCTTCGACAGAGAAGATACTGTCGTTCATTTTATAACAAAGGCTTAGGAAGCAACCGTCGCAGTACAACAAAAATAGCAAGGAGCGAAATCAATGCCAATGGTCGACAGGGTACCTTTTTGTAGCAGGCTATGGAAAAGACTCCCAGGTACACACATGGCTGACGTGAAAGGTCACGCGGTCTGGCTAGATATAGGACGGTGACGTGACACCAATGGGGTCATAAGAGAGGAGCGGGGAACGCGGCAGTCTGAAGAAGGAACAGGAATCGAGGGGAGGCCTCAGGCAGGGTTGAGAAGGGTTTGGAAGAGCAGGAAAAGGAATCGAGAAATGCCACGTTGGCTGCGTGTGGGCGGGACCGCTTTTGAACAGGAAGCAGGACAAACCAGAAGAGAAATACAATATATATAAGAGACAGGAATCTGACTTATTGCACTCCGATTTTGATACAAGTGGAGATCGAAAACAAAAAGCGATGTATGAGCATCAGCTGATCGATCCCCAGCTGATCGTAGTGCTGAATGTGTTTGCGTAGCGGCCAGCAGCTGCGTGAAGATACTACTATACTGTATGGTGTTACATGTCGACACCCGCCTCGAAAGAGTTAATACTCACTGTGCTGCTCAGGACAAACAGGGGGGTGTACTGGCCGAAAGCTGCTGAACGTCTAGCTGCCCCTGCAGCGGATAGGAGTCGATGGTCACAGCCTTTGAAGCCCTGGGGGGAGAAAAAAGTGACAACAGTGAAAAATTGGTTCATGTGAGCTTTGCGTTTCATGTGCAATGTCATGCACTCATCTCGGGATGACATTCTGGACCCCACCTGCCACCACTCTCCATCGGGCACCGGCTGGCTCTCAGGATCCTGTCCTCTCTGGCTTCCTTACTTTCGTTTTGAATCTTTTCCTTTTTTTTGTCCCGTTTCCTGCTCCATTTTCTGTTATACTAATAAGGATGCACTGATTTCCAGCCCCAGAGCACTAATGAGGTGATCGACTGAACCACTTGCGTCTCCATATGGATTGGCCAATGACCCCAATCAGCAGGCTGGAACTGCTCCACCACGCTACCTTGTACACCAACACCCCTCCCAAGCCTGAGCGGTCCTCACATTTAAAAGGGCGCATGGCCACGGACTTCTGTCATCACAGCCACAGAGTAGCTTGTGGCATCTCTCATGGAGCAGCGAGTGCCCACAACTGAATCGAGGTGAAGTTCGTCTTCTCAAAACGAGCTTCCTCAGTGGCTTATCAGCCTGTGGCACATCCCACTTCAACATAGGCAACCCCTGGTAGTTACCGCCACGCCAACACAAGTCACTGGCATTTCCGTTGCCAAGCGCCGACTCCCTCCTTTTGGATGCTTATTGCTCTGAAGGGTTAATATTTTTTAAAAATTATTTTTATGGAATAACAACCTACTCCATGGAGTAAATGCGTGGATATATCAGTTTTGTGTCTTGTAGAATATTTCCAGACGGGTTTATAAATGTTATTATTTTTCTGTTGTTTACCATTCCACGGTGCCATTTTGTTATATTCATTTGGTGGGTTCTGTTGCTAGGCGGGCGGATACAGTTTTACGCGTTGCAACATCTGCTCTCAGCTACAAACCCGTGCAACACTCCATTCATCCTCTGTGGTTTGGATCTCTAAAATGGACCCTCAGAAACGTGTCCTTGCTCTTCTGGTTTCAAAGTTTTTGCTGTCTCTTCTGACTACGGTAACAGCCAACGTCCTGATGTTTCAAAATGGCCCATTTTCCCCGACTCACTTCCCAGTACCCGTCATTCATTCATTTTGCCCTGCAAGACCTCTGAGAGTACAAAGGTGAATGGCGGTCCGATTTGGGGGAGCTCATGAACAATGGCACACACATGCGCGTATAGGAAGAAACTGAATGGACCAAATGAAGGCAATACCACGTCAGGCCAGGGGGTGACGAGGTGCACTAAACCTTCCTCTGTTGTTTCTACAGGTCAAATATGGGAAATTCTGCCTGAGGCAGCCCTGATCATAGACATAGAATTACTAGACGCCGCTTGACCGGCAGCATCATACGTCAATGCTGCTGCCATATTGCGAGTGGCACTGCTGTGGAGTGAAGTAATGAATAATGTGCTGCTGGGATTGCGCAAACCGCTGGACGCTCCAAACACGATCACAGGATTACATTTCATAGGTAAGGCTGAACAATTGTTTTGGTTCTATTTGGCCATTAGAAAATCCCGTTTTATAATCTTAGCACTCAAGGTCACCTTACAATCAAATTAAACAACATTAGTAACATTAAAACAAGAGAATGATAAATCAAAAAGCAAAAATTAGCAAACAAACAAAGAGAACTGGCAGTACCAGTGCAAAATTCACAATTGGTGTGCCAGTTTGAAAAGAGAAGTTTAGAGGGCAGTTTTAAAATGTGATATTGAATCGAGCTGACGGATATGAGAGGGAAGAGAATTCAGGAGTTGAGGAGCACCAAGAGAGACGCTCGACTCCCAGAGCACCGAGTGTGACGTGTGGCACAGAAAGTCGAGCTGCAGATGAGGATCTGAGTGAGCGAGAGGAGTGCCAGTCTGGAGGAGATCAGCGAGGTGTGGAGAGCTTGAAATGTTCAGAGCGGGATTGTGTGTCGTATTCAGTAGTCAACAGGGAGCCAGTGAAGTTGAGAGAGAATCGGTGTGACGTGTTCAGTGGATTTAGAGCAGCAGGTTATCATCCTGGCAGCAGAAGTTTGAAGAAGTTGTAAGCGATGGATACGTTTTGTGTGGGATGCCATCTAGAATAGCATTACAGTAATCTATATGCGATGTGACTCGGGCATTAACCGATACTTCAGTACTGTGTTGGGTAAGAACAGGACGAAGTCTAGAAATGTTTCGGAGAAGGAAGAAGGCAGTCCGAGAAATGTTACTTATATGGGAGGAATTATTTAATAATAATAATTATTATTATTTAACAATTGCCATTATTAGTGTATAAATACATATAAATAATTGCATGTAAACGATTCGCCAAAACCTGTTGTATGTAAACGTTACTGTTTTAAACGTTATTGTTTTTTCATCAGGAAACCCGGTTTCCACGTCTACCTGTATTAATTTAAATGGCACTTTACCACTCGCAATATGGCGGACGCGCTGACGTATCGTATAGACTGGGCAACACAGTGAATGTGGCGTCTATCTATATAAGTCGATGGCCCTGGCAGGGATCTAGAGTGCGACCTAAATTCTCAATGGTGCGACTAAAAAAAAATCAAAGGTTGCACCGGTGCGACCAGCCGTTCGAGGGGGAAAAAAAAGGAAACTCCGTGACTCTTAAAGTCTCCCTGTTGTTCAACAACAGACACACATTAGGTCCATATCGCCATATCGTGGTCTAAACCAATCAGAGATAGTGAAGGGTGGATCCCGCCCCCACTCTGATTGGCCGTGGTCCAGCTATTCCTGTACGTGTGTGTACGTTTGAAAATGCATGTGATGCAGTCAGACAGAGAGAGGTGAGTAGCCCATCAGGTAAACAGTGGATGTAGCCGCGGATTATGAGAGAAGATGAAAAGAACGATTGACAGCTTTTTCGTTAAGAATGTTAAGTTAGGGCCTGATCCGTCCGAAAATCATAACCAATGCTCTGACACGGAACCGTCAACTTCCCAAGTTATAGCAAGCCCTGGTCCGGAGACGGCATTAGATAATGAGCCACATACGACCGAGTCCGAGCCCACTGAAATTAAAAGGGGTAAAGTGTATACATTTCGAAAAGAGTGGCTTGACCAGTTTCCCTGGCTAAGATACAGTAAAGCCGATAATATAATGCACTGTATTTACTGTAAAGAGTGTGGGAAGACCATGGCCGGCAGTAGTGCATTTGTGACTGGTTCTAATAGATTTAGAATTGAAACGCTGAAAAAGCACAATGCATCTATAAAACACATTACATGCTGCGATAAATGCACTGCTCAAGTGTCCCCTCTCCCCACTGCCTTTTAGTGGCAGGCAGCAGCAAACAGATCATCAGACGAGGCCGAGATGATAATTAAGTTTAACGTTGCCTACAATATTGCAAAAGAAGAACTTCCCTTCACTAAATTCAAGTCCGAAATAATTCTTATGAAGAAAAATGGCTTGAACGTAAACCCGACGTACAGCAATGATGTCGCGCGCCAATTTATAGGAGTCATCGCAGGTACATTGAAAAAAAAGACGTCTGTGCAAATTGCGAACAGTGCGTACATGGCATTCCTGATCGACGGAGACACCGATATCGCCACAAAGGAATGCGTCATTGTGTACGGTCGTATCTTGCGGAGAGGAAGACCGGTGAATATACTTATTGGACACATTGAGGTCGAGCATGCTCATGCCCAAGTCTGGAAGATTTTGATGTAGAGAGAGTGTGGCCAGCTGGTTTAGTCAAGGCCAAAGATCAAGAAGGCCAAACTACAGGAGTTGGCCATCCGAGGGGCATGTGACTGCAATGGAGGATAGTCCGTAAGACATTGAGCCATGAGATGTTCAGTTTGAAGCCCTTAAAACACTTAATTTAGATTTTCTTTTTAGTTAATTTATCTTGAGATTTTTTAAGTTTAAATTTCAGCTCAGTAAAGCACTTTAAGCACCAACACTTTTTCAGTAAGTTACCTTTCTTGTAGAATTGTGCTTGCCTTCAAATAAAGAACTTTATATTGACTTGATTGTTAGTTAATCATTTACAAGTCAATATTGCCTATATGGACAGCGATTAAAAAAAACAAAAATAAATAAATAAATAAAGTGAACTTGTAAAACTGTGGTGTTAAATGTGATGCGGTTGAAAATTTGGGTGCACCTAAGAACAAAAGTTAGGCGCACCAGTGCAACCAGTGCAAAAAGTTAGTCTAGAGCCCTGGGCCCTGGTGACACCACTTCCGGCTTCGCCCAAGCCCCCCATCCCCAAGAGTGACCTCACTTCCGGTTCCGGACTTCGATGACATCACTTCCCATTCCCTGCTTTAAGAAACCGGACAGCATCAGCATCCCTCAGTTCAATCTTGGACTCCAAACAATACCCTTCAGTGTGACTCGTGATTACCCTTTTTGCAGCCAGGGATAATATACGGGTGGCGGCCCCAAACCATTTTGTGTGTGTCAAGGCTGATTATTTCACAACAAGCGGCCAACAATCTGAACAGGATGCGATACAGCAGGGTCCGTATTCAAACAGCGCACTCCTTCCATTTCAGATGGCCCCCTTTGATACGTTTTCACGACCAGACGTCTCCAGTCAAGCTGCATCTCTAACGGGCCACCGTATGCTGCTTTCTCAAACCAATGTAACGCAAATTTGTGGTGACATTTTGAAATAAGAACAGGAAATGCAGTAAGTTCTAGAAAAAAAAAAAAGACGGCCAGGATGAGCCGATTAACTGGAGACCACTTAGCTCGGCTTGTATCCTCATGTAAAGTGTGATGAAAGATGAGAGCCCCTCCACTCTAGGAAGGTAAGCAGGTCTGGTGAAGTACTTACCAAATTTATGGAGCAGTTCTTCCTAAACCTCTGGAAATCGTCGTCGTTCATCGACACCAATATATAGGCCAGAATCCCCAGCGATGAACCGATGCCCTTGAAAAGAACACACGTCACCCACATTAGTCAATTCATTTCCAATATTTGGCCTAGAAGTTACATCTTCGCTATAGAATACTCTGCACATGTGACAATAAAGACCCCATCAATGAAACCCCCTTAAAGTAAGTAAGTTCTGTTGTCTTGATGGCCTCAAAACACCCAAAAATGCATTCTTTAATTCTTCATTGTCCTCCAAGATGGACTGATGCATTCTGGGATATCCCTGGACATTAAGCCTAAAAACAAACCTCAGTTACACTCAAAGAAAAAGCAAACACTAAGCCAAGGGGGTCACTGCTCATTCAGGACGGAGCAGCAGGAATTGAACTCGGGGTCTTGGGATTACAGAATGTTCTTCTCTGCCAGCAGAGGTGAAGGTGAACTCCCCCCCTTCTGCACGGTGGTCAGCTGGGCTTTCAAACTGTCAGGATGATTCTCTACAGTCGTGCTTCCCCAGAGCAGGTCCAGGTCACGGTGTCTCTGCTGAGGGAGATGCACTCAGTCTCAGCTGCTTAACCTCTCAGACTGGCAGCAGGACGCCAACTAACTGTAGATCCAGCAATGTCACTCTTTGGACTGAGAAGAACTCCTGTTGGTGTAGATGCTGATTGGGTTTTGAAATTGCGAAGCTGTCCCTTACATAAGCAGCCGGCTCTTCTGTTACTGGGAACCTGAGCCTCCAGCCCACAACTGCTCAGTCCTCCCCTTAACTAAACAGACCTGGGAAAGTTTAGCTCCATCGTTCTGTCACCCCCAAAATCAGAGCCAGCTGTGTCAGTGGACAAGGGGAACACACATTACACCGTACAGACACGAGTGAAAGTGCAGCAGGCAATGCCCAGGAAAATACAAGTTGAACGCAGGCCGAGGAGCTCAGCGGGAAAGCAGCTGGTGGACTGTTAGACATTCACAGTGTTAAAAATTAGTAGACGTACACTCTTATACAAGGCAACTTACATTTGAGGCACAATTGGGGACATTGTCTTTCGTTTGTTTTTCTCCCAACTGGAGCACAAGCAGGTGAAGTGACCTGCTCAGGGTCACACAGGTGTCAGTAGTGGGACATGAACCCATGACCTCAGGATTTGAAGTCCAAAGTCTTAAGCACCACATGACACTGCCTGCCTAAAAGACGTCAGCCTCGACCCGGGGTGGGAAAGCCTTTTTGGTTTACGGAGTAAAGCGAGAGTCTTAATGACGCATCCTAAATCTGCTTCTTTCATTATCACTCTGCCATATATCAATTAGTAATCTACTGCACTTCATATGCTAGTCATTATCTTCTGACGTGCCTAATAATAATCCCCTAATAAACTCAGTGGGGTCAGTATTGTGACATGTGCAGAGGACACTGAAAGTCTTACATGTGTGTACTAAAAAGGAGCCGCATGCCACCATGATGAGCACAACTTCATTCTGATAGATAGATAGATAATGAAAGGCACTATATAATAGATAGATAGATAGATAGATAGATAGATAGATAGATAGATAGATAGATAGATAGATAGATAGATAGATAGATAGATAGATAGGTAGATAGATAGATAGATAGATAGATAATGAAAGGCACTATAAGATAGATAGATAGATAGATAGATAGATAGATAGATAGATAGATAGATAGATAGATAGATAGATAGATAGATAGATAGATAGATAGATAGATAGATAGATAGATAGATAGATAGATAGATAGATAGATAGATAGATAGATGAAAGGCACTATATAGATAGATAGATAGATAGATAGATAGATAGATAGATAGATAATGAAAGGCACTATATAATAGATAGATAGATAGATAGATAGATAGATAGATAGATAGAATAGATAGATATGAAAGGCACTATATAATAGATAGATAGATAGATATGAAAGGCACTATATAATAGATAGATAGATAGATAGATAGATAGATAGATAGATAGATAGATAGATAGATAGATAGATAGATAGATAGATAGATGATAGATAGGCAGATAGATAGATAGATAATGAAAGGCACTATATAATAGATAGATAGATAGATAGATAGATATAGATAGATAGATAGATAGATAGATAATGAAAGGCACTATATAATAGATAGATAGATAATGAAAGGCACTATATAATAGATAGATAGATAGATAGATAGATAGATAGATAGATAGATAATGAAAGGCACTATAAGATAGATAGATAGATAGATAGATAATGAAAGGCACTATATAATAGATAGATAGAGATAATGAAAGGCACTATATAATAGATAGATAGATAGATAGATAGATAGATAGATAGATAGATAGATAGATAGATAGATAATGAAAGGCACTATAAGATAGATAGATAGATAGATAGATAGATAGATAGATAGATAATGAAAGGCACTATATAATAGATAGATAGATAGATAGATATGAAAGGCACTATATAATAGATAGATAGATAGATGAAAGGATAGATAGATAGATAGATAGAGTGAAAGGCACTATATAATATAGATAGATAGATAGATAGATAGATAGATAGATAGATAGATAGATAGATAGATAGATAGATAGATAGATATGAAAGGCACTTCTAAAATTTTTATTTACTTCTAAAATTCTTATTTGTATACTGTGTTGAGGATTTGTTCTGTTCTGTGTATTGTATTGTATTGACCCCCTTTTTCTTTTTGACACCCACTGCACGCCCAACCGACCTGGACAGGGGTCTCTCTTTGAATTGCCTTTCCTGAGGTTTCTTCCATTTTTACCCTACTGGGGTTTTTTTGGGAGTTTTTTTCTTGACTTCTTTGAGAGTCAAGGCTGGGGGGCTGTCAAGAGGCAGAGTCTGTTAAAGCCCATTGCGGCACTTCTTGTGTGATTTTGGGCTACACAACAAATAAATTGTATTGTATTGTATTGCATTGTGTTGTATATCAGAGGTGTCCAATTCTGGTCCTGGTAGGCCGCAGTGGCTGCAGGTTTTCATTCTAACCATCTTCTTAAGCAGTGAGCTGTTTTTGCTGCTGATTCACTCGTTTTGCCTTTGTTTTAATTGACGTGACTCAGGCCCCTTAGTTGCTTCTTTTTCCTTAATGAGCAGCCAGATATTAATGACACACAACACGCACCGCCACATGATCAGATCACCTGAAAATAAAGAAAGGTGAAGGTCTCGGTCATGTTGGTCTGCTCAGGCCACTAAAACATCTTGACGGTGGTCTTAGAAAAAAAACAGAAAATCAAGAGTCTGCTGTGGCAGAACGAGAGCAGCAACAAATCCTGATATTCAATAACGGCTTTAATTAAAAGCAAGAATTGGCTTCTCATTAAGAAACCAGTTGGAGTGAAATTGGCTGGAGTTTGATGTTCTAGTTTAGCTGGTCATCTGTTGGCTCGTTTCACATCTCATTTCTGTTTGGCTGTCATTTAATGAAGAAACAAATCAACTGAGAGGACTAAATTTTATTATTCTATTAAAATTAGAACATTCTGAAGGGAAAAGGAGTGAATTAGCAGTGTAAATCTGTCACTGATTAGGAAACGGGTTAGAATGAAAACCTGCAGCCACAGTGGCCCACCAGGACTGGAGCTGGACACCCCTGCACTATATAATAGACAGACGGACAGAAAGACAGACAGAGGTGAAAGGCACTATATTAATGATAGATAGATGAAAGGCACTATATAATAGATAGACAGACAGACAGCAATATTAATAGCGTAGTAGTATTATTATGTGTGCAGACCGGAGTGAATTTCTTGCGTGTGCTAACCACCATGTCACATATCGTCATTCTCCAACACCATAATCAGTGAGTATTTCTCTACCTACGTATTTCATTTTTATTTGAATTTTCTCATATTTCCTCCTGGGAGTTAAACACAATGTTACGGGACAGGCCGTTTTACGGCAGGGGCCCCATTTGGTGTCGATCACGAGCAATGATCGTATTGACTTTTGTGAAAGCTGGACCGACAATGGCGATGTTCTCCTGCTGTAGTTCTGTACTTATGGAGCTCCTTGTCGTATTTTTTTGTATTTTCAGCACCGTTTTCTAAAACCTTCCACCAGTTCCCAGACAGATGAGCATACAGACCTTTTTGTCAGGTATTGGGAGTGCATTGAAGCCGACGAGCGAGGCACTAGTGAGCTCAGCAGCCTCATACCACATACCTGAAAGAGAAGCAGATACAAAACACACTTAATCCAAGTCAGCACCTCACACGCTCAGCGTGCTCTCTAAAGGCACCACACAAAATAACAATGGAGGCTCTCAATCTGTTTACTCCAGTTCAGGGTGGTGAAGCCCATCACAGCAGCATCGGGTACCCTGGCACCCCCAGCCGTCAGGGTCTTCCCGATTCGGCTAAGTGAGCTGCACTGTACGCACTGTATATTATTTCTGATTTACGTCGGCTGTGTGTTTATTACATCACTCCACGTTTTACCACATGTTAGTGTTATGTCAGGTTGATGGTGGTATCTGGTAGGAGGTTGGCTACAGTCTCACAGACCTTCAGCTTCTTTTGTTGTCCCAGGAACATCAAGCTGTTGGTCTGTCGTTTTCTTTCCGATCTCCACACACGACTCTCTCCTTTGCCTTCTCTGGTCCACGTTCAGTGTGGGACACACGATGACACCAAACAGCAGCGTTGACAACTTTTCTCCATTTAAATCAGCTGAATTCCTGATTGCACGACTGTAGATGTGTGTGAGACGAATCCAAGGAAACAGCCGAGTTTGAAAAATCCCTCAAATCCAATTACTGAGGATCTTTTCTAGGGGTCCCAATAGGCCATCTTAGATGATCTTTGCAGAATATGCAACACTTGATCTCTTGTCACACTTGCTTTGCTTCACTCGATGACATATCAAAGGCATGCAGCCGGTACACAGGGGACAACTGTTTTTCATTTTGTCACTTTTCAGGAGGCAAATGGCAGTTTGTTAGTGAACCCTTAAGGGGGCCGACACATTTGTCCACATCTGTTAACAGATAAACTGCTGAAACATTCCTTACCTGTGTGATTGTACGGAATTTGTACAAATTCTACTTTACGTTAAAATCTCTGGATGAACAGCCGAGTCTGCAGGCGGTGGCCTGTCACCTGAACCGTGGAGTGCAGTGCAGTGTGGACAAACATTTACGACGTCCCCCACCGAGACTTTCCCTCGAAAGTCAAAGTCAAACCAAGGGATTGCTTACCAAGCTTCTGCAGAATCTGGCCTCGAATCTGCACGCTGACGGCCTGCACCAGCACCTTGTCGCTCTCTAGGTGGTACACCCAGCCCCCTGAGAAGATCACAACACATGACAACAATTAAAAGGCGCTCTCTGGGAGCGGGCAGGCGCCTACAATAAAGACGTTACGCACCTCAGCACAGACAGAGGGTAAAAACAAAACTTGATAAATGAAAGCCTCTGGGTTACTACAGGACAGGCTCACCGCTCCCCGTGCCGCACTCAGAGGTGCAGATCACAAAATGGAGGGACGGGTTTGCACTTTTGCACTGAGCTCTCTAATATCTGATGCGACTCTGGAAACTGATGGCTGAACGTTATCAAGACGGACGACTTTAACAAGATTCACAGTTTGCCAGTCGAACCTCCTGAAGGTCAGATGGAATGAAATGAAGGAGTCTGAACTGGTGGTGTACATAACTAAAAGAAAACACTTGAACCAATTCAGAGTCTCCCTTCAGCATCGGGGGCAAAGCAGGAATTAGCCTTGGGTAAGACCCACTACCACGTAAGCCCACACAGCAGCATTTTAGAGTCACCGAGTAACACACCATTAGTGACCACAACAATCCGGGATGAGATGAACTCGGACGCCAGGAGAACATGGAAAATGGACACTGAAAAAAAAAAAGACTCGGGATACGGGAGGGGTGAGGTGGCCATGCCTGCCACGTCTCCCAACAGGACTCTAAATAGATGGAAAGAAAGAAAGGGTGGCACGCTGAAATCTGATCTTCTATTTTGTAAAAATAATATTAATGCATTCCACTAAAACGGAAAGAAAATGCACCCCAAACTTGCAGGCCTGGTCTCTCAAGTCCAAATTTATCCAGCTTAAGAGTTTGACGTCAACCTGAAACGCGATGAGGAAGTACATTAACACTTTATACGTTGAATTTTGTTCATTGAAAGAATGTACGTAATCCATAATACTGAATATCGAGAAGGTAACGTTAGCAGCATGGACAGTAACAGATTAATCCACGTTAGCTTGAGACGCGCTCAATGGTGGCTTACTGCCGTACTCTTTATGGTGGCCAAGAGCATGAAAATCTTAATCAGCCATGACAATCGACTTTCTGCACCTTTCTTGCTCTTCGTATGTCTTCTCCCATCCACACTATGGAGCTATTTAGTTAGTGTTTGTTGCTGAAACACCAGCTTTCATGAGGGCACCCACGTTTACTTTGCCACTTGGGTAGCACAAATACACGGAGGTCACAAATGGATTACGACTTCTGACTGCCCTGCTCTTCTATATGACGAATGGAGCGTAATTCTCTTCTTTTTGGTAATGAAGGACGTACATCTTTAGATTAAAAATGAAAACTTACCTGTGGCGCCACTGTTATTGATCAGACTGCTCAAAATGTACTCGGCTTTTTGGAGTTTACCTATAAAATACAACAGAGGAAGATAATTACAAGATGAAACTCTGCGTCTTCTTTCCAATATAAATGTCCTTGTTTGAAAATGTCTGCTAAACGTGGTACTGAGACATGAAACAACAGCGGAGAAGTAAAAAGTTTAAATTTCCCTATTTGCTGATTTTTTTTTTTTTTATCGTAGTAACAAATCTAACAACGAGACAACTCATCCCAAATTTTTTAAAACGTCTCCGCAGGCAGGTGGAGTCGGAGCTTCGCAGTCATTTGCGCGGACCATAAATTGAACCGTCCTGACAAACGTCCCGAAGAACAAGTGTGGCAACAAAATCAGCCAAGTCGTGCTATGAGGACAGACAGAAGGACGGGCGAGACAGAGACAGACATGGCAACTGCAGTAGGTGCTTTTTGAATTACAGTCAATACAGACACACCTCTAAAGAACAAACGTATTCTCATACTGAAAAATGAGAAGAAGCTCCGACACCCTTGGGTGTATAAAACACAAATCTATTTTTGCTGCTAAAGTGGCCATTTTAGCATTGAAGAGGAAAGCTGTGTGAGGAGCATTATGGGAGTGAGAGAAGGCCAATGGAGGTGGAACACGAAACAAAGCTGGAAAGAACAGAAGTCAGCGTGAGCAGGTGGGTGTGTGAAGTGTCACAGAGTGAGAGTAAAGTTCAATCCCCCTATAATTTAGTCATTCATACGTCATTCTGTATATCAACGGCAATCAGCCACATTCCCCTCATGCCACCAAAACAGCTCTGTCCTGTCAAGGCATGGACTCCACCAGACCTCTGAAGATGCCCTGTGCTATTTGAGCAGCAGATCCTTAAAGTCCTGTATGTTGTGCGGTGGGGGCCTTCATGGAATGAACTTGTTTTTTGTCGCACATCTCACTGACGTTCGATCAGATTGGGATCTGGGAAATTTGGAAGACAATTCAACACCCTGAACTTTTTCACTTGTTCCTCAAACCATTCATCAACAAATATTTGCAGTGTTTTTGCCTCACATATTGTCCCACTGACTCTCGGTCCCCATACTTCATGTCTCCGAGGTAGGGACACTGGGGTTTGTTCATTTTTGCAGTGTGGCCATTAGGAAATGCTGCTGCCATGAAGGGTTGAGTGTGATCTTCAACCATCTCCAAAGCTCTGTCAAAGTAACACCCACATGAACGACACAACCCGAGTTTTCCCAGCCACACACCACACCCCCTTCGTCGGCTTTCCATCTTCCCATAATGCATCCAGCTGCCATCTCTTCCCTGGGTAAACGACACATGCGCACCCGGCCGTCCACATGATCTAAAAGAGGACACCAGTTCATCAGATTGTTGAAGAACTGAAGATCTAAACCAGGGGTGCCCAATACGTCGATCGCGATCAACCGGTAGATCGTGTTACATTCAAAAAAAATGTGTTTAAATGTTAGTCTATCAAATATCCTCCCTATGGCATTTGCCACTTGATTGACATACAGGGCGGCCAGTCTGAGATCTCTTTTCTTCTAACACACTGGTCATCCCGCACGCACAATCAAATGCACGAGCTACTGAAAAACTCCGGCTGTGATCTAGTTAGCCTTCCAATTTAAATCGACTAAAGAAGATATTTAAAAAAAATTGTTTGGGGAGGAGGATATAGTGGGTTGGATAAAGAATGGATGGATGGATGTTTGGGGAGGGTATGGGCTGGAGGTGGAAATGGAAGAGGATTTTTTTCCTCACAATGTCACAATCAAAGTGCATTTGTCTGATCTGTCAAACTATCATTGCTATTCCAAAGAAGAAGGAAAATGTGGAAAGGCACTTTCAAACTGTTAATAAAAACTACGAAACTGACGCCCTTCCGAAAAGTGATCTGAGAAAGAGAAAGGAGAGGGAACTAAAATCGCAGTTAACTGGACAGCCGTCATTTTTCACTCGGCTGAATTCAAAAGCAAAAGTTCCAGGTGAGTCACTCGATCATAAAGCAAAAGAAGTGTGCTACCTCCTTGACTGCATTACTCGGCTCTACTTATTTATGCGAGTCAGCCTTTTCCCACATAAAGATTATTAAATCCAAATACTGTAGTGACCATAAATGTATTGAATTTTTATTGTGTCATAAAGGTTATTCAGTTATGCAAGGTACGACAACATATATTTTATGCATAAAGTATCCTCAGTATATATACACAGTGGTGCTTGAAAGTTTGTGAACCCTTTCGAATTTTCTATATTTCTGCATAAATATGACCTAAAACATCATCAGATTTACACTCAAGTCCTAAAAGTAGATAAAGAGAAACCAGTTAAACAAATGAGACAAAAATATTAGACTTGGTCATTTATTTATTGAGGAAAATCATTGAATATGACATATTAGTGAGTGGCAGAAGTATATGAACCTCACGGATGATCAGTTAGTTTGAAGGTGAAATTCGAGTCATGTGGGATGCCAATCAGGTGTGAGTGGGCACCCTGTGTCATTTAAAGAACAGGATCTGTCAAAGTCTGCTCTTCACATCACATGTTTGTAGAAGTGTATCATGGCACGAACAAAGGAGATTACTGAGGACCTCACAAAAAGAGTTGTTGATGCTCATCAGGCTGTTAAAGGTTACCAAACCATCTCTAAAGAGTTTGGACTCCACCAATCCACAGCCAGATAGATACAAGTGTACAAATGGAGGAAACTCAAGACCATTGTTACCCTCGCCAGGAGTGGTCGACCAACAAAGATCACTCCAAGAGCAAGGCACACGTGTAATAGTCGGCGAGGTCACAAAGGACCCCAACTGAAGGCCTCTCTCACATTGGCTAATGTTCATGTTCATGAGTCCACCATCACGAGAACACTGAACAACAATGGTGTGCATGGCAGGTTTACAAGGAGAAAGCCACTGCTCGCCAAAAAACACATTGCTGCTCGTCTGCAGTTTGCTGAAGATCACGTGGACAAACCAGAAGGCTATCGGAAGAATGTTTTGTGGACGGATGAGACCAAAATAGAACTTTTTGGTTTAAATGAAAAGCGTTATGTTTGGAGGAAGGAAAACACTGCATTCCAGCATAAGAACCTCATCTCATCTGTGACACATGGTGGTGGTGGTGGTAGTATCATGGTGTGGGCCTGTTGTGCTGCATCTGGGCCAGGACAACAACAACAACGACATTTATTTATATTTAGCACATTTTCATATAAAAAAAATGTAACTCAAAGTGCTTACAAAATGAAGAATAGAAAAATAAGACACAGTAAGAAAAACTGGACGGCTTGCCTTTATTGATGGAACAATGAATTCTGAATTATATCGGAGAATTTTTAAGGAAAATGTCAGGACATCTGTCCATGAACTGAACCTCAAGAGAAGGTGGGTCATGCAGCAAGACAACCACCCTAAGCACACAAGTCGTTCTACCAAAGAATGATTAGAGAAGAATAAAGTGAATGTTCTGGAATGGCCAAGTCAAAGTCCTGACCTTAATCCAATCGGCATGTTGTGGAAGGACCTGAAGGAGCAGTTCATGTGAGGAAACCCACCAACATCCCAGAGTTGAGGCTGTTCTGTATGGAGGAATGGTGGTGTGCAGGAATGAGCAAAAGTTACCGGAAACGTTTAGTAAGGGGGGACACAGCAGATACTGAAAGCAAAGGTTCACATACTTCTGCCACTCACTAATATGTGATATTCGATCATTTTCCTTAATAAATAAATGACCAAGTTTAATATTTTTGTTTCATTTGTGGTTTCTCTTTATTAACTTTTAGGAGTTGAGTGAAAATCTGATGATGTTTTAGGTCATATTTATGTAGAAATATAGAAAATTCTAATATATATATATATATATATATATATATATATATATATATAAAGTAGGTAGATCATTTTCGACCTGGTCATTTTAAAAGCAGCTCGCAAGCCGAAAAAGTGTGGGCACCCCTGATCTAAACCAACCTCTTTCTTTTTTCTGGTGAAGGACATTCAAATGCACTGCATTGTGGGAATGGCGTCTTCCTTGTTGACAGGTAACCGTTAGTGATATCTGAGCAGAACATTCACATATTTTGACCATACTGGACAAGTGGATCACGCGACACGCGTTACGTCACGTATTTGTTTTTTGCGTGGACGTTTTTCACATCGTTTGCCACTGTCCAGCATCGATCTCCTATCAACAACATTTTTAGAGCTCGTTTTCATACAAACAATGCAGCTATTGATGCCACAGAGTTTGCGTATTCAGTATTTCAATTTTCCATGAAAACGTGACATTAACATTTTTTCTTGTCCACCACTACGGTGTGCTTGGGGTAAGTAACGTCTTAAAAACAAAATCTACAATTTTTGGGTGAAATATTTTCTTTAACTTTTTGAAGGCTGAATATTTTTTCTAAAAAACTCAGTTTTCTGAGAAGCGGGCAGAGCAATCGTTTCACACATAAATCAACATAAAACATTTGTTGCTACGTGCCGTGGCTGCTGTTGGCACATATTCTGCACCTCTGGCGGCAATGGCTGCATGGGGCACCTCAATGGACAGCAGGAATGCACGGTGGGCCTGCTGCCTGGCTGTCTTTGCACAGCAGGAGGGTGGCTGGTGGTGGTCACAGTGTAACGCAGTATCTGGTGGTCCTCCCAGGCCAACGCTGCTGTAGGTGCATCAGCTACATGAAAGTGTTCAGTACGCCAATCAGCTGGGGACCGATCAGATGATACTGGTAGCTCACTTTCGTCCATCTCCAGATCACTTGTATCAAACTCAGAGTCCTACTCAACGACATTAAGTGAGACGTTCATGGAGTATTTTGCTTTGCAGATTCGCCATTTTAGAGCTTGTTTGCTCTTCGCTGCTCACGCATGCGTAGGGAATCGAGGTCAAATCAACAAAGCTATGTAACATTCCTTCTAGCAAAGAGAGTCAAACTAAAACGTAAGAGCGAGTTTTGTCACAGCTAACAGCTAATTACCGTCCTCTACCCCTGAATTTTGACAAAAGTCGACATCAGCCCTGAGAGAGTTAATTAAAATTAGCAATATACAAATAGAGAATGAAAATCGTCTTCAGTCAGTAAGTAACGAGGCGAGTTCAGCCGATACTAGATAATTGATGACCTGCAATTGCTGTGCGTCATTAACGCTTATTTGAAGTTCGTGTCTAATAAAATGCGGCTTTCCCGTACAAAAGTGCGAGTGAAATTCCGCACACGTCACGTCAACACGAAGAAACGGAGACGATGAAGCACGAGCTCGACGCACCTCCTACCGCAATGAACGGATAAAAAGCAAACGTGTCTGGCGCCACTTTAAGAGCAGACAACTGCAGAAGTTCTCGCTTGACACCGAGCGACCCGCTAGAAAACAGCCCTCCAGGTAAACTCCAGCTCCAAAAAGTGTTTGAAAATGTAGCGGCTTACTTGAATGGCTCGGCGGCTCCATTGTTTGAATAGTCAAGTGTTTCTTGTTTGGGAGAAGGAGGGGAGAAAAGAGAGAAAGAAAAAAAATGGGGTATACGAAAGCGCAAAGATTCTAATCTGCTTAATAAAAGCTCTCAACCAGAAGTAGAGCAATTTAGATCTCCCCGTTTGAAATCGGCAGGGCATATTTATTAGCGGACAAAGACTCCAATTAGTATTTTCCACACCCTTTCACAATTTTCTCTTCCCCTTTGGGCTCTAAATCTCTTTCTTCTTGGGGCTTTGTGCTGCGAATGGAGGTCGGCAGCAGGTCTGAAAAGATGGCACTAGGTTCACTGGAATGTCACCCTCAAATGGAACAAAGTGTCCTCTTGACAAGTCAAGTAGTTCTTAATTGGAATTTAGCTGCAAAAACAGGGAAAGATCAACAGGGAGTTACGTCACCTGAATTCACTGAAACCCGGGCCTGGCGAATGACCACCTGTGGCGCAATTGGAGTTGAAGGCGAGAGTCTGTGAAGAGCCTTAGCAATCTGCAGGAGCTTTCGGGAGCCATCGACCCAGTAGAGAAAACGGTCAATCAGGAACACAATGGCAGCCGCTGAAGCAAAGTCGGCAACTCTGATTGAGGCTTTCAAATAAACCTGGTGTGGGGAAACAAAAATAAAGGGACAGATCTGAGCAGACATAATACAAGACAGAAACGAGACGAGAGAACAGGCCGTCCACACGTGAACAAAGTGCATCGGGAAGAGACGGCAGGCCTTCGGTTCACAGATTGTTAAAAGGCTCCTCCATCGCCAGTCCATGAAAATGAGCCAAACACCCCCCAACAGGTCGGCAAGGCCGAGTCAAGACGCAAATACAAGAACTGGGAGCAAAGCAAGGAACCGACTGCGGGCTCAGAATTTTATGGAAAACAACCAAAGACAGTTAAGCAAATTCTCAATTCTCGTTTCTAAAGGACACATTTTACAAGGCGTCGTAACGACATACAGTAGAACGGCACTCTCAGACCACCTTCATCAAATTGGGGGCTGCAGGTGGCTGGAGCCCAGCATGGCCATCCACTGTGGGCCACACTCAGCCCACTTAACCCAGTTTAGTGCTGACTGGGCCAAAGACGAGGACCCCACCCTGGACGGGATGCCTTCAAATGACACCAATTTAAATAAACAAATTCCGACTTGTGACTTCCATTCTGCGGCTTCATCACAATTCCCAGGGGAGGCTGCACATTTAGACTCCAATAAAAAGACGCAGTGAATGCCCACCGTGAAAAGGAAATAAGGCCTGATTTAAAAAAGGAAAGCGACGCGGAGTAAAGCTTGGTTATTTATTACCACAAAGGGGCTTCGGCTGACACTTTTAGATTTTTCATGTCATATTTGTCACCTCTTCAGCCTATCGGGCACAGTTTATGCTCATGATGGTAAAAAAGACGTGGAGCTTCGTGACATTCTCATTACTGAGGAGTCACAAATGTAGAGCAGTGCATAACCCAATTCATTCAGGAGCCCGTCACAGCAGCACTGGGCGCCGCACCGTAAGCAGCCAGTTTGGAATCACCAGATCACCTCACCGGCACTGGAAAACTCCCAGTAAACACGGGAGAACACGCTAACTGCACATCAGTTCAGGTCCATTCAGTTTAATTCTCTACTGGGCCCTTCAGGTGTGGCACACGGTGACAAATCCTCAGGTAAACTGCAAGTCACTGGCTGCTGGACCTGAACCTGGGACCACTGGGTCCAAAGGGTAACGGTGCTAACTAGTCAACGTGCGCAAAGTAATCAGCGTTTTATCGTAGGATTGTGTCTGAAGATGAGGGATGAGCAGCGCAGGGCACAGCAGACTCGGGCGTAAGGCCGAAAACATGCAAGAGCCGAGCAGTTCATCCCTCAGCACAAGTATGTGACAAAGTGTCACCAGCTTCGGAAAAACTCACTTTATACGATCAGTTCAAAGTTTGTACGTTAAGCCTGCCCAGCCTACTACGCTCCTGTGAACGGCGTGCTTCATCGACACTTCTGTGTAACGTGTCAGCCCCTGGCCATTTACATTTGAATCACACAATGTATGAAGAGGCCAGGCGAGGAGGAGGAGGAGGAAGCATTCAGCTAATTAGCAGCTGATGAATCCAAAGGCTCGGCTCCTAAGCCACCGTCATCTCAATTTATGTGAGCTTGCAGGCCACATGGTGCTGACATGCCAGGAACAAGGAGACCAGAAAATGGACGTGGGATGGTCTCGCAGAAACGTAACACAATTTGATGCAGTACCCGCTCAAAGTCCTGTAACAAGTTCAGCAGTAAAACACAAATGACCACTTTACAAACGACTGATTACATAATGAAGATTTGTTTAAATACCCGGGAAGAGAAAGCAGAACCAAAGAGATTAACGAAAACGGCACCAAACAAGGTCAGTCCACTGTCCAACATCTCACTGGTGAGCGTCCGAAAAAAAAAAACACAGCAAAGCGGAGCTTGAAATACGAATCTCAAAGCCGTTCAGGGCACAAGCCAGCAAAGGACCACCAAGACATCGTAAGGCCCCACCACAGACTGGGGCGACGGTTCAGTGACCCAAAGTATACAGCCAAGAAAATGCTGGAGTGGCTTCAGGACAAGTCTGCGAGTGTCCTTGAGTGGTCCAGCCGAAGCCCAGGCCTGATCCCCCACCCCCCAGAACACACGAGGACAGACCTGAAGATGGCAGTTTACAGACCCATGACATCCAACCTGCCAGAGCACATGAGGGTGAGAGTGGGCTCAACTGCCAAAACTCCAGGAGGGAGCTCAACACTTCAGGCTTGACTTTGAATAAATGTGCAGACCGTTCTGGTGACATGTTGTCACTTTGTCATTATGGGTTATTGAGTGCAGATTGATGGCAAGTGTGTGCCTTTAAAAATGAAATCATCGACACGATAAAGTGTGTAGAAAGTGAAGGGTCTGAATGCGCACTCAATCCACCGTACACACACATACATGTACAAAACAAACACACACACATACATACATACATAAATACTGTATATATATATATATATATATATATATATATATATTTATATATATATATATCTCCTGTGGTGGCTGGCCCTGCCGGGTTTGTTTTCTGCCTTGTGCCCTGTGCTGGCTGGGATTGGCTCCAGCAGACCCCTGTGACCCTGTAGTTAGGATATAGCGGGTTGGATAATGAATGGATGGAGATATATATATATATATATATATATATATATATATATATATATATATACTGTATATATATATATATACTGTATATTACTATTATGGTATTCTATATTTTATTTATATACTGCATATATTTGACACATTTGATTATATATCTATTAAAACAAAAAAATCCAGTGACAGTCTTTTTGGAAGACGAGCTTTTTTCAAGTCCATCCTCTCCACCATTTCCAGTTCACGGCCTACGGTCCTCTCACCTCTCATTGGTGTGAATACTTTTGACAGACACAATTCCTGCTCTCTCAGCTTTTATTCATTTTTACGTTTTCCTCACTTTAAGTTCCCAATTAAAGAAGACGTATTATATCCAAATCTTATTGAAGAATTTCATCCCAAAGGGTTATCAACAGAAAAAATGAGTACACGGGCAATCCTAGCACCGAGAAACGATGAAGTCCAACGAATTAACACCAAAGGTGTCGATTGGTTACACGTCAAATTGGTTAAACGCGTATCAATAGACTCTGCTGAAACAGTTGGTGGTGATGGTGCGGAAGATGAAAACATCAACTTACAATATCAAAGAATATCTACAACCGTTAACACCATCTGGTCTTCCACCGGCCTAATTACTGTAGAAAGAAGGAAGTGTCCAAGAAAGGTCATGTAGTCCATCTTCAGTGGATAACATTAGAGAACAAAGGAGATCTCGATATGCTATTCATATTAAAACGTTTACAGTTTCTCATTAGGCAAACAGAATGAAATTGTATTACACAACAAATACTTTGAACGTAACATAAAAAATAATTTACATTCAAATTATTATGTTTTAATATTTTTTAATATGGTTAATTACTCACTGTAATGTAAAATAGTAAATTGTACACCCGCATCCCCATACGCAAGCGGCAGAATTGCAAAGAGGCTAGTGCGTAGCGCAAGCATGGGGGTTGGCGAGCAAAGCCCCCTAGTGTGTATATATAGGACACACTATACATATATATATATATATATATATATATATATATATATACACACAGTATACGTATTCACTGCATTCGTAATCTGAGTCCCGACCTGAATTGTGTGGGTGGTTACCTACCAGGTAATGCTTGTGGTTGGTAATTCAGGTCGGGACTCGGACTACGAATGCAGTGAATGTAATTACTTCGGACCTACAGGCTGTCAAATAAATGAACCACATGCCATGGCGCAGCGTAAAGGGTCTTCGTCTCTGACACCGACGTCCAAGGTTCAATCCCCGAGAATGGAGCAGTAGAGTGTGTACGCCTGATGAGCCCAAATGAATTATTTGACAATTAACTATGCAATATGTGTGTGTGTGTGTGTATATATATATATATATATTTGAGATTTGATACTGATGGATTTGATATATTTGATTTATGCAGCCAGTATGGCGTAGAGGTTAAGGCTTTGGACTCCAAACCCCGAGGCTGTGGGTTCAAATCTTGCGTGACCCTGAACAAGTCCCTTCACCTGCCCGTGGTCGTCCAGTTTTGAAAGACAAACAGAAACGTAACCAGCCAAACTGTGAGAGCGGCATAGGCAGACAGGGAGTGAAGCCGAAGCTGGTGGAACAGAATCTGCCAACTTCATCGCAGAACTTGCAAACCATCGTCGTTATTATTAACAACAAAATGCCGATTATTCAGATCGACGCGACTCGTTATACATTTCAGAGCGGTAATTCATTTTATGACATTGTTTGTGCAGTTTAAAATGGACCTCCATTACTTGTCGCTATTCAGATTTGCTGCTGAAGCGGCCGGTAGTAGAACATGAGGAAAACAACTGAATTCAAAGTGAAGTCTGACGCAGACACACAGAGACATGATGGCGTCTTCAAACTCCATGAACTTTTACACACACACAATGGACATCCCGGGACAGACGAGCGTCCCAAACACCCCTGGCCCGCTGCTGCCCACCTCAGCCCCCTCATTCCTTTTTTCGAGAGCAGGCTGGCGAGTTTTTTTTAAAACACCGGGCCCACCTCACTCGCTTGCACAGACTCGCATTGTTTTCGACCCAACGCCGCTTATTTTGAGCCGTAAACAAACACGTGAAGATTGTGGATCAGCGTCTAAAGCCCCCACTCTGTCTCGGATATCCAGTAAACATATAAAAATCACTCAAAAGAGGAGCAGCATTAATTCTGCCTTGAAGCCTCCATCAATCCCGGGACAAAAGCCTAAAAGTGGGCGATTGGTCAGACAAAAGGGCCTTTGAACGGTTAGGAAAAGAAGACCTCAAGAAGGGTGGAAAGAATCCAAGTGGCTCTATTATTCCCACTTGCGCTAATTAGACATTTTTCTGTCAGCCGTTGAGCACCGCTGAGAGGCCAAACTCACTGAATTCATTTCTAGAGTGTTTACAGAAGTTTGCATCTGTTTGTGTCTCCTCAGGAGGAAAATAAGCACTTCAATGGCATTGTGAGAAAATCAAAATGAAGCATCCGTGCTCCGAACCTCTGCAGCTGCAAAACTCCAAGCTGCACATTCCTTTAGGAGAGAAAAGTGCGAGGGTGAAGTGCCACCGCATGAAGGGGGGGGGGGAAAGGACCCCGAACAAAAGATGAAAAGGAGGGCTTACACTTTAAAAAAGGACCTGCTCTCCTGCTGCACAGCACACACTGTTCGCAGCCGGCCGCTGTGCCATTTCAGTTTACGCTCTTAAGAGTGATAACCGCCACCAACAAGTGACAAGCACATAAAAAGTGTGACAACTGCAGCAGAACAGACGAGCGTCACGCTGATCCTGAAGGGAGGACACGATGACAATCAGCCCGAGGGTCTGATACACAAAAAGCAATCAAATCATAAAGCCGCTCAGCTAAGCCATAAACACACAGGCGGACACATCTAGAAAGAGCTCTGCCTGGACCTGCGACTTCAAAAAACACAAAAAGGGGGACACTGCCAAGTGACATACCTGTTACAGGACCACCAAGGCGCTTTTCTCAACTAGCGAACAATGAACGAGAAGATTAATAAACTGGCACAGAGCGAGAAAACTGAGAAAAAGAGCAATGGCAGGATGTTAAGATATAAAGTACAATGGAGATAAAAAGAAGAAAAAGATGATGATGATTCGGGTTTGGTTCTACCTGTAAAGATTCTTGTGCCTCAGTAAGTAGAGTTAGGCGCATCGGGGCAAAAAAGGACAACTTATTCATATTTGTGTTTATCGTATTGGTCCAACGTACGAGCAAAATGTCACTGTCCCCTGTACGATAAATTTATCCAAAAAAAAAAAAATATATATATTATGGTATATATAATCAAATATGTATACTGAAATGTATTTGATATATAGATATCAATCATATACTTCTATATAATCAAGTATAGATATCAAAAATATCTAGATATTCAAATATATATGACCAAATATATGTAATTTTAGACATTTCCTTGTTTGGCTGACACCTTCATCCGAGGCCACTGATGACATTTATGACATTTTTTTTTGGTTTTCCACTTGGAGCACAGAGAGGTCAGGTGACTTGCTGAGGGTCACACAGCGGTGTCAGCAGAAGTGGGATTTGAACCCACAACCTCAGGGTCTGAAGTCCAAAGCCTCAACCACTGCACCATCCTGCCTGCATAAATCAAATTGATCTATAAAATGAAATATACAGAGTATATAAAAAATATAAAATGGTATATATATACACTAGCCACCCCCACGGCTTCGTCCGCGTAGTAGTGAAACAGGACAGTGAGGAGGGCCTGGCCCGGTCCTGACGTCACCTCTGTCTTGGATTGGCGTGAATATATCGCTCCTGCAAGCAAACTATGATTCTTAGCGCAATGACAGAAGTCGCAAAAATCAACCGGAATGTTCTAGCAAATTCTAGAAAAAAAAAAGATCTAAATCCATTAAGTCAGGCATGTCAAACTGACTACCATTGGTGGGCCGCTTCGACTGCCATACATGCGTCAGCGGGCCGCACTGTAGCAAATACTATTATACAAAGTTACTGTAGCTTTCTTTCCAATACTGAAAACTTTAAAAAATGTAACACTTAAAGTTTAAAGAAAAGTAATTCATTTCCATACAATCTCCGTACAACAGCGTACAGTTAGAGTCTTAGCCTCTTCGCTAGGTCCTTATATTACATTCATCGCTTATACAGGAGTCTTACAGTGTGAGATCGATTTCTTTTGTCCCGACACTTGGCATCACTTGTTAGTGACCAGTTCGTCAAAATCAGGCTTGAAATCTTGTGTAGCTGCAACTTTTCTGAGGTATGAAAGGTGCTCGACGGTCAGTCTTGAGCGATGTGGGGTTTTGGTAGCTTCAATTAATGAAAACAATTGCTCACAAAGTTAAGTGCTTCCAAACATAGACAGCACTCTCGATGCCAACTTATGGATCTGCACATACGAGGGTGGCAGGTAAGCATACAAGCCTGGCACACCAACTTTGTTGTATTTTGCCATCAGAATAGAATCGGACTGCAGTTCAATCAACTCCATTTGGATATTCTCAGGCGCATTCTCAACGCTATAAGAGTATGGAGACGTAAACAGCACAAAGTCCTCTTCGTGTGAACTGAAATCACGAAAACGCTCACTGAATTCATTGCTCGGTAATACAAGTTGGAAAACAAATCCTCCAAAAATCTAATTTTATTTTACTAAGTTTACTTCAAAGTTAATATTGTAAAATAAGGTGATATGCAAAAAGCCCCCTGACCTACACTAATTATACTCAGAATCACAAAAATCTGTTAATAAACAACTCCCAACTTCTCACGTCCACTTCAGATCTTCAGCTGTAGTCTGCACTAACTGTTCGTTACAATACTAGCACAAAATTACATAAAACTAGAGCAGAAAAATGTGAAAATATGCGGGCTATTACTACTCGTGATGGTCAGTTGTGCCCGGTGGCCAGTCTCAGCAGCCCAGCCAGTAGTGTAGCCCAGTGGTCCGCAACCAGTTTGACACCAAGGACCGCTTTACTAGAAGCAAATTTTTCCAGGGACCGGTGGGTTGTTGGAGGTTGGAGTTTATGGGGTGATTATGGGCGGGTTCGTAGGGCAGTTTTATACACAGTTTACATTACATTTCTATTATTATTATTAAGTTATAATATAGTAATAGAAATGATACAGCTTACCATAATGCAGAATCAGTGAGAGCCCTGAGCTTGTTTTCCTGCAAGCAGACGATCCCATCTGGGGAGGATGGAAGACAGTGACACGCGAAGTGCGTTGCTTATGTTCAGTCTACTCCGTAATCTCGTTTTGGTTGCTGTCACTGCAGAAAACGTGCGTCACAAAGATAGGATGTTGGAAATGGAAGCAGCTTCAATAGCTTCTTTCGCGTTAGTTTAATCTTCTCCTATCTACAAGTTATGCTGACGAGAATTTTTCTCAGAATTTCCTACACTTTCAGGGTGCGAATGATGCCCAAATCCAATGGCTGAAGCACTGCCGTGCAATTGGGTGGGAGGAATTCAACGTGAACATTATCTAAGTGCGGAAGCATGTTGTGGTCAGCACAGTTATCCTTTTCTTCTTCTTCACATTGTGAGTTTTCTGAACTCTTTTGGGATCTGGGATCCCCCACCCAACGGGAACGACACGCTGAAGTGCGTCCTGAAACGCTATTGCCGCGTGTGAGATTGTTTGTCCGGGTTTAAAAACCTCATATATTCTTGAATGAGTGCCGCATTAATTGGAACGTTTCTTGAACAAGCATCACTGCAACCACATGAAAACGGCTTTTTCGCCGTCTTCAAAGGCAGCAGTTCGCATACGTTTGCAACCCGAGATTTTTCTTCTTTTTCGCATATAACAAGTATGCCGTTTCTATAGAAGGGTGATAATGAGTTAAATTCCAATGGATGTTTGTCAAATGTTGACGAGCGATAAGGAAAAGGTGTCACTTAAAACCACACAAAACAAAAACAGCAAAAAAACAGTACGAGGAATGTTCGAAGAAAGAACATATTTTTACAGTGTTTCTGTTTGGGGATCGCTGTGCAAATGTCCACAACTGAGCTGTGACCACAGAACTAACTGCTCTGTGGATGATTCATTCAAGCATTTCATGGTCACTTCGTTGTAATGAAAGTATCTGCTGCTGAATGTGCTTCGTAGTAACGAGATTTCTGTGGACTCGTGTCATATGGGGAAACTGTCAGAAACATAAAAATACTTTGTTGTAATACTCTCTCAGCGCGGTCTTCTCTCTCCTCTTTCTGCGCCGCTGCAAAGCCCCGCCCGCCTAGCGTTCTGAAAAGTGTCCTCAGTGAAGGGGGCAGCCTTTTTGCTGTACCCCTTCACTGAGTGAATCTCCATTGCTGGCAGGTAGTGGGCTGAGACCGCAGTCTAGCACTTCAGTTGCGACTTTCGCGGCTCCAAGTATACTAGCAGATGACGTTTCCGGTTCCGTAATGCCATGGGGAAACGTGCTTTTGTCAGAAGGCAGCAGTAAGAAAAGCCAATAAGTAACGCCGAAGATGCAGAATGATTCAATCACAAACAACAGTAATCATTTTGTACAAGTTCAATGCTAACTAGGATCTGTCATGCAGGCCGCACAGATTTCTGTTGCGTGTTTGACATGCCTGCATTAAGTAGTTCTCTCGTTCGCTAAGGTTACGCCCCGAGGCAGACGCGTGAGTGAGGAGTGCCCTGCCCCCCTCCCCGTAGCCCGATGAGTCTCTCTCAGATTTGCGCTAATAAATCGGTAACACAAGCAAACTACAATACATAGCGTGATGAGAAAGTCGCAGAAATCAACGGAATGTTCAAGCAAATTCTAGAAAAACAAAACCCAATCTAAATCCGAAAAGTAGTTCTCTCGTGACAAGCAGACAGACATACAAACGGGTCTAAAAAACTACGAGAAATGTCACACTTGGACCACAAAATTTTCAAAGCCGTTTCTTAGCGAGCACCTTTGGACCAAGGGTAACCTACATTCCAAGTTTCAAGTCCCAAGTCCTCATGGTTAGGGAGATTTTGTGATAAGTGAGTCAGTGGGATTTGGGTTTTTTATATATACATATATACATACACACACATACATACATTATATATATATATATATATATATATATATATATATATATATATATATATATATATATATATATATATATATATATATATATATATATATATATATATATACACACATATACACTCACCTAAAGGATTATTAGGAGCACCTGTTCAATTTCTCATTAATGCAATTATCTAATCAACCAATCACATGGCAGTTGCTTCAATGCATTTAGGGGTGTGGTCCTGGTCAAGACAATCTCCTGAACTCCAAACTGAATGTCAGAATGGCAAAGAAAGGCGATTTAAGCAATTTGGAGCGTGGCATGGTTGTTGGTGCCAGACGGGCCGGTCTGAGTATTTCACAATCTGCTCAGTTACTGGGATTTTCACGCACAACCATTTCTAGGGTTTACAAAGAATGGTGTGAAAAGGGAAAAACATCCAGTATGCGCAGTCCTGTGGGCGAAAATACCTTGTTGATGCTAGAGGTCAGAGGAGAATGAATGGGCCGACTGATTCAAGCTGATAGAAGAGCAACTTTGACTGAAATAACCACTCGTTACAACCGAGGTAGGCAGCAAAGCATTTGTGAAGCCACAACACGCACAACCTTGAGGCGGATGGGCTACAACAGCAGAAGACCCCACCGGTACCACTCATCTCCACTACAAATAGGAAAAAGAGGCTACAATTTGCATGAGCTCACCAAAATTGGACAGTTGAAGACTGGAAAAATGTTGCCTGGTCTGATGAGTCTCGATTTCTGTTGAGACATTCAAATGGTGGAGTCAGAATTTGGTGTAAACAGAATGAGAACATGGATCCATCATGCCTTGTTACCACTGTGCAGGCTGGTGGTGGTGGTGTAATGGTGTGGGGATGTTTTCTTGGCACACTTTAGGCCCCTTAGTGCCAATTGGGCATCGTTTAAATGCCACGGGCTACCTGAGCATTGTTTCTGACCATGTCCATCCCTTCATGACCACCATGTACCCATCCTCTGATGGCTACTTCCAGCAGGATAATGCACCATGTCACAAAGCTCGAATCATTTCAAATTGGTTTCTTGAACATGACAATGAGTTCACTGTACTAAAATGGCCCCCACAGTCACCAGATCTCAACCCAATAGAGCATCTTTGGGATGTGGTGGAACGGGAGCTTCGTGCCCTGGATGTGCATCCCACAAATCTCCATCAACTGCAAGATGCTATCCTATCAATATGGGCCAACATTTCTAAAGAATGCTTTCAGCACCTTGTTGAGTCAATGCCACGTAGAATTAAGGCAGTTCTGAAGGCGAAAGGGGGTCAAACACCGGATTAGTATGGTGGTCCTAATAATCCTTTAGGAGAGTGTATATATATAAAATAAAAAAAATCTTGGAAGGGAGACCAGGGAGATGAGACGTGATCTTCTGAGAAGACACTTAAAAGACCCGCGAGACGAAAGAGATTGGCCACGGAGCATCTTGCAGGGACCTTAAACATGAGACTTGGTGCCAAGAGTTTGTCTTAGGACCCTCTTGCGGGGACGTGGAACATGAGATTCTTGCAAGTCACACACTACTTACAACCATTTTCAAATAAGACCACGGTCATCAAATCTCTCAGCCGTGTAAAGGTTTTTAGCAGACACAGATCCTCTGTTCTCAGCTCATATAAAGTGTATTAGGACAATACGTTCTAGATGAAATGTCAACGACTAAGCGAAGAAGAAAAAGCAGTGCGGAGAAAAGAGACCCAAAAGGGCTAAAGAGAAAAAAAGCAGGTAAGAGATTATGAAAAGCAGCAGAATTCAAAAGGCTGAAAATAAAAAAAATGATTGTGAGATACACATGCAGAGAAAGGTGAAGAATATCCATCCATCCATTCATCCATCATCCAATCCGCTATATCCTAACTACAGGGTCACAAGGGTCTGCTGGAGCTAATCCCAGCCCACACTGGGCACAGGGCACAGGGCACAAGGCAGGAAACAAACCCCAGGCAGAGCACCGGCCTACCACAGAGGTAAAGAATATGAAAGCAGTAAAATTTGAAAGTATCAAAAAAATGAAAGTAAAGATCGCATTAGTGCAAACAAATGGAAATTATTAGTCGAAAAAAGGGAAAATAACGGACTAGGTGTAATTGAAAAAATAGCAGGAAAAAGCGAGGTCAGAAATAAAAGACAAAGAGTAGAAAACAAAGTAAAACATCACAAAGAGGTTCAAAAAAGAGGGAGTAAAAAAAACATGCAGAGCAGGTTACAGAATATAAAAGCAGAAAAATTCAAAAGTATCAAAAAAAAAGAAAGTAAAGATCGCATTAGCACAAACGAAGAGAAATTATTACTCGGTGAAATAACGGAAAGGCGAATAGAGATCGAATATATGGACATAGGTGATATGTCAGAAGTATGGAAATATTGTAAGGCTTTGAAATTTCAGTCAGAGACTTGTAGGTCGTCTAATTCGTGTTGCCATCGCGTTTCTTCCCAATGAAGAGGAGTATCCAAGAGAACTAAAAGATTTGTTGTTTGGTGAAAGTGAAATCCAAAAACAGTCAGTCAAGTCAGTCATTTGACAACCCGCTATATCCGAACACAGGGTCACGGGGGTCTGCTGGAGCCAATCCCAGTAAGTCAGGAACAAACCCCGAGCAGGGCGCCAGCCCACCGCAGAATCCACAAACACTACAGGCAAAATATACGAGTCTGCAATAATCGTTTTGCCTTTGCAACATTCAATGTTCAAAACATAGATTTACACAATAATGGACCATACGCTATGAGAATCTGTGGTCCCGCAACAATTAGAGCAACGACAAGTTTAATTTCAAAGAAAGCACAATTCGGTCAGGTCTATATTTATGATCATGGAGAAGTGATGCAAATTTTAACAGGCGAAAAGAAAGGTAATGTAGCATATATTCAACATTAGACACCAAAGGAGACCTTGATATGCCATTCGTATTAAAATGGTTACAGTTTCCCGTGAGAATAGCTTTTGCTATGACAATTAACAAATCACAGGGACAAACATTCGAAAAGGTCGGATTATTTATTAGAGAAAAATAAACTAAATTCACTCACGGGCATTTATATGTTGTGTTGTCACAATGTAAGTCCAAAAACAGAATCAAAATTCAATGCGATCTTGAAGAAAAGGTAATTGTTTTTCCTCAAGCTTTAAAGTAAAAGTGCAAATAATGAAATCGAAACAATTCCAAAGAAAAAAAACAAGCTTTTAAAATTGCATACCTGATTAACCAAACATGGGGGTTGGCGAGCGAATCAAGCAGAGCCGCACTAGTATATAAAAATACACACACACATGATAAATATACAGTATATTGTGAGAGATGGCGGGCAACTTATCCCGGCCAACACATCCAGGCCACTAGATGGAGTCCTCCCTGCAGCATGGAGGTGCCCTGGATTCCCGCAGGGCATCATGGGAGATGGTGTTCGACTTTACAGCCCTGCTGGGTGCTGTAATCCCAAGTCACAGGGACGGAAGAACAGAAGTACCTCCGGGCTGAAGAAAAATCGAAATTTTCAACTGAACTGGAAGTGCTAGTGAACCACATGGACTGAAGGACAGGAGCACTTCTGGGTCATGGAGTATTTAAAGGACTATGGGAAACCCAGCAAGCTGGGCCGGAGAAGAGTGGTAGAGTGACGGAGCTGCTGGGAGAGGAGGGGTGATTATTTGGATTGGATTATTGTGGCGTGTGTGGTGTCTACTGTGGCATAATATCAAAAGGAAAAGAAATGTAAATTATTTCTAGCACTTTTACTTGGTGTCCTGGACATTTGTCTGTGGGGTTTGAGGAGCGACAGCACACCTTTAGTGTCACAATATATTATATATATTTGATACATCACATATAGGTATAATCAAGTATGTACAGTATATTTTATATATATATATATATATATATATATATACATAAAATCACACACATGCACTTAGGAGGCCTGTCCAGGGCCCACATGATGGTAGTTACCCTCCGAACCAGGGGTTGGCGCTGTGTTCTAACACCTTCTCTCTTCCTCCCTCTGATGGCCATCCCACCACTGACATTACTTCCATTGTCCGTCCCTTCTGGCCTGGAATCCACATGACCAGAAGTTCGGCCATTTTAAGGCAGTTCTGTATTGGAATCCCATCTGGAAAGACGTCACTTTCACCTTTCTAAAGAGAATCATTTTGCTTTCACTTATTTCCATTATATGGCGTCTTGGACGTGCCCCAATCCCTTTCTTGTATTTGTTTCTTTACTTGCTATATATCTTGGTGTGCCACTACTGGACATCATGACACGGGTCTGCCAGTCAACGGCATTCGCTGCCACATCTGCAGGCTTTACAATGCCAAGGCAGAAGCCCCACGTCAGCTCGGCCCTGAAACACTGCTGACTTCTCTGGGCTCAGCCTCATCTGAGATGAAACGTCACAATGTGGCTTAGTGGTTCAGGCCTTGGACTTCAAACTCTGAGGCGGTGGGTTCAAATCCGTTCTGCCTGTGCGCCAATTAGAAACACAAAAGAAATGTAACCGACTGTATCTCAAATGGTAGGTCAACATGGATAACAGCATCAGCCAAACAAGAAATAAGATGAACAACACCACCATGGAATGGCGAAGGGGCGCAGCTGCTTGACAGCCACAGCCACATCACTCGTAGGAAAAAGGCCTTAGTGGGCAGACAAGTCAAGAAATGGCCGTGAAGTTGTTGCTCACCTTTAGCCTTCAACGTCTCCCATGCTTACTGGTCATCATCACAGGAGCAAACTGTACAGAAACGGGCAAAAAATACGACAACGGAAACTTCACCAGGTGAACAAACGGAGGCGACCTTTGAAGGGCACAGTGACCTCCTGGAGGTCCCCAAAATGAGGGAAATGAATAAAAGGTAAAATAACCAAAGGCACGACGACAACAATAACCGGCCAATAAAATAAAAATCACGTGGACGCAGCGGGGCTCCGTTTATTTAGGACCAGCATCTTTATGGACACTGCTAATCATTAACCAGCAGGTGCTGAGACAATACGGCGCTGTCATGTAAATGAGGAAGCCCCCTGCCGAGAACTGGACATCCTCAAATGGCAATTAATAAGAACAATAATCATAATATTCATCATCATCATCATCATCATGTAAAAGTCCTAATTCAACGTACAGCAGAGCCGAAAAATGAAGTAGCAGACCCAAGTGTGGCTCAGCATCCGGCACTGTTTAAAATGAAACAAACAAAAAAATCAGACGAGAACATTTTTAAAGTTCTCTGAAGTGAATAAACGACCCAGCAGTTTAGAGCCTTGGAGATGTCACCGAGTTAACTGGCCAGCGAGGAGGGTGACAAGGCCACCAACATGAAAACGGTAAAGAGTGACAGTCCCAAGAAGACAACGAATATCAAAGAATAGCAGAAAATAAAACAAAATAAAAGAAAGAGACTGAAGAGTCCACAAATATTATAAATGACAAAGCAATTATGAAAATAGGATCAAAATCTCACAAAGTGTTCTGACACTAAAACAGCATTAAATGGTGCGAATGAACCATAAAAACCTACAAAGTAACATCTTATAAAACAACAACGTCTTATATATTCTTAGAGGACAAGACGTTAGAATCACAGAACTGAGGCTTATTAGAGCATTAAAGAAAATAAAAACCAATTACAGCTTATTACTGTGCAGAAAATAAATACAAAGAACAGGGAATGTGTTTAAAAACAAGGAGGACGTGTTATAGGATAAAGTATTAGAAAGAAACACAACTTATTATTATAACATCAAGTACTATGAACCACTACTACTGTAGAATACTATGAACTTGTGAACGTATTACATAATCTGGAATAAATGATAAAGTGTTAGAAATACTTTAGTAGAAACACGACTGCATATTACAAAGAATTATAAAGATCATTTAGAGTACGAGGTGAATGCCTTATAAAAACTACAATATAGTGTCAAGTTTAAATACCATTATATATTATAAAACTGTGAATGTATTATAAAAATGAATATTTATTATTAAGTATTATAAAGAATACATATTAGTATTTTATTATAGAGTTCAAAGTAGTAAATACAGTTCTATGTTATCTTAAAGTATCATAAAATTATTGCGTACAGTACTGAAATATGACAAAGTATCAGAATTAAATGTGAATGGCATTTTAAAAATGAGTATATATATCATAAAGTATTATAAAACTATCACATATTATATGTTTTAGAAAATTGTGAATGCATTATAAAAACTAGGAGATAGATATATAATAATAAGGTTTTACAAAAACTACTACATATTACTATAATAGACATTATTTCAAAATTGTGAGCATATTATAGAAACTAATACATGAAGTATAAATACTGATATATATTGTTATAAAGTTTATCTAATCTTAAAGTATTATAAAGTTATTAGATAATAAAAATATAACACCATGAATGCCCTCTAAAAACTAGTAGCTATGGTATTATAAGGTATTATAAAAATTATTACATTGTTATCATGCAAAGTATTCTAAACTTATATAATAAAAACTGTACACATAAAGTATTACAGAAAATGTTGCATATTATTATATAAATTATTGCAAAAACATTTTTAAACTGAGACTGTGTTATAAAAACTAGTATATATTGTAAAGTACTGTATTATTAGTAGGCCTACCAATATATACTATTTTATTATAAAATAATAATTATTACATAAGAAAAATAAATCACAAATGAACTATAAACCTAGTATTCATTATAATATAATAAATTGTTAATAAATTATTACATATAGTACAAAGTATTATAAAACTGCAAATGTATTCAAAATGTGCTCCTCAAATCTAAAGTATTCAAACTGTGAACGTATTATTTAAACTTTCTTTATATCTTCTTCTATTACGCAGTGTTCACAATGTACTACAAAAAGCTACAAGTATATGAAGTTTTATAAAACTGTTACATATTATTATAACACAAAGTTTTATAAAGTTGTCGACGGAGTATATACTAGTTTTTATAATGCACAGTATTCTCGGTGTCAGTATAAAGTTTATTAAAACTGTTCCATAATAACACTATTATAAAATCGCGACGGCACGGTTATGATCATTATTATCATTATTATTATTAACGTGTGAACGTCTCCTCGTTCTGACTGTTATTTCTTCTTCTTCTCCTCTTATGAAGTGTCACACGTGTCCTGTCGAAGGCTACACTTTTGATTTCTACGATGATTATGATGACGACCTATGAATGGCAGATGCGGCACGTCGAAGGGCCTTGTCATGTCGTATAAAGCGCCTTGTAATTTTGTCTGTGGCTCTGTCCCGTTTCTCGTGATGTGCTCTCAGAGCAGAGACGATCACAGAGAAGGCATCGCTCTTAGTTGTAGACATGGCAGCAACTCGTTCATTCATTCACTTTTTCACCAATTCATTCATTCATTCATTTCCTGGACTCTGGTTGTAAAATAAAGTGAATAACTATGAGGCAGCCGTACAAAGTCTCTCTCTCTCTCTGTCCATACTTTTCCGATGAAGTTATTTCCCCACAAAGTCTCCTCATCAAAGTGAAGCACTGGCGTGGATGTAATGTCAACCTTTTTGCATTTGTTCTATCCAAGTAGCCTTCCTCATTCTGAATAATACAATGGGTCAGGAAAATAAATTACCGAGGGAGGTTAAATAATAGTTCAAAGCAGATCAGCGAGTCTGCAGCAGTGTTGACAAAGTAATTTTGCCAGCATGATGAAACATTTCAGAAGATGGTAACCTATAGACGCCGAGTATCAGTGAATGGTCTAAACTAGCATGAGGCAGGATTTAGGGTCCCTATAGAGTGTGACCCCATGATATGCTTTGTTTCATAGGGGCAGCTGCAGTTATCAACAGATGTTTCAGCAATAAATAATTGGTATCATCTCGGAAAAGAGCCGTCTACCTGGGGAGAAGGCATAATACCAAAAACACGGCTCGGCTATTACAGCCACATTAATCTCTCATCTACGCAGGTTTCTCGGGGAGTTTACTGCAGGTGTTTCTTCTGGAAGAAAGCCGCCAACTCTCTAAAGTTATAAAGCTTTGTGCCGCTTTGTTAGGGTGGCCGGCCTCAACCATAAATTCCCGTCACTGCCCACAAACACTCGACTTCTGTTCACAAGGAATGGGGGCGGGGGATTGTGTTGAGGTTTGGAGGGGGGTTTAAAAAAAAAAAAAAAAAGGTAGTGCTATTTATCACTTCAACTGCGCCCCCCCAACCACCCCAATTTAAGGCTCTCATGTTGGTGTTGTAATTAGAACTTCATTAACTGATTCATTACTGACAAAGCAGAACATTTCATTAACCCGTTTAATTCAAGCTGCTGCCTTTTCTCATCCAGAATTCTTTACCAAAACAAAAAATAAGAATTACTGCCAAAAACTTTTTAGATAGATAGATAGATAGATAGATAGATAGATAGATAGATAGATACTATATAATATAGATAGATAGATAAAAGGCACTATATAACAGATAGATAGATAGATAGATAGATAGATAGATAGATAGATAGATAGATAGATAGATAGATAGATAGATAGATAGATAGAGTGAAAGGCACTATATAACAGAGAGATAGACATATGAATAGAGAGTGAAAGGCACTTTATATTTGATAGATAGGCATGAAAGACACTATATAATATAATAGATAGATAGATAGGTAGGACACTGTATTATAGATATACAAGGCACTATAAAATAGACAGACACACAGACATAGAAGGCGCTATAAAACATATAAGACTGCGAGGGACAGCACTCAATAGTAAATAGATGGCCTTCATACTGCACAATTAGAAAGACAGACGTATAAAGAGTCCGACAGATTAGATGGTTAGATGGACCCGCCCACTGCCCGGGCAGCATGTGACCCTAGCCCTACTTGGTTCCAGTGGTTTCTACCCGCTGTGCCCACATTTCTCAACACGGGTCTCTCAGCGCGATGGGCACACAGCTGGAGTCGTGTGGTTTCTTATTTTATTCTCCTTCCCATTTCTTAGTAATTTGACTCTCAGGCCTTGTCCACACGTTTCTGAGTGTTTTTTAAAACGTAGCTGTGTGTATGCGCTTTGGACACTCGCAAACTGGGTTTTTGGTCCCTGAAAAGTGACCTTTTGAAGACCTCCTTCCAGGATCGAGATGCTTTAGAAGCTCCGTCTTCCCGGTTTATGTGTAGACAGGGCTTGTAACGTCAGAGTGTTTCTGCCAGTATCTTCTTTGCTCGACGTCAGTCTGTGTGCCACTATCTGTTTTGCTCACATGCAGTGTCGGGTGTACTGTAGTTAAGGTAGTGTGCTGTTGTTAACCTTGCTAACGGCACTTTTTACATGTTTATATTTAAATGTATAATTTTACCACTATATTGAGCAACAGAGGCATCAGAATGCGCTTAGAGGTCAGTGCGACACCGAAAACTCCAACGACACACGACACTCCGCCACCGTCACCTGTTCTGGACGAGACTTCTAGTTGTGGGACAACTTTGAAAAGAAGTGGTTGTTGCTTAAGAACAGCGAGAGAATTTTTGTTTGTCAAGGACATCGCTGTGGCCTTTGATTGAGCCGTTTCGCCCGCACGTCGACGGGAAGGCAACTGTAATGAGATCGCCCGTCAGCGTTGTCCAAAAAGTTGCCTGCACACTCTGCTGTTTAGCAAACAAAGGGAGATTATGCAAGATGGCAAACACCTTTGGGTTATCAAGGGAGGAGGTTTCTGAAACAGTAAAGTGAGTGTGTGACACAACTACAGCCCACTTGGGCCCCGTGTGTACACAATTCCCTGTCACTGGTTTCACCGGGACTCATGTGGAAAGGATTTAGCCACCCATAAAGTCCATGGATTATCTGAACTGTACAGAAAGGGGATCACAAGTGTTCAATTATTGGCGTTGTTCGTTGTGAGATGCCCGGGTAATGTGCATGATGCCCGTATTTTCACAAATTCCATGGTGAACACACATTTGGAAAGAAAGAAAAAAAAAAAACGGGTAATGGACATTAATCTAAATGACATTTCCTCTGTTATCTGTCTGTTTCACACTCCTGATAGCAGAGTTCCGTGTTTTTATGTGGATGGAGACTAAAAATAAATAAAGAAATAAATAAAAACGGTGCATGCGTGGATGGGATTTTTTTTTAATGGAGGAAGAAAACTCCCGTTTTACAAAATCCCCGGCCAGGCCTCAGTGCCAGTTTAAATGCAGACCAGGGAACTTGTAAAGCCTGAGAGTTGAGGGCCTAATGAGATCAGACCATGAAGTGCCACTGTGTTTTAAGTAGACGGTGCTCACATGTCCATACCAGAAGCTCCTGCAGCCGTCCTCCAATGGTGTCTTTCAGGTTTGTTTTGTCTTCTGGGCCCACCGCCTGTTTGTACTGCCACCTCTCTGGCACAAAGGGCCACTTCATTTCCTTGGCTTCTTCAAGCAGGGTCCTCAGATCAGCGGGGAGTGAAGCTGTGGAGGGCAAAGTTCACATCAGAAAATCAGAGCCAAAGTGAAGTCACCTCACCCAGTGCTGTCATAAAGTGGCACCTAACCTGTGCCCCCCCAAAGATCTCTTCGTCAAGCTGTGCACTCCGGCAAAAGCTGTGATAATGACAGGCTGCCTGTCATCCGATACCGTGCTGAATTGTACCCTGCAGGTACACCGGGGTGCTCAGCCATTAAGAGCTGAGAGGAAGACAATCTTTTGAAATGGCTATCTGAGCGGAACAAGTGAAGCAAGAATGGAATGGAGGAAATGGTCACCAAAAAACAAGAGGCAAAATAAGAGGATTTGAAATGCCCATTAACTGGCCGAAAGCCACTTTTGGTACAAAATCTTTGAAGGAGTCACGGAGCAGAGCCTTCAAAGCCCCTGTCACAAGCACCTGTGAGGTGACAGGGCAAAAAAAAAGTGAATGTGACCTTATCAAAGCAAATGTCTGAAATGGTGAAAGGCAAAATAAATGCAGTAACAAAAGAAAGAAAGAAACGATGAGAGGCAAAACAGAAGAGGGAATACAAATCTGAACTTCAAGAAACTCTTAATATCATTGATCTCGGCTAATATTGAAACTTACGTTTTGTAATAACACCCTCAGCATGCACAATAGAGGAATCACGGGTTCAATGCGGATAAGACGTTCAAAGTAATAAAACATCAGGCTCAATCTCTCTATTTAATTTGAAAAACACAACATGCTGCTCTCTTCATCCATCCATCCATTATCCAACTAACTACAGGGTCACGGGGGTCTGCTGGAGCCAATCCCAGCCAACACAGGGCACAAGGCAGGAAACAAACCCCGGGCAGGGCGCCCTGCTCTCTTCAACTCTTCCCATTTTTGATAGTCAATTAACATAACAACAGATAAACCTTTCCAAGTGAATTATTTAATTCCATTTTGTGAATACAAAAATTTTTTAAATATAAAGAAACGTTGTTTTTGTTATTGTGGGCCTGGGGCTTTCACAGTTCCTCTGTCTCGCTTTATGCTTTGTATCATTTCTGAAGAGTGTAGGCCTCAAGCCTGCATCTTACATTTAGGGACTCTGCCTACTTGGGTTTAAAAAACCGACCTAACTGAACCAATTAGGAGGACTGCAGGCAGGCTACTCGGGCAGAATGGCCTCCTCTCCTTTGTTCTTCATCATAAATAGCCAACTCTTTCAATTCAAGTAAAATGAATATTGACTCAGTGTCAAAATGACTACCGTATATAATAATTTCTGGTAAAATCTGACACTAATGACAATTACGAACGATCAATAAAGTAATGATTTACTTCACTTAATTCTTAGAAAGGGTAGAAAAATTTTGTTTTTACCAAAAATATATTACCGTATTTACTCATGTTTAAGTTCTCCCGCGGGTAAGTTGGGGCTCGATTTTACCGTATAATTTCCGGTATTTTATAACGCCGGTCGTATAAATCAAACGCAGAAAACTCCCACTATTGCTCCAAGAGATTATGATATGCTGACACTCACCCGAGAGAGTAACCATGGGGCACACGGCCTTTTGTTTTCTATGTATTGTGCCTACGTGACCACACGGTAATACCTGAACTATTCTGAAGGGGCGTTTGCACTGATTTGTGGTTTTTGTGTCTCACGCCCTCACACATCTTCATCGTAAGAGCATCCCTTATTTACGATGGCGGGTTCAATCAGAAGAAACTATGAAGCTGGTTTTAAATTAAAAGTCATTGAAGTGGCGAAAGAAATTGGTAACTGCGCTACTGCAACAAAATTCGATGCGTCTGAGAAACTGATGTGTGATTGGAGGAGACAAGAAAATGTAAAAAAAAAAATGTTACAATTAAGTGTCCTACTTTTGAATGACCGTATAATCATAATTGTGAATTTCCCCTTGGGATTAATAAATATCTATCTATAAGTCGGGGTCTGATTTTATGATCGATTTTTACGGGTTTCAAGACCCGACTTATATGTAGTATATACGGTAATTTAGCCTCCTTAGCATTTTGTTTACCCCCAGAAAGACAAGCCAAGAACGTTAATTTTTTTTTTCCCCCCAAACAATAAAAAATGTTATAACGTGTACTAGGAAGACAGAAATACCAAAACGTCAACATAAACACAGTAGAGATGGCCTGTCGAGTGTCCACTAGTGTGCTGATACCGGCTTACTACACATCCTTCGTGTGACACGCTGTGAATAGTCACTAACGCATAGCCTGACGTCTCAAACAGGACAGTAGGCACCTGCTTTTTTTGTGTATTTTTGTTGTCGCTTGAACACAACATGGTAGAATTTCAGTGCCCGACCTGCACGATGGACGCGACCCCTTATGTTATTGCAGATTACCACAGTGTGGGGCTTAGTGACTTCCATGTTTCCCCCAACACGGACATCGACAGTGGCCGCATTGTGAACAGTGCTCAGGGGACTAATGTCTTTGCTGTCCTTTCACTTGATCACATTCATTTTGCCACACTGAAGCTTCACACGACCAGATTCAGCTGGCATGTTATGGCGGCTTGGTTGTACCATGCCGATCACCGATTCACACTGTCATGACTATCGCTTGATTCAGCTAATGGCTTACTTTCAGTTTGTTGTAAAACTGGCCTTACATTTTTTTTCTCCCCCGTTTACTCACCATTGTGTGTTGGTGGAAGGCTCCGCCCACTCATGAATATTGATGAGTCAGCATAGAGATAAAATTCAAGACTGTTTTTGCAGCCTGATGTCATTCTCTTGTGCAGAATCCTGTCCTGAGTTCTGTTTGGGCTTAACACAGTAGAACAATTACAGCTTACAGAACAACTTTGGTATTTTTCAAGTCAACGTTATTTCTTCACAAACATGGTAAGTATGCATTTTCAACGTGAAAATGTCTTCCAAAGTTCAGGGTTTTCTATAAATTAAAAAAGAATTCTTGCCGGCACTGGCAATTGGAATTAATGAGGGAAAGAAGTACGGCCTGGAAATAACAAGCTTCAGAACTGGACGCACACCTGCAAAATGCAGTTTAACGTAGAGAAATACAGAGCGCTACACGCAGGCAAAAAGAACATCGATTATAAATACGAGATGACAGACACTGAGCTACAGAAAGCAACGTCTAAAAAAAGGCAAATGAAATGTTAGCTTATATCATACAAATGGCTGAACCGACATGAAGGGATGCTCTGCTCGGACTGTAGGTGGTGCTGATGAGACCACATCTGGTGTGTTGTGTGCAGTTTTGGTCGCTAAAATATAAAACAGACGCGCAGAAGAGAGCAACCATACAGGACTTGTGGAGGAGAATTAAACCCGTTTAGACTGCTTGGGGACCTAATCCAGGTTTTCAAAATTCTCAAAGCAACTGCTAAAGTTGAAGCAGCAAAACTCACTCATCTTAATGGTGAATCACAAACTTGAGGACATCAGTAGAAATTAAGTGAAAGTGCAGTTAGTGCTGAATGCAAAGAGTTGTGGGACTCGGAACAAACTACCGAGACATGGAGTTGAAGCAAAGCCTCGACAATCTTCAAGAAGATTCTGGATGAGTTATGGGGGCCTCTTAGCTACCAGCTAAACAAACGAACGACAAATGGACTGAATGGTCTCCTCTCGTTGTCACATTTCTTATGTTCTTATTTTCTAGTGGAGCAGCAGGCTGGACCGGGCTACACACTTAATGGCAGAAGACCCTTGAATCGCAGGTGACTGGGTGGGGCTAAATGCTTGAGTGGCAGCAGGCTGGGTGTGGCTAACTGCTTGAGTGGCAGCCAGTTGGGTGGGGCTACATGCTTGAACAAAACTACCGAGACATGGAGTTGAAGAAGGAGCCTTGACAGCCTTGAAGAAGGATCTGAATGAGAGGCGGTGACAACTGAGCTTAGTGGAGTGGATGGTCGTTTGTCACATTTCTTGTGCTCTTATGACAAGCCAGTGATCTACAGTGACAACCTGAAAAATCGCTTCGTCAGCTGATTGGTTTCCTCTTTGTCAACAAGAGTCAGTGAAAGACATTTTAACAATAGGATCAGGCGATGAAACCTGCTCAAAAATGACAAGTAGGGGTTGACACCCAAAAAGAAGACAAACTGATCTTTCACCAAAACTGAAGAGAAGAAACAGAAACCATTAAACAAAAAGAAAGTCCAAATCCTGAGATCAGAAAGACACGCGAGACTCACACAAAAATTATTTTTATGCAAACTACAAATACATTAGAAGCTCACAGGATGGAACTCGTATGTTGTGTCAATGATGACAGCAGTTGTGCATCCTGTGGAATTCTGGGAGAGCTGCCTAGACAATGGCTGACACTCTTCCCACAAAACAGCAGCGCCATTGTGCAATCCCAAATGGCACTGCAACAGAGAGAGAGAGGGAAGTGCATGTGCCGATAGCGCGTTTCCGCACCCACCACACAACAAACCACCTGGAATGGGATCCCAATGCAGCGGGCACATCACACTGGAACAGTGAGAGGTTTTCTTAAGGTGGCTGGAGTGCCAATCCTGCCACCAAACCTCCATGTTTTCCCTGTAAGTTGGACAACCTGCTTGCAGGGTTGGATGCAGGACAGTAAAAACTACAAAGTTTTAAAGGAAGGCAGATAGAGAGAAGCTAACAGCATGGACTCCAAACTGTAAAAAAGACATAGCAGCACTTGAGAAAGTCCAGAGGAGAGCAGCCAGGATTCTCTGAGCTATGAGCTGAGAATAATGGAGCCGAGCCTTTTCAGTTTAAGCAAAATGAGGTTAAGAGGAGACATGATGGGTGGAAGTGTTTAACGTTATGAAGGGAATTAATCCAGTGGATCGAGACAATGACTTTAAAATGAGTTCAGCCAGAACACGGGGACAATGTTGGAAACTTATGAAGAGTTAACTTCACACAAACATTAGGAGGCTCTTCTTCATGTAGACAACCTGGGACACATGGAATAAGTGACCAAGTAGTGCGGTGGACAGCAGGACTCCAGGGACCTTCACAACTCGACTTGATGTTATTTTGGAGGAGTGAAGTGGACAGGCCTGGCAGACCTCAGTGGGTTGAATGGCCTGTTCTCGGCCAAAGTTTTTCTCATTTTTAAATATTCTAATATTCCCTGGGTATAAAAATCCCCATTTAGCCTGGCAGACCGCCACAACGATACGAAGAGGTGGGCACCAAAAAAAATGAAAAAAATGTGCCAATCACAACAGTCAAAAGTTACTCTTAGCTCCGCCGTCTGTGGCTCCGCATGACTAATGGATTTGAAGAATTTCGGTTTCTCATGAAGCCTCTCGGGACGACCCTTTGCTCGTTACGGTCATACTGGCTGTGGTAAACATGTTATACAGGCCTGGAAACACAGGATGTGTGAAATTGGCAAAGATAAAAAGATAAGGACTTTGGTCTGATGTGGGTGTCTGACCCAAACCCTCACTCGGGAGAGACAGGCCAGTGTCAGGTGACAATGGTGGAGGCGGCTGGCCGAGTTGGGGTCCTCGGGTTACAGATCTCCGCTCGGACTCACTGTACGCACCAACACGACCATCTTAGCACTGACATAATTTATCTGCTTATTTTTAAGCATTATAGGATGTAAGGCCTATTGTGCTGTTGTACTGATCCCACATTTTAATATCAAAAGGTACTGGAAGAGCAAATGTCATTAAGAGCTGAACTGTAGATGGCTGAGCAAAATCTTAGACACCCTCGATGTGTTTTTTAATGAAGTGTTTTCAGGAAAAGGCAAATTTCAGACCTTCTGATGTTCATTTTCCAAAAAAATTGAATGTTAAAGGCATTTTCTGTATTTCTTTTCATGTAATGGAACACTCCTCAGATCATGACATGATTGTGATGTGTCTGCCGGGGCGAGACCAGGGGGTCTCCATTTAGGCTCCTTTATGTCCATCCATCCATCTATTATCCAACCCGCTATCTCCTAACTACAGGGTCCACTGGAGCCAATCCCAGCCAACACAGGGCGCAAGGCAGGAAACAAACCCCGGGCAGGGTGCCAGCCCACCGCAGGGCTCACACACACACACACACACCCACCCACCAAGCACACGAGGGACAATTTAGAATCGCCAATGCACCTGACTTGCATGTCTTTGGACCATGGGAGGAAACCCACGTAGACATGGGGAGAACATGCAAACTCCGTGCAGGGAGGACCCGGGAAGCGAACCCACTGCGCCACCATGCCGCCCCCTCCTTTATGCCTTCTTGCTTAATTTCAAATTGTTTTTCATGTGCCAATTGATATTACTGGTACAATGTTAAAAGTGTTCAATTTCTGGATTATGTTCCTATCTGTTATTCAGTATTCTCCTATGTACCTTGTATTTTGTGGGGTGGGGGCCCCAGGATGTGGGGCCAGCCTGACATCACCCCTTCCTGTGCCCACCCTCAGGCCATTTATAGTAGATTTAGAAAGTATTGAGACCCCATCCCTTTCTGTTCACAGTACTGTGTTATAGATTTCATTTTAACAGACACACTTGCAATTTTTGCCCGTCGATCTACACTTAATAATCCATAATGACAAAGTGAAGACACGTAAGCAGTAAGGTTTAAAATCAAAAACTGAAATCTCTAAATCATAGAGGCTTTCAGACCCTTAATAGAAGGGTCCCTTTATAGAAGCCCCTCTGGCAACCTTTGAATCCTCGTGGCTGAGTGTCTACAACCTTTGCGCACCTCCATCTGGACAGTTCATGCCATTCTTCCTGGCCGACCCTCTCATGCCCTGCTAGATTGGATGGGAAACGTCTGTCAGGTGCCATCTTCAGGTCCCTCCTCACTTGTTCGGTGGAGTTCAAGTCTGAGCCACTCAGGACCACTCAGAGATTTGTCCCAAAGCCACTCCAGCATTACCTTGGCTATGTGCTTCAGGTCGTTGAACCGTTACCCCAGTTTGAGGTGCAGCAGGTTTTCTAAGGACTTCTCTCTGTATTTGGCTGCATCACCCTTCCCTTATTCGGCAGTCACCCTGTCCCCAGAGCGTGACACTGTCACCACCATGCTTCACCATAGGTGATGAGCAGATAAAGTGCTTGGGGTTTTGCCCCATTTTTGACTCATCAGACCAGAGAATCTTTCTCTGCATGCCCTCAGAGTCCAAGTGAGTCGTCACGTGCCTTTTTACTCCACTGTGGTTTCCATCTACCATAAACGCCTGACCAATGGAGTACTGCCGAGATGCTCATCCTTCCCGACGGGTTTTGCCATTTCATCACAGAACGTCTAAAGCCCTGTTAGCGTGACCATTGAGTTCTTGGTCACTTCTCTGACTTGGTCCTTCCTGCCTGGTTACTCAGATAGTCCCGGAGGTTCCAAATTTCTTCAATTATGCAATTACTGATGCCCTTGAGCTCCTGAGAACGCTCTGGGCTTTCAAAACGGTGTCATCTCCTTGACCTGATCAGTGCCTCATCACAAAAACTCAAGTGCTTTGAATAGCGAAAAAAGCGCTAAATAAATCTCATTTATTATTATTATTATGGTCTACAGAGAAGTTCCTTAGAATTATGGGTTGGTTTTTGGACTGACATGCAGTGTGAATTGTGGACCTGCTGTACACGGGACCACGTGGGCCTTTCTAAACAATGTCAGATCAATTCAATGTGCCACAGGTGGACTCCAATCAAGAAAACGAGAGGCGACCATTCAGCCCATCGGGACCGTTTGTTTAGCTAATAGCCAATTTCTCATTCGGGTATTTCTAAAAAGAATGGAGTTCTAGAAACATCTCAAGGAGAATAAAAAGGCACCCGAGTACAATGTGGAGGGTCCACAGCAGAGGGTCTAGGAAGGAGAGACTTCAGGTTTGGATTTTTAATAAATTCACAAACCTTTCTGATGACATGCCATCATTTTGTCATGGCGGGTTATCGAGTGTAAATTGATTGGCTAAAATGTCACATTTCTCCATTTCCAACCACGCAGTAAAGTGGGCAGGAAGTGAGGGGGGTCTTAAGACTTTCTCAATCCACCGTCCACATGCAATGACCGAGTCGTGCGGCCCATAAACTCTGCACTTTTAAGAACGGCAGATGTCCCCCTGCGCCTTTGCAGCTCTGTGACACGCACCGTGTGCCTCCTGAGGTGCCCCAGTGGTGATTTTTTAAAATCCAGTAATGGATGGGGGGGTGTAGTGAGGTGGGATTTGACGCTCCATAGACTCAAGCGTGTCTCTCCCTCCTTTAATTCAAGTTCAGCAGGTCAGTTCTTTAGGCCTAAGGGGGGAAAACAGCTGTGAAGATGCGTATCTCATCCTTTTAGAGCAGCCAGCCATTTCCTGATGAATGCTACCTGAAAAGCCCCCCGTGCCTAATTTAGTGATTACTTTAGCGACTCCTGATGTTACCTTGTTGTGTGTGAGGGGGTGAATCAATTAGGTGAGGAGTGCACTTCAGAAGGAGGTTCAAAAGAAAGAAACAAAAGAAAGAAAAAAAAGAAGAAGAAGAAGAAAGTGTCATGTGATTAAGTGACTTCAAGAGCATCCTTTCAGGGGCTTTAACAGGATTTTCAGGGTCTGTTATGGAGACGATTCACCTTGTTGAGACCCAACAAAGAGCCCCGTTTAACAAGTGTACACAAAATCCTTCTGCCGCCACCGTGGAATCTTTAACCCCTTCTTCTCCTCCCGGTTTGTGCCCCTAGTAGTAGGCGGTCACCCTAACCCGAACCACTTTGAAGTTTCCTCACTTTCTTGTTCTACACGTTGAATCCTAGTGGACGAGATTCGGCTTTTTTGACAAAACAGATTGACAGAAGAAGACTCCTTACTGTCAATGTCTAAATGAACTAGCGGGCCCCTTAAGTATTCACCCCCTTTAATATGGTGCAGCCTGCCGATTTTAGAAGTTCCACCGTAAAATCAACTGCGGGCATATCGCTACATTTTGGTGATGTGAGGTGTACCGTTTTCCTTAACGTCTTTTATAACTAACTTCACGTCAGACATAATATGATTAAATGCAGAAACTGTTGAAAGCTTTTTAACTTACAGTGGGTATAGAAAAGAATCCCCCCCCCCCTCCCCTTAACCCAACTTGCTATATCCTAACTACAGGGTCACGGGGGTCTGCTGGAGCCAATCCCAGCCAACACAGGGCGCAAGGCAGGAAACAAACCCCGGGCAGGGTGCCAGCCCACCGCAAGGCACACACACAGACATAGGGAGAACATGCAAACTTCACGCAGGGAGGACCCGGGACGCAAACCCTTGTCTCCTAACTGCTACCCACTGCGCCAACGTGCCACAGCCCTTTGAAATATTCCCATTTTTTTTTTTGCCTTACAGCCTTAAACGTAAACACACAAACTAATATTTCTTTCAGCTTTACTTAATCAATGCAAGTGAAAGACATCACAGCTACAGTTCAGAAGAATTAAAACAAATCAAAAACAAGAAATACTGAGATGAATAAAGACCCCCACAAACTCAATCAGGTGTCAGTGCCCACCATTCCCATTGCGGTTACTGGCTTCCTCCCACCTGTGATCAGCTGTAATGAGTGTGGTTTGTGAAGCTGTTCCTGGTCCATTCATTCCCTTGCTTGGCAGTGCCACTGACAGCAAACACCTGACTGGAGGTGGCAGGCCACTTTCAAAAGATCTCAAGGATAGAGTTGTGGACAGACATGAGGCAGGAGATGGAGACCAAAACATCTCAAAGGCTTCATCAATCCTAAGGAGCTCAGTAAAGTCCATCATAAAGAAGTGTTTGGTACTTCTAGGACCCTCCAAACTGGATGGAAGAGCAAGGAGGAAACTGGGAAGAGAGGCTACCAGGAGGCCAATGGCCACTCTGAAGGAGTCACAGGCTTTGATGGCACAGAGTGGTCATTGATGGTGTGCAGGTGACAACAATTTGACAAGCACTACACAATGGTGGCGTGTTCGGGAGGGTCGCACTTCTCAAGAAGGGCCACATTAAGGTTCATTTGAGCTTTCCCAGAATGCACCTTGAAGATTCGGATGCCAAGTGGAAAAAGGTTTTATGGTCCGATGAGACCAAAATCAAACTACTTGGCCTCAACACCAAATGCAGCTCACCATCCACAACACACCATACCTACAGTAAAGCATGGAGGGGGCAGCATCCTGTCGTGGGGGGCCTGGGGCTCTCGTTAGGGTAGAAGGAAAAATGGAGGGGGCAAAATACTGCCAAATTCTTGAGGAAAACCTGCTACCCTCTGCCAGAAAGGTGAAGATCTTCTTTTTAAAGTCTCTGCATTTATATAGCGCTTTTCTCACTACTCAAAGCGCTCAGCAATGGCAGGTTAAAGGCCTTGCTCAAGTCCCTTTTGGCATTTACGGGATTCGAACCGGCTACCTTACGATCGCCAGTGCAGATCCCTAGCCTCAGATGGGCAGAATGTTCACCTTTCAACAAGACGACGACCCGAAGCACACAGCAAAATTGACCACCCAGTGGCTGAAGGAGAAAAAAGTGAATGTCCTGGTGTGGCCAGTCAGAGCCCAGACCTAACTCTGTGGAAAGATCTGAAGATAGCGGACCACCAACACTCAAAATCCAATGTGACCGAACTTGAACAGTTAAACTGTAAAGAAGAGTGGGGGGCAAATATTGAGTGGGCTCAATCGAGGTGGGCAAAGCTGATAAAGAAGAATCAACAGACTCAAGGCTGTCATTAAAGAAAAAGGTGGGTCAACAAAATGACAGTGACATGGGGGGGTGACCCTTTATTAATCTCAGTAGGTCTTGTTTTTGATTTTTTTAAATCTTTTCTTCACTTGGATGTTAGAGGTGACATTGAGTAAGTAAAGCTGGGAAGAAATATTGGATTGTGTGTTTTCATTTAAGGCTGTAAAGCAAAAAAAAAACGGGGGGGATTCTTTTCTATACCCACTGTAAGTCTTCTCAGCTACGACTCGACTTGCTCACAAAACTCAACTCGCATGGACGTAAATATTATAACTTAAGACTTGACGTGAATTGCGGACCTCATGGCTTGAATATGCTGGGTGAGTCAAAATGACGTGAACACTAATGGATTCTTTTTATCTCGGTTGATGGATAGGTAGTGGTGGACCATTGCCATGGCCTCCACACTCCCCTGATTTGACACCCTGTGATTTCTGCTTATGGGGCATGGTGAAGGAATGCCCATATAGCAGGAAAGTTTGTGATATCAATGACCTGAAGGACAGAATACAGACTGTGGTATCATCTAGGCCCCGTGAAATGTGTGGCTGGGCTTTAAATGGTGAGGTCGCTCGTTGGTTTTTGTGTGTTGAACATGATGGCGAACAGGTTGAGACATTCCTGTAAATCATCTGGCACATATGAAGTATGTTTTGTGAATCAGAAAGCATTTGATAAGGTGCCACATGAGAGGATGGGCATCAAATTAAAAGAAGTGGCAGTTCAGGGTGATGTTTTTAGATGGGTGCAGAATTGGCTCAGACACAGGAAGCAGAGGGTGACGGTGCGAGGAACCTCATCAGAACTGGCTGATGTTAAGAGTGGTAACCAGCAGGGGACAGTGTTGGGGCCGCTGCCATTTTTAATATATATATAAATGATTTAGATAGGAAGATAAGTAACAAGCTGGTTAAGTTTGCAGATGATACCAAGATAGGTGGATCAGCAGATAATTTGGAATCCGTTATATCATCACAGAAGGACTTGGATAGCAGACAGGCTTGGGCAGATGAAATGTAATGTCAGTAAATGTAAAGAATTACACATAGGAAGTAAAAATATTAGGTTTGAATACACAATGATGGGTCGGACAATCGAGAGTCCACCTTATGAGAAGGATTTAGGAGTCACAGTGGAGTCTAAGCTGTCGACTGCCAGACAGTGTTCAGAAGCCATTAAGAAGGCTAACAGAATGTCAGGTTATATAGCGCCTTGACGTGTGAAGTCACAGGAAGGTTCTGCTCAGTCTTTATAACACACTGGTGAGGCCTCATCTGCAGTCCTGGGTGCAGTTTGGGTCTCCAGGCTACAAAAAGGACATCACAGCACAAGAGAAGGTCCAGAGAAGAGCGACTAGGCTGATTCCAGGGCTACAGGAGATGAGTTATGAAGGAAAGATTAAAAGAGCTGAGCCTTCACAGTTTAAGCAAAAGAAGATGAAGAGGGAGCGGTGGTGCACGGTGGTGCTTGGTTCGCTTCCCAGGACATTGTTCCCCTGCACAATGAAATTCTTGCTTTACTGCCCACACCAAATGACAAAACCAACGTACAAAGGTAAACATAAATAATAAGTAGCAGATAGATAATAAGTAACAGAGGCAGTATGAAGTATAAAAACAGAATAGAAGTATAAAGTGTAAAGTGCAGGTAGGTGTGTGATGGACAACTCAAATACAGTGACAGTTGTGTGAGGTCGATAGAATGAGGAGAACCGCAGTTATAAACTCCAGCCAGTTATTTAGGAGTCTAATGGCCTTGGGAAAGAAAGAGATCTTTAAACTGGAAGTCCTGCATTTCATACTCGTATACCTCCTGCCTGAGGGTAGAAGTGCGAACAGTTCGTGTTGTGGGTGAGTCGAGGCAGTTCTCCTGCGGACTCTGCAGTTGTAGATGCCCTGCAGAGAGGGCAGTGGGGCCCTGGTGATCATCTCAGCAGTCTTTACCACTCTCCACAGGCGTTTGCGGTCCATAGCAGTAGAGTTGCCGTACCACACAGTGATGCAGCTGGTCAAGATGCTCTCAACAATGCAGCTGTAAAAGTTGCTGAGGATCTTAGTCGACATACCAAACGTCCTCAGCCTCCTCAGAAAGTACAGACGCTGCTGGGTTTCCTCCGGGTGCTCCGGTTTCCTCCCACAGTCCAAACACATGCAGATTAGGTGCACTGCTCATCCTAAATTGTCTCTAGTGTGTGCTTGGTCTGTGTGTGTGGGTGTGTGTGTGTGTGTGTGTGTCCCCTGCGGTGGGCTGGCACCCTGCCCGCAATCTGTTCCGGCCTTGCGCCCTGTGCTTGCTGGGATTGGCTCCAGCAGACCCCTGTGACCCTGTAGTTAGGATATAGCGGGTTGGAAAATGACTGACTGACAGATTAAGAGGTGACCTGACTGAAGTGTTTGAAATGATGAAGGGAATCAGTCCAGCGGATCGAGACGGTGACTTTAAAATGAGTTCATCGAGAACACGGGGACAAGGTTGGAAACTTGTGAAGGGGGAATTTCGCACAAACATTAGGAAGTTTTTCTTTACACAAAGAACGACAGACACTTGGAATAAGCGACCAAGTAGTGTGGTGGACAGTAAGACGTTATGGACTTTCAAAACTCGACTTGATGTTAATAAGTGGACAGGACTGGCGAGCTTTGCTGAGCTGAATGGCCTGTTCTTGTCCAAAGTGTTCTAACGTTCTAAAGGCGCTTTTCCACTGCATAGTACGGCACAGCACGGTTCAGTACAGCTCACCTTGGTTCGGCTCAGTTCGGCTCGGTTTGCGTTTCGACTGCAGTTTAGTTCCGCTTTAGAGTGGGCGGGATTATTCACGTGTCGTTAGAGATGCACCGCCTCTACTGCCGTGACACCGTGGAACTTTTACAACAACACGCAGACAACGACAACACTTTAGCTCGACGACGTGCAAGGGTAAGCATCTAAAAAAAGCACATCACTAGCTAACTTTTCTCACTGTTGCAAAGCATAAAATGAACTTAACTGCCAGTGTAACATTAAAATGCTGATTCTGTAGATTACAGATCTTCCACATTTTGCAAAAAAGTCGCCGCAACAGACCATCTGTTTGGACATTTAACCGTGCTTCAGAGTGGTGGGATGTGATTGTTCCCGGTTTTACAAACACTCAGTGGCTGGAGAACTTTCGAATGTCTGAAGTTATGCAACAAACTGCGTCCAGCGATGGAGAGACGGGACACAAACTTCCGCGTGTGTGTACCTTTAAAGAAAAGAATAGCCAGTGACGCAGTAATGACGATTTTCTCCGGCCAATCAGTGACCAGCAGAGTTTACACGTCACGTTTTGGTAACGGTTCGGCGCTTGGAACCTCGGCTGAGGTGGTACTAAAAAAAGGACCAGGTACCAGGTACTGTTCCCAGTGGAAAACGCCCCAAAAGTGAGCTGAACTGAACCGTGTCGTGCCGTACTATGCAGTGAAAAGCACCATAATAAACTGTTAACTGAAGGGACTGGGCGGTCTCGTGGTCGGGAATCCCTACAGATTTGATTTTATTTTTTTTTTTGTTTTTTCTATCCACCCTGGCCATTGGACCTTACTCTTATTCTATGTTAATTCTTACTGTGTCTTTTATTTTTTTATTCTTCATTATGTAAAGCACTTTGAGCTACTTTTTGTATGAAGATGTGCTATAGAAATAAATGTTGTTGTTGTTGTTAACAGCATTTTGACTCACCCTGTATACGACTGGTATTAACAGTTTTTAAACAGACGATATCATTTGGCCATTTCATTCCACATAATAAAACATTACACTGCTATCAGAGCTTTATGGAGGGAAAGTCGACGTGTAGGACATGTCACTGTTCAAATGTTGGCATTCTGCACTAAAACGCCATTACATCTCTTTGAGGTGGGGTCCCACTGAACTGCTTAGTATTTCGAAGCCGTGAGATTTTCCCCTAACATATCACAATATTGTCGAAACTGATGTGACATTTTTCTCTTTTTGACGGCACAACAAACCTGGGGACTCTAAAGTGGTCACAATCGGGTGCACAATAAAGACAATGCGCTGTTATCTGTTCACTTGGTTTTCACAAAAAGAAAACTGGGCCAAAGGAGAGCAGCGGACCAATTCAGTACCTGCTCCATGTTGTGTGCCCCCCTTCATTATACGGTATGTTAGGGTGCAGAAGTGCTGCCCTTCAAAAAGCAACTGTGTGCTGGCCCTTGGGCTTACTGGAGCTTGTAATTGGAAGTGACAGCAATTCACTGTGACAAAGTGAGCTTCTTCTGTCTGTCCTCGCCAAACGGGTTTCTATTCATGAGCTGCAAATCCAGGGCTCGGAAAAAAAAAAAGAAAAAAAAAAAAAACAGCCCAGAGAAAGAAGGCAAACTAAGGAGACCACAAGTGTGGCGGGGCGGCCGTCAGCGACTTTAACCAGACACGGTGGGACGACCCTGTGGCCGGCACCGCAGCTCACCTTGACAGTCCTCGTATTCCTGACGGCTTTCCCTGGACGGCTCTGAAGGTCCGAGGGACAAGGCCAGCTTGCACTCCTCGAGGATGGCCGTCACCCACTCATTATTCATCTTGAGCGCCTCTTGGTTATCCCACCGCTGCCCGTAGTTGTCTTTCTTCTATGTGAGCGACACCGGTGATCAATTACTTTCTGGAGAAGACGCATCCAGGGAGCCCCATGGAGCAGATAAGCCTTGAAGAAGCCCCCGATTACCTGCTGAACAAAAGGGCAGAGATGATTAACTAAGAGCCTCATCCATTATCTGTAGAGCTCAAGCAGGGTGAGATAATGGACACAGAATCATAAAATAATAATAATAAAGATGACAGCTTTTCTGGGGCCTTCGCTCCAGACGGTGGGGTTTGGGGCCCGCGTAGCGCAGGCGAGAATTCACTCCATCATCTTTGAAGCAAACATCATGTGGAATAACAAACGTGCGCTCTACCTCAAAATAAAAACTGCCTTTAGATATTCTCGCCTGCGTACAATGAAAGGCCTTCATGTCAGTAATTACTCAGAGGCGGCCTTTTGTTATGCCTACGGTGTGAAAAGGCAGCCTGTGGGCCACGTTTAGCAACACCAGGGGATGAAAAGCGAGATAAACGCGGCGAGTAACAGGCGGCATCACGGCTCGGCCAGAGCTCTTTCCCTGCCTCTCGTGCTTCTTGTGTTTTGCTGCTTCTCAAATGGCATTATGTTCCTTATTCTGTCTGAAGTTCAGTTTTGTTTGCACCATAGGCTGTTTGTGAATTATTTTTTGATTTTGTATTACATTGCACTGTTCTCTGTATACTGAGCCCAAAGGGGCAGGGCCACCTGCTGAGTGGTGTTCTGCCACAGGTGGAAAGTGACGGGCAATGCGGGCAGCTTTAGGCTTCGTCTGCACTACTAGGTTTACATTTAACAGGACTCCACACTAGCGTTTTCATGTCAATTATGAAAGTATCTCCATCTAAAACAACCAATGATGTAGCCGTTCGCCTACACTGCGTGTGCAAAGTATCCACCTTTTTCTTTTTTTGTTCTTTATTTCGCCGTGTACAATTTCTCGTATTAGGAATTTGTTAGTTTTCGCATACCCAATGGGGTCAGAGCACAGGGTCAGCCATTGTACAGCGCCCCTGGAGTAATTGAAGGTTAAGGGTCTTGCTCAAGGGCCCAGCAGAGTAGGATCTCTTTTGGCAGTGACGGGGATTTGAACCGGCAACCTTCGGGATACCAGCGCAGATCCTTAGCCTCACAGCCACCACTCCACCTTGAAGGGACGGTAATGCCACGGACCGTGCGATTTGTAGTGGCTGGTAAACTGTTTAGCTTTTGCAAATGTATGAAGCATTTAAACTGCACAAAACACAATTTAGATGTATGCAGGTGAGCGACGCAGCAAGCGCCATGGAAACAAACTCTGCTTTGTTGGAATACGGTTGTCACCCATTAGGGGTGACCAGTCAGTGAATGAGAAGTTGTAATACTGGAATTGAAACAGAGAGGACGACGCATAAAAAGCATGAACTAATCGGAGGGCCATAAGAAAATGCAGTTTCAAAAGTCTAAGTCGTCATCCATCCACAAACACAAAGCTGAGGCAGCATTTTCAGAAGTATACGGTGGGCAAAATGGCAAAAATGGAGACCAGAGGGTGCAGACCTATAAATACCTGGATGACGAATTGGACTGGACTGCCAATACTGATGCTCTGTGCAACAGGCAGGCTATTCCAGATTTGAGGTGCCTAACAGCAGAAGGCCGCCCGCCTCACCACTTCTTTTAAGTTTAGCTCTTGGAATTCTAAGGAGACACTCATTTGAGGATCTGAGGTTACGATTTGGAATATAAGGTCTCAGACACTCCGAAATATAAGATGGCGCAGATTATTTAAGGCTTTGTAAACCATCAGCAGTATTTTAAAGTCAATTCTAAATTGTAACCAGTGTAGTGACGCTAGGACTGGTGTGATGTGTTCAGATTTTCTTTTCCTAGTTAGGATTCTAGCAGCTGCATTCTGTACTCGTTGTAATCGATTGATGTCTTTTTTGGGTGGTCCTGAGAGGAGTGCGTTACAGTAATCTAGACGACTGAAAACAAACGCGTGAACTCATTTCTCAGCATCTTTCAGTGATATAAGAGGTCTAACTTTTGCTAGCAGAAATGGATCTTCTTCAATTTTATTGCATAATAGGCTTTATGGCAGTCTGTTCATAAGTAGGAGTCGTCCATAAGTGAGACGTTGTTAATCCAGGGACTGCCTGTAATCTAAAGTCAAAATAAAAATGAAAATGAAAAAAAAAAATAAAATAAAAATGAAAGTTTCTTTTGTGAACAAAATCATAGCAAAAAGTGGTGAAGGCCTTGAAAAGACCCACAAACCAGACCAGAACCATTAAATGGCCCGTCTTGATATACAGTAAGGCCTCACCCCAGGTAGCCTGACACCAAATGCAAAAGGCCCAAAATGTGGAGCTGGCTTATCAAGTTCAAAACTATGCTTTAAATCAGGGGTTCTCAAACTCGGTCCTGGGGGACCCCTGGGGCTGCAGGTTTTTGTTCCAACCAGCCTCTGGTTTTAATTGGACTCCTGGGCTAATTAAGTAAAATGTTGTTTCCCAGATTCCCTGTTTTGGGAACAATATACAAATTAGAAAACTAAGTTTGGTAAAAAAAAAAAAAGTATTATAATGTACTAAGCAATTCTATGTATTGTTTTTGTTTTTAACAGTATTTTCATCTTGATTGTCATTCTAGGTGTTCTAATTGTTTAATTACTACTTTGTGGGGCTGACGCTAAAGTAGTTGCAGCCTTTCACGATCGAGTGTTGTTTGCTTGGGTTTCTGCTCAGCTTGTTTTTAATTGTCATTATTAAGATACAACGAAGGGAGCAAACTGCACCGAGAAAGGGCGAAATACAATAAAAAGAGAGTTAAGCACTGAAATCTATAGCAAAAACAAAGTTTCTTATAAATGTAAAAATCATGCGGCTGTGCTTTTCTGAATGTAAAATAAAAGATAAATAATCCCCAGCTAATTAAATGAGATCAATGCTATCAGGTGTTGTCACCGATTAGGAATCTGGTTGGTACAAAAACCTGCAGCCACAGGGGGTCACCCAGGACCGAGTTTGAGAACCTCTGATTTAAATCAAGACTTCCCAAAGAGGTCGATATTGGGCTCGATAGTTTCGATAAAAAAATTTGGGGGTCGATGACAGCAAAAAACAGACCCCCTTACTACTGTTATTTGTTTGTTACTTCAAACTATCTATGATTCCAATAGGTACCTAATTAAGAAGTAAAATAACTCAAAAAAACACTTTTTTGATAAAAACACATTACAAAAATGTGTCATTAAAAGAGTCACACGTAAGAGTGCATGAAAATACACGTAGCACAAACATGTCTGTGCATTGTCGTATCGAATGTATCAAAGCAAGTGCGGACATGAGAAACCACTGCACGTCCACACTTGCTCGCGGTGGGACGGGACGACGGATATTCGATATTAGTAAAATCTATCAGTCTTGTACGGTCATGCCTTCATAAAACACTCGAAATTGGTTTGTTTGATGCGACATGGACTTATTTGTGATTTGAACTTTGAATATACAGTAATCCCTCGCTATATCGCGCTTTGACTTTCGCGGTTTCGCTCTATCGCGGATTTTATATGAAAGCATAACTAAATATATAACGCGGATTTTTCGCTGCTTCGCGGGTTCTGCGGACAATGTGTGTTTTTACTTCCTGTACACGCTTCCTCAGTTGGTTTGCCCAGTTGATTTCATACAAGGGACGCTATTGGCGGATGACTGAGAAGCTAACCAATCAGAGCACGCAGTTAAGTTCCTGCTTGCTGAATGCAGTGTTAACCAGGAAGTCTCGTCTCGCTCATTCAGCATCAACGTGTTTTGCTGTTTAAAGAGTTCTGCTCTTTTGTGTTTATCTTTGTGCGAAGTCAAGCCCTTCATTATGGCTCCAAAACGATCTGCTACTGCTTCAGGGGCCGTGCTCAAGCCCAAACGGAAGATGTTAACGATTGCCGAAAAGGTAAACATTTTGGATTTGTTGAAGACTACGATTCTTTTATTTAAAAAGTAGGAAAGGAATATAAGATCTACGGCCGCAGTGCCCTTTTAACCAGGGTGCAAAACGAGTTGTAAGTGGATGTAATAAGGCAGTAGTCTGGATGGAATCTGCTTTAGGGATTTGGATTGAAGAAGAACAACGGCAGTGCTACACAATCACCTGAAGTGGCTACTTTGGAAGAGCTGTGACGCTCTCCTTTGTTGTGCAGTAAAATTAAACTCATCGTTATCGGACAAGTCATCGTGTCATTGTTGGTGAGTAACCATAATTAATTTTCTACTTACAGTACTTAGTACATGTACGTACGTTTAGTGTCACTCTACACACATTTACTGTATACTATTTTTGTTGCATTGTACGTATTTATTGCTGGTGGCATGTCTATCGTAATGGCTGTAACGTGATATCGGAGACACTCAATATCTTTAAAATAATATTTAGGTTTTACTGTATATAACCAGTGTGTTTATATACATAATTTCAATGAATCTTACCTGATATCTAAGAGAATACAAAGGGATTATGCTGTATAACTGTGCGGGGAATATTTATAAACAGTGTGGCAGAGTTTATAAGGGCTTAAAATATATAAAAAATAACAATACAAACATATGGTTTCTACTTCGCGGATTTTCACCTATCGCGGGGGGGTCTGGAACGCAACCCCCGCGATCGAGGAGGGATTACTGTAATTCATTATTGAGGAGCAGTACTACGAAAAAGAAAATCAGAGGACACCGTTTATTTATTCGAGTTTGAAGAAAAATCTTCTGTTTCAAGTAAGTACATACTTTGTTTTTTTTAATCACAGGGGCTGTCGAAATTGTTAATAAAAGTTTTTATTTCTTCAGATAATAATATGACTGAACCAAAATAAGAAATGCAGAGAGTACAGCTTGGACTATTTGTACTTACAGTGATACCTTGAGATACGAGTTTAATTCGTTCCGTGACCGAGCTCGTAAGTCAAAATGCTCGTATCTCAAATCAATTTTCCCCATTGAATGAATTGAAATGTCCATTCTGGACCCCCAAAAAACACTGCAATTTTTTTGTCACATGTTTTGAAATAAGAAAAATGTACTTATAAATAACGAATATTGTATAAAAACACAATACAATAGAATGTACTGCAATAAACTGGTTTTAGTAAGTACAGTATAACGTACAGCATTTACCTTGGAGATCAGACGATGCTGACGGAGGTGATGGAGAACTGAATGTTATTCACTGATTTTTGCCCGTTTTCGCCGCACCTTCCTCACTTTCATCTGCAGGGGTTTTCGATAAAAACCTGTCCAATGAGGTCTGTTTCATCCTCTCTTTCAGAATGTTTCTAAAATGTGTTAGGCAAGTGTCATTAAATAGCACGGCTGTATTATCTGTTGCAATTTTTTTCAGGGTTATCTTTTAAATAAACTCAAGCGTTAGGCGAGTGTCATTAAATACAGCTGCTGCAGGGGGTTTCTTTTCTTTAAAGTTCGAAACCTTTTCCCAAATTCCAAACACTTCCTTTATCTCACTTTATGAGGTAACCTCCTCCGCGACACCGATCTCCTGCAGAACCTCCGTATGTTGCCGCGTCTGTAGTTCCGTCACCTCCTCTGAATGTGCGACGACAAGCTCTTTGATGGCTCGTATTTTGAATTTTGGCTCGTAACTCAAGGCAAAATAAATCGACCTCGTGACGGCTCGTATCTCAAAAAACTCGTATGTTGGGGCGCTCGTATCTCAAGGTACTACTGTATGTTGAATTTACATATTTATTTCATAAATGTCAAAAAACTCTGCTTGTATTTTTTTGCTTTAACTTTTGATATTAACTGTTGCACAAGATCAGGCGTATTCTGTAGTCCTTTTTATCTTTTTCAATCATTAATTACAAGTGAATAAAATGAAAAGTTTGATAACTAGTGAACTACTTAATAGAGTACCATACAAATGTATTCATTTGAGTATGTAAAGTAAATGACTAGGGGGTCGACGGTTTTAAAAGTTTTTGGTAAAGGGGTCTGCAGCCGAAAAAAGTTTGGGAACTCTTGGTTTAAATGAAGCAAATAACCAAAATGGGAGAGGATAAAATGGCGAACCTCTGGCTTGAAAGACAAGCCCAATAAAGAATCTTTATAAAATAACACATTTATTTAAACAAAATGACAGAAGAATAAAAAAAAAATATACAGCAAATAAGAAAAAGGGGAAAAGTGAGGGGAAAAGGGTCTGCCTTAAAATGCAAACCAAACCTACCAAGTACAATCTGCACTTTACACGTATATTTCGATTTGTGTTTTTTCTTTTTAACACTTTCAGAAAAATCCAAAGGCCAAACTCACCAGAAACACAACAACCAGTGGGGGTCTGAAGTATGCAAGCCGAGGGCCGGCCCAGCCTCTTGGGGTCCCACCTGCGAAACACAAGGGACACAAGAAAATACACAACATGTAAGTACTACCAGTAAACAGACGTAACAACAAAGAAAATACAAAAAATAACAACTCAAAAGTAACCGTAAAATGGAAAATAAGCCTAAGAAAGGGAAGAAACGCTGGCTGACAAAAAAACATTTTCAAATATCCCAAACATTTCTAAAGCCATCCACAATTCAAACATACAGGCCATGAGTGCCAGTCACGGTAGGTCTATGACACGGCGTGTTTACGCTAACGTGGGTCAGTACCAAGCAGTTGAGCCTCGGCAAATAGAGGTGACAGAAGACATCACAGATTTATTTATTTATTTATCAGAAGACGAGGTGCCGATTAAAGCCGCATGATCAACACTCAGGGTGAGACGCGCCATCCCATCTCGCAATTATTTTTCCAATGTTGTGTGGCCTTTACTTTTTTCCATTTGACAGACAGAAAAATGAAACGGATACGAAACAGGTGGAGCTTTATGCAGTCGCAATGGATTTGTGGTTGAATACAACTACGGAAGCCTGCCTGAGCATAACGGTCCATCCACCTTAAGAAAAGGATACGTGATGGCACACCAAAAAAATACCAAGTAAGAAAATCAAACGGATGGCACATCAAAAACATTTCTAGTAATAAAATCAATTGCATGTGTCATTCCAGCAGATGGCGCATCACAAACATTAACACTGCTGTTACGAATTCCATCCCAAAAGGCTTAAAACAAAGACATATGCATTTCATTTTTCAACAAATGGCGCATCACAAACATTAACACTGCTTTTACGAATTCCATCCCAAATGGCATATAACAAAGACATATGCATTTTTCAGCAGATGGCGCATCACAAACATTTCTAGTAATAAAATCAATTGCATGTGTCATTCCAACAGATGGCGCATCACAAACATTAACACTGTTTGTGCGAATCCCATTCCAAATGGCATATAAGAGAGACATACTGCATGCCGTATAGTAGTATTTAGACAGTGATATTCTGTATTTGACTTGATTTGAAAGTTTTTTTAATTGTTCAGGTTATACATTTTTTAAGTTGTTCCCTTGAAAACTGCTAAATGGAGTTTCCACTGCACCGTGCGTATGCAGCATATGAAGTCAGCAAGACAAAATTCACATTTCATTGCAGTTCCTTTAATGCAAATTAATAACTCCAATTATAATACAAAGGGCAATAACTCTCAATTATGAATTTTACTGTAATTGTGCCCACCCCTCCATACTTCCAAGTCAGGTTGAATTTACACGACAGCACCCTTAAATGTCACCCAAGGACCCCAGACAGGGTTTGCCCCCTGTTGTAAATACAATTCCCAAGCAGTCCAGCCAGTGTCCAAATGGGAGCTCAACTAGAAAGATGCTGCCACCCACCCTACCAGGGGAGCACATCACCCCAGGATGCAGCCCACCCATGTCCATCCATTATACGGAAGTACAAAAACGTACCATCAGCCATACTGGCCGGGCTGCCAGCCCATCCACACCCACCATTAAACAGAACATCTAACAACGAGCAGGCCCAGACACCCAGGCCAGTGCAGCCCACTGACAGCAGCCAGGCTTTCTAGTGGCTGTCAAACAGTGCCATCTGCTGGAGATCAACTGTCACTGCCTCAGTCAGCAACAAGTGGCTTGTCATAAGAAGAGGAGAAATCTGACAAACAAGAGGACAGCATTGAGACCACCAAGCTCGTCTGTTTAGCTGATAGCACATCAGTTAATGTCCTGGACTTTCCTAACATCAATAGCCATTCATTCATTCGCATTCAGAAAATACAACGCACTAGAGCTTCCTGTCTACTACCAATAAAGCAGAGCACCACGGTGACACTGGAATAAGACATCTTAATAGAACTGTAACTAAGATTAAGACCTGAGAAGCCGAGATGTTAACATCCAGGAGTGTAAGCCGGGAGTCAAACAAACATGGCTGTCGGCAAATCAGACTAAACAAAGGCACTACGGATCAGGGGCTACATGAGCGTCTTCAAAGTGTCGGTCAGCCATTCGCTAACCGCTTAGTCCTGAACAGGGTCCTAGGGGGTCTGCTGGAGCCTATCCCAGCCAGCATAGGGTGCAAAGCAGGAACAGACCCTGTAGAGGGCACCAGTCCATTGCAAGATGAACACACACACACACAACAGGGCCAACTTAGAATCACACTGAGTAACAAAAGAATAAAATTGGCCTACAATTTAATCTCCAATGGTTAGAAAATAAAACTAAGACTAAGTTACTTTCATTACCTTATTTATTTACAAGTGGCACCGATGGGTAGGGGGGCAGTGTTAGATCGGTACTCATATTTGGGTATCGACCCCAGCTTTTTCACCTCAGTGCCAACACAGTTCCAAAGCAAATGACGGGTAACTCCAATCCCCCCTCCATCTTACTGCACCGCACAATGAGGGTAAACTTGTGGGGCTGGGACCCCTGGGAGGTTTCAATCGTACTGAAACAATAGATGTGGGGTGTAGCAAGAAGGTGCAAATATAATCTGTGAAATGTATTTCAAAGCCATGCAAATTCAGCTGAACGAGAGAGACTGGAAGAGAGATGGAAAGAAAACACACAAAGGATCATCCACCTTAACAAAAGGGTAAGTGTCTGTCTGTGTTCCCGTCCAGTTACTATGTCTGTCATTCCAGCAGATGGCGCTTCACAAACATTAACACTGCTTTGACAAATTCCATCCCAAGTGCCATATAACAGAGACATACAGTACACATTGCATTTTCCAACTGATGGTGCAATCATACACATTAACATGGCTGGTATGAATCACATTCTAAATGGCATATAACAGAGACATACTCTATGCACTGTAGTCGTATTTAGACAGTGGTATTCTTGATGTGAAAGTTTTCAATTGTTCAAGTTATCAAGCACTTTAGCAAACTGCAAAATGGACTTTCCACTGCGCCGTGTGTATGCAGCATATGCAGTCAGCAACACAAAATTCACATTTCATTGCAGTTTGTTTAATCCAAATGAATGACTCCAATTACAATACAAAGGGCAATAATTGTCAATTATGAATTTCATTGTAATTGTAATTGTGCCCCCAATTACTTCCAAGTAAGGTGGAATTTACACCACAGCACCCACAAATGGCACCCAAAGCCTCCCACACAGGGTTTGCACCCCACTGTAAATACAATTCCCATACAGCCCAATGGTTACTTTGTGCCAATATAATCTGCAAAATTGATTTGAAAGCCATGCAGAGACTGGCAGAGAGATGGACAGAAAACGCGCGATGGACACTCAAGCAGACCATTTTAAAAGTGCGGATGTCTTTTTTTTTTTAAACCACGTTGGTCAAGCAAACACCGTCTGCCATAAATGACGAGAACAGGTGAAGGGTCCAGACCAGAAATAAACGGCCCGTCCCCACAGGTGACAACAATTCTCTGGCAGTTGTCCATATATGATAGACTTTTATGAAGATGTAACGACAGTATATGTGAGTGGTTTAATGACGAGGACGCAGCACAAAGTCAGATGCGCCTCCATGGCGTTGAACATTCTGCCGGATGGGACCTCTGGTCGTCAGTACTCCCCCACTTGGCTTCTCTCCGGCACCTGACATGTGCATTGTATTATTGGGAACTGGGAAGTTACCTTTTAAAGCAAGTTAAACACATCGCTCTCTTGTTGTACCACCGTTTCACCTGTTTGGTTATTACCTCACCAGAGTCGCAGTGCTTTTTGCTGAGCTTTTAGTCCATTTTCTGGACTTTGCGCGTTTTGCTCCGTTTTATGACATCGCCTCTAAGTTTCTGTATTGGGACTGGCTTGCTTTGGATTGATTTTGTGTTACTGTACATTCAATTGTACTTTGCCTTTGGTACTTCACAGAACTTTCCATTTGTGCCTCCAGGCAGTTTATGGAAATAAACCTTTTTAATTTTTATAAAGATTCTATGAAGGCCTTTTTTGTGTCTAGCCAGGGTTTTTGACAGGATTTCCCCCTCTAGTGGAAGTGGTTTTGGAACTTACTGGGACTCTCTGGCGCTTTGAACTCCCAGTTCACGACACATCCAACCAGAATTCTGCCAGAAGCCTGCCTTTGGCTACTGGAAGCGTCGGATGGAGGTGAAATTTCACCAAATATTACGTGTGTTGCATCAATAAGTTTGACACTGTGATGGTTTTAGAAAACCCACAATTAATTAAAACTTTTTGATTTTCTTTTTGTGTGTGACCATAAGGGGGTGCCGCTGAGCCCCAAATCTCAGACACAATGCTACCTCATACAATTCCAGGTTCAAATAAATTTTTTATTTTTTTTTATTTTTACCAATTACACATTTACACATGTCAGCAAAAACACTCGAAACGAGTAACATTCCTCCTCCTTTGCCTGCAGTTGAGTGTCGCCCGCTACGGAGGAGGCTGGACGGTTCCCTTTTATTTTGGAACTTTGGAGGACTTCTGATGTTATAGTATGGAATGTCGGAAGCACATTCGGGTCACGCGGAATGCCTACGAAAACCTCTCTCTGCAACACAAAAGAACCCTGACAGGGCCGACCATCAGGACTACGATTCTCATGGACACTGAAGGAACACTGAAATGTGGCGGGTTGGATGGCTCTTGACAAATAACCTCCCCCCGAGTCCATCCATTAATCCTTCACCTGGACTGGGATAATATCGTTTTTACTAGTGTACCACACGCCCTCGTGTAAGACGCGCACCCTAATTTTTACAAAGAAAATAACGAAAATCGTTTTGTCCCGTGTACGACACGTGTTGTGCTTGAATAGGAAGTGTTTAAAGAGAGAGAGGGAGCGTGAGCAAGCAAGAGAGAGACAGAGCGCGAGCGAGAGAGAGAGAGAGAGAGAGAGCAAGCGAGAGAGAGACAGAGAGAGACAGAAAGCGAGAGAGAGAGACAGAGAGTGAGAGAGAGAGAGAGAGCGAGAGAGAGAGAGAAAGCGAGAGAGAGAGCAAGCGAGAGAGAGAGACAGAGCGAGCGAGCAAGCAAGAGAGCAAGCGAGAGAGAGAGAGAAAGCGAGACAGAGAGACAGACAGCGGGCGAGCGAGCCCAAGCAGAAGTAAGCATTACAGAATCACATTTCCTTGTGTATGACGCGCACCTGATTTTCTAATGCTAATTTTCAGAAAAAAATGTGCGCGTGGTACATGCATAAATACGGTAATCAAGTCTTGTTCCTTGCTGTCCTTCCATTATGGCCTCCTAGCCAGGCAATGATCCACCCTCCTTCCCAGTCGGGCTGTCAGTCCATCCACAATGGCACTTGCAGTGTTATAAAGATGGATGCTATTCAGTCAATCTTCCACAGAAAAAGGACAGTTGTAGAAATGGCAGGAAGCCCAACACCACCCTGATAAGCAGGTCCGTTATTGGAGCGGATTGAAACTTTTCATGGTGATAAAAAAGAAAGGGGTGTCCTTACTTTTCCACACCACTGGCCTTGCTTGTCTTGCCACAATTGATGTCAGGGGCGCATGAGTCAGCCCTTAGAATCAGCTTCTTGTTCCAATGGCTTTTTACACTGGAAGGCCTCACATGCCCCTTCACGCTTGCGTGGTGCGGCTCTCACCATCTTTTCTCAGCAGGTGACATGACTTCCGTGTAGTCGGTGATGAGGTTTGAACCCGGGGTTTGCTTTACTAGAGACGCGTTTCAAGATTTTTTAGTCTGCGCTCCTCCTTTCGGCTCACAGATTGGCTGTCCATGAACAATTCTGTGCCCACATGGCCTTTTAGATCAGCAGCTACGAAGAAGGCGGTGTGTGTGTGTGTGTGTGTGTGTGTAAATCCAAACAAAGTGGGACCATCCAAGTAAGCTGCGCCTCTTATTGTTTTTTTTTTTTTCCAGGACCCCTTCACGCCCAGCTATTGTTCAACAAGCAGCATTGCTGGCGTCTGGGGGGTCATTACGAAGTTATCTGATAATCTGCCCAACACACAACCCCAAGCGACTCTGACTCTACCAGCAATCCATAAAGTGGCATCAAACCCCTTTTATCAGTGCAAGTGACACCTGGCGACTGGAAATCTGAATCAAGGACGCACCCCCCTCTACCAAAGGCCGGATACCGCCAAGGGTCTCGGGGGAACAATCCAAGCGTGCTGCAGGTCAAGGTGAGGCAATGCTGCCATCTGCCCAAAGCTCCAGTCATGTGTGAAACGAAAGCAGCTCAACCTGCGGCTTAAAAGGGGGGCATTTGTAATGGAGACGGTGGGGAGACATTAGCAGACGCTTAAGGAGGAGGGTGGGCATCCATGGAAGTGGGGGCACTGACTGCTTCACCGCAGCATAGAGAGACACACGCCGGGAGACACCCAAAGTCCCAAGCCTTCATTCTTATGGAGAGTTTTACGTTCCTTGGCTTCCCATTACAAGAAGAGGCACACGAGACCCTCCTCGAGAGCAGGTTAGGTGCACGCGCTGACACACCACATTGCCCACCCACCACTCCTAGACACACCAGAAAGTGGCACAAGTGGGGGAGCCTGACAGCACAAACTGAATGTGTGTGGGTTGATTTCATTTAGTCAGCACTGTGAATCCCGGAAGCTTTACTTATTTTTTTTTGTTTCCTTCTCCCCCCACTGTGCCCAAGGGTTTGGCCCTCATGGAACATAAAACCAGTGATGATTACCTGCCACTATGAAGCAAAAAAAAAAAATGGGGTACAGATCTCAAAAACAGCAGCAAGACCAGAACTTCACCTTGGTCTGGCTCCCAGAGTAGGCCTCACCGGTGGCAGCCCAGCCCAAACTCTATATGACTGTAAGACCCTCAACACAAGCCCTTAACTCTCCCTCTCTTTTTTAGGCCACACCTATTCTGAGCAGTGCATTACCAAATTGAAGTTAAAGAAGCCTTAAAACCGAGCAGCAGTACTTATACGGTTATAAGTATGGCAGCGTAAAGGAAGTGCACTTACTGTTTGTGTGTTGGGGACGCTGCAGGTGCGTCTAGTGGGTGAGCGCTGTGAGGTGCGGGGAGGCTGGGCACACGTGGATCCGGTATAATGGCCAGTACGGGCTCCTCCACATGTGCTCAGTTTAACATGGCGGTGTCCTTGCAGCCGGACCAGCGCAGGCGATTTAAGGTGTGGCGCGCCTGAAAGAAAAAGCCGGCATTTGCTTTTGTATGGTTGAGTCTGAGCTGGGGATCCCGTATTGTAAATAAACGAGGTTTACCAACTGGCGTGCTTGAGCTCACCATAGCCGTTGGCTGTCCGGGGGTGGTGGGGGGCTTACACATGCACGGCCGGCACGGGTTCGATTTTAAATACAAAGTTGCTCAGGGCATGGCGTGAACATGCCAGCGTCTACCTGGATAGATGCGTGGGGTAGACGGGGTGGCAGATTGGTTAGATAATCTTGCCAGTGATATTTAAGGGAGTTGCCGGGCAACAGGGGTCAGTGGACTTAAAGGCGAGGTAGGATTAAGCACCACTTTTGACGACTCTGTATATTCTTTACGTACATATAGGTATATATCTCCACGTGGTGTTGGGATAGTTTTGATTTTGGGATTGGTGCAATTGTTTTTTTTTCCCTTTTTGCATATACACTATGGCCGGGACACCTGGAAGGACTGGGAGAGGGACAATACCTCCCCAGGGCCACAAGAGGGCAGCCACCCTGGGCTGTATCTGGGCCACTGGATCAAAGCTTAGGAGCTCAACGCTGTTGGGGCCTGTGAGGCGCCCGGATGATTACAGAGCCACGGACTGCCAGAAGAGCATTATGGGGCACCTGGAACACCCGGGGCATTATAAAAGGGACCGCCTCACTCCATTAGTCTATCCGCAATCGGGTGGATAGGATGGAGCTTACCAGGACAGGAGAGGAGTAGAGGCGGCAGAAGACTTGAGAGAAAAGAAGGGACTGTGAGCCCATTGTGGCTGTTTTGAGGATTGTGTGAAGCTGTAAAACCGTAAGGAATAATAAATGTGTGTGATTTTGGACATTTGGTGTGTCTGTCTGTCCGTGTTTCGGGGGGCTGAACTTCCACAGCACACACTTGATTTTTCTTCTTATGCATTTTTTTACTTTCTTTTTTTCCCCATTGGAGGAGCGTCTTGAGCCTGACATAAAGGAGGACCACCTTCATTGTTGGAGTTTGTGTGTGTGTAGTTTTTGTAGGATTTCACTGTTTTTGTAAATACACCACATTTTTCCTTTTTTTTTTTTGAGTTTATTCATTTTTGTACGAGTGTCAGTGCTGTAGGACTGTGAATCAAAGCCCACCCGACACTACTGCATTTTTGTTGTACAGCACTCCTGTAAATAAACTTGAACCTTTCACCCTTCAATTTTTGTCTGTGTCTCTTCTCTCCGCTGAATCTGTTCGGTTCATGAACTATCAGATGCCCAGAGTGTGGGCTGGCACCACTTTCCCACTACAACGGGATATCACAGAGTAAAGCTGACCGCCGACAAGGAGAAGTAACCGGCAGTGAGAAATCGAAGTCAATCGCCCAGTGGGTGGTGGACACATAAAGCCGACAATCTCTTAGTGGTTCAGCTGAACGTGAAAAGCAGTGAAGTTACTGCAGAAACAGAGAAGATGAACTCAGCGCTAAACGTAAGTTCCATCTGTCCTCTGCCCGTCGAGGGCCCATTTATAGGTTGTGTATCCTACAGCACATACAGTTCAGGTTTTCCCGACCGACAATGTAGCAAAACGTGCTTAGTTAATTTAGAGTTGGTCTGGAAAATACGCAAATTGAAGGACCATGTTAGGAATCTGACAGCAGTTAGGCAAACCGAAAACTGGATCGACTCGGTTTGTTCAGACAATTCGGCTACTTCTGATTCGGCTTCAGTCTCTCCAGGTCTCACAGTAGTCAGTGAGCGGCCAAAATCAGCAGCACCAATTCAGCCACAGGGAGAGTGGGTAACAGTGAGATGAGGGTCTAAGAAGCCAAACCTTAGTCCCTTGGCACAGAGGTCACCAATTTGGACCCAAGATTCTCAGCACTGCGCCTGCAGATCCTGAGAACAACAAAACGCTCATAATTGACGAGTTCATAGCGCGGAATGTTAAAACTCCAAACTACCTGTATGTTAACGTTAACTGCCTCACAGGGGCAAAGATTTCTGACATAGAGGCCACATTGGATCGTGTCGCAGACGATGAAGTATCTACCTTATTGCTGCATGTCGGCACCAATGAAACAAGCAAATCAGGCCTGTCTAGGCCCACAGATTGAGCAAAGGTTTTAAATTATGTTATGCTAGTGAAACAGTAACCAGGACAAAGAGTCAAAACCAGAAAAAGGATCACAAGGCCAAAACATGAGGCAGAAATCAGGGGGAAGAAAAAAAAAATACACAGGGGTCAAAGAACCGGAGTTTTCAAAAAGCAACAGGCCCAAATTGTTTGATTTAGAATCCGTCGTCTCGGATAAGGAAGTGAGCTTTCCATCCACATGCTTTTTAACTCCAAACAGTAACTGGACAAGGATCATGACCTCCAAAGACACACCCCTAGAGACACAAAGTCCGCCCTACCAACCAGAGCACAAAACCGGTCATAACTACGCGATATGGCGGAGATTACAATGAAAATACAACCAGCAAAAACAAAATGAACCCTTAGTCACAAACATTAATGACACAGTCATAACCTACAGCCCTCAAAATCCCAATAAAGGTATAAAATGTACTCCAGTTGAACCATTTGTAACAAATATAAACGCAATCCACTGTGTTAACAAAATTAAAATACAGCACATATGTGCAAGGTGCCACGGTTTTATGGTGTCAAACGTATCGAGCAAATGGTTGGATGCTTTTCACTACGCCACGTAACATACTACATGCTCCTTTATGTCCGTGGATTGCGTATTGTAACTAAAAACAAATTAGACAAACAATCTGGTGGGCTCCCAGATGGGCTTAAAGCAAAGAAGGACAAACAAACTGTGATTGCCTTTACTTCACTATTCGCACGTAGACTTGTCTCACTCAACTGGAAGAAGCCCAGCCCACCCCATTCAAGTCAGCTGGTAACTGATGTCATATATTATCTGAAATTGGAAAAAATCTAATTCTCACTTAGATCTGTGGACAACTTTTTTTAAAACCTGGCAGGATCTAATCAATAACATTTTAGAATAAGCATTATATTGGGGAGAAAGACCCCTTTCTCTATTTACTACCGTCAATAGTTTTACTCTGGCCGTTTTGGCCTTCCTCTCTTTCTCATTGTTGAATTGAAGTTATTTTGTTTGACTTGATTGTACAGAATGTTACAGGTTTTAAATAAATGAAAACTGGACTGCCTAATCTCTGTATAAATATATATATACATATATATATATATATATACATATATATATATATATATATATACATATATATATATATATATATATATATATATATATATATATATATATATATATATATATATATATATATATATATATATATATATATATATATATATATATATATATATATATATATATATATACAGTATATATATATAAAATCCAACGTCTGTCTGTCTGCCTTTCACAAGAGACCTACTTAACAGATTTAGCTCTTTTTTTTCAATAATTTAATTGAACATTCTGTTTGATTGTGCGACTTCTCTCATTGTGCTATGCATCATAGTTCACTTTCAATACCAATTTATTTACGCGAATCCAAGAGACACGCAGCAGCCCGAGGGTTGGGCCCTCATTGCACTGACACACCAGCCTCAGGGCGTTCCTTACCGCTGCTTAAGATTTAGATCGGGTTTTTTTCTAGAATTTGCTTGAATTTTCCAGTTGATTTTGCAACTTCTCTCATCACGCTAAGAATCACAGTTCGCGTGCGATACCAATTTATTTGCGCAAATCCAAGGGACACGCAGCAGGACGAGGCCCTCCTCACTCATGCGTCAGCCTCTGGGTGTGTTTCTTACCTCCGCTTAGCTAGCGAATGAGAGAACTACTTAATGGATTTAGATCTGTTTTTTTGTAGAATTTGCTTGAACATTCCGGTTGATTTTGCGACTTCTATCGTCACGCTAATTATCATAGTTCGCTTACAGGAGCGATATACTCACGCTAATCCGAGACAGAGGCTGCGGGCCGAGGGGAGGGGGAAACGTGACGTCAGGAGTGGGGAGCCGGGCAGGGCCCTCCTCACTGTCCCATTTCACGGCTAGTTACCGTATATACTCGCGAATAAGATCTCCCGTGGATAGGTCGGGACTTGACTTTACCATATAATTTCTAGTATTTTATAATGTCGGTCGTATAAGTCGAATGTGGAAAACTCACGCTATTGGTCCAAGTGATTATGATCTGCTAACGCCTTCCCACCTGAGAGAGTAACCACAGAGCACACAGCCTTTTTGTCTATGTGGGCGCAGCAATGCCCTGTATCAGCGTGGGCTCTCTCTCTCTCTCTCTACTGTGCCTAAGTGACCACACGGTAATACCCAAACTATTCTGAAGCAACGCTTGCACGGTTTGATTTTTTTTTGTATCTCACACCCTCACACACCTTTATCGTAAGAGCATCCCTTATCTACGATGGAGCGTTCGATCAGAAGAAAACGTGAAGCTGGTTTTAAATTAAATAGTCGTTGAAGTAGCAAAAGAAATTGGCAACTGCACTGCTGCAACAAAATTCGATGTGTCTGAGAAACTGATGAGTGAGATTGGAGGAGGCAGGAAGATGTCGGGGTCTGATTTTATGATCGATTTTATGGGATTCAAGACCCAACTTATATGTGAGCAGATACGGCAGCGTTTCTCAACCTTTAAGTATTTGCGACTTGAGTTTTTATAACAGTTTTAATCGCACCCCCCTAACATTTTTTTGAAATGAGCCCACTAATACCAATTTGTTCTTTTTTAATTTAATATGTCATTGATGCATATTTTATTAAACATACTTAACTTTTATCGACACTTCTCTAACACTATATTTATTTTTCTACTATCAGAATGTAGTTTAAGTTAATTTGTTTTGGTTTCAATAGATGTATTTTTCATATTTCTGATTCACGTTTTCTTTTTTTCACATCTTCGCACTCCCCTTTTTGTTACTAGGGGGGCCCGCCCCTCAGTTTGAGAACCACTGATTTACGATAAGTAAATAAAATTAATGGTTACTTGTTGCACTAGCGTCCCTGTAAGGCTAAAATAACAGGCAACTGTGTCAATGTCCATTTATTTATATAGCACATTTAAAACAAGACAGGAATGCTGTGGCCAAAGTGCTTTACAATAAAAGAATAAAAGGAAACAAACAAATAACATAAATAGAAATAAAATATAAGAACATAAATAAATAATAAATAGAAGTAATGTTATATAATCCTGCGGTGGGTTGGCACCCTGCCCAGGATTGGTTCCTGCCTTGTGCCCTGTGTTGGCTGGGATTGGCTCCAGCAGACCCCCCGTGACCCTGTATTTGGATTCAGCGGGTTAGAAAATGGATGGATGGGTGTTATATAATCACAATGAGGACACCATCAGTAAGTATTACTGAAGGTCACAGAATGCAAGTGAATAGAAATGAGTCTTTAATCTCGTTTTGAATTGTCGACGACTCCTTTATGTGACGAGGTAAAGAGTCCCACAGATGAGGTGTCACAGCTGTCCCCCTTAGTTTGTCACTTGGTACAAGGGACAACAAGAGACAACCGACCAGAAGATCTAAGCACTCGACATGGCTGTTATAAAGCACACAATTCAGATAAATAGGCAGCAGCGAGCCCATGTAAAGATTTAAAAACTAGCAGCAAGATTTTAAAATTGATTTGAAAACTGACAGGCAGCCAGCGTAAAGAAGCTAATATTGGAGAAACAGAGTCAGACTTTCTTGCCCCAACCAGAAAGCGAGAGGCAGCCTTCTGGACCAACTGTAACCTGCGTATCAGAGATTTGCTAATCCCAGAATACAGCGAGTTGCAGTAATCGAGGCGAGAAAAGATAAAAACACGAGCAGCTTTCTCGAGATCCCTAGAAGATAAAAAAGGCCCGATCTTATCTAAAAGACGAAGCTGGAAAAAGCAACTCTTGACTAGAGAATTTACTTGTTTCTCAAAAGAGAGGCTACTATAAAAAAAAAGACCAAGATTGTGGACTTGAGGTTTGCAAAAGACAGAGAAAGTGCCGAGAAGTCCAAGACCAAGTTTGGGCTTTAGCTGATGGACCCGCTATACTGTAAGCACCTCCATTTTATTTTGATTAGTTCAGAAAGACAGCTGTGGAGTTGATTTATTGCAGAGTTGCAGACAGGAATATAAACCTGTGTGTCATCAGCATAGCAGTGAAAAGAACTGTTAAATTTCCTAAAAATCGCTCCAATAGGGTGAAGGCACACAGAGAATAATATTATTACTAACCCTAACTGTGCCAGTAAGCAGCAGCGCGCAACTTCACTACTAAGGGCCAAGCTGCTGCTTACTTCACGGTGTAGCAGTAGAGGTTCTGATCCACCTCTTGAACCCTCAGGTACGACTCCAAACACCAAGTAAAAGTTCAAGACTCTTTGATTTTCTTATAATACAGTGCACCAAGCACCTTCCCCTGTACACTATTCATACAGTAATGAATCAACAATCAGACAATCCTCCTCTCCCAGACACTTAGCTACCCTTCCTCCCAGGCTTTCCCAGAGTCCTTTATACTCCCAGCCCAGCAGTCCACAAGTCCTTATTCCTTCCGGGTCAGGGTAAATAGTCCTTATCTTTACCCCGGAAGCACGTCGTTTCTTCCTGTCACGGGATTATGACGCACTTCCGGGTTATAGGGCATATATGAGTCCACGGGCCTCCCGACAGCGACTCCCAGTGGTTCCCAAGGTATCCAACAGGGCTGTGCATAAAAACTACATAGACCATGAGGCCCTGCTGGAATTCGGGGGCCCGTCCATGCTGTCGGGAGAACTCCTCCTGGCGGCCGGAATATGAAGCCGGCCATCCACCACAACGGACATCTATGTGCAGGAAATAACCAAACTCTTAAGCCCCTATGTAACTCAGGCTAACTATGTAACTACTCTCTTTTCTCGGCCTGCGCCACCACCACCTACTCAAAGCTTCATGATGCACCAACAATGATGGACGGATTAAAAGGCAGAAGTCTATGTGACCTTCATCATCATCATCATCAAGCCCTTCCGTGAGAATCCTAAATCCAAAGAGGACTGTTTCATTTATGTTAGGTAGAATGTCCAGAGGGGACTGGTCAGGTGGTCTCATGGTCTGGAATCCCTACAGATTTTATTTTTTCTCCAGCCGTCTGGAGTTTTTTGTTTTTCTGTCCCCCCTGGCCATTGAACCTTACTCTTATTCGATGTTAATTAATGTTGATTTATTTTGTTTTATAATTGTGTCTTTCATTTTTCTATTCTTTAATATGTAAAGCACTTTGAGCTACTGTTTGTATGAAGATGTGCTATAGAAATAAATGTTGTTGTTGGGGATCGTAATGCACGTTAGTTTAACTTCATTGTATCGATGAGCCCCAACAGATCTAAATGCCATTGGAGTGCTTGTAAGTTCTATGCGCTACCTTGAAGACATGCCCAGTACCCGCACAGGCAAAGGCCCCGCATGCAGTTTGTTTCGTCTTCTGTCAGAGACAAATCAAGATGTGCCTGCTTGCTTCTTCGGAGAGCACAGCGACCTCGACTCGCAGAAGTTCAAAACAAAGCAAGTGAAAAGACAGGCAGCTGCTAAAATAAATGCCGCCGTTTTAAAGCTGCCTCAGGCCTAGCGCTAAAACTAATAATGAAGCCTATTGATCCTTAATCGAAATTCTCGACACCACTTGAAAGAGCAAGTGTGACGTCGTCTTTGGGAACCACAGTTGAGATCTTCACGACTTCAGCTTAATGTACCACCTGATTGGGAGCCTCTGCTCTGAGGAACTCAAAGAAGCGTCAACGGCCACCTTATCTTGAACTCAATTTTTACTTGCATATTATTTTAGGACCATCATGTTCTTGGGGTTGCAGTGGGTTGGCACCCTGCCCGGGATTGGTTCCTGCTTTGTGCCCTGTGTTGGCTGGGATTGGCTCCAGCAGACCCCCGTGACCCTGTGTTCGGATTCAGCGGGTTGGAAAATGGATGGATGGATGTTCTTGGGGTGTCTAAGACTTCTGCCCAGTTCTGTTTAGAGTATAAAATAAAACCGATAATTCTGTTAAAAGCGCCTTTCAGTAACTTTCTTTATTTAATACGGACACACAGCCAAGGAGCTCGAATCTGCCATTGCCGCTCCACCACAGATGGTGATGGAAGCACAAAACCAAAGCGATTTAACAAGCTGGATACAAAATGCAACTCTGTGTTGATTGCGGTTTTGCAGGATGATTAAACCCATTTAAGACGCCAAGAAAAAAAAAAAAAAAAGTGAGACAGGAAACAACAAAATCCCTTTTCAGAAGAAGGGAATACAAGTTCCCTGGAGTTTTGGGCCACCTTGCTGAGTGTGAGGCGTGAGCCGCAGTTCTGGGACCGTCTAAGCTCTCTATTCAGGCCACTGTTGCCATTGTTCCCCCTTGAGCCTTCCCTCCATGACAGACAGCTTTGCCGTGCCCCGAGCTGGGGGTCTGGCGCAGAAGTGCACTTTGAAAAGGCCTGCATCTGTCAGCTTCCAAAGTTCCTGCTGCAGGCTTCTCCTGGGCGCAGCTCGCACTAAAATTCAACAAAGCCTCGGCCGGTCGAGAGGTAATCCGGGACCCCGCTAGAGCGACGCATAAGCTCTCCGAGTGAGTACCCCCAAACGCAGAAGGAGACTCGCTTAAACAAGTGCTGTCTTAGCTAAAACAAGCGAGTGTCCCGATCTGCGCACGCTTCAGTCACACACAGCTGCCGAGTCTGCAGGAACTGAACGGACAAAATCGACCAACAACAAGGAGTCGGCGGCTTCTTCGCTTAATTACATTGCGAGTTGAACCCTTCATTATAAGATAGTTTGGGGGTCTAAAATGAGGAGAATAGAAGGGGAAGGTTATTGTTATTTCTCATCACGATTTGATTTTTTCCCGTTGTTTTATGATGCTGTTATCGAGCTCTTAGGCTTTGCGACCTACCGATGTGTCTCATCAGCGACGGTGTAAAATCTGAGGTCGCAGCACTAGTGACATCACAGGCTGTTTGACTCAGAAGGCGTATCAACCGTAGCCACTGCACTCGCTGGATCTCGTTGCCCTGAAGATGTCGAACTACACGACCAGGTGAGTCCTCCCAGGATATGATGGATTACACGAGCGACACGGGACTTTTCAGTACAGTTTCAAATTTTGGGAATATTGTGATGTGTCCCATTTCCTACAGACAACTAACATGCCACCCTACAGCGCCAGTGCTTGAATAAATGCTTTTGAACCCACTCAGACAGGCCTCAAGATGGGCCATCCCATGGAGAAGACTCCACTTACCGTTGTCGATGCGTTACGGCAGACTACAGCTCCCAATGTGCCATCTGTCCTCCTCCTCCTGCTAGATCTCTCCTCTGCCTTCAACTCGGTCAACCACCACATCCTCCATGCCTCCCTAGAATTGCCCTCAGGTAGTTTGAGTCCTGCCTCTTGGGCAGATCCTACCCTGTGTCCTGGTGGAGGAGCGCCGCGAGGTCAAAGGTATGCCAGGGCAGCACAAGTGTGCCTTAAGGATCGGTGCTGGTCCACCTCCTCACTGGGTCCTATCATCTCATCCCATGGGTTTCTCCTTTCAATGCCATGCCCATGATATCTGTTCTGTTCTGTGTATTGTATTGTATTGACCCCCTACTTTTGACACCCACTGCACGCCCAACCTACAGGAAAGGGGTCTCTCTTTGAACTGCCTTTCCCGAGGTTTCTTCCATTTTTCCCTACAAGGTTTTTTTTTGGGAGTTTTTCCTTGTCTTCTCAGAGAGTCAAGGCTGGGGGGCTGTCAAAAGGCAGGGCCTGTTAAAGCCCATTGCGGCACTTCCTGTGTGATTTTGGGCTATACAAAAATAAACTGTATTGTATTGTATTGTATTGTATATCCAGCTGTATCTGTTGTACCCCCCCAGAGGACCACACTGTAAAAGCATGTGTGGAGGCAACGACCGTCACCCCCTGGGTGACCTAAAACCTCTAAGAGAAAACAGGCAGGAGGAAGTTTAAATCATAGCCATTTACTCTCTTTGAAGAGGGAGCACTCCTCTTCTTTAGAAGGCTGGCATCCTTCAACATCTGCAATAAGATGCTGCAGATGTTCTATCAGACGGTTGTGATGAGCGCCCTCTTCTACGCGGTGGTGTGCTGCGGAGGCAGCATAAAGAAGAGGGACAAACTGGTGAGGAGGGCAGGCTCTATTGTAGGCACGGAGCTGGACAGTTTGACATCGGTGGCAGAGCGACGGGCGCTGAGCAGACTCCTGTCAATCATGGAGAATCCACGGCATCCACTGAACAGGATCATCTCCAGACAGAGGAGCAGCTTCAGAGACAGACTGACAGACTGAGGAGACCCCACACTATTCCACCCGGGGGGCTAAACATTAACATTATACAGTACAAAGTTATTGTCTGTTATACCTGCATTGTTATCACTCTTTCATTTAATATTGTTCTTTATCAGTATGCTGCTGCTGGAGTATGTGAACGTCCCCTTGGGATTAATAAAGTATCTATCTATCTATCTATCTGTCTATCTGTCTACAGGACACTGTAACAAGACGCACCCCATTTCCGCTAGATGAGGTCTTTATTTATACACAAGTGAAAGGCACAGAATGAGATTACTTACATCATACAAAGTTTCTTATCATCATTGGCTGCTTCCCGTTGCTAGCTGGACAAACTCCAAAATGAAGCACACTAAATTATAAGTAAACACGGTCAGCAAAAACACGTAGGTCATGAATGTCGCACTTGAATCTCTGTATGGCTCACACACATGAATAAGAATGATCTCCAGCTCAACCTGGCAAAGGCAGACCTTCATCTTATCCCAGCCTGTCCATCAATTCAGCGCCACTCCTTATGGCTAAGGTCCACCAAGTCTGCTAACAACCTTGGGGTGGTGACTGCTGGCCAGCGGTCCTTCACAGACCGTGATGCTATGGTCTTGCACATTCGCTCAGTATAACAGGATCAGACAAATCGTATCCGACGAGAGCATGCAGCACAACTTCTGGCCCTGTCACAAGTAGACTACTGCAGTTCTCTGCTGGCAGGAGTACCGGCAAGTGTCACCACGCCACTGCAGACGATTCAAAATGCAGCGGCACGTAAGCTGGGCACACGTCACTCCTCTCTTCAGATCACTACAATGGCTCCCTGCAGCAGCACATATTTAGTTCAAATCCTTGATACTCATCTCAGTACCTATGATCATGGAGACGCTCGTGAGGACGTCTGCTCCTTCTTGCCCACTCGGGACTGCTCATGAAAGGCATCTTGTGATGCCACCTCTGCGTGGTATCAAATCTCAGTCCGGTGGGAGGAGCAGCCCACCTTCTAATCAAACAGCTGACTCCCTCAATGTGCTTGAGAAAAGTCTGAAGACCCTCGGGTTTGGAGAATTTCTGACTGAGATCAGCTTTTGTAACCAGGAAATTGGAACTCACTTATATTTGGTTTTGAGTGCTTCGCTTATAGTGGTCCATTCTGTCCCCTTTTCCAGTCACACTTGTTCCCAAACAGTCCCCACGTTGATGTTACTCAATTACGCTGTCCTCCTTTTGAATAAAAGCGTCTGCTGATGTAAAAAGTAAATACTGTCTGGGTAGGCCAAGGGCAGCCACCACCTCTGACCTTTCATTTTCCTTTATTTCCATACGACAAACACCAGAAATCCAACAGACAAGCCGCCCTTCTGCTCACGCGGTCCAAGCTCTATTATTGCTGTCATTTTTGAATGACCCATTGTTATAAAAATATTTAACAAGACTAACATGTGGTATCCTTTGATGAACTTGATAAACAAGAACTAAAAATCTTTCAAACCGCTTCGCTAATATTTTGCCATGGCGCGGTTATCAATCTGTTTCATCATCGATTGTAAGGATCACGTACCTGTGAGCACGGTGGGCAGACGTGCGCCAGTCACCATACGAGAGGTGCCAAGCCCACTTACTTTGTGTGGGTGTTTGTGTGCCCTGCGGTGGGCTGGCACCCTGCCCGGGCTTTGTTTCCTGCTTTGCACCCTGTGTTGTCTGCGATTGGCTCCAGCAGACCCCCGTGACTCTGTAGTTAGGATATAGCAGGATGGATAATGGATGGATGGATAAACAAGTAACATGGCTCTCCTTAATTTAAAAAAAAAATCTTTCAAACCGCTTCGCTAATATTTTGCCATGGCGCTGTTATCAGTCTGTTTCATCATCGATTGTAAGGATCACATACCTGTGAGCACGGTGGGCAGACATGCGCCAGTCATGGTCAAGCTTGCATTCTGTAGCCCGTCTGCCATACGAGAGGTGCCAAGCCCACTTACTTTGTGGGTGTTTCCTCCAGACGTTGTGATGGATGGCCGGCTGGGACGCCCCTAAAATGGAAGGATGGTGGGGAAGGCAGCTACTTGCCGACACTGCCTCCCCCAAAACGCTAGATGGCAGCTCCCCTGGAGTGTAGCGGTGCCCCGGATAAGCGCAGGGCATTCTGGGTCTTGGAGTTTGGTTTCTCAGCCCTGTTGGGTGCCGCCAGGGGGAGCTGTCAAAAGACCTGGGGACTCATCCTTTCCCTACAACCTGGAAGTACGAGGTAGTCACGAGGGCGGAAGGACAGAAGCACTTCCGGGTCAAGTACTATTTAAAGGACTGATGGGAACCCAGCAAGTGAGCTGGAGTTGGGAGGTAGAACACAGAGCTTGCTGGGAGGTGTGAAGGAGAGAATTGCATTGATTTATTGGTTATTTGATTGTGTTATGGTGGTTGTGGTGCATACGAAGCACTATTTAAAGAAGAAAAATATTAAAATACTTCGGAGTGCTTTAATCCAGTGTCCTGTGTATCTGTCTGTTGAGTTTAAGGGGCGACAGCGACCCCTAGTGTTCTTACAACGTGTTTCATAAGCACCTGCAGGTTACGCACACTGGAGTCTGGAGCTGTCATTCTTCTTGTTCCTATCACTTACTCTGCCTCAGCAATTTGCCTAAGGCTCAGCAGATGTCACTGCTCTTCTTTTCCTCTCTGCCATCCAACCTTGTTGTTCAGTTTCCTAAGCAGTTTGCCATAAGAAAGACGTGAACACTGACAAACGTTGCAGGATGTTGTGCTTCATCAGCGTGTATCACGTCATAAACTTTCCATTAACGCCAAGACCAAGGTTGTAGCACCAGTGGGTTGCAAGTAATTGGGTGACATACAGACATAGCCCTTAGCATTTTATATATGTATGCAGATTGGCTCATTGTGTACGGTGTGGGTGGAGCCCCAGGGGGCTGGCCCCTCCCTCTGGTTATTTAAGTGACCTGAGTGGGCTCTGAAGTTGGACATCATTTGTTTTCAGCGGAGTTCTGTAAATGTTACTCACTGTTTAAACTCCTTCCTTCCTCTTCACCACTTGTTCTGTACTGAGGATTCTGATCTTGTACATCGTTTTGGGACTCGTTTGCCTAGGATCGTCTTCGAGGCAACTCCTTGTGCCTTTTTTGGCTCTGCTGAGCTATTTTTTGAATCCTTCCATTTTTGTAAAAAAAATAAATAAATAAATAATTTTTAACGTTTATTTGTTTGCCTCTTTTTAATATAAGCCGAGGGTTTATGGCCATCCTTTCTCTTGAAGGCTTTTGCTTTACTTTTGAGATGCTTTGCAAGTTCCCCATTTTTGGGACCTGGTTGGGATAAGGTGTTCCTCTATCGGGCAGGCCGGGGCAGTGAAGATCCCGGCCTGCCTTTTGTGGAGCTTTTAAAGGCCACATGGAAGACAAAAAGTAGCTGGGACCAGTAACTCGGAAACCAACATTAAGAAAACTGCTAAAGGTTATTTGTTCGTGAATCCTAAGCTTGAACAACCAGGTAGTGTAAAACTCCAGCCTTTATGCCATCAGGTGTGAAGCCCACCAATGGCACAGCGACCATCAACAAAACTATCCCGAAATGGCAGAGCCCATAAAAATCATGCCGCAGCAGAACATGAATCCTATATAACCCTGGGAAAGAGACCTGGGAACAAATACTAAATATTACCAGTAGATTTACTGACCTTCAAAACTCCACAAACTAACACATACAAACGATTCAAGAAGGGAGTTTGGGATCCAAGATATTAAACTAAATAATAAGCATGGAAATAAAATATTTACCGTATATACTTGTGTATAAGTCGGATCGCGAAACCTGAAAAATCAATCATAAAATCAGACCCCGACTTATATGCCCTTTCAAAAATATGACCCTTAATTATTAGTATTATTATTTTTTTTTTTACATCTTCCTGCCTCCTCCAATCTCGCTCACCAGTTTCTCAGACACATCGAATTTTGATGCAGCAGCGCAGTTACCAATTCATTCACCACTTCAATGACTTTTCATTTAAAACCAGCTTCATATTTTCTTCTGATTGAGCGCTCCATCGTAGATAAGGGATGCTCTTAGGATAAAGGTGTACGAGAGTGTGAAAAAACACAAGACAGTGCAAATGTCGCTTTGGAAAAGTTCGAGTATCACCGTGTGGTCACGTAGGCACAATACTGAGAAAAAAAAAAGGGCATGTGCTCTGTGGTTCCTCTCTCAGGTGGGCGCTAGCAGATCATAATCTCTTGGACCAATAGGGTCGGTTTTCCGCATTCGACTTATACGACCGACATTATAAAATATGGGAAATTATACGGTAAAATCAAGTCCCGACTTATACACGGGAGAACTTTAATGCTAGTATATATGGTAATATATTTTTGTTAAAATTAACATTTTTCTACCCTTTCTAAGAATGAAGTGAAGTAAATCATTACTTTATTGATCGAAGCTATTAATTGTCATTAGTGTCAGTATTTACCAGAAATGATTAAACTACACCGCTTACGCATGGGGGTCACGACCTCAGAGGCCACGCCTATAGCAACACTGGAAGCGGATTTAACGATGATTAAATCTGAGAGAAAGTGAAATCTCTGACGACCGCACAACAAAAGCAATTGTAATCCCATTTCAACAAACTTCCATTAACACGGCACCCTTTCACTGTTTGAAAAACAAATTTTGAATGCATTCATCCATGTGTATGTTCTGAGGACCAAAAAAAAGCATAAAAATTAGTGACTCTTCTTTTAAGATTAAAATGGGTAGCAGCCTGCTCTGCATGGGTGAGTGGAAGCAGAGATGGCGCAGCATTGTAGAATACCTAACAAAAATAAATAAATAATGAAATAAAATATGACTAGGATAACTGAACTGAACAACAGCCCCATCTGCTGGACATTTTAATGTATTACAACAGGTAATGTAAAGGAACGGAGCGCAATATTTAAAAAAATTCATTTCAAGAAACGTTCAATTGTGTGGTACCTATTAATGATTTTTAAAGAAAAAAAAAAAAACCTGATGCATCTTCTGCACAATTTAAAGAATATTAAAGAAAAAAGCAACAAAAAGAGAAGCAGGAAAAAGAAAGAGAACCAGATGTAGCACCGTGTTTTATTGGCATATCTGTGACCGCATGCTATATGTGAAAATTCCATTTCAATAAACATAGTAAATAAACAAGAAGGGTGGCACGGTGGCGCAGTGGGTAGCGCTGCTGCCTCACAGTTAGGAGACCCTTTAAGGGTTCACTTCCCGGGTCCTCCCTGCGTGGAGTTTGCATGTTCTCCCCGTGTCTGCGTGGGTTTCCTCCCACAGTCCAAAGACATGCAGGTCAGGTGCATTGGCGATCCTAAATTGTCCCTGGTGTGTGCTTGGTGTGCGTGTGTACCCTGCGGTGGGCTGGTTTGTTTCCTGTGTTGACTCCAGCAGACCCCCGTGACCCTGTAGTTAGAATATAGCGAGTCTGATAATGGATGGATGGATAAACAAGTAGCATGGCTCTCCTTTATTTAAAAAAAAAATGGATGCATCATCGTTTTATGGAAAATTTAAAAAAAAAAAAATCTAAACATTGGCCACTTATTTGTTTATTTATTTATTTTTTGCCCAAAACTGAACCAGCTGTACAGCAGCACAGTAAGGAGTGCTGACAATAAGGAGACTGGGCTTCGCTCCCAGGGTGCTTGCTGTGTGAATTAGGGTTACGTGATATAACAGCACTGGAAAAGTACAGAAAAGGCCTGATTTTTTAAAAAGTACAGCAGCAGCATCTCAGGGTTTTTGGGACCAGAAGTAAACATCAGTTTTCCTTTAACAACTTCCTTCGAAACTCATTATTACATTATGAGAAAAACAGCCATGTTGTGGAGTCACACTGCCTGCTTCACTGAGATCTGAAGTTACTGCTTTGACCTCGCGTGTCGGTGTGATGAGGGCTTCACGGGGTACCCAGCTATCAAAAGTGAAGGAGTGTGTGACTCGGCACCAGGGAGGCTGGAGTAAGACGAGGGATCATGGAGTAATCCGTTATTTGCTTCAGATCCATTTTGGGTCCGGTACTAAGGTCCTTTAGCTGATATCAAAGTCAAACTCTTTCAACGCTAGTGTGGAGTCTGCAGGTTCTCTCCGTGGGCTTCCTAAAGTACATCGTCACCTGACGTACAGTAGGTTGTCATTAGTGTCCTTTAAGTAGGACCAGAGATTGTATGAATGGCTCTAAATGAGAGCAAGTGGAACCTCTGACTTGTATGCAACCACACACCATATTTGGAAAATTAACTTCTTTAAACTTCCACTGGCATGGCCCCGCACCTTCACTTTTTTTGAAAAACTGTTTCTAATGCCGGACGGCACGGTGGCGCAGTGGGTGGCGCTGCTGCCTCGCAGTTAGGAGACCCATCTGGGGTCTCTTTCCTGGTCCTCCCTGCGTGGAGTTTGCATGTTCTCTCCGTGTCTGCGTGGGTTTCCTCCCACAGTCCAAAGACATGCAGGTCAGGTGCATTGGCGATTCTAAATTGTCCCTGGTGTGTGTGCCCTGCGGTGGGCTGGCACCCTGCCCGGGGTTTGTTTCCTGCCTTGCTCCCTGTGTTGGCTGGGATTGCCTCCAGCAGACCCCCGTGACCCTGTAGTTAGGATATAGCGGGTTGGATAATGGATGGATGGATGTTTCTAATGCAGCAGCTGCAGGACGCCACCGCCATAGATGAACAGGTTTGGAAGATGGCTGACTGGAGCAGGGTGACCGAGCAACACCCCAGCCTGCTGGATCTTTTCACATTTTGTGTTCATAAACTGAGCGCCCCCCAGATCTGCACATTTCTTTTTAAGAAGTCCCCAATAGCGCAGGACCCCCCTTCACTCTCGGACACCGGGCAGCACGTTTCGCTCCAGAAGGTCTCGATGGTCTTGAGGTTTTATTGCTCCCTGCGCAGACTTGAGGCACCCTGTGGTGTTAAATTGTTAAATTCTACTCCATACTTCTAAAGTTTTTATTTCTTATACTTTATTGAGGATTTGTTCTGTTCTGTGTATTGTGCTGTATTGTATTGACCCCCTTCTTTTGGCACCCACTGCACCACTTAACCCCACCTGGTGAGGGGTCTCTCTTTGAATTGCCTTTCCCGAGGTTTCTTCCATTTTTTTCCCTTTTTTTTGGGAGTTGTTCCTTGTCTTCTTAGAGAGTCGAGGCTGGGGGTCTGTCAAGTGGCAGGGCCTGTGAAAGCCCATTGCGGCACTTCTTGTGTGATTTTGGGCTACACCAAAAAATAAACTGTATTGTATTGTATTGTGGTGCCAGACGCAGCCAAGCAGCCCCCAAACATTAGCGAGCCCCCTCCATGTGTCACAGTCAGCTTCATTTATTCATCTGTGGACATCAAGCTGCTCCAGTTTGTCATAAGGACATTCACCCAGAAGCATCGTGGCTTGTCAATATGAAATTGAGCAAATTCCAGTCTGGCTTTTTTACGTGGAGTCCTCCTGGGACTTCTTCCATTGAGCCCACTGTCACCCAAAAAGTGACGCAAGGTGCGATCAGACACTGATGGACCTCGACCTTGTGTCTCATTGGAAGTTGTCCTTGGCCGTCTCTCTACTGCTTTACAATAAGTAGATTGTGGGTTCGCTTCCCTGGTCGTCCCTGTGTGGAGAGCACTATGAGTAGTGAGAAGGGCGCTATACAAATGTAAAGGATTATTGTTATTACCAATCTCACTACCCTTCTGCCCATTCTGGGGTCCATTTCCTTCTTGGGAGGTTGGCTGCAGTCCCGTGGACCTTCAGCTTCTTCATACCGTTTGCCACAGTTGTCACATGAACATCAGCTGCTTGGTGATGTTGGTCTCCTAGCCTTTGTCCTTACCATGCTCGCCTGTCTTTGTCTTTCTGGTCTCCTCAGACGACTCTCTCCTTTGTTTTCTGTGGTCCACCTTCAGTGTGGGACTCACGATGACACCAAACAGCAGCGTGACGACTTTTCTCCCATTTTAAATCGGCTACGTGCACGATTGGAGGAGACGTCGGTGATATGAATTCAAGAAAACGGAGAGTTTGAAAAAAAAATAAAATAAAATCACCCACGTGCAGTTACTGAGGATCTTTTCTTGGGGTTCCAACAAATCTGTCCAGGCCATTTCAGAGGATCTTTGTAGAACAAGCAGCTCTCGATGTCTCGTCACACTTGCTTTGCTTTACTCAATGACATCCCAAAGGCGTGCAGGTACACAGGTGACAGCGGCTTTTCATTTCGTCACTCTTCAGGAGGCACACTGCACTTCTTTTTCAATGAGTTGTAAGGGGGTCCCAACACATTTGTCCACATCCGAGAAGGCGGCAACTGCCGGACAACGGGGCTGATTGACCTGCGGAGAACATCACTGGTGCTCCATGTGAGCAGAGCAATGTGGTGGCTCAGCTGCTGGCCGCCATGTGGGAGCTGTAAGTTTACTCCCATCAGCCATTTTAGGTTGGGAGGCTACGGCAGGGAATGACTACAGAGATCCCTCCCTTCACGCGGATCCAGCGTTGTGCTCAGCATGCGGCATATTCAAATTTTGGTTTTTAGAATGCTCTGCATTTTGTTTTATTTGAATATTTTCGATCCACGGTTGCGGATATGGAGGGCCGACTGTACAATAGTTTGTTTACTATTAGTTACAACAGCCTGTGTTTGTTCATCATTGTCACTTATATGAAGTTCAGACCACATTTTAAGACAAATTTATACATACCTAGCCGTGCCCCGTGGCTCTGCCCGTGTATTAGTGATGAAGGACAGTGAGGAGGGCCCTGCCCGGCTCCCCACTCCTGACGCCACTCTTCACCTTCCCCTCAGCCCGCAGCTTCTGTTTCAGATTAGCACAAATATATTGCCCCTGCAAGCAAACTCTAATACTTAGCACGATGAGAGAATCAACCGGAATGTTCAAGAAAGTTCTAGAAAAAAAAAAAAAGTATTTCTCTTGTACACTACCTAAGTGGATGTAAGATACGTCCCGTGGCTGGCGTGTAAGTGAGGAGGACTCCGCTGTGTGTCTCTCAGATTTGCACAAATAAATCGGAACCGCAAGCAAACTATGATACTTAGAGTGACGAGAGAAGTCACAAAATCAACCGGAACATTCAGGCAAATACTAGAAAAAAACAACACAATCTAAATCTGTTAAATAATTCTCTCGTTCACTAGCTAAGCAGAGGTAAGGAACGACCCGAGGGTGGGGTGTGAGTGAGGAGGGCCCTGCCACCCCCCAACCTCGGCCTGCTGCGTATCTCTCAGAGTCGAAATAAATAAACCGCAAGTGAACTACGAGAGATGTCACAAAATCAATCGGAACGTTCAAGCAAATTCTAGAAAAAAACCCAATCTAAATACGTGAAGTAGTTCTCTCGTGAAAAGCAGACAGACAGACATTAGATTATATATATTGTGGCAGTAGGGGGCGCTAGTGCTCCCTTGAACCCTCAGGTACAACTCCAGACACCAGGTAAAAGTCCAAGACTCTTTATTGTTTAGTACCAATGTGCACAAAGCACCCTCCACACTACTTATTCAAACCACTAACTACAATACTACAAACTCTATAATTTTCTCTCCTCCTCGCCCAGACACTTGCCCCTCTACCTCCCAGCTCACTCCAGTGTCTGGACTGGCCCATAGTCCTTTTATAGCCCCTGACCCGGAGGTGTTCCTGTCCCAACAGTCCACAGTCCCTTATTCCTTCCGGGTCAGGGCAAACAGTCCTTTTCTTCAACCTGGCAGCACGTTATTCCTTCCTGTCACATGACCGTGACGTACTCCCGGGTTATAGGGCACACAAGAGCCCATGAGCCCCCCTACAGCGACTCCCGGTGGTCCCCAAGGTATCCAGCAGAGCTGTGTAAAAACACTACATAGTCCATAAGGCCCTGCTGGAACTCGGGGCACGATCCTGCTGTCGGGAGAGCTCCTCCTGGCGGCCTGGGGGTGAGGGCTGGAGCACGAAGCCGGCAATCCTCCATAATATATATATATATATACACACACACACACACACATACACATATATATATATATATATATATATATATATATATATATATATATATATATATATATATATATATATATATATATATATATAGAGAGAGAGAGAGAGAGACTTGTTTCCAAAGGGTTCACATGCTCTTTCTTGCCACTGGACATTATGACGTAATGAGGGTTGGCAGTTTGTCTCTTGTCTCATCTTCTTGCCTTTTTCTAATAATGGCGAGAGTTTTGTGCGTTCCTGCTGCATATAAACATCTCTCTGATATAATAAAACTCGGCCTAACCCACCCGGGGACTGCTCCATGTTAGGCCACCCATAGACATATACAGATAGACGGCGCATTCAGTGTGTTGCCCAGTCGACACAATACGTCAGCACATCCACCATATTGCGAGTGGCAGAAGTTCCATATAAACTAATACAGATAGACGTGGAAACCGGGTTTCCTGTTGAAAAAACAATAACGTTTAAAACAGTATCGTTTATATACAACAGATTTTGACGAATCGTTTAAATGCAATTATTTATATACATTTATACACTAATAATGGCAATTATAAAATAATACTACTAACTATTATTATTAAATAATTCCTCCCATATAAGTAACATTTCTTGGACTCACCTTCACTGGCTCCCTGTTCACTATAGAATACAACACTAAATCCCACTCTGAACATTTAAAGCTCTCCACAACCTCACTGATCTCCTCCAGACTGGCACTCCTCTCGCTCACTCAGATCCTGTAATTTGAGAGGATTCAGTCTTGTCATGTGGTGCAGCCTTAGTTTGTGGAAGACAAAGACAACTAAAGACATGAAAATAAAATGATGGTTGTCAATTTCAAACTGTGTTTCCTCCATGTGCTCCTTCATCTGAACCAGTCTCAGCCCAAAGAAACTGATTGATCAACGATACGCTGACAGCTTGCCCGAATGTCGACTGTCAGATAACACGCTCAGCTACTTTGACCACCTTGACTGGACCCTCAGAAGGAATCATAAACCTCCTTTGTTTTTTAATGTGAGCGAGTGGTAGCTTTGATCATATGACGCCGGTTCAGCGTCTGTTCTTACCAAACCAGCACGGCACACATCACAGGACAGCTTTCTCAAAATCCTGTCTAAGGGCTACCTGACCTCCCACTGCTTCCTGAGGTGGATCTCTTGGGGAAACCTTCAAAGTCTGAGAAATGTTAACAGCTAATAACAATCTACATAGTTAGTGACTAAATACGTTTAGCTAAAATGCTGTTTGGAGGCTCACTTGAGCACATAAAGGCATAGCTTTGCTAGCTTAGACTGGCATAGCTAAAGTTAAGATTATAAAACAGGATTTTCTAATGGCCAAAATAACCAAAACAATGGTTCAGCCTTACCTATGAGATGTAATCCCCCGGGATCATACAGCTTACAGCGGTTTGTACAATCCCAAGCAGCACGTCTGAGGCACCTTTATCCATTACTTCTCTCCACAGCAGTGCCACTCGCAATATGGCGATGTTGATGCGATGTTGATGTCTATGAGGCCACCAATCGCAAGTAATGTTGGTCTGATAATGTCACAAGGCTGAGAAGGTGGCCCCCTAGTGGTGACATATACAATGATACAAAGGTTGTGTTTTGCACTTTGCTGCTTCAGCATTTTCAGATTCTTTTTTACACATTTCTATGGTATACTGAAGAACAATTATAAATATTTCAAAGGCTTTTATTGTCAAACTAGACATTAAGCCCGTTACAATAACAGGCGCTAGAACAGTAGTGCATAAACATTAGTAGGTACAGTCGATATTAAATGTCAAGGGACCTTGTATGTGGCTGTAATATGCGTCACTGTATTGTGTGCCTTTAATTTTCTCTCTCAGTAATACTGGTTTGTATTTCCGTAAAATGCTTGTAATTTTGTCTGACAGTAATACAGTGAAACCTCGGGTCACGACCATAATTCGTTCCAAAACTATTTGGATTTGGTCGTGAACCAAAGTAATTTCCTCCATAGGATTGTATGTAAATGCAATTAATTCGTCCCAGACTGTATGAACTCTATGTAAATATAGATTTTTTTTAAGTTTTTAATCACAAATATAGTTAATTATACCATTGAAGGCACAGCGTAATAGTAAACTAAATGTAAACACATTGAATAACACTGAGAAAACCTTGAACAACAGAGAAAACTAACACTGCAAGAGTTCGTGCTACAGCCTTATGACCAGCTCACTAAAACACTTTTTTTTTAATGAGTTTTAAGCACAGGGAAAAAAAATGAACATTTGAAAAATCTGTAATTTAATAAACAACCAAGAAAAGTAACATTGCAACAATCCACGCGCACGCCTGTGTGTCTGTCTCTGTCTCTCACGTGTGTGTGTCTCATGCGTCTGTCTGTCTGTCTCGCGCACGCCTGTGTGTGTGTGTGTCTCTGTCTCGTGTGTGTGTGTGTGTGTGTGTGTGTGTGTGTGTCCTGTCTCTCGCGTGTGTGTGTGTCTGTCTGTCTGTCTGTCTCTCTCTCTCGCGCACACACACAGGGAATGCACAGGAAGAGACTGAACACGTGCCGTGTGGCCCCACGCATGCGCACTTCACCAGAAGACACACACACACACGGACACCTGGACGCACACAGGGGTTTTATTAAAGAGGATACCTCAAATTTATGTAAAAGGAGTCAATATGGACAGTGTTGGCCCTTCTTCTTCTTCATAACTTCGGCACTTTGTGCTGGCATGCTGGATATCAACTTGTGGGCCCGATCCTGACCAATGCTAATCCATTCTTGCCTTTTTAGTGCTTGGAGTTTTTCCCAATTTGATGGCTTCTGGTTGTCCACCCACTTTTTGAGAAATTAGAACATTAGAACAATGTAGACGAGAACAGGCCATTCAGCCCAACAAAGCTCGCCAGTCCTATCCACTTATTTCAAGTCAAGTTTTGAAAGACCCTAACGTCTTACTGTCCACCACACTACTTGTTCTCTTATTCCAAGTGTCTATCGTTCTTTGTGTAAAAGAAAAACTTCCTAATGTTTGTGCGAAATTTACCCTTAATGGGGATCACTTAAATGACCACAGGTTGTCAATAGCATTAAGATCTATGGAGTTTCCTGGCCACGGGGCCAAACTTTCAATGTTCTGATCTCCTTTTTGCCTTGTGACTTGGCGCATCATAATGTTGGAAAATACAAGGATGATCAACAAATTGGGCCTGGATTGGTGGGATAAGTTGCTCTTGGAGGACATTTTGATGTCATTCTTAATTTACAGCGGTGTTCTTGGGCAGAACTGTGAGGGGGTCCACTGCCTTGGATGAGAAGTAACCCCACACATCAGAACACTCTAGACGAGGACAGGCCATTGAGCCCAACAAAGCTCGCCAGTCCTTTCCACTTATTTCAAGTTGAGTTTTGAAAGTCCCTAAAGTCTTACTATCTACCACACTACTTGGTGTCTATGGCTCTTTAAGTAAAGGAAAACTTCCTAACGTTTGTGCGAAATTGACCCTTAAGTTTCCAACTGTGTCCCCGTGTTCTTGATGAACTCATTTTAAAGTCACCATCTTGATCCACTGTACTGATTCCCTTCATCATTTTAAACACTTCAATCATATCACCTCTTCATCTTCTTTTGTTTAAACTGTATATACGCTCAGCTCACACATGGATTGTCCCAGGATGCTTCACTGTTGACAGTGGTAGCATTCACTTTTTCCTTCGCCAGACAATTGATTGCCCAGTCGGAAGGAGGATTCATCCGGAAGAGTAACTTTGTGCCAGTCGTCTGCTGTCCAGTCCTTGTACTTCCTGCAGAATGTCAGTCTGTCCTTTTTGACACAGGGCCATTGTCCACAAGTCTTGGCCTCCGTCACAGCCACCTGCTGCCATTACTGAGCAAGCTCTGCATGGGGGGTAATGCCATTCTCAGGCAGAGACGGAGCTGGCGCTTGTTGGACACTTTAAGCTGATCACTTTGTGCCAGAGCCAAAACAAGTGAAAATGGGTGTTTGTGATAAAGTGAATGTTTTACGCTAACAAAGCTCTTTGCAGTGAATTCATACACGCCTGATCACTCTGCACAATCATTGTCACCACAAAACCCGAGCCGTAAATTTTGCAAAACACAGCATTTGTGTCCCCGCCAAAACTTTTGGCCGCTACTGTAGGTTGGCACCCAAAGGGCTCAGTCTTTGCCAAGCACTCCACTGTTTGCGTGTGTCACTTCACCTGCCAGGGCAGACTGGGAAGAAATAAGAAAACGTCAGCCCTGCACCCATGAAGTGCCTCGCTCGGCCAGTCACCTTACAAAACGATGACCGCCTGTCAGCCCTTCATTCTTTACGACAAAACGCCAACTTGAAAAGACAGCTAAAGGGGAAGCAATCGCCACGTTTCACGTGAAGGCCTTGCACTTCTCCTACGAGGCAGCTCCATCGTCCTCTTCGTCTTCTTTGCGCTGCGTCCTCTGGCCTGTCCTTTGTGAAGTGCGTGTGACTTGAGACGCGCCGAGGCACAAGAACTCATTTACTGACTCGCTGTAAATAATCCAGGGGGGCTTCAGCCTGGCAATCGCAAATGAAAGGCCGGCTCAGCGCCCTGCAGGATTGTCTATTGATTTGATAAACTAAATTACAACTTAATAAAAATCAAAGTGTTCTTGCAAAGGAGATCAGCAGTTAACATAAAAGCCTTTCTTTCTTTATCTTTCTTTTTTTTTTTTGTCTTTTCCAACTACAGTGTAGAAATCGCAGGGGGGCTTTTAGAAATAAATCTTGGCTGTGACCTCGGAGGTAAACTAGATGTACATTACTTTCTGACAAGAATTAAATGAGGGCCTCGTGCATACAAGAGCAGCCCCTCTAGACGGCAACAGATGGGCCTGAATACGTCCCCTCCGCGCACGATCGGTGACATCTGTGTCGTCCAAATTCTGGTGGTCTCCTCCAATTAACAAGCAAAGAAAAGGGAGCTGCGTCCCCTTGTTAAAGCCTTGTATTCATATTAAACTTTGGAAAACGGGATTGGCTTTTTTGGGGAGGGTGGGCATGGGGGGGGGGTAGTAGCAGGGATAGCGAGAGGAAAGACAGAAGGAGGAGGAAACTCTCCATTTAAATTCGGGGGGCTTTGTATTTGTAACAGTCCCGGGATTTTACATCTCAAGACATTGAACTGAAGATGATTTAAACAGACGGAAAAGGCAAAAGAGGACATGGACATGAAAGGGGACACCTACTGTGGGTAGACAGGAAAGAGCCTGTGTGACCAACAGGTACGGGGTTAGGACATTTCAGAGGGTGACTGGAAGAAAAGGACATAATAAAAAAATAAATAAATACTTGTCAGACGCAGGAGGATAACTGCACAGTCACCAAAACAGAGAACCGCGAGGCACAATCAAGGACTGCGGAGAGTTCAAGAACCTGAGGAACAAAACCACAGAAACAGTTTAGAAAGTGTCAAGAGTTTAGGAATCCATCAAGTCGGATGAGGGGGACATCCTTTGGATGACCTTTCACCCTGTTGTATCATGACTGACAATGCCACGATCTCGGAGGTCACGCCCACTCCTGGAAGGTCCTGGCAACAGGAATCAACAACAGCACCGCCAGCAGGCACAAAATGGCGGCAATAAAAGAGCCAAAAAAAAATCAAAATCCTAACCAGAGGTTCTTACCCTGAATAAATGAAGCCAATGGGTACCTTGAGGTAAAAAACATCCCCAATAAAGAAATAAACGTTACAGAGAGAACCCCTAGACGACATGCAAAAAAAAATTCAAAACAGGACACTCTGATAATATCAAAGGCAGTACAGTACAGTATATAGATCTGAATATGATTTTGAGGCAACAAACACCACCATTGTTTAATTCTGTCATTAGCATTGCTAGGGGCGTGGCCTCTAAGGTCATGACCCAAGTGTAATCGATGTAACAGGATAAAAGGAGGGCTTAGGAGTTCAAATCCTCATCTTATCTGCGGACACCAAAACTCTAAAGAACTCAAAAAGTTATCGTTGTGCTCTTTTCTCAAATGTACTTTTGATTTTTGCGCTCTTGTTTTCTCGACCACAATTATGGTTTCTCATGTTGGGCTTCAGTTTTTTTTCACTTTCTATGTGTTTTTTGTTTTTGTATTTTTTTTATTTCCATCTGCCAGTTTTGCTCAAAACGTTTACCTGCCAGTTGGCTTGAAGAACATTATGATAGATAGATAGATAGATAGATAGATAGATAGATAGATAGATAGATAGATATGAAAGGCACTATATGATAGATAGATAGATATGAAAGGCACTATATATAGATAGATAGATAGATAGATAGATAGATAGATAGATAGATAGATAGATAGATAGATAGATAGATAGATAGATATGAAAGGCACTATAGATAGATAGATAGATAGATAGATAGATAGATAGATAGATAGATATGAAAGGCACTATATGATAGATAGATAGATATGAAAGGCACTATATGATAGACAGATAGATAGATAGATATGAAAGGCACTATATGATAGATAGATAGACAATCTGATTAAAATGCACTCTATAATTGATGTATTGAAAGGCACCATATTCATAGATAGACAACACTTTTTGTACCGATCTATCTATAACATAACACTTTTCATAACTATCTTTTATGTAGTGACTTTCATATCTATTAATTGCAAGCACTTTTAACATCTATTTATCTTTTATATAGTGCCATATGACGATGATGATGATGATGTTATGAGCACACACTGATACAGTGCATTGCTGCACCCACCACACGACAAACCAACTCAGGATCCAGATTCGGACCCGAGTGCAGCCATGCAACTGGTGATACCTCAGCACCACACTAGTGCCATACATGTCTATCTATCTTTATAGATATGAAAGGCACTATATAGCTAGCCTAGATAATTAATAGATATGTAACAAGATATGAAAGGTGCTAATTTATAAAACAGGACCAATGTGACAGACTAGCATAGCAAAGCTCCCGTCTATTAAAACAGGCTTAATGTCACAATGGTAAGTCCGTCTGTTTCAATCATGTCCTGCATTTTTGATCCTTTGTTCACCAGAGACGCCTTTCTTTCTTTCTTTCTTTCTTTCTTTCTTTCTTTCTTTCTTTCTTTTCTCTCTTTTTCTTTCTCTTTCTGCTTCTTATTGCCTTTCCTCGTTGAGGCAGTAAAAACATCTGCAACAATCTGCAACAAAAACTCCAGTCTTGTTTTCTGGATACCCAACATTCCAAAAGAAAAACCTACAGGAGTGAAAGCATAATGAGCCAGCAGTGGCCACGTCTACTACAAATAAAATTTAAAAAAAAAAAGAAAAGACAAAGTTAAAATGGCAGAATCAAAGGTCTGGTGGCCGTTTGGGTTTTTTACACGAAGGGAGGCAAAGGCTGCTTTAAACAGGGTCTTTGATGAAGTCTGAGGCCTTTGTGATGAACGTCTTCCTGACATGTCAACTCCATACAATGGCAGACATCTCATCACACCCCACATACGGGACCACAGAACCACCGCTGTTGCTCTCTTCTACTAATATCGCTAGTCTGTCCAAAATCAAACTTAATACAAGACCGCCTAAACATTTTCCGGTATAAAGAAGTCCCTTCATGGCCACTTATTTTGGCTTTTCATTCTCATGTCTTGATTTGCCAGAAGAAAATTTCCTTTATTTCTGTAACACCTTCCTCGCCTAATTATTGTTTTAGAGAAGCCATTACCTAATAGCTCCTTTTGCTTCTAAAATGTTAATTGGAAGGAGACTGGCAGGGTCTAACGAGCGCTCCCAGTCCGCCCACTAATCTGCCCACGCAGTCCCGTGTGCCTCAGCGCACGCCCCCCCATCCATTGTGTGCGCTAATGAAGGCCCTAAAGACACCCCGTGCCATGCATATGTATGACCTGACTGGGGCTGCTGCCACCGAGCCAAGAAGTGGATTAAGAACGCCAGGCGAGCAAATCCGTGTCGACGGCGGCCCATAACCCCCCTCTCTCTGCCATGAGCCCCCAAGTATTATTGAGTAATGCAGCCTCACAAACGTCAAGGTTTCTGCTACAAAGCTTCTAATAAAAAAAATAAAATAAAATATGACTGGATATCCTGCATCTGCATATCCGACAGGCGCAAATAAATGGGAATCAAATTCAGTTCCGATTCTATTCTGCCACTGTGGGACGAAAAAAAAAGAAAATATTGAGTGCTTTATAATAAACTTTGGATTAAGACAGATTAGTGAAATAAGAAGAAGAATTCTTCACATTTGTATAGCGCTTTTCTCTCTGCCCAAAGCGCTTTTTCATAGTGAGAGTGGAGCCACTTCAATCACCACCAATGTGCAGTACCCACCTGGATGATGTGACGGCAGCCATTTCGGCGCCAATACGCTCACCGCTCACGAGCTGCTAAGTGGGGAGAGAGGCAGCCAATCAGAGACAAGGGATGAATACACGTGGACACAGTTGGAAACTTGTGAAGGGCAAATTTACTTCTCACTTCATTCATAATGGCTAACACGGTACAACACCCTAAAGTAGTACTGCACACAAACATTAGAAAGTTAGACCGATAGACACTTGGAATAAGCGACCAAGTCATGTGGTAGACAGTAAGACTTCAGGGACTTTCAAAACTCAACTCGATGTTCTTTTGGAAGACTAGGGGGCTTCGCTCGCCAACCCCCCGCCTGTGCTACATGCCAGCCAATTCGCGTCTCTGCCGCTCGCGTTTGTGGATTTCACTTTCAACAAACAACAAATCTTTTAATTCTTGTGGATACGCCTCTTCATTGGGAAGAAACACTACTTTTACCTGAGGACAACATGAATTAGACGATCTACAAGTCTACGACTTAAAGATTAAATCCGAACAATCTCTTATATATATTTCTCTCTGCTTCCACTTCAAACCCGATTCCCCCATGACCCCATTGGTGTCACATCACCACCCTGTATCTAGCCTGACCGCGTGACCTTTCACTTTGGTGGTGACGTGACACCAATGGGGTCAGGAGAGAGAAGTGGGGAACGCGGCAGTCCGAAGGAGGAATAGGAATCGAGAAAAGCGGCGTGGGGGTGTATGGGAGGCCGCAGGCAGTGTGGGGAAGGGTTTGGAAGAGGAGGAATAGGAATTGAGAAATGCCGTGTGGGCTGTGTGTCGAGGGTTTGAAGAGGAAGCAGGACGAGCCAGAAGAGAAATATATATCAGAGATTATTGAGTGCAAACTGATCGCTATCCAAAATTCTGAAACAATCTTCATTCCCAGAATCTCTCTCCTTCCTTCCAACACCAGCCTCCCTTTTAAATTTAACCGCACACAATACGCACTCAGATTCGCCTTCTCCATGATTATCAACAAGTCCCAAGACCAAACGTTTGCAAAGATTTCCGTTAATCTATAACAACCAGTCCAGCCACGGTCAGTTGTACGTGGCTTTTTCTAGGGTTAGATCTTTCGACTCATTATCTGTCGTCTCCAGCAAAACACCAATTCACAACTGCGTCTTTCAAGAACTATTTCTTTCTTCTTGATTTCTGAATTCTTTTCTCACCGTTTTCCGTTCCTATTCTTATACCGCCGTATGCTACGGCGGGTCGGCTAGTATCTCCATACTTCTGTCATACCACCTATGTCCATATATTCAATCTCATTTAGCTTTTCCCTTTTCGTCCATATCGCATTGACTTTTGATTCCGTGTTTGGAATGACATCGTGACAATGCAACGTATAACTGCCCGTGAGTGAATATCATTTCTTTCTCTCTACAAGAACTGTGTCTAACAATAGCTCTCACACAAATGAGAAATGATTGAACTGTGTGTGTGGTTGTAAATGTTTTAGATGTGGGCGGGACTTTTCCAAATCTCTTTGCATAAACTCTTGAAATTTTCTCTCGCAGGATTTCATTTTCACCAAAAAACAAATCTTTTATTTCTCGTGGGGAAATTGGGAAGAAAGACGACTTTTCCCTGATGGCAACACGAATTAGACGATCTACAAGTCTCCGACTTAAAGTTTAAATCCGAACAGTCTCTTTTTGATGTTCCGTTATTTCACTGAGTAATAATTTCCGTTTGTTTGTGCTAATGCAATCTTTACTATCATTTTTTTTAGAGACTTTTGAATTTTCCTACTTCCATTACCTCTGACCTGCTATGCATGTGTATCGCACCAATGTCTTTGGATTCTTTACGACGTTCTACTTTTTCATCTACTCTTTGTCTTTCATTTCCGGCCCCGGGCGTGGTTAAATCTCTTGGCACAGAGTCTCGTCTCACAGGGCGTCAAAGTGTCGCTCTGAGAAAGTCACGTCTCGTCTCTCTTCCCAAGATTTTTTTTATTATAATAGAGAGAAATAAATGGACAGGACTGGCGAGCTTTGTTGGGCCGAATGGTCTGTTCTTGTCCAGATTGTTCCAATGTTCTAATGACTAGGGGGGCAGAATAACCAGGCTGTGGCGTGCAATTTAGCCAGGACATTGGGAATCACCCTACTATTTACAAAGGATGCCCAGGGATCTTTAGTGAGCACAGGGAGTCGGGACCGCAGGTTCTACGTCTAATCTGAAGGACAGTGCCATTTTTACAGCCCAGTGTCGCCGTCACTGCACTGGACTTCACATTCACACCACAGGATAAGAATGGTAATGGCTGGCCAGCACTTGGATGGGAGACCAACCAGGGAAAGCTTTGTTTGCTGCTGGATTAGGTGTTGGTGAGGTCAGCAGGGGGGCACTAATCCTGTGGTCTGAATGTGCGTCCCAATGCCCCTGTGCTATAAAAACGGCTCTGTCCATTGGATGAGACGTAAAACCCGCTGTCCCAACTCCCTGCCATCGCATCATCCAGGCGGGTGCTGCACATTAGTGGTGGCTGAAGTGGCTCCACATTCACTGAAGCACCTTGAGCAGTGAGAAAAGCGCTACATAAAATGTCAAGAATTATTATTATTATTAATCACACTTTTGTCTTTGTCCTTAAAGAAAATTTTTATGCTCATCCAGTTTACCCAACTTCTACTTGTATTTGTTTCTGGTTACTCCTGGTGGCCCAAATGGCTCTCACACTGCATTGTCATTTTATATAAGGGTCCTGTCATACGTCTGTTGCCACTGGCATAGTCTTTGGCTCCTAGGTACCCTGACCAGGATAAAGCAACTGTAGAAAAATGGGTGGATGGTAAAAATCTATAAACATTCAAAATCATTTGTGGGGTGGTCACCATAGTATGTCAAGAAACAATAAACAGAGGACTGCTTTTACTACTTCACCAAACCCTTCCATTGTGTTTTTTTTTTAAATAATAGGCCAGTTGTAAAATCGGCTTTTGATAGAAAAACCTAATGCGGCCTCATAATAGGATAACCGCACAGGCACGCAACAAGTGTGAGAGGCAAAGCTCAGGGGGGCTCCTGCTTGTCATCGAACACTGGCGTCAAGGCAGAGTCGTCTCCCTACGGGCTTCCTCTGACTCCGTCAAAGCCGTCCCCTCATCATGGAAGCATGCAGCTCAAATCCAAAGGACAGAGAGAAGCGAGAGCTCTCACACGCCGACAACAATAAAGAGACAACTGCCGAATTACACGCTCACATGATGCACTTCTTCCATGACCCAAATATCAGAAACAAGCTGTCCCTCCCTATCTATAGATCTATCTGTCTAGAATGTAAAATCCAATGTCTGTCTGTCTGTCCACTTTTCACGAGAGAACTGCTTAATGGATTTAGATTGGGTTTTTTTTTCTGTAATTTGCTTGAACATTCCAGTTGATTTTGTGACTTCTCTCATCGCGCTAAGTATTATAGTTTGATCGCGGCACCAATTATTTGCACAAATCCGAGAGACATGCTGTGGGCCGAGTGAGTGGAGGGGGAAACGGCACCTCAGGAGGTGGGAGCCAGACAGAGCCCTCCACACTCGCGCTCCAGCCTCTGTTCAAGTTGGTCTACGTCTCGCCACGTGTTGGGGTGCACCTCACCTCCGCTTAGCTAGTGATGCCGGTTTGTTCAGCAGACATCATCATCTACAGATTGTTAAGGAGTAACGTTTGACGTTTTTGAGAGATAAGAGATCAGAGTTCCATGTGTTTTACTGGGTAGCTGCTGATTGCCACACATAAGACGGCCATGTGCTTTTCTCCCCACGCGGGGGGACGCTCTCTCGTCAGAGCTGAACACGATCGGTTATAATACCAACGTCAAAGCAACATGTGAACCCAAAATCAAGTAAAAACACTTGTGTAACATCCAACGTGCACCAAAAGTCCACAATAAGACTATTCAAGGTAATTCTTTTTTACATAATGCAGCGTATTTACATAATGCTGACTAGAGTGTGAAGATGTGAAAGAAGTTAAGTTCGCATTCGAGAATCACAAACTAATGAAAAATGCTAAAGTGCAAGTGACAACAGTGGATTCAAACATAATTTTACGTGAGATGCTACATTGAAGGAAGAAAGATTGCTAAGAGTTCAAGCTTCCAAAGGGATGATGGTCTCCAAACAGACCCACAAACCTGGCCAGACTCTTCACCGACCTGACTAGGGGATAGGCCTCGCCCCAGGAAGCCTGAGCCCAAACTCCACAGGCAGGTTTTCAGTCTGCATGGGCCCAAAAATGGAGAATGGGTTTTTAAGGTCCTAAAATATACACAAATGTCAAAAAATATAAAAAATACAAACCTCTAGTTTGAGACACACATTTTTTTAAAGGAAGGCATTTATCTGTATGCAAAAATGAGGCAGAAAGGCAACCCACAGCAAGCATGTCCTAAACTGTGATCCAGTAATTGAAACTAGAGACAGATGCAAAAAAAAAAAAAATCCGGAAAATCCAATACTCACAACTAACTTTCACTTCATCAGTCACAATATACACAAGAATAAGAAAATGTCAGAGAAAATAAAAACAACAAGGAAAACAAACATAAACCAGGAGGCACACCCTGGCTGACATTTGTGTCTTTCCACATCGGTGTTCAGAGTAACTTGCCATCTGCTGGCTCTTTTTCTCATTAAAGTTTCTTTGGGCACCACACCTGCCCTGTGCCATCTTTGTGGCACCTTTGCAATTTCTTTTTTCGGCCGCCTGCTTCCCAGGAAAATATATTAGCTAGGAGCTACCGAAACAGCAACAGCTCGAGCTTGGAATAAGATGGCTTTGTGGTGAAATGGACAATAACATCGATGTGGCAGACGTTTTTAATCTAATAAAACACACACACACGCACACACAAATCAATGGACTTGGATTCTGAGTGTGTGGCGAAGAAGCAGGTGATCACGTTTTTTTAAAAAGAAATGCTGCCACCTGCTGCTTATTTAGTGAAATGCACTCAGTTTTCCACAAACTTAAGACAGCCAGTGTGAAAGACAGAACAGTAAAACCAATTATTGTGATTTTCAGCTTTTCAGTGTGCAAAAATAACAACCATATGATTAAAAATAAAGAGGAAAATCTTAATTAGTTGTACTTTAAATGCAGTATATCAAAAGACAGACAATGCTTCAAGATATTAAGTGCTAGATGCACCGATCAAGCAGGCTTAACCAATGACAGGTCCTGAGAGGTCCAACAATGCTGTTCTTCAACAGCGATTATGATTTTGTGTTTTTGGCCCTCAGTAAAGTATCCTGCTATGAAAACCACAGCATTAAGTTAATTGTGGGACACGTCACACATTTTAAAAAATGCTTAATGATTGTGATTTAAACAAGAGGAAAAAACGGACAATAACTGGAACTGGCACAAAACGAAACTTTGAGATACCAGGAAACTGTTCACCACTTATTATTAACTAAGGCGGCATAAAAAGTACTTTATTCAGCGATAAGACGCCGGCATATCTGGCATAACGTCTGATAAAACTCGGCAATTTACACGAGTCGTATAATCTTTAGAATGCGGATGTGCCACAGACGATCACCTTGAAAATAATTTACAGGTTGCTGTGTGGCTGAAAGACATTTTAAGATAAGAATGTAATAAAGATAAGCACAGTAAGTAATGGATCAAGACTCTGGAGATCAGGCACCCTTTGGTGTTTTCTTCAAGGTTTTGTTCTGCTTTAACCGAAGGAGAAAAAGTACAAAAAAGACACGGAGATGAAGCACAATTACTACAATAAGATGGCCAAAGTGTGTTACTGGGAGTTTGTTTAAACTATTGCCCCTGCACGGCAACGCACAACACAAAATCACATAGTCAACAATTCAGAGGTAAGTAAGGACTGAATATCTGGAACGCTCAGGTGAGAAGTCAAGCAGAATGAGCCCTTTTATTGGCTAACTAAAACGATTACAATATGCAGGCTTTCGAGGCAACTCAGGCCCCTTCTTCAGGCGAGATGGAATACAGAAACTGGAGTTCCCTGTGTTTATATACACACCAGGACAAGTAACTACATTGGTAAATCTTTAAGTGAGACATCCTAAATGTAAAAAATTAAAAGACCTCTTCAGGCTAGGATTCATTTAACAAGAGAGAGAAGAACAACTTATGGTCAAGATCTTCGGATAAGATAACTGTCCAACAAAATCTTTAGAAGTTTCTGAGTTTTTCCATACAATGTGGATCTGTAGACAGGTTGTCTGTGTCAGTCTGAGAGATGCAAACAATTCTCATACCTGGCCATAAGACCCATGTCTCTGTTCAAACCATGTTGTAATGTAGTCAATTTTAGCATCAGTCTGTCTTCCCATTCTTTTCTCTCTTGCTGTGTTCTGAAGTTGCCCATAAGTCCTGTGACTTTAAAGTCCCTCTCACAGTGTCCATGTCTGTTGAAGTGGGCCGCTACAGGAACATCTGTGTTGCCACGTTTAATGTGTCACTTGTGTAAATTCATTCTCTGGCGGAGTGTTTGTCCAGTTTCTCCCACATAGAGTGCAGCGTCAGGACATTTCATGCAGAGAATTAGGTAGACCACATTAGATGATCTGCAGGAAAATGATCCCTTTATGTGATGTTCTAGTCAGCAAGTGTGGTATAACTATACGGTCTGTATTGTAAATGTGAGCACACGTTTTACATCTTTTTTGTAGGCAGGGAGATGTGCCATTTTCTGTTGCTTCACTTACGGAGCTTCGGACAACTAGTTGCTGCAGGTTTGGTGATTGTTTGTATGCCAGGAGGGGAGGTTCAGGAAAAACATTTTTCAGCGTTCGGTCATTGTTTAGCATTGGCTGAAGTTCTTTTATGATTTTTCGAAGTGCTTCAAGATGAGCGTTGTAGGTGACAACAAGGGGGATGCGGTTCTTGTTGTCTTTGTTTTTATATTCCAGAAGGTTGTCTCTGGGTATGGCAGTAGCTCTTCTTATTTCAGGGTCTGTTGTTTTGAGGGTATAACCTTGTCTGATGAAATCTTGTCTAAGGTCCTGCAGTTGTTTATCCCGGTCTGAGTAAATACAATTGTATCGTATTGCTTGGCTGAAAATAATGGAGCACCTTATATGCTTGAGGTGGAAGCTATCACTTCTCAGGTAGGTCCGTCTCTCTGTTGGTTTGTGAAAAACAGAAGTTACAAAGGTGTTGTCTTTCAGTTGAACGGTGGTGTCAAGGAAGCTGACTTCTGTTTTAGAGTAATTCAGCTTCAGCTTTATGTTGGGGTGAAAAGAATCCTATACCTCAAACACCATGACTTACCTACAGAGTCAGTTATACAAATGATAAAATTCACTCTGACACATAAGTCATTCTCTTTTGGACAAGACTTCTACTTGCAACAAATGGAGACTGGAGACAATGGGCTGTTGGTTTGCACCTCACTATGCAAACCTATTTATGGCAAAATTGTAGGAAGATTTTATGTGAATGTGTGTCTTAAAACCAATGTTGTATCTCCATTACATAGATGACATCTTCATAATCTGGAGTGCCAGCGAGAAGGACCTCCTCCATTTTCATAATGAATAGAATTATTTTCACCCCAACATAAAGCTGAAGCTGAATCACTCAAAAACAGAAGTCAGCTTCCTTGACACCACCATTCAACTGAAAGACAACACCTTTGTAACTTCTGTTTTTCACAAACCAACAGACAGACGGACCTACCTTAGAAGTGATAGCTTCCACCCCACGCATATAAGGTGCTCCAATATTTTCAGCCAAGCAATATGATACAATCGTATTTGCTCAGACCCGACAGACTGGGATAAACAACTGCAGGACCTTAGATAAGATTTCATCAGACAAGGTTATACCCTCAAATAAGAAGAGCTACTGCCATACCCAGAGACAACCTTCTAGAAAAAACAAAGACAACAAGAACCGCATCCCCCTTGTTGTCACCTACAATCCACATCTTGAAACACTTCAATTTATAAAAGAACTTCAGCCAATGCTAAACAAGGACCAAACATTGAAAAATGTTTTTCCTGAACCTCCCCTCCTGGCATACAGACCACCACCAAACCTGCAGCAACTAGTTGTCCGAAGCTCCCTAATTAAAGTAACAGAAAATGGCACATCTCCCTGCCTACAGAAAAGATGTAAAACATGTGCTCACATTTACAATACAGACTGTATAGTTATACCACCCTGCTGACCAGAACATCTCATAAAGGGATCATTTTCCTGCAGATCATCTAATGTGGTCTACCTAATTCTCTGCATGAAATGTCCTGATGCTGCCCTCTATGTGGAAGAAACTGGACAAACACTCCGCCAGAGAATGAATTTACACAGGTGACACATTAAACCTGGCAACACAGATGTTCCTGTAGCGGCCCACTTCAACAGACATGGACACTGTGAGAGGGACTTTAAAGTCACAGGGCTTATGGGCAACTTCAGAACACAGCAAGAGAGAAAACAATGGGAAGACAGACTGATGCTAAAACTGACTACATTACAACGTGGTTTGAATAGAGACATGGGTCTTATGGCCAGGTATGAGAATTGTTTGCATCTCTCAGACTGACACAGACAACCTGTCTACAGATCCACATTGTATGGAAAAACTCATCAGAAACTTCAAAAGACTTTGTTGGACAGTTATCTTATCCAAAGATCTTGACCATAAGTTGTTCTTCTCTCTCTTGTTAAATGAATCTTAGCCTGAAGAGATCTATTCATTTTTTACATTTAGGATGTCTCACTTAAAGATTTACCAATGTAGTTGCTTGTCCTGTGGTGTATATAAACTCAGGGAACTCCAGTCTCTGTATTACATTCTGCCTGAAGGGGGTGCCTGAGATGCCTCGAAAGCTTGCATATTGTAATCTGTTAAGTTAGCCAATCCCGGTTCCTCCCCGTGTGGATAGCGCTTTGAGTACTGAGAAAAGCCCTATATAAATGTAATGAATCCATCCATCCATCCATTTTCCAACCCGTTGAATCCGAACACAGGGTCACGGGGGTCTGCTGGAGCCAATCACAGCCAACACAGGGCGCAAGGCAGGAACCAATCCTAGGCAGGGCGCCAACCCACCCAGATGTAATGAATTCTTATTATTATTTTGCTTGACTTCTCACTACATTCACAATGGCTAACACGATACGACACCCTAGTACAACAGGAATGCTCAAGGTGGTTTCCACAGCTACTTTATTAGGTGCATCGCCCCCAAACTCTGGAGCACCTCCCACTGTAGTCCAATTCTGTAGTTGTGAACCCACTAATCGTATTGCAGTGCAGACCAGATCAACCAGCCTGAGACCCTTAAAAAATGCTGGTCTCAGTGCAGTACCAAGCAAACCCTGCAGTGGTTTGCACGAGGTATGAATGTTAGCCATCAATAGACCGATCTAAAACAGGAAATGCTGTGCATTATGGGAAACATTTCTACCAGCAATTAGGCAATCACAGAATAAAAATAAATCCACACATGCTCACGAGTTTGCATAAAAGAGCTGGCACACGTACCAGTCAATCAGATCGACAGCAGCTCAGAGCCTCACAATTAGATCTGACAGCAGCTGACTACGTGACAGATTCACTTGTGATTGGGCACCTCGCCGTGCTTACAGAAGCTCTCTCTTTTCTTTTCACTTTAATAAACATTTTTGTTTGTAATAATTAATGTTAGGGCGGCACGGTGGCGCAGTGGTAGCGCTGCTGCCTCGCAGTTAGGAGACCCAGGTTCGCTTCCCGGGTCCTCCCTGCGTGGAGTTTGCATGTTCTCCCGTGTCTGCGTGGGTTTCCTCCGGGCACTCCGGTTTCCTCCCACGGTCCAAAGACATGCAGGTTAGGTGGATTGGCGATTCTAAATTGGCCCTGGTGTGTGGGTGTATTTGTGTGTGTCCTGCAGTGGGTTGGCACCCTACCCAGGATTGGTCCCTGCCTTGTGCCCTGTGTTGGCTGGGATTGGCTCCAGCAGACCCCCGTGACCCTGTGTTCGGATTCAGCGGGTTAGAAAATGGATGGATGGATAATTAATGTTAAGATTTGGCCTCTGGCTTGTTACGATAAGTGACTATTTTTATTTTTTAGGGAGTTTCAAACTGACCCGAGCTTCAACTGCCTTTCAGATGAGCTGTGAACTTGAGAGATGTCACACGGTGAGCACCGAGGATCGAAACGTTACTTCTGGTCGACTAAATCTGTGAACGTAAGAGACTTTCAGGAACATAATGTGGGATATATTAAATATTCCTGTGCTCAATACCACCAAAGGAGCCATCTTACACCATATCGGAAGAACAGCTTGTACAAGGATGGCAAAGGTTGAAGATTCAGAGCAAGGACAGAAGTAAGGTTGAAATATTTACTTTCAACTTTTTAAGTTGAAAGAACCGTCACATCTCATATCAAGTTATGGCAAGTGCAGGTATTAAGGCACTTTGTGCGATTTGTGGAGAACCAGCTCAATCCTCCGACTTCAAGTGCTATTTAATTCTGGATGGGATACATCAGATATGATCTGACAGAATGGAAGGGGGTCTGGAGATTTACGTGAATAAGATATTGTTATCTCCATGTTGGATGAACTGGCATCCCAGCCGGGCAAGGATCCACCATAGCCATAACACCTCAAATCACGGAGCCATCATGCCGTCATCTGTGTTGAAAGTTGATTCACAGATGCACTGTAGTTGGTACACATGACAATAATGACAATATACACCTATAAAACACCACATACATAAAGAAGAAGTATAAAACAGCGTTCAAGCACACACAGACAGTAAGGGGATTGCAAAACTATGGATTGACTTTACTATTCCGTTCCAGGCTTGGACGAGGATTGAAGACATCTTCAGACTACTTGATCACTGCAATATCACGTCATGCGCTGCAGTAAACAGAAGTGACTACGGACTCCTATGTTTTGTCAAAGTCTTCATTGTGAAATTAAAACAAATGATTTGTTGACGTGCCCAAAATCAAATGGAATATAACTTCTAGAAATGTTTACATACCTTTTTTTTTTCTTTTTGGTTACCAATGCACTGTTAATTCTCCAAGATGGATGTACAGAGTAAATCTTATCTTGACCCGATGTCTCGTCTCAAGACGAGTTCGCCTAGAGGTCTGTAAAAAATATAAGGAGTGGAGTTAATCGATGTCAATAACTCTGTAGTCTTATTGGTTTTTTCTATCAGCTGCTTACAAGATGATTTTCCTTGATATTTACTCTTTTACTAGGGGGCTTCACCCCCTGCTCACTTCGCTCACCAACCACCATCCCCAACCCCAATCCCTCCCTCCCTCCATCCTACGCTACACACAGCCACTTCACGTCTCTGCCACTCACATATGTGGATTTCACTTTCACCAAACAACAAATCTTTGAATTCTCACAGATACGCCTCTTCAAATCTCTTGACACAAAGTCTTGGCTTGTGTGACTTGAAGTTATCTCATATAGAGATCCAAGAAAACTTCCTTGTCCGTGTTTTTCAGATTAATTTTGTGTAAAGTGCGATACTTTTAGACGTATGAATTTGTGTCCATTATTGGCTATAGAATTTCTAATATGTGCGATCGTTTAATTCTTTCGATTCTTTGTTGCATCGCTTCTCCATGGTCATAATTATAAACCTGACCGAATTGAGTTTTCTTTGAAATTAAACTTGTCATAGCTTTAATTGTTGTGGGACAACAGATTCTCATAGTGTATGGTCCTGAATCGTATAAACCTACGTTTTGAGCATTGATTGTTGCGAACGTGAATAGATTATTGTACATTCAGATATTTTGCCTGTAGTGTTTGTGGGTTTCAGTTTCACCAAATAACAAATCTTTTAATTCTTGTGGATACGCCTCTTCAATGAGAAGAAACACTACTTTTCCCTGATGGCAACACAAATAAGATGATCCACAAGTCTTCAACTTAAACTTTAAAGCCGAACAATATGTCATATCACCTATGTCCATATTTTCGATCTCTTTTTGCTGTTCCGTTATTTCACAGAGTAATAATTTCCGTTTGTTTGCGGCAACGTTTTTGAACCTCTTTACCACGTTCTACTTTGTCATCTACTCTTTGTCTTTTATTTCCAGACCCGGGCCTTGTTAAATCTCTTGGCACAAAGACTCATCTCGCAGGACTTGAAAGTATCTCTCTGAAAAAGTCACGTCTCGTCCCAGGATTTTTTTATATAATTGAGAGATAAATTGGTGAGGTGAAATTGTTAAGTAGTTTTTTTTTTTTTTTTTTACAATAATGTTTTTATATTTATGATAATTAATTTACAGTTGTCTTTATCGTTCATACAGCTTTCAGTTTTGGGTCAGTTGATTGATGGTTCTTGTTCCTATATCATAGCTATTTTGAATGGGTCGTTGGTGGTTGATTGTCACATGGTATTATTTACTTATTTAGTGTTTCATTATATATATATATTTCTAATTTTTAAGTTCATTAATGGTTTGCTGTGCCCTGATGAAGAGGTTTTCCTCGAAACGTGTTGGCCAGATCTACACCTGGCATCATTGAATAGTTTCTCAATCCAGCGACACTTCTTCTTACGTGACAAACCAGCCATTTTCAGCCGTATCCGGCCACTTTCAGTTGTAAACGGACACAAGATTAGCTACTGAAGTCGGCAGCTCTAACAGACCCAATGACTAGGAGTTGTGTAATGTGACATCAGCTTCACCATCTCATTGTTTAATTTGCTTGTCCTTTTGTCTCTTATTCTGCATTTACAAAAGAGCTGTATTGTTATATTGACACGTCGTCTTATATATAAACGTCGATGGGTGGAAGTGCGTGTGTCTGTCTGTGGGACCCAGAAGTGCGAGGCTACAGCATGAAGCTCAAAGAGCCGGTAAGGCAGTCTCAAGCTAACAAGTCGGAAGAAGAAAGAAGTATGAGGCTACAGCATGAAGCTGAAAGAAAGCGACGCCGTTGCCAAAGTGAAACCGCTGACAAAAGACAAACCCTACTCTAAATTGCCCACCACGGTCTCGTCATTCTGGCCCCCTAATCCTTCCCTGTCTCTAACTGGCTGATTATCTCACCCCTTAATCATCTAATCACTAATGTGTGGTGAGTGTACTGGCACGATAATGGCTGCCGTCGCACCATCCAGGTGGGCGCTACACATTAGTAGTGGCTCCCCACCCACCTTGTAAAGCACTTTGAGTAGTGAGAAAAGCACCATATAAAGTTTAAAGAATTATTATTGTTATTATCTATGGGGCCCTGCCCTGCCTGGGGTTTGTTTCCTGCCTTGCGTCCTGTGTTGGCTGGGATTGGCTCCAGAGACCCCCATGACCCTGTAGTTAGGATATAGTGTGTTGGATAATGGATGGATGGATTATCTACGGGAGCTGGAGCTCGGTACAGCCATGTTGGATTCCATGGGTTGCCGCCAGGGGCTGCAAACACGCTGGGTTTCCGCCTCACCTGGAAGCATTTGCGGATCATACTAATGGGCCACCGGAAGTGCCCCTGGGTGCAGCCTGCCATCACTGCTCAGGGAGCCAGAGTCGGGAGGAAGGAGACCAAGCTTGCAAAGAGGAGTGGAGGCAGAAGAGACAGAGAGAGAGAGAGGGAGAGAGAAAAGAAGAGAAGACAAAGAGCATGAAACATAAAAAACGCGTCTGGCAGAACTTGTGTCCTGCATCTGTCTGTGTTGGGTTTGGGGAGCTGAGTGCCCCCTGCAGGCCACAGAGTGTATTATTTATTTATTTACTTAAGTTATCTACCTATTTATGTACAGGGTGGCCCGCCTCCACCGAGACGACCGCATTACATGGCGAAGAGAAAAATGATCAGATTTGGTACTCACATTTACAGAAGATGCTGAAAGTGATCTCCAGGTGCATCAATACATCTCTGTACCCATTACAGCATGTTCAGGTACAACGTCAGGGGATCGATTGGAGGCAGGCCACTTTTTCATGGCGCACCCTGTGTTTGTTTATTTATTTAAAAAGCTTTTGTAAAAATGCTACATTTCCCCCTGTGGACAAATAAAGTTCTATCTATCTATTGAAGAAATTAAGTGAATAGAACTGGTGGGCTTCATTGTCCTAAATGGCCTGTTCATGGCAAAAGGATTCTGACATTCTAGTTTTTGAAAAAGAGCTGGGATCGAACATTTAGGAAAATCACAAAGCTACGAAAATCTTTTTTAACATAAAACACCTACTCAAAGCTTCATGATGCTCCAACAACGATGGACGGATTAAAAGGCAGAAGTCTACGTGACCATCATCATCATCAAGTCCTTCCGTGAGAATCCTAAATCCAAAGAGGACGGTTTCATTTATGTTAGGTAGAATGCCCAGAGAGGGACTGGGCTGGCGGTCTCGTGGTCTGGAATCCCTACAGATTTTATTTTTTTCTCCGGCCGTCTGGAGTTTTTTTGTTTTTTCTGTCCCCTGGCCATTGAACCTTACTCTTATTCAATGTTAATTAATGTTGATTTATTTTGTTTTATAATTGTGTCTTTTATTTTTCTATTCTTTATTATGTAAAGCACTTTGAGCTACTGTTTGTATGAAGATGTGCTATAGAAATAAATGTTGTTGTTGTAAAACTCACTACCAGTCATAGAGTTAAATAAATGACCGTTTATCATAAATAAGCAAAGGTTCAGCATTGCAGGCATCTTTCTGTTGTGGCTTTGGCCTTACCTTTAGATCGCAAGGTTTCAACACCCACCTCCACCGTAGTGCGTAAGCTTGAAACAGTTACCCAACGTGCTTGTACTTTAAATTTTGAAAAAGGTAAGTAAACAAGTGCAGAATATCCTGACGGCATGCGTCACCGTGTGTAAAGACGCCTGCCGAGCTTACAATGATAATAAATGTGAGACGGCTTCCTGCTCGGAAACACAATGATTCATCTGCCACCCTAACAGACTACAAAGGACACACAGGCAGATTATTTAAATAAGTAGATTGTGACCACCAAGTAAGAGTGCAAGGCCTAGGAAAATGGGGCAGGGGGGTAAGTAATAACATGGCCTAGATCAGAGGTGGGCAGTCCCGGACCAGAGGCAGTCTACTGCAGGGGTCCCCAACTCCGGTCCTGGAGGGCCGCAGTGGCTGCAGGTTTTCATTCTAACCCTTCTCTTAATTAGTGACCTGCTTTGGCTCCTACTTAACTTCTTTTGAATTCATTTTACTTGACTTGATCTTGAAGACTCAAACCTCTTAAATGTTTCTTTGTCCTTAATTAGCAGCCAAACAAGAATGAGATACAAAATGAGCCAAAACAGGACCAGCAAACTGTGTCCATCACACAATGTCTGAAAATAAAGAAAGGTGAAGGTCTCAGGAATGCTGATCTGCTCAGGTCCACAAAACATTTTAACAGAAAGGAGAAAGTCAACAATTTCAGAAATGTCTGCTATTGTACAGTGAGAGCAGCAACAAGCCATGGAATTAAAGAACAAGTTTAATTGGCAACAAGAATCGATGCCTAATTGAGCAACTGGTTGGAGTGAAATTGGTTGGAGTTTGAGGCCCTGACTTAGTTGGTCTTCTGTTGGCTCCCTCACCTCACATTTCATTTCTGTTTGGGTGCCATTTAAGGAAAGAAATGAAGAAATTCAGTGCCAGAAAAAATAGGCCACTAATTAACAAAAGGGCTAGAATGAAAACCTACAGCCACTGTGGCCCTCCAGGAAAAGAGTTGGGGTCCCCTTGTCTAGTGGCTGCAGCACCATCATGTGTCACCAGGCCACTGCAGTCGATTCATAATGCAGCAGCACGCCTGGTGTTCAAGCACGTCTGGTGTTTCAGAGCACTAGGTTATGTTCCTGTAGCAGCACATAATAAGTTCAAATCCTTACCAATATATAGGGTGGTCCAGTTTCTTATTATGCAATTTTCATTACGCTATAACTTATAATTTACAAGTTTATTACATAGAAAATCACCCAAAAAATCCTGGACCATCAAGAAGTGTGCGAACTGGAATCATCCCTGCATAAATCAAAGTCATCCAGACAATCTGGATCTGCATACTCAGATCTGGACCACCCTGTATATGGAGACCCTTGGGAGGTCCTATGTTCCTTCTTAACCACTCAGGTGTGCTGGTGATGCCACCTCTGCATGGTCTCAACTTTCAGCTCCTGACTGGTGACACAAGCTGTCCACCTCCATTTAAAATTCTGACGCCCTCAATGTGTTGAAGAAGCACTGAAAGACTCGTTTGGTGGATTTCTGCCTAACTGATATTAGCTATTAGGGTTTGTAACTGACCCTTACTCTCTTTTCTGTTTCTTTTTCCGCCACCACCACCTACTCAGAGCTTCATGATGCTCCAACAATGATGGACGGATTAAAAGGCAGAAGTCTACGTGACCATCATCATCATCAAGCCCTTCCATGAGAACCCTAAATCCAAAGAGGACTGTTTCATTTATGTGAGGTAGAATGTCCAGAGGGTGGTCTCGTGGTCTGGAATCCCTACAGATTTTATTTTTTCTCCAGCCGTCTGGAGTTTTTGTTTTTTCTGTCCCCCCTGGCCATTGAACCTTACTCTTATTCTATGTTAATTAATGTTGATTTATTTTGTTTCATAATTGTGTCTTTCATCTTTCTATTCTTTAATATGTAAAGCACTTTGAGATACTGTTTGTATGAAAATGTGCTATAGAAATAAATGTTGTTGTTGTGGTTGTTGTAACTAAAAGGCAGACCCCAGTCAGTGAGGCTGGGGAACAACATTTCTAAAACAATAACCATAAATACATGAACTCCACAAGGATGTTGTGTGCTGTAGACACTCGTCACTCAGGACCGTGTTGCTTCCCAACAGAACACCAGCTTTATTAAAATGGCAGACGACAGCACCGGCACTGGACTCATTTCTGGGGGTGGCGAGTCAGTGTACAGGATGGAGGTGGTTGGCCTTGTGAAGTGGTGTCAGGACAGTAATCACCAGCATAACGAAGGGAACAATTATTGACACACGGATGGAGAGAGAGGGTCAGCATCCACCACTGTACACTGGAGAGACCGAGCTGAACAGAGTGCTGGCCACAGTTACATTTCTTGGCATTGACACCTCTGAGGATCACACAGACATGGCGGGGAAAGCCCAGTGGTGTTTGTATTTCCAGAGGAGGCCAAGAAAGTTTGGCATGCCAAGCACAATCCTCAACAACTTCTACAGATGACCGAGAGTAACCTCACCGATGCCATCACAGTCTGGTGTGGGAAAAGCACAGCACAGGACAGCAGGCCTCTACAGTGGGTGGGAAATCAGCCCAAAATGCCATCGGAACAGCACTGCATGCATTAGAGGGCATCCATAATAGCAGAGCTCTAAGGAGGGCCCATAATATTATGAAGGACACAAGTCCCCCACAGCCTGAACTGTTCATACTGCGACCATCATGGAGACGCTATGAGAGCACAGCAGCGAGAACAACAAGGCTGAAGGGCTGACTTCACGTTTATGCCATCAGGCTTGTAACTAAATGCCACCCACTGCTGGCTGGCGTGTGTCTGGAGGATGGAAGGAAGGCCATCTTAAGACTAAATACCTGCAGAGCTTAAACCGATTTTTTTTTTTTATTTGCATGTGCACTCTTACTTCTGTTTCTTTTGTTTTTGTGTGTATTCTTGTTTATTACTGGAAGATTCACAGAATACGATTTTCATTGTACTGAGTACATATGACAAAGTGGAAGTTTTTGTTCTGAGCTCTTCACTTGGGACCGTCAATTTTGTCCCCTTGTCCTGTCACACCTGTTGGTAAACTGTGCCCAGGCTGACGTTTACTCGATTATGTTCACCTCTTTTGTAAGCCGCTTTGGATAAAAGCGTCTGCTAAGCAAATAAATGTAAACGTAAATGGATATGGCAAGCGAACATGGGCACCATTAAATGTGATAAAAGCAAAATTAAACTAAGCCAGTATTAATTAATAAGTACAGAGATAAGTGAAATATCATTATCATCAAGGAGACCAGCTGGAGAAGAAATGGTGACACTTAAGAGGCCACCTTCCAGTTTTCACGTCTCCCGTAAGTTCTGTCGTTGCTGTCCACCTCAACACAAGCAGACCGCACCATTTCATTCGGTCCATTGGACCGGCTGTCAAGTTTCGGCACTCAGAAAAAGAACTTTTATAAAGGCTGTCACACGCACTTACCTAAATCTCCCTTGCAACGTGAAGTGTAAACGCGAAAGACAACGTATAAGCTGTTAGCCTTTTGGAAACAAACGCTAATTTATTTGAAGAGTTCCGAAAACTTAACCGGAAGTCTTACCTCACGAATACTGTACTGTATTACTCAATCCTGGGAATTCCTCTCCCCTGCCCTGGGCCTTTCAAGGGCTTATGGGAGTTGTAGGCGTGTAGATCACCGAGTTGCCAAAGGCGTTCAAATGTCATGAAGTGTTTGAACAACCAGCCTAAAAGCAAACAGGTCTAATTACAACGCTTTCGTTCTTTTATGAAATGTTCTTACCAGGGGGAGCTGTATGATTAACCGAAAATCCCTCTTGCATATTTTAACAAGAGCCCACTGTAGAGTCGTGGTCTGGCGAGGTTCCTGTCAGTCATCGTGAAGAAAACCAATCACTTGTGAGAGGCGTCAAGTGAGAACAAATCAGGTATGAGTGATTTAACTGCACGTTCACTTGATTGGTTACATTGTGTTAGTTGGCGACTCCCTGGCATTTATGAGCGGGAGAATGACTACGATTCCCAGCATGCAATTCGATCATGTGTCACTATATGATTTACTACAAATTCCAGTATGCCCTTCCCAAATGAAATGTTCGGGAAAACCCCTCGTAGCCGCAGTTAGCTTTGCAGATAACACTTCGGCGGTGGCTGTTGTGTATTATACTGAGACGGCCGTGAGTTCCTAGACTGCAGATAACGGGCTGGTGTATTTTGAGAAGTTTATTTGAACACATACAACTATGTAAGTATGGCTTTTAAAGTCAGAGATGTAAAGAATGACTTTTATCTTGATATGTTTTTAAGTTGTGGAATAATACTTAGGAAATGAGCGAATGGAATTCGTTTTGAATGGCGGGTAATTTCCATTTCACATTCGAAAGTGTTTACAGTACTTTGTTATTGTTTTGGATGTTGGTTTCTTTTATTACGCCCCTAATGGCGAGGACGGCTTTCCCCTTTCATATCTGTTTTTAACTTTATTTCTGTTACATGCGGATTTTTTTTTACAGGGTGGTTCAGTTTTGTTTTCTGTGCCATGTGAAAAGTTAAAAGTACAACATTTTTTTGTGAGAGTTAAAATCAATCCTGAGTTCTCCTTTCTCCAGCGGTACAGATTCTGTGTCGTTTGTTTTGGGTGTCGACTCTGGTTTAGGTTTGTTTCTCTTTCATTATAAATCCTTGTGTTTGTCGTGTAATTTTTATCTTTATAGCCGGCGGGCGTCCTCACAATTCAGTTTACAATCCAAAAAAAAAAAAAGAACGCCACAAAGAGAGAAACGAAATAGGAAGGCAGATTATGAGTCACTACGAAGCGAAGTCTGATCGATCTGAGACAACGCGAAGTGTGCCAGAATGTTGGGATCAAATCAGTAAAAGTATACGAAGAGGAGCTGACTTTGTGACACGGCTTGGCGGTGTCACGTGTCCGGTTATATAGCGCCCATCCTTGTTGCGGGGCCAAATCTGCAACGTCAGCTGAAGGTTTTCATTTTAAGCAAGTAAAGTTTAAGAGGCCGAGGACATAAAAGGTAAGGCCATACGAGTTTGGCTCCTTTCACTGATTATCGTAAGTGTGTATATTTTCTGATATTGATCTGTAAAGTTATTGTTTTCTTATCTAACTACGAAAAAAATTTGATCAGAGACTTTCTAGAAGCTGAGATTTTTGTCTAGATATATTGACCAACACACTCTAGTAGCTTACTACTACACTTTATAAAACTGTCCGATTCTCAATTAGCACATACAATTAAGATGTTCACTGTACATGTAAAAATATGGACCTACAGTATTACGTTATAGCGGACAATTGTATATACTTAAAAAGAAAAAAACTTAAATGAGGAATACTTTGGAAACAAATGTCTGCAGTTCATACATTCAATAACAAGTTACAGAAATAGCAGACCACTTACATAAAACTTGTAATGGTTTACTCAACTCTAACCATAAAATAAAATTTGATTTCCAAGTCATAAGATAATTAGAGCATAAACGTTTCCATAATTTTATATTTTTTAACAGTTTTCTCGAGATCAGACAAACTAGTGCCAAATAAAAGCTTTTAGGTGTTCTTTGCAGATCTCCCAATATGCTGAATCTTTTAAATGAGGTCTGTGAGACGTGTGTTTAATGACTTTGTACCCAAATTCAGGACAGGTTTCTCTGTTTGGAATTTCAGCACAGACAACACGATCCACATCATCAGCAGTTAATTTTTTTTTTTTTTTTTTTTTGCAAAGTAACCAATAAATGCATGTGAGTTAAACCACGTTTTGGAAATTCTCTGATTCTCTGACTAATTTCCTTTTGTTTGTGTCAATGCGATCTTTACTATCTTTCTTCTTTTTTTTTTTTTTTTTGATACTGTAGCGACTGACGTAATAAAGAGTCACAATCGCCGACTGCGTAACCCCAAACACAACTTTCTAGCACCTTCTCCAACCCTCCTCCCCCGGGTCTCGCCCCCCGTTACCGCATCAAGCGGCACCCCGCTATCAGTCTTCCGTGCTGCACTCTGCCCTCCCTCAATCGGACCTAACAGTCACTTAAAGCAAAAAGACTTCAATATTTTCGACTGTCACTGCTTTCATATTCTGTACCTTTTCTCTGCATGTGTATGGCGCCTTAGGACTCTCTTCTCCGCGCTGCTCTTTCTTCTTTGCTGAGAGCACAGGCTCTGCGTGTGCCACGTAACTTTACATGACTTAATGTTTTGCTGGCTGTCCGAGCTCTTATTTGATAAGAAGGGCATGTCTTGCAAGGCTCTTATGTTCCACGTCCCCCCGAGACGGCCCTGGGTCAATCTCGTGGCACCAAGTCTCGTGTTTAGGTCCCCGCGAGACGCTCCGTGGCCAGTCTTTTTTTTTTTTTGTCTCGCGAGTCTTTAAAATGTCTTCCAAGGACTTCTGAGAAAATTGCGTATCGTCGCCTTGCTTTTCCATTCCAGGATTTCTTTTATATATAAAGAGAGATATGGGAACCTGTTGTTGTTAAAAAAAATATATTTTTTCCCATGGTTGGAGGTCAATAAATCTGTTACAAACTTGATATAACTGATTGATTGGACCGGGGTGAGCAAAGTCAGTCCTGGAGGGCCACAGTGGCTGCCGGTTATTGATCCAACCCAGTTGCTTAATTAGAAAACAATTCTGGCTTGTTAGAGCTTTAACTCTGCCATGTCATATCATAGATTTTTTGTTCTTTTCTAAGGATATGATCCAAACGATATGAAGTCTAAAATGGAGGAGTAATTCTCAGTCCTTCACTTTTTTTTCCCTTCACTTTCCTTACAAGTATTTAACTCTTTGAGGGCTGGACATTTTTTCCAAAAACTCAGTTTTCTGAAAAGCACACAAAGCAATGGTTTTATACATAAATCGGCATAAACCTGTGCTGCTGTTAGCGCATGTTTGGCACTTCTGGCAGCAGTGGCTGTGCAGGGGCGTCTCGGTGGCCAGCAGGAATGCACAGTTGGGCCCGCTACCTGGCTGGCCTTTTGTACAGAAGGTGGGCACTGGTGGCAGTAGTCGCATTGTGACGCAATATGGTTTGTACCTGTTGTCATCCAGGCGAATGCTGCTGTAGGCGTATCAGCTACACGAACGTGTTCAGCACCACGATCAGCTGGGGCCTGATCCGCCAATGCTGGTACCTCACTTTCGTCTTTGATCGCCATTTCCAGATCACTTGCATCAAATTCCAAGTCCGACATGTCAGAGTCTGGTTCAGCGATTAATACGAAAAACATCCATGGAGTATTTTAATTTGCACGTTTGCTTTAGTCTCTCGCCAGATGTCGATGCCATTTTAGAGGTTCTTTTGCTCTTCGGTACTCCTGCATGCACAGGGAGCCGAGGTGAAATCCACAAAGCTATTTCACTTTCCTTCTAGCAGAGAGAGTCGAACTAAAACATAATTGCGAATTTTGTCGCAGTTTGCAGCTGATTACTGTCCCCTAGCCCTGAATTTCGACAACAATCCACACCAGCCCTGAAAGAGTTAATTAACTCTTTGAAGGCTGAATATTGCTTTTTCTGAAAAGCGCACAAAGCAATGACTTCACACAGAAATCAACATAAAACATTTGTTGCTGCGGCTGCTGTCGACTACTGTTTGGCATCTCTGGCAGCAGCGGCTGCCCGGGGTGGGCTCGATGGCCAGCAGGAATGCGCGGCTGGCCGGCTGTCTGCCTCTCTTCATGTAGCGGTGGCTGCCACAATGCAGCGCAGTCTGGTGTGTGCCTCTTACATAGATAGATAGATAGATAGATACTTTATTAATCCCAAGGGGAAATTCACAAATTCTCTTGTCATTGTAAGTGGCGGTCCTCCCAGGCCAACGTTGCCATACGTTTGTCAGCTGCACGAACGTGTTGAACAGCACGATCAGATGATGCTGGCATCTCACTTATGTTGCATCACAATCCAGTCTGACAAGTCAGAATCCGATTCCGTGATAATACGTCCACAAACTCTCGCCAGATGACGATGCCATTTTAGAGGCTGCATGCTCTTTGCTACTCGTTCCAACGCAGGGAATTGAGGTCCAATCAACAAAGCTAGCTTTCCTTCTGGCAAAGAGAGTGAAAATAAAACGTAACGGCGAGATTTGGCACAGTTTACGGCTGATTACCGTCCTCTACCCCTGTAATTTCGACACAAGGCCGACGTCTGCCCTGAAAGAGTTAAACCAAATCGTGCACACAGGTAGGTGTCAATGGAAACACACTAAATGGAGAACTGCTGCTTTGCTTTATCACTTGCATCTTATTGCATAATAAGGAGCAATTTAAAAAAAACGAGAATACAGCTGATTAAGACTAAATTAACCAATAAGAGCTCAAAATCCTAATGAGCGAGACAACTAAAATGAAGCAGAGGTGTCACTTGAGCAATAAGTGTTTCTTATTAGGCCATCGTGATGGAACAAAAACCTGCAGCCCTCCAAGAACGGCTTTGCCCACCCCTGGATTGGACGTATTATTTGTCCTGTGAGTCTGCATCCTTGTGTTTTTGTTTTTTGCATTTCCTTTGCTGGGTGTTGTACCGCGTTAGCCATTCTGGATGTAATGAGAAGTCAAGCGAAATGACATCTTTTATCGGCTAACTAGGAAGATCACAAGATGAAAGCTTTCAGGCAAGATGACGGGGCCTGAGTTGCCTCAAAAGCCTGCATATTGTAATCTATTTCTAGTTAGCCAATAAAAGATGTCATTTCGCTTGACTTCTCGTTACATCTCATGGGGTTCATAAAGTTTATGTAATCTAATCTAAGTTGCCTTAACTTTAGAAATAAATGCACAAGAAGATTTAAACTGAAATGTCCGGCGTTCTTCCCGGCACATCTTTTAAAAGTTCTTTTGTCTCTGTGCTGCCAGGAATTGTCATTGTTTGATGAGTAGGATTCAAAACGACACGATCAACTCCAACAAGTCTGTTTGCTTTGGAAGTTAAACATTGGCAGCGAGTGGCTCTTTAACCCGTGAATGGCCGTCTGCTTGTACAGTGGGGATTAGCACGGAGTCGGTCTGTCTCATCGTGTCGTATCTTTCACAGACGTGCACTACAAATCCTATGAAGACTTTTCAAATGTGTATTTCAGACACGCGATTAGTGGCAGGGTGGGGATGTGCTGTCTGTTTATTGCCACAGAGAATGGCTGGTAGGAATTAGTTGTCGTTTCTGTCTCGGCGTTACCAGTAGCCCCAGTCCCAGGCATGATGAGCACTGGAAAGTAAAGGTGAGGATAACGAAATGCAAACGAGAAAAGGTGGATTTTGAGAGCAGATTTGAATGTGAACGTTGGTGTGGCCTCATGGGAGGGAATGATGGACGTAAGGTGAGTGTTTCACTCGGGGACCCTCAGTCCTAGCAGTCTGGGCTTTGGTTTTACTATTCACAGGATCGAGTCAGTTTTATAAATTCAGATCCTTCAGACTGCGCCATACTGTGCTTATCGTGGGTCCATCAGCTAAAGCCCACATTGCTGTTGGACGTCTCGGCTCTTTCTCTGTCTTTTGCAAACCTCAAGTCCACAATCTTGGTGGTATTTTTGACAGTAACCCTCTTTTGACAAACACATTAATTCTCTAGTCAAGAGTTGCTTTTTCCAGCGTCGTCTATTAGGTAAGATCAGGCCTTTTTTGTTATCTTCTAGGGATCTTGAGAAAGCTCCTCGTGCTTTTATCTTCTCTCGCCTCGATCACTGCAACTCGTTGTATTCTGGGATTAGCAAATCTCTGATACGCAGGTTACAGTTGGTTGGGGCAAGAAAGTCTCATTCTGTTTCTCCAATATTAGCTTCTTTACACTGTTTTCAATTTGACTTTAAAATCTTGTTGCTAGTTTTTAAATCTTTACTTGGGCTCCCTGCTGCCTATTTATCTGAATTGTGTGCTTTACACCTGCCATCCAGAGTGCGTAGATCTTTTTATTTATTTATTTTTTTCTTTATTTCGTCTTATACAATTTCTTGTATTAGGAATTTGTTAGTTTTTTGCATACCCCTTGGGGTCAGCCATTGTACTGCACCCCTGGAGCAATTGCAGGTTAAGGGCCTCGCTTAAGGGCCCAGCAGAGTACAGTGACGGGGATTCGAACCGGCAACCTTCGAGATACCAGCGCAGATCCTTAGCCTCAGAGCCACCACTGGTCAGTTGTCTCTTGTGTCTCGTTGTCCCTCGTACCAAGGGTCAAATTAAGGGGGACAGCTGTGGCACCTCATCTGTGGGACTCTTTACCTCGTCACATAAAGGAGTCGTCGACAATTCAAAACGAGATTAAAGACTCATTTCTATTCACTTGCTTTCCATGACCTTCAGTAATACTGATGGTTTCCTCATTGTGATTATGTAATCTTACTTCTATTTATTTATTATTTTATTTCTACGTATGTTAATTGTATGGTTTGTGTTTTCTTCTTTTATTGTAAAGCACTTTGGCTACAGCATTCCAATGTTGCTTTAAATGTCCTCTATTAATACATTGACATTGACTTAATCGTTTCATTTTAAAACACGCCAGAGGATACACTTCAGCTTCAGCTCATGCTTTTCAAATGACTTTTTTTCTTGTACATCATATTATAATAAATTCCTCAATGCAGCGAGTTACATTACCTCCAAAAAGGTGCAGTCAAAGGTGTGTGGTCTCTCCATGGCACCCCTTCCCACAATCCACTAGTGCTGGGACAGACTTTCAAAACGTGGTCTGATCTGAATGATTTGGGATGGCATCTCCACTTCCAGCACACTTTTTTTTCCAAATGAATAGCCGAGTTGTGTAATAATAATAATAATTCTTTACATAAATATGATGATTTTCTCACTACTCAAAGCGCACTCCACGCTGGGAGGACCTGGGAAGCAAACCCACAATCTCCTTACTGCCAGACAGTAGTGCCATTACTGCACCACCTGCATGGAGTCTACTCAAGGGCACCAGTGGACGTTCAGGTAAAGTCCATTCAGGACAGAATACAGGAAACACGTTGTCACACCTGAGGAATCCAGAATAACTGACACACGTGGAGCTGAAGTGGAAACCCTGAGAGGTTTTTAAAAAGTATTTGGATGAGATATCAGGACAACTTTAGCTGCTAGCTGACCATGTGAGTGCTCTGGATTGATCTGCCATCTTTGTGTACGTCACAGCTGCAGTGCTGCCCCAGATCAGTCGGCACACACATTAACACAGATGACGATTCAGCAGGATCTTCATCAGTAGTTTGAAGGAGGCACAGGTTATTGATTTTAAAGATTGGTTAGGTTCATTTTTAACTCTAAATTGTCCTTGATAAGTAAGAGTGTGTGTGTGTGTGACAGGATAGGCTAAAGCCCTCTGCACCTCTGCAGTAGGTGACATGTGTTGTAGAATGTATAGATTGTATTAAATTAATATTAAAGTAATGCATACGAGGTGTGGCAGAAAAGTAATGAGACTGATGTTTTATTTACCAAAGTTTTTCTTTTTTTCAAACATCAATGTTCTCCCCTTCAAAGTAGTTCCCTTGGGCAGCTCCACACCGATGGAGATGTTGTTCCCACTGTTGGTAGCAGCGCTGGAAGTCTTCAACCGGTATGGTCTTCAGCATGTCCGTTACACTCTTTTGGATGTTTTCTAAAGTCCCCAAATGACGTCCTTTGAGGACATTTTTCAGTTTAGGAAAAAGTCACACAGACTGAGGTCAGGTGAATAATGGGGCTGGGGAACCACAGGAATGAGTTTTTTTGATTGTCCTTCTGCTCAATTGTGAGTTTTTTCGGCACCATTTTGGCACAGACCTTTCGCATGTGCAAATGTTCAGTCAAAATTTGATGAATGGTAAATCTGTTCAAATTTAATGGTTCACTCAACATTCTTAATGTTAAACGACGGTCTGATCTCACAAGAGTGTTCACACGTTCGATGTTTTCATTGGTTTTCGAAGTTGAAGGCCTCCCTGAACGGTGTTCATCTTCAACGTGTTTTCTGCCTTCCAAAAATGATTTGTGCCAGCGAGCTCGGGATAAAGAATGGTTCCCCATAGGCCTGTTTTAACTTTTCAAACGTCACACTTGCCGTTTAAGCTTAACACAAAATTTAATGGCACAACTTTGCTGTTCCATTTTGCGAGACGCACAACCAAAAACACAACTTCGCTAATAGCAGTCACAAAAATCACGTAGTTAACGGAAGGAGTTGAAACTCGCACTGAGCTATGGGAGGGTACTGATACACGGGCTCTATCAAGGACAACAGCGCAGCGTTGCCAGATCGCTTGCAGTGGTGCCAGTCTCATTACTTTTCTGCCACACCTCGTACATCCAGTAGCTGATTTTTTTATATATAGATATAAAGATATAGATATATATAGAGATAGATAGATACTGTATATTTATATATAATCTCTCAGTACAAAATGTTCTGAAAGTAATGAAAGCCTGTAGGTCTATGGATGGGAGAGACGGAGGTGCCATCCTCTGTGGTGAGCACATGGGCTGATGTTCAAATGAATGCAGTTAGCATCAGGGTTTATCTAGTCTACGTTATCTAATCCATCTAGATAAGGTACATTAGATATCTACATATCCATCCATCCATTATCCAACCCGCTAAATCCGAACTACAGGGTCTCGGGGGGAGGGGTCTGCTAGGGCCAATCTCGGCCAACAGAGGGTGCAAGGCAGGAAACAAACCCCAGGCAGGGTGCCAGCCCACCGCAGGGCATCTCTCTATCTATTATATAGTGCCTTTCACTCCATCTTCTCTCTCCCCAATGTCCGTCTGTCCACTTTTCACGAGAGAACCACTTAACAGATTTAGATTGGGTTTTTCTAGAATTTGCTTGAACATTCCAGTTGATTTTGCGACTTCTCTCATCGTGCTAAGTATCATAGTTTGGCTGTAGCACCGATTTTTATTTTCATGAATCTGTGAGAGAGGCTGCGGGCTGAAGGGGAGGCGGGACCTCAGGATTGGGGAGCCGGGCGGGGCCATCATCCATCACATGCCAGCCTCCTTTCGAGTCGCTGTACTTGCCTCCACTTAGGTAGCGATACCCATTTGTTCAGCAGACATTATCATCTACAGCTTGTTAAGGAGGAACGCTTGACATTTTTGACAGAGAAATACAAATTATTGCATTTTTTTTTTATTAAATTGATTTTTTTAAGTTTGTCCTGTTCACTACTAAGTGGGCGGCACCGTGGGGGACAGCTAGTTCTAGATAAGTAAGAAAAAAAAAAATCTCTGATTCCTTCCCCTTTTGGTATCCTGAAAACAAAGCAAAAAGGGGCGTCTTTACAGATATTCTAAAGTAACGGATAGAAGGCATTTTTCATCGGCTAACGTTTGGGAGATTGTTTCCTAAACGTACAAATAATCGATCTCTGTTACTTGACAAAAGGGACTTGTGGGCAAGCTGCATTTAAGAATGTGTGTTACTGAAACCGTGTTCAAGAGTTAGTGGAAATGAATGCATTGTGATTCATTTTAATATATGCAGGTTTACGTGATACAGACACTGTGGTGTTTGGATTTGAATCTTTCAAACAATTGACGTGCACAAGAATACAATATGTATGCTTAGTAACTAAATTCCAAGACTGTGCAATAAAGATAAATCTAAAAGCTGGATAAATCGCGATCTACTATATAATAATATAATATACACTAAGGTCTGGTTGTCCAGTCTCTCTGAGGAATCTAATTGGTCAGTCTGGCTTTGGTGATGCAACGAAAGAGGAAGTGCGAGTGTGAGACACATGAGGAACATTAGGACAGTCTGGACGAGAACAGGCCATTGAGCCCAACAAAGCTCGCCAGTCCCATCCACTTAATTCTTCGAATTAAAACATCAAGTTGAGTTTTAGAAATCCCTAACGTCTCTACTGTTCACCACACTACCTAGTCACTTGTTCCATTTGTCTGTGGTCCTCTTCCTAAGGTTTGTGTGAAATTTCCCCTTAAGTTTCCGACTGTCCCCGTGTTCTTGATGAGCTCACTTTAAAGTCACCGTCTTGATCCACCGGACGAATTACTTTCGTAATTGTAAACCCTTCACTTGCGTCACCTCTTAATTTCTGTAAAGGCTCAGCTCTTGTAACCTTTCCTTCTAACTCATCCCCTGTAGCCCTGGAATCGGCCGGGTTGCTCTCCTCTGGACTTTTTCTAGTGCTGCTATGTCTGGTGGGCCCATGACTCCAGATGAGGCCTCGCCAGTGTGTTATAAAGCTTGACCGAACCTACACGTCAAGGCGCTATATAGATAGATACTTTATATTAATGCCCAACGGGAAATTCACATAATCCAGCAGCAGCATACTGATACAAAAAACAATATTAAATTATAAAAATGCAGGCAAAAACCTGCCATTCTGTGAGCCTCCTTAATGGCTTCTGAACACTGCCTGGCAGTTGATAGTGCTGAGTCCATGACGACTCCTAAATACTTTTGATTTTCTGACCTCCCATTTTGTAATCGGGATAAATGAAGGCGTATGAAGCCTGCAGAGAGCGTCGCCTTCAAAGACAATGAGTTATAAAAGCAGGCAGGAGGCGAGAAATTCACCTCAAAATGATGACCGAGTCTGATAAGCCGGCTTTAGGGGAATGCGCTTGAGAGAGGAAGAGGCGTCCACACACACACAAAATTATCGAAGAAAGGCGCTGAAGGTACACGTAGAACAAGAGAGAGCAAATATTTTTGAATTATTCTCTTACCTGACTTGGGCAGGTACTGTGGCTAGTAAACAATAATGTGTGATAACAATCGTATTAAATGGCATTTCAATTTGCTGAACACAAAGTCATATAGACACACATGCTAAGGCAAATGAAGTCCTCTCTCAGGATCGTATAATTCTGCTGTCTATCTTCATCGTCTTTTGTAAGCTTTGGCTGATAAATGATGAAAAAAAAAATAATAAATTTGGGCCATGATTTTGAACTGCTGAGCACCCAACATCATCTCTCTCTGTGGGCTGCTTTCAAAATCTTGCCTGAAGTTGATAGAAGGTGTCTGGTTTTTGGGATTGTGAAATTCAGAGGAACCACAGAACCTGTGGACTTTGAAAAGAAAAATATAATAAAGTCCAGTGATTATCAGGCTCACTGTGGTATAGCGGGTCCACAGCTCCTGTCAAAAGGGCCAGTTTTAAATAAATAATCGGCGTACTCGCGGCTTAGCGAGGGGGCGTGGTTGTGTGACTGAAGCGTTCCTGGGGAATTCGTGATGTGGGCGTTTCTCACCTAAGTGCACAGGTGAGGAGCTGTCCGCATCTGTAATTGTTCCCGGGAGCTGCTGATTGCCACAGGTGAACCTCGTCCCCGTCATAAATAGGAGCGCGAGGCGGCTAGGGGAAGAAAAAGGAAGATGGAGGTTGCAGAGAAGAAGGGAGAAAGCCAGCGAGAAAGCGAAGGCAGCTGGACAGTGAGCCCTAGTGGAGTGTTTGGCCGACACCTAGGGCAATTGGTAGTGGTCACTCCCGCTGAGCATTTTATGAAGAGCAGGAGTGACCGGAAGGACGACGGCTGGTCGCGTAAGGCCGAGAAGGCAGCGAGAGTCGGGAGGCTTGGAAGGAGAAGTCCCAACGTGAGTGTCCTGGCCGTTGGGTGAAAGCCAAGTCTTCTTGGTCTGGTAGGGACTAAACCATGCTAGGGACCAGTCGAGTGGAGAGAAGGTCGGCTGCAGGAATGGCGACTCCCCTGCTGAGAAGCCCGATGGGAGAAGCTTGGGGAGCCGCCAGGTAAAAAGAAGACACTGGGCTTTGTGTTTTTAAAAGGACTGCTTCCAGCATTGTTTTAACCTTGTTGTTGTTTGTTTCAATTGTGTTTTTTTTTAACCTCCACTCTGCACCTATTTTATGGATTATTTATTTATTGAAGATTATTTTGCGATGCACTGCACTTTACTTTCATTTGGACACTTTGTTTTCGTTGTCGTTTTAATAAAAGCACTTAGCACTTTTTTTTGCACCATCCCCTCGCTCCATTGTAGTGCCTCACTGCCGTGCTCTTCGGTAACATTACCAATGGTGACGGGTTCATGGGCTCGAGCATGGAGTGAACCCGCATCGTCACACTCGCCCCATCTGGATGCCAGCTTTCAGTCGCGCCCAAGCTAAGCATTTTGGAATGTAGGAAGACTAGAACTCCACTAGAAATGAGATCGGGTTACGCGTTTTTGATTTTTTAAATCCGACGCTTGCCTTTCAGCACTACTAGTCATTGGTGTCTGTGGCTGGTGGTGCCTTTCCAGAAGGACTGTGGGACATTTTTGTTTTTGAAAGTTTGCAAATGTGCCAATCCACTAGCAGCTGCGCGTCCACATCTGCTTAACTCTCTACCCTATCTTATTGACGGGCACATTTGTTTTGTTTTTTGTTCTTTTTCATTAGTTTTAGTTGGGCCGAAGGTGACATGGGAGTTAAGTGTTTTTAAAACCTCTCTTGAGAGTTTGTGGGGGAATCCCACCGTGCCACTGAAACTGAAGAGGAAAGCATAACGTGCTTGTACTGCTGGAAAGCAACGGTGACCTCAGCTGAGATAAAGAAGGAAGGGGAGGATCCAGCGGGTGTCAGCTGCCCGCTTTACTGACCTCGTGTACCAGGAGTAAGTGTGAGCGGATGGGGAATTCCAGCTTTGGAATGTTTCTGACGACATCTGCTGAGAAAAGGCACACTTGGCAGCATCTGTTTGCTGCCTTTGATGAAGATGATGTAACATTGAAATGGAGACAAAAGTGACTGAATGTGGGCACAGGTGGTTAAAATTACAGGCAGATTGTAATTTCCCCTTGGGATTAATAAAGCATCTATCTATCTATATATTATATAGTGCCTTTCTATCTATCTATTATATAGTGCGTTTCACTCTATCTATCTATTATATAGTGCCTTTCATATCTATCTATCTATCTATCTATCGATAAAGTTCATTCATTCAATTTCTACAGCTTATCCGAAACTGGGTTGCTGGGTAACAATCTGAGGCCCATACGTCCTGCCACGTATGCCAACTCATACTGTAGGATCCCATGGCATTCCAAGGCCATAAAGGGGTTTTTTTCAACTTTTTTATTTTTTTTAAATTTTATTTTTAATTGACCGATAGGTTTGTAATAATTCAATAACTGGGTAGGACGTCAGTAATATGATACTAAGAAATTTTGGCTTTGGCTCTGGAATTTCCAACATTCTTGTGTTCCACATAAAAGACAACGCAGTGAAGTCCGGTCATAGTGGTGGTGATGCGGGCTGGGGGTACGGGAGGCAGGTTCCTTTTTTTTTTTTTTTTGTTTGTTTCTCTATATCTCTGTTCAAATCTATTCCTTCCTTGCAGTCTAACGCTTCAGGCTTTAACTCTCCCAGTATGTCACCTGGCTCATGTGATGCCGTTTTTCCAGTTTTGTTCCTTAATTGTCACCCTCCCGTACCTCCCTCAACCATAATAGTACAGTTTGAGGTGTTTTACTCTTTAAACACGTCCCTGTCACTGTGATTTACTGCTGGGTTGACTGGATTCTTGCACAACCAGCACAGAACTGGGGGCCGTAATTGATGTTGGACGTTGAGGGACACTGGGGGGTGTTGACTGCGTGGTTCGCTTAGAACGATTCTGGTTTTTGTTCAGGTGTTGTAATTCACTTGTATGATGTCAGCATTTAGTGGTCACGTTAACGCGGCTTACACATTCCAAGTAGCAGGGGGGCTTACATGACCCCTCAAATCATAAGAGTCTCCGTTGGGCAATCCGTTTACACATGCGAACCCCTGGCTGCAAAGCTGAAATCAAACCATTCAGACGGTCAGCTGACAGCTTTGGGTATTTCAGAGGATTCCGTCTCGCCTGAAGAAGAGGCCCGAGTTGCCTCGAAAGCCTGCATATTGTAATCTTTTTAGTTCGCCAATAAAAGGCGTCATTTTGCTTGGCTTTTCTCTACAAACAGAATTTCAAAATGTTCCTCCTTTTTAAAGGAAACGCAGGGCCGGTTGGTCTGTCGGTGGGTCGTTTCTCACACTTTACACCGCGTGCTTATTCTCGGTCAGAGGACCGGGCCTTTCTGTTCTTCACCAGCTGCATACACCACACTGCTGAATGAAGGCACCGAGCCGGGCATCGGGGCATGAGCTGTCTAATCGGAGCTTTTAATTGGTTTAAATCTGGTGTCTCTTTGAATGATTAAACGTAGTGCGCTCACATCGTGTGCAGCTGGCAAGAATCTGTGAGGAACAACATGCAGAGTCGTGCAAAAACAAATCTACGAGATCTAAGAACAGCCGGAAGGGACAATCGAAATCACTAGGCGGGACGTGACAGTGGCAGTCCTTGACGCAGCCCTGTGGTAAAGCGAGGTCCGCGGCAGTTTGGCGGTTTAAATAAATAATCACCGCACTCGCTTCTTTCTGGGTTGGCATGGTAGCATGACAAGGTGTGAGATTTGGGCGCGGGTGGTCCTGCGTGGTGCACAGGTGTAGGCTTGCCCGTGACCTTAATTGATGCCAGGAGTTGCTGATTGTCGTAGCTGTGCCACGTCCCCGTTTTTAAAAAGAGAAGTGCGAGTGTAGGGGGCAGGGGGGCAACAGAAACGGAGAGAGATAAAGGACGGAACGAAGGAGGATCGGAGCTTAAAGGACGGAGCAGTGGTGAGGCGAGAAGCAGGCGGATGGGAATGGTGCCTCGGGAAACGGGAGAGATCGCTACGCTCCTCTCGCCAGTGCAGCATGTAACTGGCAGCAGTGGGAGGACGGCGTACTTTCACCAGGTGGAGCTTGGATTGGCAGCGGTGGGAACTGGCTGGTCCAGTGGTTGCCCGTGGATTGGGCAGAGGGGATACAGGCCAGGATTGGTGGGTGTCTGTGCTGCGTGCTGCGAGGTCCTAGAAGGATAAGCCGGAGAGGCATCTGCTTTTAAAGGAGCATTTTAAAGAAGACTCCTGTCTGAATTTTAACCTCATTTTTATGGTTGTATTTATTCACATTTTAACCTCCACCGGCACTTTGCTGTTTTTATGGACTATTTTTTTTTTTTTATTATTACTATTTTTATTTTAAAGCACTTGCACTTTTCACCATCCCCTTGCTTGGTGTGTTTTGTCCTCATCAGTTCAGCTCATCCAGTTACTTAATCGACGGTGTCGCGTTCAAGAGGCTCCCAAAATGAAGTGGGAACGAGGAGTCGACCTGTGCGACCACAAGCCCTGGATCATAAACAACTGAGCCTTTCCCACCAAAGTGTGACTGGCCCACCTCTTAGGAGGTTTCCTGAATGTGCCAGAATGTTCAGTCTTCCATAGCTCTGTCCAAACAGTGCAGGGTGTAAGTATAGTGGTGCCTCGTACTTCAGATTGAACTCCTTATCAGGAGGCTGCTTAAAGTCTGAATCATTCAAAGTCTGAATCAGTTTTTTGGAAAAGTGAATGAATCCGTTCCCAGACCCTAAACACTACCCAGTTTCTTCTTCTTTCGGCTGCTCCCGTTAGGGGTCACCACAGCAGATCATCTTCTTCCATATCTTCCTGTCCTCGTCATCTTGCTCTGTCACCCCCATCACCATCATGTCCTCTCTCACCACATCCATAAACCTTCTCTCATCTCTCCTCTGCACATGTCCAAACCAACGCCATCTCGCCTCTCTGACTTTGTCTCCCAACCGTCCCACCTGAGCTGACCCTCTAATCCTGTCCATCCTCGTCACACCCAATGCAAATCTTATCATCTTTAACTCTGCCACCTCCAGTTCTGTCTCCTGTTCCACCATCTCCAGCCCATATAACATAGCTGGTCTCACTACCGTCCTGTAGACCTTCCCTGTCACTTTTGCTGGTACTCCTCTGTCACAAATCACTCCTGACACTCTCTTCTCCACCCTGCTTGCACTCTCTTCTTCCACAATCCCCATTACTCTGTACTGTTGATCCCAGGCATTTCAACTCCTCCACCTTCGCCAACTCCACTCCCTCATCCTCTGGCCATTCCTCTGGCCTCCCTCTCATTCACACACATGTATTCTGGTTTGGTGGTCCTACTGACCTTCATTCCTCTCTTCTCTAGAGCAGGTCTCCACCTCTCCAGGGTCTCCTCAACCTGCTCCATACTCTCGGTACAGATCACAAACATCACAGTCCACGGGGACTCCTGTCTAAACTCATTACTTTAACATGGGCTTCTCATAGCTTCATTTTAGTTTAATGCTGATGTTCTGCATATTCAATTAATTGTCATAACTATTCATGGTGGCCCCAAAATCCGTACTGACCCCCTACTCTCTCTTCTGTTCTTTTTCCCGGTTTTCTGTGGTGGTGACCTGTGCCACCACCATCTACTCAAAGCACCGTGATGTTCCTACATTGATGGACTAAAAGCCAGAAGTCCACATGACTGTCATCATCAAGTCCTTCCATGAGGACCCTAAAAGCAAAGTGGACTGTTTCATTTATGTTGGGTAGAATGCCTAGAGGGGGCTGGGTGGTCTCATGGCCTCTGAACCCCTGCAGATTTAATTTTTTCTCCAGCTGTCTGGAGTTTTGTTTTTTATTTCTGTGTTCCACGGCCATCGGACCTTACTTTTATTCGATGTTAATGAGTTTTGTCTTTTATTTCTCTTTTCTTCATCATGTAAAGCACTTTGAGCTCCATTATTTGTATGAAGATGTGCTATAGAAATAAATGTTGTTGTTGTCGGTCAGCCTGTCCACCATCATTGTGAAACCCAGTTTGATCAAGTTAAACAGCAGGTGCACATTTTAGGGTAAAAATAACACCGTTATAAATTTAAAGCATGAAAACCATAAGTAAAATAGGTAAATACTGTATAACACATGGAAATTGCATTTACTGTACCTTTCAGTGAGGAGTGGTCCAATGTGGTGAAGATGTGCTATAGAAATAAATGGTGGTGGTGGTGGTGACGTCCCGTGTGGCGGGTGGTTGTGGAATTCCCGTTCCAATCGCTAACGTCTGGTCTTCTCTCTCCCTCCCACTTCAGTATCTTAAACATGGCTGCCAGATCTGCCACACGTGTACCACGTTCATGCTTTCCGACAAGGTCCTTGCCCACCCCAAGCATCGATTTTTACAACCTTCCTCTTAATCTTTGTTGCCTCCACACTCTTCTTGGCTTCCGTGGTTAATAGAGAGGGGTGTATATAGCGGGTGTCCCAAAATTCACGCAAGATTTGAATTTGGAGCCATTTGTGCAGTAAAGTGTTGCCGACAGGAAAAAAAAAAGACCGTGACAGCTCACAGTTCAGGGTTATTAAAAATGGAGCGCTACACGAAAGAACAACGCGTTTTCATTGTTGAGCAATATTTTAAAAATAATGAAGGTTTGGCAGCTACAGTTCGTAATTTTCGTACACAATATGGTCGGAATAGTAATTTAACTTCAACTTTTTCAAACAAAATCATCATCAGCGATGAGGCTCATTTTCATCTTGATGGCTTCGTTAATCGTCAGAATTGTCGCATTTGGGGTTGATTGTTGAGAAACAAATGCATCCACAGCGTGTCGCTGTTTGCTGCGGATTTTGGGCTGGAGGCGTCATCGGACCATTCTTCTTCGAAAATGCCGCTGGTCAGGCAATAACGGTTAATGGTGCTCGCTATCGCGACATGATGATCCAGCTTTTTGTGCCTAAATTGTTTTAACAAGACGGTGCCACATGCCATACAGCGAGAGAAACAATTCAATTACTGCAGGAGTCATTTCCTGGTCGTGTAATTTCCCATTTTGGTGATCAGAATTGGCCGCCCAGATCATGCGATTTAACGCCGTTGGACTTTTTCTTTGGGGTTTTTTGCCATCAAGCCCATGACCACCCACGCCTTGAAAGAGGAAATTGAGCGCCATATCAACGAAATTCAGCCACATTTTATGCAAAACGGTCATGGAAAATTTCGACAAAAGAGTGCGTATGTGCCAGCAAAGCCGTGGAGGCCATTTACCCGATATGCTATTCCATACATAACCCTAGACTGTATACTTTATGAATCAATTTTTAATCAAAAACCTGTGTTCTCTATCAAAATGACGTCTTGTGTGAATTTTGGAACACCCTATATAACCAAACGCACTAAAAAGAAAGTGAAAAAGGGCTCTGAAAACACACGAGTGTAACACGAGAGGCTCTCGGAGCGAGAGACGACACACAACAGATGGCTTTTACGCTCGCTTCAGTTCGAATGCAGAAGCATCGCCCCAACTCCAGATCAAGTTTTCTCGAATTTAGTGTCTGGAACATTCAAAGTTAGAATCGTTAGAATCGAAGTATGAGGCGCTGCTGTAACTTTAAAATAACGTCTTTTTTTAGGGGAGTATTCCTTTAACGATTTTTAGGCAAATTTAAAAAACAAAAGCTGTTATTTTCCCAGCATCCTTCAAAAGGTCCTTGATTCACATGCACTGTCTGAGCAAATGGTGTCAGAGTAAACACAAAAAAACAATCGTAACACGTTTATACTTGGCTTATATAAAAGACCCGTTACGTGTGTAATCCACGTCACTCTCTGCTAGGTCACCCCTAATGAAGATTGACGGGGAGGACGCTTTATCTGCTTGCTGAGGCACTCTGGGTGCTCCGGGTTGAAGGATGTGGAAGGCTGCAGTTCAAAGGTCATAGGCTGAGGGGCGCCGTTCACATGCTCCCTCCATGGTATCCTCCCACGTCCCAAGGATGTTCTACCAGGCTAGAGTCCTAATGCTTTGTGATGGAAGGACTGCACTGGAGGACACTGGTGCAAATTAAGTCCATTCGAGACAGGAAGGACATTGTCAGACGTGGGTTGAGCAGGTCAGCAGGTGTGGTGGGTCTGATATTACACGGCCTCTAAAAAAACATTGATTCCCTTTGAATATTTTCACACTGGATTGTTGTACAACGTTGAGTCACATTGGATTTCACTTGGCTTTTCAACAGACAGTCTCTGATGTCAAATGTAAAGACGGATATAATTACAAATCTAGAATGCAGAATAATTGATCTCCTAAGTATTCACCCCCTTCGCTCTGACACACCTGAATCCAGCTGGTCTTCGAAGTCTCATCATTAGTCCAACGGAGGTCACCTGTGTGGGGTTTGAAATGAGTGAATGTGGAAGGTCCAACTTGTGGCGAGTCGCTGTGGTGTCCTAACCTACGCGGTGAAAGCAAAAGAACATGACAGACAAGTAAGGGGAAGTCACTGGAAAATCCAGTTAAATCAATCGTGAAGAAGTGGAAAGAGTGTGGCAGTGCGGGCCATCCACAAAAACTCAACACGAGGGAGGCCATCAAGAGAACCCTAGAAACCCTGTGACTGAGACTTGAGAGACCACCACAACTGTGCCTGGGAGTGTGGCAAAGAGTAGGGAAAAAAAAAATGCATAGAACACGTCGGCAGGCACAATGGAGACACTGATGGCCACTGGAAGAAGGACCAAGACCAAAACGGGAGCTTTTAGCCGTCGGACTTAATGGTGTGTTTCACTCCACATTATCACAAACTCGCCATCCCCAACGTGAAGCATGGAGGTGGCAGCATCAGGCTGTGTGGATGCTTCTCTGGCCCGTGAAATCCTGGAGGAAACGGACAACTTCATTTTAAAACATCGATGATGTTCAATACCATCCTTGTGGTCGGAGAGATTCATAATCCACCTGCAGGATTAGCTGCCCTCCCCGTGTACTGCGGAAAGTGTCTACACAGGGTGTGAATGTCCTGGAGTGGCCGAGTCAGAGTCCAGATCTCAATCTAATTGAGAAACTTCACAAAGGCCGTTCGCTCACAATCCACGTGACACCTGACTGAGCCTGAGGAGTTTGCAAAGAAGAAGGAGAGAAGAGCAGAGCTGATAGAAAGAGACAACTGTGAGCTCAGAGTCCACATAATAACTACGGACTTGCGTAGACATTTGGAAGAAGCTGAAAACGGAGCCACTGCTCCTTCACATCAAAAGAAGGCACTTGAGGTGGTTGTGATGAGGCGAGCGAAGGGTCATAAAAAATTATGAACAGAATCGGTGACAGAGGGCAACCCTGGTGGCTCCAGGGTGTTTTGTTGGTTTATTCAGTGTCATTGTTTTGATTATTGTTTACTTTCTGTGTTTAATAATAATAATGTATTATTTCTATAGCCTTGAGAGTATGCTCTGCCTTGTGTTTTGGGAGTGGTTCCCCTGAAGGCGGGGCCACCTGTCAATTTAGGGACTGCTTCCCGGCGTATGCAATCCTGTGTTTTAATATTTGATTCATTTTGACCACTTTGACATTAAAGAGTCATCTTCTGTTGATCAGCGTCAAAAAAAAGTCCAATGAAATCCTTTGGGATTCAACGTTGTGTGACAAGGATAATGTGAAAAACGTCCAAGGGGTGTGGAGATGTTTATAACGAGTGTATGTGAGTCACATGTCGGGGTGTGGTGACACTTTTTATAACTTTTTTCTCTTGACTGTGGTATTTGATATCAGCTTTCGGACCTCCGTATCAAAACAAATGCGAAGCAAATAACAGAAAGCCCCAAAACCGCCATCTTGCTACGGCCTACCTGGTGAGCAGTCACACACTTCGCAGCGCTACCTGCTTCATAGCTAACCAGTCGTGTTGAAGGAATGAATTGGGCACCCCGTTTAGGTTCTGATCTGCTCGCATTCAAGAATGTAGCTTTGTTTTGTAAAGTTTACCGAGTGTTGAGGAAAGACGGCTGGGAGACGGAGAGCAAAGCTGACGTTGATTTCTGGTACTGGAAATCCTGAAACGTTGATACCATACCGTTTTTAAAATTGAGGTTTTTCATTACTTTTCAAGTACTGATATACAGCACAACGCCATTTTGGTGCGATGTTTACACATTGGTGTCTTTAGAGGGCTCTGGTTTCCAAGTTCAGGCCTGGAGGGCCTTTGTAGTTGCAGTCTCTTTCACGGTAAGTCGTCGTTTGTCCTTTTTATTTATCTCGATGCCCTTTTCCTTATTCTGTATTTTAAAAAGAGCAGTAGTGTGAGATTTACATTCATAGTCATATTTTTGCCATTCCTTCAAGACCTTAACTCCACTCTTTTGTCTTTCATGTTAAGCCACCTGTTGTATTGGGTGATGGGGGCCCTAGCGGCAATGCCCGTCTTATTAATCGTTCTGTTGGTTTTCCCTAATAACATCTCTCTATTATAAAAAAAAAAAAAACCCTGAGACAAGACTCTTTGGAAGGTTGTTTTCAAGTCCCACAAGACCTTGGCCATGAGATGTTCTCAAGTGCCGCCCTCCTCTCAACCGTATTCAGCCACACACACGGTAATCTCACCTCTCATTGGTGTGAATGCTTTTGTCAGACACAGCTTCTGCTCTCTCATCTCTTATAAATTTTAACGTTTTCCTCAGTTTAAGTTCCTAATTAAAGAAATTGTGCCCAAATGTTGTTGAAGAATTTCATCCCGAAGGGTTATCAACAGACGAAATGAGTACACGGGCAATCCTATCACCGAGGAACGAAGTCCAACAAATTAACGGCAAAAGTGTTGATCGGTTACACGTCAAGTTGGTTAAGCGCGTATCAATAGACTCTACTGAAACAGTTGGTGGTGATGGTGTGGAAGATGAAAACATCAACTTACAATCTCATGAAAAACATCTACAACCGTTAACACCGTCTGGTCTTCCATCTTTCTACAGTAATTTGGCCGATGGAAGTGTCCAAGAAAGGTCATGTAGTTCACCTTCAGGGGATAACATTAGAGAACAAAGGAGATCTTGATATGCCATTCATATTAAAACGTGAACAGTTTCCCGTTAGAATAGCTTTTGCTATTGCAATTAACAAATTCACAGGGACAAACATTCGAAAAAGTCGTTTTATTTAATCAAGAGAAAGAAACAAAATTCACTCACGGGCAGTTATACGTTGCGTTGTCACGATGAAAGTCCAAACACAGAATACAAATTCAATGTGATACTGACAAAAATGTCATTCAAAACTTCTTTTTACTGAAGTTTTACAGTAAAAGTGTAAGTTTAAAAAGTATTGACAGTGGAACCTCGGGTCACGAACGTATCGGATCACGTACAAATCGGGTTACGACCAAAAAGTTTGCCAAACTTTTTTGCATCTGTTCATGACCACACACTCGGGTGACGAACAAGCCAGCTTCCTTTCCGGTTCGTACGCGCCGGTGATTTCCGCACGTGCTCAGTGTCTCCCTGTACAGTACGTTGTTCTCAGTCAGACGTGCATCGCGCGGAGGGACTTTACCTCGAAACTGTAACCTCCTCTCCACTCAGTTCCTGCTCAAATCCTTCATGCCAGGTTAGTTTTCTTGGTTGTTTATGGTTAGTTTTTGTATAAATTGTGAATTTTTCAAATATTCATTTTTTTCCCTGCGCTTAAAACTCAAAAAAAAAAGTGTTTACAGCGAGCGGTTCGTAAGGCTCAGCGTGAACTCTTGCAATGTTAGTTTTCTCTGTTCGAGGTTTTCTCAGCGTTATTCAATGTTTTTACATTTAGTTTACTACTAAACTGTGCATTCTATGGTATAATTAACTATTTGTGCTTAAAAAATATATATTTACATACAGCTCGTATGGTCTGGAACGGATTAATTGTATTTACATACAGTCCTACGGGGGAAATTAGTTTGAGTCGCACCAAATCGGGTTGCGACCTGAGTTTTGGAACGGATTACAGTCGCGAGCCGAGGTTCCACTGTACGTGTTAATTTCAAAGCCAAATAAAACGAAATCCTATTACGCAACAAATGTCTCTAACGCAACATGAAAGAGAAGTTACTTTCAAATAATTACGTTTTTTTTTTTTTACTATGGTTGATTACTCAATGTAATGTAAATTCGTTCTATTATGCGTATGTAACAATTGACATGAAAATAAAAATCTGTTTCAATTGTACGAGCAGATCCCCATACGCAAGCGACAGAACCACAAAGAGGCTAGTAGTGCGTAGCGACGGCCCGGGGGTTGGCGAAGCCCCCGGTTTTTCTTAAAATAATCAAATGACTAATATTCCATTTTTTTTTTGTTTCCAGCAAAATGTCTGCTCTCGATGATCTTGAAACCGAAGAGGTCTTAACGTGCCTTCGCCTGAAAGCATACCATCCATACCACGAAATCAAAAATGTGTTTCAGTTTCTTCAATTCAACAAAAAGATGAAACACCGAGCAGACGAGGCCCTCAAGGTCGGCCGGGACTCCAAAATGTGTGCCATCCAGTTGCACGACCTGCGCGTTTCCCGGGTGCAGTTTGCCATCGAAGCTTTCCGCTACTTCAACAGCTCCGACCTTTCCTTCGAAATCAAAAACCTCAGTCAGAAAGGGAGGCTCACCGTAAACAACGCCGAGCTGGAATACCTGAATAAAGTGGAGCTGCCGAGGAAAGCCATCATCAGGTTTGCAGAATTTGTTTTCCTCGTGGAAAAGGAAGACGGAGAGTCCACAGACTATTTTGAAACGGTCTTTGAGCTGGCGGCCCTGCCACCGACCTTGGAACTGATATGCTGCTCTTCCTTAAGTCCCGTCCCGGAAACTGGCCTCACGTTCCCCGTCGCTCCGAACTCGGCGGTAGAGCTGGCAGAAGGTGAATTCTAGAGACCGACATCCGCTGGAAACGACGTTCTCAAAGCACCGGGGGTCTGTCCTCTACGGGTATCATGTTGCAGTAGCGTAATGTATGACGATATTCTTGAGCCATGTGATGTCATATTATTGCTGTGTTTATTTTGCATATCATGTCCGATTTGAGGAGTAGGGAGAATTTCCGTGAATAATATTTATGGCATTTTTATTAATTTATTTTCTCTAACCCAGCGTGTAGCCTCTGTTTAGTACGGTATCTGCTCTAGTAAGAAACGACTGATTCTCGCCGCCATCGGCATAATCTTTTCTTTCATAGTATTAGCATTAGAATTATTTACCAGTACGTGATCAAGTATTTTCATGTTGTAATAAATACATTTTTCAATATAAAAAAAAAAAAAGCTTTAAAGAAACGCAAATTGTCCTTTTTTTTTTTTTCCCCTGCGGAATGCTAAAGCTGGCATCGCAGTACACGACTTGCAGTCACCGGGGATGTCAAACTTGAGGACTGCGGTTGCTGATCTCGTGGCCTCAGATTCTCTGTCTCGGGGTCTCTCAAGTCACATGACACTCCTTTCCAGCACAGGTTCACATTTCCAAAGTGTCGGACCCCCTGCTGTTACAAATGCTTTCCGGGTGCGGCGAGTTGAGCCGCTGGCGATTTGGTTTTCTTTATCGTTTCCTCCATTCTGTCGTGGTGCATAAAACACAAAGCCGCAGACCGACAAGCTTCTCTTCTGTCAGCTCCACTTCTGTTCTATGCATTGTACTTTTTGGGTGGGCGCTCATTGGTGGTCTGCCCTCAAGTACTACTGTATGTCCCTGTGATTTGACACCAAATCGGACCCCTTTTGATTTTATTCGGACGAGTTGCAGACGGGCTGGATTGCGTTGCTGTGTCCGTTGCGTTACACGACTTTTCCAACGAGTTTCACTCACAGATTTTATTGACGTAATTTTAGGGTAAAAACAAACAAACTGCCAACAGGGTGCTGGTGCTGGGTGGCCAAGACTCATCAGGGCATGAGATGGACAAAGGAGCTGCTGTGGCACAAGTCACAGGACTAATGTGTCACGACCCACAGTGCACTGCACCGTACCCCACGGGCCAACTTCACCTCCGCCCGCCCAGTCTAAAGACCCCACAGTGGGAAGTGGACCTTGGATCAATGGAAGAAGGTCACCTGGGCTGATGAGTCCCACTTTCTGTGACATCATGTGTGTCATCGACATGAGAAAGAGATGGCGCCACAAAGCACTGTTGGAAGAAGACAACCATTGGGTGGCGACACTTTTTGGACAAAGTTCTCCTAGAACACCCAGAGTCCCAGCATTCACGAGGACGTTGATTTGACACACACCACCTACCTCAACACGTTGCTGCAGGCCAGGCGCGCCACATAAGGAATTTGACAGATGCCAGGAGACCATTCAGTCCATCGAGCCCGTGGGTTTAGCGAATACCTCAGCTGTCCCCAACATCTCACCCTGGTTCTTCCTAAAGGTTATCCGCGTTTCTGCTTCCACTTCACATCTCGGTAGTTTGTTCCAGAATGCATCATGGCAGCAGTAATCTGGGATGGAAGTGGCATCTTCTAGCAGGGTATGTGTGCCCTGCCATGCTGCCCAAATTGTTGGGAGTTCGCTGAGGAACGTGATGAAGTGTTCAGGTTGGGTTGCCTTGGCCTCCAAACTCGCCAGATCTCAGTCCCGTTGAGCCTCTGTGGAAAGTTCTGGAAGAACAAGTCTGCTCCACGGTGGAGTCGGAGTCCACGGGACACCATCGGAGGTCCACGTCTCGGCAGGTCGACACACGAAGGAGCAGGTGGTCCGAAGGTTTTACATTCGTGGTGTTAAAGAATACAACTCGTCTACAATTAGTTGCTCATGTTGTGTAATTGATATTGTCGTGCGTTAATAAAGTATCTATCGGTCTATCTGTCTACGTCTGGCTCGGGTGAGGGCAGCAGCTTGACACTCCTTCAGGTGGCCACTGTGTCACAACGTCCAGATTGGTGGTGCTTGTCCTTCCTTCTGGAACTTTCTGTCATCTCCACAGAGTGCAGCCAGAGTGACCGTGGGGTTCTCCGCTTATGGCTCAGTTTGGCCACACAGCCATGGAGGCCATCGTGTTCTTGGGGACCTTCAATGCTGAGCCCCCCAACTCTGATGGCACCTCCTTGGACTTCATGCCCTGGTGTCTGTCCACCTCTGGTCCTTCTCTATCCCACTGTGTGCCGTTCTTAAATCGGTCCAATCGGCTGAACTGACCACCGGTGGACACCACCGACGTTTCAACGGTGACCAATGGAGTGGGGGGGCACCTGAGCCAAAGCCGAGGGTCTGAATCCGTGTGGCAACAGGATGGCCCTGATTTGGATTTTTTAATAAATTTACAAGAATTTTCTAAACCCCAGTTTTGTTATTCTGGGGTGTTGAGTGTTTTTGGATTGGGGGGGTGAACTGCAATGGGGGTCTCTCTCTTGAACTCGTTTTTCTTGCAACTCAATCTTAGTGTCTTCAAGACCCAACCCATGATGACTGTCAGATCTGGACCCCCCCGAATTGCCATCGATGTCAGGTTGTTGTCATTTAGAGAATTGTCACCAGTGTCATGGTGGAGACCCCTTGATTGCTTAAACTACCCGTGGCAGCCCATCACGTGACACTTGGACGGTGAGCCCCCCTCCAAATACCTGAAGACACTCTGACTGAGATGAAGTCCTCACAAGGCTGCAGCATCACAAAGTGTGCAAACACTGAAGACTTGGCGACGGCGCCACATGTCTTTCTACACACAACGCTGAGTGGTCCCAAGCCATGCCAGTTAGAGGTGTGCGTGTTTACCCAGCAGTGGACTGGCACCCTGCTCAGGGGTTCCTCCTGGTTGATGCCCACTGCGATTGTCTTGCTTGGTATAAGCAGGTTTAGAAGACAGACGGGCGGGCGGCTGCCGTTTTCTCAGAACGTTGAAGTTTAATCCACCAGTAGCCACAACACAAGAAGAGCCCATTTGTTGAAAGTTTGTCCCTTCAGTAATGCAGTGCAGGGACCCAACCTGGGGGGGGGCATGGGGGCACCAGTTACCCAAAGGCATTCCGGCTCTTTTTTTTTTATGCCCAGTTCAGGGTCACTGGAGAGAAGGCAAGGAACCAGCTGTCCAGTAATGGGGGGGGGGGGGAGAGAGAGCAGGGTGGTGTCATGAAAATACACATCTTTGAGATGTAAGAGGAAAAACTGCAGGTGGGCACAGGGAGAACATGCCACCTGCACCAAGAGGGCAGTTGCCAGGGTGGCACCATCTGCACAGAGACAACAAATGGAGTGAACGGTCATCTGCAGTCCATAACCAGTCCTTGAGGTGCCAGGCTTGACTCAAAGGCCCGCGTCTTCCATGCCACCCCTGCTGAATCTTGAGTCCAAACTGAAGTGGCACCCGCCCCGTCGACGTTTTTGTGCTCAGCTGCGGCTCTCGCGCCCTCCACGTTTCTGTCCGTTTCACTTTCCCTCAACACGACTTCCTCTGTCACATCCTTCCTGATTCTCGGGTTGCGAGATGCCCTGTGACTTTCTGCCGAGTTCATTTCCTCCTAGCAGGCTGACCTTCCTCTAAGTGAAGGCGCCACTGACAGAAAACACACACACAAGCGAGCGGGCGGGCGAGGGCACACACACATTTAGGAAAAGAGCCGGGCAGTCGTGATCCTGGCACACACAGTCCGACACGCTCAAACATCAAATGAGTGCCAGCGGCGCCCACCCTACTCAAGTTGTTGGGCTCTTTGTGTGTGGCGCTGCCATGTTCGGTCTGTGGCGCTGGGAAGGACCGCCATGCTTTGTCCCCACCTTTCCTTCTGTGTCTGTTGCTGTTTGGAAAATCTTGTGAAGTCCGATGGAAAGACGTTGCGGTGGGATCACTAGCAGGGAGTGGCACCAAAATAACGGTCTATAAAATGTGTGTGTGTGTGCGCCCATCGGGCAGAAATCGAATTCGCCCACATGACACTGACAACGGGCATTATCACGTGGCATTATTTAACGTATGCTGTACTCATCAAGTCACTCAGGGCCTGTGGTGGGGGGTCTTAATCTAGCCCTCTTTATGGCACCGAGTGACAGCAGCCTTAGATAGATAGATACTTTTAGGGACACCTCTGTCACTTTATGTCTGCTGTGGCTTTTTTTTTTTTTGTATTTGATTTCAAAACAAGAAGAACAGGACAACAAAGTAAAAAATAAATAAATCTGAAAGTGTCCCACCAGCGCCACCTGCCCCCCCACAGAGCTATTTAACAAAGAACAAATTTCAATGAATAAAACACACGGCCCAGCTGAGCAAGACTGGTGGGGCTTCTGATGGATTTGCACTTCTGCCTGTCAGGCGTGTGGATCTGTGGACCACCGTCAGGCCTCTGAAGAAGTACGCAGTTCCAGCCCGCCTCGAGATGGGGGTTTTGCTGTCACTAACACAACCTTCTCAATCCCCCCACAGCACTGAGAAACCACCTAAGGAGGACCACAGATGTTTGTGACGTGCCACCTGTCGGAATGGCAGAGACGGAGCAAGCAGTTGGGACACGTGGTCCCTTGTCCTTTTCTGAAGGGGCATGTGGCCTTAATGAAGATCAAACCCGGATCTGCCCCATCTGCCTAAAACACAAAGAAAAAAAAAAAAAAGCATCCCATGGGGTGCACTTACTTTTTCACACGGCTGTAGTTTGGGCTGACAGCACCTGTTAGAAATCAGCTAAAATCAAAGTCAAATGGAATCTTCTAAATTAGAAATGACGGACCACCAGCCACAGTTCACCAAACCAAGTGAGCCCACCCTGCCAGCCTTTGACATTTTGTGGCTCCTTCCTCAAACCACAAGTTGAAGGTTTTGTGCTTTCCAGTCATGAAGTTGCAGCTCCCATGGCTCACGCGGGGCTTTTATTTGTTGTTTGAATCCCCCAAACAGGCAGAAGAAGCCCTGAAAGCAAACAAGGTCACCCGGGCAGAGTGGCAAAAAGAAGTGAAAGCTGGCAGTTGGCCCGACTGTCACTTTCAGATTCTTCAAAATGGCAGCTTTGGAGAAGGAAGCACCCAGCAGGCCGGCAAGATGAGAAAGCCCCTTCAAGATGTGCCAAGTGTATGGGTCTGGCAGCGGGCCTGTGCCACGCCTCGTGGTCGGGTAAAATCCGGCTGATCGCCAGTTTGGTTCATTTGGGGTGCAGACGGAAAAATGTGAACAAGGAGCTCACGGCTTTGGTAAAAAGTAATCAAGCAGCAGCCGTCAAAATGAACGAGCGGGGGGTACGAAGAAAACGGGAGCCCCTCGACATCAACAACACTACCTAGATGGGCCAATCAGGACCAGCGATGAACTGGCAGGCTCTCCAAAGCTCCAAAAGGCAACTTCAAAGGGTGACGGGGCAGTTGATAGCGTTGGGGGGGTGCTGGGAAATTCTTACCTGTATGCACTAATCAACATGTGCCATGAAGGGGGCTGTAGAAGTGGCTCATGGGGTCCCAATTGTGACGTGGACAGAGAACTCGGGTAGGCCTGTGCCAATAAAACACGCCACACATCGCCACTCTTTGGTGGTGGGATTAGGGACAGACAGAAATGAAAGGTGTCATGGAGCAGGTGAAACGGGACCCTCACTGCCACGCGCTAATCAACACACAACACGTCTCCATCCTCTGGTGCCATGACCAGTGAGAGATAGAGAAAGGCACTATATAATAGATAGATAAATAAATGGATAGGTGAAAGACACTATATAATAGATAGATAGAAAGAAAGGCACTATATCATTTATAAAGACAGAGTGAAAGGCACTATATAATAAAAATAGATAGGCACTATATGATTGCTAGATAGAGTGAAAGGCACTATATAATTAATAGGTGAAAGGCACTATATGATAGATAGATAGATAGATAGATAGATAGATAGATAGATAGATAGGCACTATATAAGGGGTTTATAGGGTCCCTACTGTGACACGTACCCGGTCAAGTGAGATTCTTACCTTTGTGTGTTAATGAACTTGCCACACGTCTCCATACTCTGGCACTATGATTAGGGTTACATGTGAAAGGCGCTATATATCAGACAGATCAATAAATGTGAAAGCTGTTATAGAATTACTTTATAGGGTTCTTTCTGTCACGTGCACAGATGACGACTTGTCATAGATTGCAGTAGTGACGGAAGTGAAAGGTGCCATAGAATTGGTTTTTAGGGTCCTTATTGTCACATGCATGTGTGAATCAACATGTCAAACGTAAGTACGCGGTGGCACCACGATTACTGGCAGAAATGAGAGGGGCTACATAGCAGATAAACGGACGTGATTTTTTTTTATTTGAATGTATTCATTTGTTATTTTATTTATTATAGTAAAGTTTAGTTCAGAACTTGTCACCTCGTGCAATGCGGTGGTCCCATTTTACATTACTTTGGTGTCACTGTAGGCTGTCATACAGTGTATGGCTGGTGTGACAATAAAGCCACATGACGTGAAAGGCGCTATATAGCTGGTGTACAAGGTCCTCGTTGTCGATGAAATTCTAACATGCGTGTGCACGTTACCGTGAAACACGTGACCACTTCCTGGCGCCATGATAGGAGCCACAGATCAGATAAGTCCTGATTCAGTGACCAATCCCGCTCAGCCGCAGCTCGTACTGGACAGCTGGTTCCTGCCTTCCGTCCAATGACCCGGCACTGGGCACAATAACGAGCTGGAACGCCTTTTGGTAACTGGTGCCCCCTGCAGGTTGGGTCGCTGCACTGCGTTACCGCCAGGACAAACTTTCAACAGATGGGCTTTTCTCAAGTTGCAAGTGCAGCGTTTGTGTTGTGGCTACTGGTGGATTAAACTGCAAAGTTCTGACAAAACAGCAGCCGTCCCTCCATTCCTCCCTCCAGAACTTGCCCCCTTTTGTTCCTGTCAGCGTTTTCTCCAAGTTCTCTGGATGTACAAATGAAGGAAGAAAAGCAAAAAAAAAAAAAAAAAAGAAAGGAAGTGCAAAGGACATAAAACGGAGGTAAAAAAAAAGGAGCTACAGATGTGATCGGGGGGGCTTTGAGGGTCCGCTCGTCAAATCCGTCCGCCCAAAATTAAACAAAAAAACAAAACTTGTGACCGAGGCGAGTCGCTGCTTGTCGCTTTTTACGTTTTTCCCCTGCAGTCCACCGCGGCTCGCATGTCCGTTCAAGTGTCAGACCTGCCGCTGCGTATTCACGGGGACGACGTCACGTTTACATTACGTACATCTGACGTCATCGGTCACAAATCTGCCCGCGGCACGCGCTTACTGATCAAGCGGCTCAAAATCGCACTGAAAGTCACACTCCGAGTCCGGACAAGACTTCGACCTCCTCAGAGTTGGACGTGACAGCAGCCACCAAATAAACGTCCTGCAGCGACACCTGGCGAGGCGCGAGAGGTCACGACACCCGAGACAAACCTAAGGCTGCACCACAGAGGTGGCAATCAAAATGACAAAGGAAGGTGACGACGATGAGAGCCATCACGAGGGAGGAGATTGTGCTGTGATGCGCAGAGCTGTCACTTTTCAACAACATAAAACGCTAATTCTGTAAGGAGCGCGAAGATGGAACGACGGACACACACACACACTTAATGAGGGTCCGTAGGCCTACTGCGGGGGCTGTACCTGCCTTGTCCCTCCAGCATCGCCGCCACCACACGCAGGACAAAGCGGGTACAGAAAGCGGCCGCCCGGCTGGCTGGCTGGCTGCTCCACTGCTGTACCTTCACACGACTCGCTCACCTTTCCACTGTCACGGTCAAGTAGCAGCAACTGGAGCCACACACGGCTAATCTGACGTCACGTTCGGCTCGTCCAGTGTCCCCACTCGTCGCCCATAGTGCCAGGCCGTGTCTCTCTCTCAGTGCCCAACCTTCTCTATTTATCCAATGCCCGGCGATTCCCTGCCTGCCTTCCTAAGCCTTATAAATGATAACACGAACGTCCCAGGGGTTCACGGAATGCAAAGTTCAGTGCTGTCAATCACAACCGGCTCCGCCCACCGTCAGAGTGACAGACAGGCTGCTACAGTTCAGTTTCATCCACGACCACCTGTGTGTGTCGATTAGGGTTGTGTGGCACACCAGTGTTGGAGAAGCAAAGAACAAATTGATTCTTAAAACGGTTCAGCGCCGGCATTTTCTAATCAGCAACTTTCCTCGCAATTCAGTGCCCCCTGCCCGGCCTCCTGCCCACCTCCCTCAAGGCGCGCAATCTGAAGTGCACCGATTCTGGAGGGCGATGGCACGTAGCGGGCACACCAAGTGAGGTGGCTGGTGACTCCTTCAGAGTGAGATTTCTAAATATATGAACCCCAAAGGGCCGCTTATTCACTAATCAATTGCCTACTGGTTATGTTTTTACACACAGCCAGGTGAGGCGCCTGTTTAGACGGAACGTGACGTTTACAGCGGAGAGCGCATTTGCTCCGCCCCCTCCACGTGGTGTAAATTCGCCATTACGATTCCACAATTCACACTCATTCAATACAAATTAAAGTATAGCGTGGCGCTTGACCTTAATTGAAATGTTTAGTTGATTTGAAAAAGCTTTGAATTGCGAAAAAAACAAACAAATATTTTATCGCAGGTCAAAATTTCATTTGTAAATTTTGGATTGTTTTTTTTTTTTTAATTAGTCTGATCCCATTTTTTTTTTATAAAATTGAAAACCGTTTCTGGTCTTTACCTTTATTTGTAAATGAAGTCCGTGCGCCTATCCTTCTCCACGAAAATCTCCGTCACTTTCATGTAAAAGTCCTCCTTGTTTTCCTTTAGTTTTAAAACTCTTAATCTTAGATTTTGACAGTCAGTCGGAACAAAAAATAAAAAGCGACCCGCTGCAGTGCACGTGACTTTCTGATGTCGCTAGCTAATCGGCGCCTCTGCCTGGAAGAACAGCAGCAACAAGCACCTGTTTGGCTCACATGCGCCCCCTTCAGGATGCCGCGGTAGTGTCTGCCTCACCCTGTGCCTTTCCTCTGCGGTTTTATGTCCGAGCAGCAACACTAAATATGTCACACACATTCATCAAAGATATTAGCCAGAGTCGTGGAAAGTCAGAGTGTATAATAAAACCTCATATTGGTGACACACAGAGAGACAGCGACAGGAACGCACCAATCGCAGGCATCAACCCCGTCAGCGTGTGAGGAGAGCGCAGTCCGAGGGGAGGCGAGACTCGTCGCTGCTGCACCTCACATTTCTCTGCTGCATTTGAACAGGAAATGCGCAAATTCAGTGATTTTGACAACAAAAATCTTCAAAATTATTGGAATCCTACAGAAAACAAATGTATAATACAGACCAGTGGAGACATTTATTTTATGTTATCATTATTAGTTTTTTTTTTTTACTTTTCATGATTAGAGCCTCACCTGACCGCACGTCCCTGGGGGTCCTGAAGTTATCCACTACCATTCTGGGAAGTGTCCCGAGGTTTGAAATCTACTATTGATTATCGAAGTCAAAATTTTTAGTGCTGAGCCAACGCAAGTGTTGACACGAGTGCGATAATCGCTGGTGGTAAAGACGCGTGCGCTCATGTCGACTTCTCGCTTCAACAGGAAGTCATGGGAGAAATGGATAAAGTGGTGTACTGGTGTAAGTTTCATTATATAGCGCCTTCTCCAGGCTCAACTTGCAGGGTAAACCCAGGGGTTGGTGGCAGGATTCCAGAATCCTAACCCTAAAAGTGCAACGATTTTATGTGACGTTTTTTGTCACGCTTTAAATCAGGCTTATTTTAAAGCCTACATATATATACAATATGTTTGGTATCACTCTTTTCAGAATTTCTCGAACTTTAATGTGATGTTGTTAGATTTTCCGATTCTTATTCTGTTTTTAAATTCTAAACTAAAAAAATATCAAGAAGTCACATCCTGCAAGACAAGATTTAACCAGGCCGGGGGCCGGAAATAAAAGACAAAGAGTAGGGCAGCTGCTGTTGAGGCTTTTAAATGTTCGAAGTGCTGAGTGAGATGAAGATCACACAAGCCAGCAGCTGATCGAGCAAAGAGGAGCTTATATAAAAATTGTACTTGTTTCCCATTGTATCTCCGATTAAGAGGGGTGTTGAAGGGGCGACGGTGTCTCCTTGGGGTACATTCAGCCCCCCTCTTCACAACACAAGCATCAGAGACACGAAGTGGCTGGCATTTAGCGCAGACCAGGGGGGTTGGCAAGCAAAGTGGGCAGGGGGTAAGCCCCCTGGTATTATACAAGTCACGTGTTGCTCTTGTACTTTTATATGCTCCCTAAAGGCCCAGTCGTCCCAGTTGATCCACTAAGCACTTCACTCCCATATTGTACTGAACGTATAATTTGCACGTGAGAAATAAAATTTAATTTGATTGGCTGATCCTGATGACACGCGTGTCTAAGCCACTAACCCCATAATAAGCAGGGACCAAAACACACAAAAGCCACCATCGGTCAGGACTACAAGGGAGATGCCAAGTTTGGAAGAAGTCAAACAAGCAGAACAAACGTCTCAAAGCTGGAGATTTTATTTAATGAAGGAGCCAGTAGTCTTAATTTACACATAATTGAATTCTGGGAAGAAACTTTTCTCTCTTTTTTTTCTGAATTCAGCTGTAATAACAAAATGACATGACAAATATTTAAAAAATAAAATCCCTTTAGATACACAAAAAAAGGCCACTCGTATTAAAAGTGTCCTCCTTCATAAACGCAACCCGGCCACACAATAAAACGGCGAGTCTAGCGCTCCACAAGCGTTGTTGCTAACATTCTCATCTAAATGGGATATCAAGGCATGTCCGTGAATGGCGATTGAGCGGTGAAGATATTTACAGGAAGCAATGCAAACCCAAAGACGGTGTCACCTGTGTGTGTGAGCCCACCACGGCCCCTCGACGTCTGGTGCCACGGCATGTGAATAAATCGTATTCTCTGTAGTGCGCACACCCGCATGCATCTCCTGCGGCTTACGGAGCGACGCAAACGTCTAGAAAAAGATCAACTCTGTGGTCAGAAAGTGAAAGGAGTTTTAAACAGTGAGTCACGTCTGTGCCGGCCGGCTGATATGTCCTCGATCCCAGGTCAGTGTGAATCGGTGGAACGTGTGTTACTAAATCCAGGGCGCATGGCAGGTGATGTAAGTAACTCTTCAACTGAAGCACCAAACATGTAGAAACACTGTCACAATGCAGGGACAAAGAAGGTGACAACTGGTTATTTTAAAAAGAAGAAGAAGAGAATGAAAACACAACAAAAACTCACCTCAAGCACCTTCTAAGTCATCAATACTGGCTGCCAATTGGCTAAAAAGGACAATTTTAAAAGACGCCATGCAGCTTCTAAACTTTCCAATCACAGCTTATGCGTCGTTCTTCAAGTGTTAATTCAATGAGTTTATTTTGCAGAGGAGCAGCTACCTGAAACCTTCCAATAATCCACCATCTCGGGCAAAAACTAAATGAAAATGCTTCCGTGAAATGCGGCACGTGATCCGTAAAATCCAAGTATGACCGAAAACCATTTCGCACTTTCATTTGAGTGCGTCTTCTACGCAGAGGAGGCCCGTCCTGCTTTGAAGGAGCGTTTTTGGGGACTCAAACGTAACTGTGGCAGGTAACCCGGAGAGTACAACAGTTACAGATTATACTTTTTTGTTTTTTGATGATTAGCAGCAATATATTACAATCATACATTAAAGGGATCTTTTTTTGATTTGCATTAAATTAGCAAACAGGAAAAGAAACTCCCAAATTGCACTTCATTGTATGCCTGTCGATGTGATGTTCAACAGTAGAGGCAAAATGAGATGGACGAGATGAAAATTCAACCTACCCCACCAACACCAACCCAACAGAAGCAGCACCCAAACTCCTCCATCAGCTTAACGCTTTGGTTTCACACACGGGGCTCGTCGTCTTCCACTACCTATCCTGCGGGTCACTGTCCGCGTTACGCAAGTCACTGGTGGACAGTTCAAGGACGGGGTTGACAAAGCCGGCGTATTCCGAGTTGCCATTGTCATCGATCTGTGCGCCGACGAAGTCGCTCTCCCACTCGAGGCCATTGGAGTCTTCGGAGGTGGAGGTCGGATTACTGGCCGTCCGCCTGCTACCAGGCCTTAGTGCGGCACGAAGGATATCTTCTTCCGTCTTGGAGCGCTCCCTCACGGGAATCATTCTGTTCATCCCTAGAAAAGCACAGAAAAAGCACAACGGTAAACCAAAGACAGGCGAGCACTAAGGACCGGAAACGCTTGAAAGCAGCCCTGAAGTCACAGCTTTCATAAAACTAGTAGCGATGCTGTGGGAGCCGGAAACGATTCAGCTCAATATTCATAAAAATGACTTTGATATGTTCATGTCATACAGATGTGGCGAAAAATATGGGTACCCGTCTACGTTTTCAAAAAACATACAATCTCCTGTGAGCTAAGCTGATAGTGACACTGGTACTTGGTATCACCCATTCCAACATATGATTTTTAAATCATAAAGAAAGTGAAAATGGCAGGGACAAAGTTATCGGCCCCCTTAACGTAGTGCAGCAGGTCAAACTCCATTTTAACATTTTTTTTTTTGGTCCAAGTGAAATTCGGATAGAACTAAAGTCAAAGAAAACCTCATTACAGCGAAGTCCGTTTTATCTGCAAAGTTCATTCCAACATCGAGGTCACCTGCTTTACTCTTACTGGTGGGGGGCTCGAGATGGGGGGCTGCAGCAGACCGGAGGGATCGTGGGCGGGATCACTGTCAATCAAATCTGACTTCAGCTGGACTTGCGGAGCTCACCGCCACTCGACTCTGTCGCTTACTTCCTGGTCTCACGACGTGTGGTTTGACGTCGCCGAACACACTGAGCAGACTGAGGGTTCACTTTTGGCTCGTCTTTCAGCAGAAGTGACAACTGCTGAGCTTCCCTCATTAGGTCGTATTAGAACACTCAAGACGAGAACAGGCCATTCAGCCCCACAAAGCTCGCCAGTCCTGTCCACTTATTAACATCAAGTCGAGTTTTGAAAGTCCCTGAAGTCTTCTTGTCCACCACACTACTTGGTCTCTTATTCCAAGTGTCCATTGTTCTTTATGTAAAGAAAAACTTCCTAATATTTGTGCGAAATTTACCCTTCACAAGTTTCCAACTGTGTCCCCGTGTTCTCGGAACGTAACCATTGCAAATTTTGGGGGTGTACTGTACTCAGATGTGGGGACGGATATTTGAGGAGTAAACGGCAAGACAAGGATTATATTATTATATTGTGGACATTAAATAACTATCAATAATAAATCAAATCAAATGAATAATACTGTATACTGAAAAATTATTATAAAGCTGAATGAATCAGACGCTGCACTGAGTATGAGATCAAGTAAAGTACCACTTCCGGTTGATGGATTTGGCTCAAAAGTTCATATCTCATGCCAAATGAGTTCAAATCTCGTGCCAAATTTCACCCATCTATCTCATTGCGTTTTTGAGTTATCATGTTGTTTACACACACACTCACATAATTCCAACAAACGGTATTTTCGGACTCGGGAAGGTCTAAAACGTCAAAATTAACCAAAATCTCAAGGTTGAGTTTTTTCTCTATACGAGAAAGTAAAAAAGTCCACATGAACTAAAATGTGATGTTACTCGGGTCTCTTACTAAACATGTCAAGTATACCCAGCTGTTTCTTCACAACATGTAAAATGTTATGCGTTTTTTTTTTCCCTAAAAATATCATTGAATAAATGTGTCTGGAAGACTCGTCGGCAGGCATAAACAGGAAACGCAGTACGTGTGGGTATGTGTATCGGTGCTAACCCTGTCTATTAAAATGGACACAATTCATTTATTTTCCTTAATAAGGCACGTCTTCTCTGTCGCACATCCCAGACCTGCCATTTCCACTTTTTACCATCTTTGCAATGGTTTACCTTCCTCGTCTTCCCACTCCAGGTCCAGCGATGTGCCATCCTCATTAGTCGACCTGGTCTTGCTCGTGAAATCACAGCTGCTTTCAGTGTTCGGAGTCTGGATGTTCGTTTCAGACGACACCCCTGGTGAAAGGAGAGCCAAGCCCATAATTAAGTGTGCAAATAAATATGTGCCACCTTTGTGGTAGCCAATTCGTAACTCACAGCCGACACACTCAGATGAGGGACAAAAAACCAGAACTTGTTTTAAAATGGCTACGGCTAGCGAGAGCTTTGTGAGGGGTATTTAAAAAGAAACGCTTTGTAGACAAAAAGAAATAGATAGATAGATACTTTATTAATCCCAAGGGGAAATTCACAATAATTTCCTTTATAAAATATACTTACAGTGGTGTGAAAAACTATTTGCCCCCTTCCTGATTTCTTCTTCTTTTGTCACACAAAATGTTTCTGATCATCAAACACATTTAACCATTAGTCAAATATAACACAAGTAAACACAAAATGCAGTTTTTAAATGATGGTTTTTATTATTTAGGGAGAAAAAAAAATCCAAACCTACATGGCCCTGTGTGAAAAAGTAATTGCCCCCTTGTTCAAAAATCACCTAACTGTGGTGTATCACACCTGAGTTCAATTTCCTGATTACTGCCACACCTGTTTCAATCAAGAAATCACTTCAATAGGAGCTGCCTGACACAGAGAAGTAGACCAAAAGCACCTCAAAAGCTCGACATCATGCCAAGATCCAAAGAAATTCAGGAACAAATGAGAACAGAAGTAATTGAGATCTATCAGTCTGGTAAAGGTTATAAAGCCATTTCTAAAGCTTTGGGACTCCAGTGAGCCACAGTGAGAGCCATTATCCACAAATGGCAAAAACATGGAACAGTGGTGAACCTTCCCAGGAGTGGCGGCCGACCAAAATTACCCCAAGAGCGCAGAGACGACTCATCCGAGAGGTCACAAAAGACCCCAGGACAACGTCTAAAGAACTACAGGCCTCACTTGCCTCAATTAAGGTCAGTGTTCACGACTCCACCATAAGAAAGAGACTGGGCAAAAACGGCCTGCATGGCAGATTTCCAAGACGCAAACCACTGTTAAGCAAAAAGAACATTAGGGCTCATCTCAATTTAGCTAAGAAACATCTCAATGATTGTCAAGACTTTTGGGAAAATACCTTGTGGACTGATGAGACAAAAGTTGAACTTTTTGGAAGGCAAATGTCCCGTTACATCTGGCGTAAAAGGAACACAGCATTTTAGAAAAAGAACATCATACCAACAGTAAAATATGGTGGTGGTAGTGTGATGGTCTGGGGTTGTTTTGCTGCTTCAGGACCTGGAAGGCTTGCTGTGATAGATGGAACCATGAATTCTACTGTCTACCAAAAAATCCTGAAGGAGAATGTCCGGCCATCTGTTGGTCAACTCAAGCTGAAGCGATCTTGGGTGCTGCAACAGGACAATGACCCAAAACACACCAGCAAATCCACCTCTGAATGGCTGAAGAAAAACAAAATGAAGACTTTGGAGTGGCCTAGTCAAAGTCCTGACCTGAATCCAATTGAGATGCTATGGCATGACCTTAAAAAGGCGGTTCATGCTAGAAAACCCTCAAATAAAGCTGAATTACAACAATTCTGAAAAGATGAGTGGGCCAAAATTCCTCCAGAGCGCTGGAAAAGACTCATTGCAAGTTATCGCAAACGCTTGATTGCAGTTATTGCTGCTAAGGGTGGCCCAACCAGTTATTAGGTTCAGGGGGCAATTACTTTTTCACACAGGGCCATGTAGGTTTGGATTTTTTTTTCTCCCTAAATAATAAAAACCATCATTTAAAAACTGCATTTTGTGTTTACTTGAGTTATATTTGACTAATGGTTAAATGTGTTTGATGATCAGAAACATTTTGTGTGACAAACATGCAAAAGAATAAGAAATCAGGAAGGGGGCAAATAGTTTTTCACACCACTGTAACAAAAATATTAAAGCGTGCATTTCAGCCACTTTGTCAGGGAGGGTGAAGGGCACAGAACATCACCCAGAGGCAGTGGCCCAGACGGACACCTGGAAGTGAACTGGACAGCCAACCGGGACCAGCAGCTGAAGCTTTCAATCAAAATGGCCACAGCTGCCCTCTGACCAGAAATCGTCTTGTGGACTGGAAGTGATGGACCAGTGCTAGAATTTTGACTTCTGTATCGATGCCAGCTTTTGGACCTCAATGCTGCCACCAAAACGGTTCATAAGCAAAACATGCACAACTCCAAAACCCTGCAGTCTTAGTTGAGATTTCTGGTGGGTTGCACAAGTACATGCCACCCTTGTGTGCGCCTCATCGCAATGAATTACTCACAGCTTTGTGAAGTCCTGATCATCGTGTCGAAACAATAACAGCAATCAGGGTTTGAACTCCGCCGTGTAGTCCTGATCACATCAAACCACAAGGTGGGACGGGGTTGGGGACTGACATTTACTTAAGGCACTGAATATCCAGAAATGCTGGTACCGTACCATTTTAAAATAGGGCTTTTTCTGTAATTTTCCAGTACCAGTATACTGCACAATCCAACTGTGGATTACCCTTAAGAGGACAGTGATCATGGCTGAGCTCACCTTCCCGCAGGAGGATGAGTGGAGTCACCCCTTTCAGAGGAACAGAGAGATGCACAAGGAGTTAACAGAGGAGTATGTGGCAGTAGGGTGGAAGAGCGTAACTTATACCCGTGGATGTCTGCTGCAGATGCTTCACTGGGACGTCCACCCCTGGATTTCTGAAGGCTCTCACAATTACCAGCTCCACGCAAAAGGAAGCAGTCAAAGAAAAGACTGATATGGCAAATTAAGGGAGTTTCCATCTTTGGGTAAGAAGAGATTGTGCGAAATGGGACAAGCAAGAATCCTAGGATTAGCAATAAGGAGCAGTAGTGAGACAGGCCTACCGCTGGCCCAGGGTGCCTCCAGTAATGCAGTAATTCATGTTAAGGGTATTAATTAAGTTTTATTGACGATTTAAAAAGAAAGGAGGAACAACAAAGTGAGGGGAGGTGTTGGAGTGGAGAGGTGGAAATAAAAGGGGGAAGAAGTAGTTGTTGTGCAATACCCTTCATAATGTTTGGGACAAAGATGCATTTTTTCTTGATTGCCCCCCTGCTCCACACTTTAAAATTACTAATCAAACAATTCAGACATTGTGATTGAAGTGCACATTGCAGACTTTCATTTAAGGGCACCTGCACACATTTTGGTAACACCATGTAGGAATGACAACACTTTTTCTACTTGGTCACATTTCAGGGCACCATGATGTTTGGGACGATTGGCATCACAGGTGTTTGAGAATCCTCAGGTGGGTTTCATTGCCTTATTAGAGCAAGCATAAAGCACAGCATTGTATGTACACTAATCCCTCGCTATATCATGCTTCGAATTTCGCGTCTTCACTCTATCGCGGATTTTATATGCAAGCATAACTAAATATATAAACGCAGATTTTTCGCTGCTTCGCGGGTTCTGTGGACAATGGGTCTTTTTTTACTTCCTGTACATGCTTCCTCAGTTGGTTTCATACAAGGGACGCTATTGGCGGATGACTCAGAAGCTAACCAATCAGAGCACCCAGTTAAGTTCCTGTGTGCTGAATGCGGTGTTAACCAGAAAGTCTCGTCTCGCTCATTCAGCATCAACGTGTTTCGCTGTGTAAAGAGTTAACTTTTGTGCATAGTCAAGCCCTTCATTATGGCTTCAAAACAATCTGCTCCTGCTACTGCTTCAATGAGGCTATGATACTTTTTATTTAAAAAGTAGGAAAGGAATATAAGATCTACGGCCGCAGTGTCCTTTTAACCAGGGTGCAAAACGAGTTGTAAGTGGATGTAATAAGGCAGTAGTCTGGATGGAATCTGCTTTAGGGATTTGGATTGAAGAAGAATAACGGCGGTGCTACAGTCGCCTGAAGAGGCTCCTTTAGAAGAGCTGTAACGCTCTCCTTTGTTGTGCAGTAAAATTAAACTCATTGTTATCGGACAAGTCATCGTGTTATTGTTGGTGAGTAACCATAATTAATTTTCTACTTACAGTACTTAGTACATGTACGTACGTTTAGTGTCACTCTACACACATTTACTGTATACTATTTTTCTTGCATTGTACGTATTTATTGCTGGTGGCCTGTCTATCGTAATGTCTGTAACATATGTGATATCGGAGACGCTCGATATCTTTAAAATAATATTTAGGTTTTACTGTATATAAACAGAGTGTTTATATACATAATTTCAATGAATCTTACCTAATATCTAAGAGAATACAAAGGGATTATGCTGTATAACTGTGCGGGGAATATTTATAAACAGTGTGGCAGAGTTTATAAGGGCTTAAAATATATAAAAAATAACAATACAAACATATGGTTTCTACTTCGCGGATTTTCACTTATCGCGGGGGGGTCTGGAACGCAACCCCCGCGATCGAGGGGGGATTACTGTACTCCACCTATTGGCACTGGCGGAAGTGTGCCAGGCAGAAATACTTAGTAGGTAATGAATACCTGGGCCTCCATTTGGCAGCATATTAGGTTTTAGACGGGCAGACCCTTGTTGAGCAGAGTTGGAATCAATAATTCGCAGGGGCTCAGAGTGCTACGAACCACAGTCATCCTAAACTAGAAACAATCAATCAAACTCGGAATTCATTTAATTTGGAGAAACATTTTGAGGTTTTTTTTTTTCCTACCCAAAATGTATTAAAATTCCAATTTATTAGTGACCCATTCTTCAAGATTAAATCGCACAATTAGGAATTTTACAATGTCAGCCATGAAAATCTGTCAGCTTTTTGACCAACATGGTGTGAAATTCGAAACAGATGAGCGTCGGATGAACTTGTTGATTAACTAATGCATGTTGAGTCTGAAACATAAGCTCCTACATACATATTTAAGTATTTTGTTAAGACTTTTCTTAAACATATTTCTTCAAAAACAAACTTAAAAGGAATACTCCACCCAAAAATATTTTTTTTATGTTACATAAATATGATCAGTGGATTCAGAAAGCATTCTGACTTCACTTTCTACACAGTTTAAATGATACATTTGCTGCGTATTTCTGCCTATCAATCTACACCATAATGACAAAGTGAAAACATGCCTTCAGAAATGTATTGTCTGGCAAATTCAAACCTGAACTCTCTCCTTTATAGACGTATTCAGCTCAGAACCTTAGGCAGTTCTTGGTGAGTCTCCTCATGTTTTGCCCACCTGAATTTGGGCAGTTTATCTCATTCTGCCTGGCAAATCATCTGAGGCTCCATTAGACTGGATGGGAAGTGTCTGTGAGCCGACGTCTTCAGGTCACTCCACACGTTTTATGGGGTTTAAGTCCGGACCACTCAAGGACACAGAGAGAGCTGTCCCAAAGCCACTCCAGTGTTGTGTTTGGCTGAACACTTTGGGTCAATTTGGAGTGCCACAGTTTCTCATAAACTTGACAAAGCGAAAACGGGTTTCCTCAAAGTTTTGCATTTTGAGTCATTGAGTGTCAATTGAAAAGCAAAAATAGAAACTGTATCCATTTAAAATTCAATCCACAAGTGTGCAGAAAATGATGGGTTCTGAGTACTTTCTGAATACCTTGAACCTCATAGGGTGTGTAGCGACACAATAGGCTTCTATGGGCACCAACACTAAAGAAACGGCAAACAATATCAAAAACATCCGTGAAAAAAATCTCAAAGTACTCGTGTTGTGTTATTCTCATATCAAGTCACCCAGTCACACGCTCACAACAGGCAGAAATGCACAAGACGTTGTTAAATAAATACTTCTGGAAAATGTGTTTCTTCTCATTCATTGGTCAAAAGTCCTATCTTCAGTTGAACAGATTGTGCCTGTGTGAACAAATGTCCTCCGTGTGCACTGCTCCAATTTCCAAGACGTATTTACTTAACAATATTTGATCACAACAGGCATGCGTTTTGCACAAGGTGAGCAATCGTCTGAATGACCTGATGACACATGGGGTTCTTTTCATGGATGCTTTTGATATGGTTTCCTGTGGTTCAGTGTTAGCATCTGTAGACATCCACTCAAGCAAAGTTTGTTATTTGCATTTTCCGTGAAAACTGAAGAGATTAAAAATTGTTGCCGGTCACCACTGCAAACTGCATGGGGTACGTGACGTATAATTTATGGAGTATCCATTTAAAACACTTTTGTCTACAAAGCTTTTTCTTTCAAGCATATCTGACTAAACCACTCCCTAGTTTTAACAGATCAGGACAACATTGTGCAAATGACAAAATAAAAGTACGTACTGCTTGTCCTAAAGGCTTCAGACTGTGCTTTTGCATTCCTGAGGTAGGCTTCAAAGTCCTCCACGGGTACATAGCTGCACAGAAAGAAAAGAGAAGACAGTTTAGAACACACAGACAAAACTATCAGCCTTGAAGCACTTTCTCTTCAGACACTCTCTGTATGTAGAAGATTGCAGAGGCTCGAAGAGCAAACAGTCAACAGTTGAATTATAAATCTGCCCTTGAAGCTTTGAAAAGCCATTCTTTAAATAAAATGCACAATTAAACTAATTCACGACTCAATATGCTTGCCCCAGCTCAGGCACCGAATAAACTGAAAAGAGCTGAAAGAAGAGGGTGGCATCCTGTGTTCAAATCCTGTGCCTGCATGTCATCTGTGTGGACTGTGCAGGATCTCATCCTGGTACTCTGGCTCTCCCACCACATCCTGAACACTCTAAATGGGAGGTACGAGTAAACTCTTATCTCACTGGGATGTGACATACGAGAGAACTTATAGCTCAGTATTTAGACTTTAGACACAGCCAGCTTGCCGGTGAACTTTGCTACCTTATCTCTATCTAGTGGATAGCCATACATTTTTACTTTCTCGTATACGAAGAATAGAGAAAGTATTGTAATTGTCCAAAAATTCGACCATGTGATTTTAATGAATCTCGACGTTTTAGACCTCCTTGTGTCCGATTTACTTTCTCGCAGGGAAGGTATTGTAATCGTTCAAAAATTCGATTTTGAGATTTTGATGAACGTTTTAGATCTCCCAGAGTCTGAAAATACCATTTTTGGAATTATGTCTGTGTGTCTATCTGTGCGTGGATGTAAACACAATAACTTGAGTATGCTTTCAGTTAGGTGAACGAATTTTGCATTCAAGTATTAGGTACAAATATTTCTATCAACTTTTGAAATATTTCCACTAACCGGAAGTGGTACTTTTTTTTCATGCAGCTGCAAAATCCGTTTTATTCAATTTTACTTTTATAATAATTATTTAATATATTATTAATTTGATTTGTTGTTGATGGTTCTTTAACATACATAATATAAGAATATAACCATTGTCTTGTGGTTTACTCCTCAATTATTCATCCCCATATCTGAGTATATGAAAAATCCCAGGGGAGACCACGTCCGATTTGTTTTTTTTGGTAGCAACAGCTTGAAGTATACTGTAGTTCTGTCACCACAGCCAAAGGTATAAAGCAGCTGATGTTTTGAAACAGGCAGACTTGTAGTAAGATGAATACTCAGATGATAATGACAGTGACTGAGATCATGACAATCAACTGGATGATGTGGAACACGTGGGCTTGGTAGTGATGAGGATGGCCGCCCTGAAGGCTTTTCTCCATCCTAAGTTGTCTGAGTTGTCATGACTGTCCGGACATCATGTCAACCAGTGACTGCAAACAGTCACCAACTACCAAATGCCTTACGTGCAACAAGCAAGAACAGTGTAAAGAAACGCGTTGTATTTGTGGCACACGAGCCTCTATATCTGCAACTGTGCATCGTGCCATCCTTCAAGGACAATCACTCAAATGGAGTATTTTAGTCACGTTGCTAGTGAAAATAAAGTAATTAACAGGTTCTTAACATTTTTGGCAGAGTCACTGTTGATAATAAAACTGTTGCTTTCTAATACATTTCTTTATACGTTTTGATAGAGTTCATTATTTACCATATGCTGTATATGTGGAAGAAATAACAACAGGCTTAATAATTTGACTCGCAGAATTAAGGATGTATTTATTATTCTGCATACAGAATTGAGACTGAAATTTACAGTGGATTAACAGTTTTAAGATGTACACAGATTTATACTAAAATTAAGGCTAATGCTTCAATACTTCAAAGTATGCATTGCCCAATACTGCAGCGTCCTGGGAATGAATGGTTCAGCAGTCAGCGTGTTAAACACATGCATGTTAGCTTTACTGAGGATTTCAAACTGGCCCGTGTTTCGAGTGCATATGCGTGAGTGAGGCCTGCGATGGCCTTACCTCCATGGCTCTTTCCTGCCTTGTATGAAGTGCTGTCAGGATAGGGTGCGGCCACCCCCCAAACTGAGCCAAGTGGGCTTGAGAATGTTATGAAGTTTTAATAACCAAACTAACATTTAGTGGTTTAATAAACCTACTTACTATCAAACAGGATAATTGTTCTCGATTGAAATGTGGAGCTTTATCATTACTGCAGAAATACGCTTTGGTTATTTAGAACAAGAGTGTCAAACTCAAGGCCCACAGTTCATTGGACCTTTTCAAAGCAGCCTGCTGAATCAATATTTCAAACGTCACAAACTTGCCTACAGGTTTTGCCAAAGATCCCTTTAAAGTGTACTTCATAGATCTATCGTAAGTCAGTCGGTTTTTCTTTTTGGTAATCCTGGTTTGTGTTTGAGGAAGGATGTTTCCGTTACAATATTTCTACGTTTTTAAGATTCTCTAAAAGTTTTATTTTCCTCTTTGGCCAAAAGAACTATCTATAGTAGTTCTCCATTTCCATGAAAGATTTAAAAGAAACATGTAAAAAAAAGGTGCGTAAAATAAACAATTTGCTCAAAACATAGCTTACTTACCCTTTCAGGTGATCGCCACTTGGACCAGCATGTGCTCTTTGTTTCATTCTATGGAACCTTTGCTGTTTCAAAATGCAAAAAAGAAATAAAAAATACTGAGCACAGAAAAATAAGACATTTACAAACTGAGCTCTCTTAGTGCCAGACACCCATGTGCTTATATAGAATAACAATTAAAGCACAACACTCGGCCTTAAGGGGGTCTTCTTGCTTATATGTCTGACCACCTCCTGGAGTTTTCACATTCTAAGTCAGGGGTGTCCAACGCTGGTCCTGGTGGGCCGCAGGTTTTCATTCTGACCCTTTTCCTATTCAGCCAGCGGTTTTCATGGCTAATTAACTCCTTTTCCCTTCATTTTAAAAGCCTTGTTTTTAAGGATTCAGTCCTCAGAGTTGAGTCGTCTCTTCATTAAATGGCGGCCAAACAGAAATGAGACGTGAAACGAGCCGACAGATGACCAGCTAAATTGGAATGTCAAACTCCAGCCAATTTCACTCCAACCAGTTTCTTAATGACAAGCTGATTCTTTCTGTTATTTAAAGTCGTTATTGAATATCAGGACTTGGTGCTGCTCTCAATCTGCCAAAGAAGACTGTTGATTTTCTGCCTTTTCTATGATGTTCTGATGACCTGAGCAGACCAACATGACTGAGACTTTCACCTTTCTTTATTTTCAGGTTAAATGGTCATGTGGCGGCTTGTTTTACGTGTCATTATTGTTTGGCTGCTCATTAAGGAAAAAGAAACAACTAAGGGATCTGAGTCACGTCAATTAAAATGAAGGCAAAACGAGTGAATCAGCAGCAAAAAGGGCTCACTAATTAAGAAGATGGTTAGAATAAAAACTTGCAGCCATTGTGGCCCACCAGGACTGGAGCTGGATACCCCTGGCCTAAGTTCATCATGGCTTTGATTTTACATAAAGCAGAAGGGAAGGCTGAAGCAGCTTTGCCCCATTCTTTCTCTTCAAAGGTTGTGTTATTAAAAGCAATAACTTCACCTCTGTGGGACGGGCCATTGGCTGTAAATGATTACATTAACTGGTATTTCAATCAGACAGTGCAATTCTTACTATTTTATTAGAGTCATATATTCTATAGTGATAAATATAAACTGCTGGAGAAAGGAAAGAGCAACAAATGATGATATACTGTATACAATACATATTCCAATACGACTCGGAGTCCTGCCACGTGCAAAAGTTCGCTGACGACACTGTCATCGTGGGCTGCAGGAGGAGGAGGAGTATAGGAACCTAATCAAGGACTTTGTTAAATGGTGTGACTCAAACCACCTACAACTGAACACCAGCAAAACCAAGGAACTGGTGGTGGATTTTAGGAGGACCAGGCCCCTCATGGACCCCGTGATCATCAGAGGTGACTGTGCAGAGGGTGCAGACCCATAAATACCTGGGAGTGCAGCTGGATGATAAATTGGACTGAACTGCTAATACTGATGATCTGTGCAAGAGAGGACAGAGCCGACTATACTTCCTTAGAAGGCTGGCGTCCTTCAACATCTGCAATAAAATGCTGCAAATGTTCTATCAGGCGGTTGTGGTGAGCGCCCTCTTCTACGTGGTGGTGTGCTGGGGAGGCAGCATAAAGAAGAGGGACAAACTGGTGAGGAAGGCAAGCTCTATTGTAGGCATGGAGCTGAACAGTTTGACATCCGTGGCAGAGCGACGGGCACTGAGCAGATTCCTGTTAATCATGGAGAATCCACTAAACAGGACCATCTCCAGACAGAGGAGCAGCTTTAGTGACAGACTGCTGTCACCATCCTGCTCCACTGACAGACTGAGGAGACCCCACACTATGCGACTCGGGGGGTAAACGTTAACATTATACAAAGTTATTGTCTGTTATACCTGCATTGTTATCACTTTAATTTAATATTGTTATTATCAGTATGCTGCTGCTGGAGTATGGGAATTTCCCCTTGGGATTAATAAAGTATCTATTTATCTATCTATGTATTACCTGTATACACACTGCTATGTATGTGTCATTCTCTGTTCCAATGAGGGGGCCCTAAGGGTGGGCTGGGGTGTCCTGCTTGTTCTGGTAGCACTGGGTGCAAGGCAGGAATCAACCACGCTGTAAAAAAGCAGTGATTTGCCAGTCCACAGTCAAGCCCTATTAACATACATAACCTGGCTGCAGGACTATTTTAACAAACTTGTTTTCCTGGCACAATATTAATCTCAGTCTTTAATTCTCATTACATTCAAGAACACTGCACGTTTCGAACAAGTTAACCTGAAGACCTCAGGGTTTGGGCTGCGCTGGAAATGGGAGTCTAAAGCTATCAGTAAAGCTCTAAGATACCAATCTGCTGCAGGCAGAAGCAATACTCTGAAATGGAAACGATTTTCTGATGCCAAAATGACTTAAGAGAGACAGAAAATCACCCACAAAGTTAAGATGGCAACAGAATAAGGGCCAGGTTATTACTGTGAAGGACACGTGAATGTGTCCGAGGATTATTGCGATATACAAAGGATGAGATCAATCAAAACCAGGCAACCAGAAACTGACAGGACACTCAAGCTGTGACCAAACTGCACAACTCTACCACTAAAGCTTCCTAACAAAAAGAACTGAAACGGTCGCGGTATCTACTGAGGGACGGCTCAGTGAACGATCGCTGCCTCAATTGTACCATCACATCCTGTGATGTCATCTGCAATGACAACTGAAGTCGTGTGACGAGACTCAAAAATGAGAACAAGTAAACAAAGAAACACAGGGCGGTAAACATCAAAAATATCAACTTGGCACATCCAAATAAAAAAACAAAATAAGAGAAAAACACACGTATAAAAGTGGCTAAAACTAAAACTGTGTCCTTCCGGGTGAAAAAAAATCAAATCAATAATTAATGTTAAAAATGTGCAAAAAGTTTGAGAAAGCTTAAAGGCACTTAATCCTTTCACAAAAAGTTGAAGGTATTTATTTAGTTTAATTTTGCTCAAGGGATATTTTATTTAAGAACAGTATGGCCTTGACGGTTCACCATGATATCAATTACAACAGTTACAAAAACTAGAAAGTTATTCGAAAATCCCACCTCACAGCTCTGCTTCTTTGTTCCATGTAGCACAGCACGACTCGAAGTGAATTATGGATGTGCAGCAAATGCACACACACTCTGAAACTGTGCTTACCAGTAGGCTGTATAACAAAATCTGAAGCACCCATTCACAGAAAGCTTGGATCCAATGGGACCTTACTGAATAGTGACAATCACATCTTGTGTAGTATGGTGGCACCATTTTGCATAAACGGCCTTGCAACAGTAGAAAGGCTGGGAAACAGAACACATTCTTTTTCACTATTATAAAAAACACTGTAGGTGCCAGGAAGGAATGACAAGGAGGCCATAATGGAAGGAAGAGGCAAACAGGTTCACCGTATGACAGGTGGCAGTGTTCCCGAGAGCTAAACCCGATCAGGATAGCCACAGTGTGGCATGGGAGTTGGAGACAGGAGACACTGCCCTGTCGGGGGTCTTTCAGGACTGCCAGATGGTGCTGCTTTGGAGACTATTCTGGCTTTCATACAATCCAGAAGTGCTTCAGAGAACTTGGACAGGAGACTGGAAGCAGTCCCTGGACCGAACTTAAAAGAAAGCCTGATGCCTCACTTAGTCGAGTCACAGTCAGGAGGCAGTGGGCCACATTCTTTTGGATGAGAACAGAGAATTGTGGATGGTGTATTTTTACCTCTGTTCTGTAGAAAAGGTGTCTTTGTGAAATAAAAATTGTTTATTTGAACCTGGAATTGTGTTGGTTATTGGTGTATCTGTGGTTTTGGACATGGCGGCGCCTCCCAGTGGCTACAACATTTATTTACATTACATCGTTACATCTGCCCTTAAAGGTACAGTATACTCCACTCAAAAATGATCATTTCCATGTGTTACTTACCTTCGGTAATGGTGGAGAAAAAAAATGTAATCTTATGATTGTGTGCAGAATGGACATAAAGTTTCTTACAGAACAGGACCTAATATTGACCAGTGCCGCACAGCAGCAAACAATATAAAAATTGCCATGAAATAATCTCACATTACTCCTGTCACATAACTCTACAAGTCAAGTCATTTAAATGTTATACTCACCACATCTCAAAAACAAAAAAGTATTCTGACTAAACTATTCTTAAATAAGTCACCTCCGGAAAACATCCTCAGAGGCAAACAAGCATTTGAATGGAGGACGCTCCTGTTGTTCCACACACCTTAAGCAAATCAGGCTGTGAAACTGCACAGGTGAAGAAAAGTCCTTCTGGATGTTGAGGCAACTTGGAAAGTCCCCATCTGATGATGTTTTTTACTCGCTTTTCTTTAGTTCAAATGCTTTCCCTCATTTGAGTGAATTCAATTTTACTTAGCAAGAGTGCGACTTAACATACAGTATCTCACCAAGGTGAGTACACCCCTCACATTTTTGTCAATATTTTATATCTTTTCATGAGACAACACTGAAGACATGACACTTTGATACAATGTCAAGTAGTCCGTGTACAGCTTGTACAACAGTGTAAATTTGCTGTCCCCTCAAAATAACTCAACACACAGCCATTAATGTCTAAACCGCTGGCAACAAAAGTGAGTACACCCCTAAGTGAAAAATGTCCAAATTGTACCCAATTCGCCATTTTCCCTCCCTGGTGTCATGTGACTCTTTAGCATTACAAGGTCTCAGGTGTGTTAAATTTGGTGTTATCGCCCTCACACTCTCTCTCTCATACTGGTCACTGGAAGTTCAACATGGCACCTCATGGCAAAGAACTCTCTGAGGATCTGAAAAAAAAGAATTGTTGCTCTACATAATGATGGCCAAAGCTATAAGAAGATTGCCAATGCCCTGAAACTGAGCTGCAGCACAGTGGCCAAGACCATACAGCGACAGGTTTAACAGGACAGGCTCCACTCAGAACAGGTCTCGCCACGGTCAACCAAACAAGTTGAGTGCACATGCTCAGCGTCATATCCAGAGGTTGTTGTCTTTTGAAAATAGATGTATGAGTGCTGAAGGGGTGGTGGGTCAACCTGTCAGTGCTCAGACCACACGCCCACCGCACACTGCATTAAATTGGTCTGCAGGCCGTCATCCCAGAAGGAAGCCTCTTCTAAAGATGATGAACAAGAAAGCCCTCAGTTTGCTGAAGACAAGCAGACTAAGGACATGGATTACTGGAACCATGTCCTGTGGTCTGATGAGACCAAGATAAACCTATTTGGTTCAGATGGTGTCAAGCGTGTGTGGCAGCAACCAGGTGAGGAGTACAAAGACAAGTGTGTCTTGCCTACAGTCAAGCATGGTGGTGGGAGTGTCATGGTTTGGGGCTGCCAGCACTGGGGAACTACAGTTCATTGAGGGAACGACGAATGCCAACATGTACTGTGACATACTGAAGCAGAGCAGGATCCCCTACCTTCGGAAACTGAACATGATAACAACCCCAAAAACACTTCCAAGACGACCACTGCCTTGCTAAAGAAACTGAGGGTAAAGGTGTTGGACTGGCCAAGCAGGTCTCCAGACCTAAACCCTATTGAGCATCTGTGGAGAGGCATCCTCAAACGGAAGGTGGAGAAGCACAAGGTCTCTAACATTCACCAGTTCCGTGATGTCGTCATGGAGGAGTGGAAGGGGATTCCAGTGGCAACCTGTGAAGCTCCAGTGAACTCCATGCCCAAGAGAGTTAAGGCAGTGCTGGAAAATAATGGTGGCCACACAAAATATTGACACTTTGGGCACAATTTGGACATTTTTCACTTAGGGGTGTACTCACTCTTGTTACCAGCAGTTTAGACATTAATGGCTGTGTGTCGAGTTGTTTTGAGGGGACAGCAAGTTTACGCTGTTATACAAGCTGTACACGGACAATATTACATTGTATCAAGGTGTCCCATCTTCAGTGTTGTCCCATGAAAATATATAATAAAATATTTACAAAAATATGAGGGGTGTACTCACTTTTGTGAGATACTGTATATAATAAAATGTTAAGGTCTGTCTGGCTGTCACAAGATAATCTGTGAACTGCTTAGCCTAGAACAGGGGTGGGCAATGTCGGTCCTGGACACCCACAGTGGCTGCAGGTTTTCATTCAAACCCAATTGCTTAATTAGGAACCAATCCTTGCCAATCTCAGACCTTATTTAATCTTATAGCTCGTTAGTCTGTGCAATGCAAGGCTCTTATATTGTAGATTTTTTCCTTTCCAAGGATATCATCGAAATAATTTGAAGCCTAAAACAGATAATTTTCAGTCTGTCACATTTTTCTATTAAGAGTTTTATTAAATCAAACAATGTGTGGTGAACACACACAGATGTAACTGGAAAAAAGCGAGATGGAGAACTGCTGGCTGCTTTGTCTTTTACATCTTATTGCTAATAAGGAGCCGTTAAAACAGCGAATGCAGCAGATTAAGATTGAAATAAGCAATTAAGGGTGGGGAATCGTAACAAGCAAGGCCACTAAAATGAAGCATCAAAATGTCACTTCTCATTAAGAAACTGGGCTGGAACAAAAACCGGTAGCCAGTGCGGCTCTCCAGGACTGACATTGCCAACCCATGGCCTAGAACCTTCATCTTGGTCTTATCTCAAAAGCTAATGACCCAATATTCAAAAAAATTGAGTTAGTGGCAACCTTGGCAAAGTTATCAGTGGTAGATGGGTTTACTATGGCAAAATGAGAGCACAACCAAGTAACTTGGGAGGAAGAAAAAGAACAGCAGTGACACCTGCTGGACATCAAGCAAATCACAGAAGACATTTAACGTAATGAGGAACACCATAATAAGAAGAAAGAACAGCAGTGACACCTGCTGGGAGTCTCACAGAGGTAATGTAATACATCATAATAAAAATAAAACCAAAAGAAAAGCAGCAACATCCGCTGACCGTCAAGCATATAACAGGCGGCGTTCAAGCGACACAGATTGAAAAGGAATAAGCAGTGAAGACCCTGAAACACACCATCAAGCATGTAGTAATCCTGAACAGAGAGCAATCGGGCATTAGATAAATGTGATGACTCACTGGCATGCAGAACAAAGACCAGAATACAGAATGGAAAAACACCCCAAGGTCTGAAATGCATGGCAAAAACCGAGAAGATTATCAAATCTAGCTTTTTGTTGTAACAATTTACAAAACATATGATCTATCAACTTATCTTTAACTTGGCTCTTATTTGCCTTTTATTTTAGGACTGGGTGTGGGTGTGTGTGTTTCACTAGTTTAAAATATTTTACTTAAAATACATGTCGTCACTCATGTGCATCACAGGATCTCACCTTCCAGGCTCAGCTGAGGTACGTGAACCCACCCTGGGGTGAGGGGGGCTCTGTCACAAATCATCTCCCCTTTCCCCCACGGTGCTGAGAAGACGCCGAGAGAGGACAATTGACTCTGTCCCTTCTGGTTAGACCCCTATAAAGACCCCTGGTAGGAGGTGTGTGTTTGTGGACTGAGCAAAGAGCAGGACGGAGGCTCCAACAAATGTTAACCTGCTCAAGAGAGCCGACTAGACAGCTACTGTACATTTTGATGTTGACTTTTGATCCTTTTTTCTGTGCCAACGTGCACTTGTTTTGCTTTGAAAACTCATGTGATGAAATGGGATGACCCGGTTGACTTGCTAACATTTCCTTTTAGACTCGGGTCATTCCCTCGCCTCAACATAATGTGTTTGGGATCATTGTGAGCATGCAAACTGGTTGACTTGACATGTGGATTATGAGGCACGTATAATGTGAGAATTTTTTCCATTTTCATATTGCTTGCTGTTGGCCAATATCAGAAACTTTATTTCCTTTTTTGTTGAAATCATGATTAAAGATTTTCTTGGCAAGGCAACCATAACAAACTACATGGTCTGAGCAGCATGTAAAAAGACACACATATATCATCTTTGGGTAGAGTATTTCCTTTAAAGTGAAAATCTCTAATACAGGATCAAAAAGGTGAAGTGTCAAATAGGAAATATGGTTTGTGTCAAACTGTCCGCTCCACAAAAAATTTCCACGCAGGCCTAGCATGATGATTAGCAAGGAATATCATTTAAGCTGAAGTGTTCCGAAAACTCCTAACACAAGTGAATGGCATCAACCGAGCAAAACAATTCTTTAAGCTTTTGATAATTTCCCCAGAAGTTAAGGGCCCACAAAAAATGACATAAAAAGCAGGAAAGCATGTGGAATCATTTCTGCAGAAGTCATCTCACTTGGCACCTGCAAGCATGAGCGGGTTAATGTCATGATACAAACCTGGCCACATACTGGCACATCTGAATTAGTTTCATGAAGTGGCAATGAGATCATGAATTACAAACAAAGGAAAAAGACTGCAGTTTGAAATGAAAAGGGGAAAAAAAAAGACAAAAAACGCTTAAGGATCAACAGGAAGAAGCATGAGAGAATATCTTGAGCATCTGACATCTACTTCTCTTTTCATTAAGTGCAGCGGGGCATGAAGCCGCTTCTTAAAGTGCGAAAGATTTAAAGGGTGCAAAGCATTAGCACAAAGACTCTGACCTGTCTGGAAGGCACAAGACTGAAAATAACATTAAGATGGTGGCACAGAATGGGGCACACTGAATCCCCTCACCTCCAGGAGCTGTTTGTGTTTGGCTGCCCTTGCTGCTTCGCGCTGAGCAGCGTAATAAGCCTCCTCTTCTATCCTTAACTTGTCTTCCTCAGCAGCTAACTGTGTATAAACAAAATAATAAGGTGTTAACAAAACCAGAAGCCTCTCTAGCTAGCAGATCATTAAAAGCATGATAAAGAAAAACAATAATTAATGCAAAATAAATAAATAAATAAATAAATAAAACATGAGGCAAAAGACAAGCCATGAAATTCGGGGAGTCAGTGAATGGGTTGATGTAGATGATCAGCAAGATGAAGGTGGCAAATCTTTTAGCTGTGGGTCCTTGGGTTTAGTTGCACAGATGGCACGGCTGCAGAATTGTTTTTTTTTTTTTTTTCCCTTCTACAGGTTGAGAAGCTGATGAGATAAACTGGGACCAATAAAAGGAAAATAAAAATAAAACAAATAATAAAAAAATTCCTACATCAATGTGCCAGGCAATACAAATTAAAAAAAAAAAAAAAAGATTAACAGCAGGACATAAAAGCGCAGAGCCCAGTGTTACATCTACGCTTGGCACTGGTCGAGTGTTTCCCATGTAACCCTGCCATTTTTTTTCCTTACACTGGTTGCCTATTAAGGAGCAGATCCAATAAAAATTTCCAGTCTTCTTATGCAAAGGTACACAATTTAAATAACCTGAGGTACAATGTAAGACCTGGGCTCTTTGTAAGTAGCATCTGCTTTGTGTACTGATAAAAACAAATAAAAGTCTCACCTCCTCACAACAATGTCACAAAGAATTTCAGACACACAAAGAAACGTGGAGAAGAATGGAGTGTGAGATCGACAGGCGGATGGGTGCGGCGTCCGCAGTGATGAGGGCTCTGCATCGGTCTGTCGTGGTGAAAAAGGAGCTGAGCCGTAAGGCAAGGCTCTCAATTTACCAGTCTATCTACGTTCCTGCCCTCACCTATGGTCATGAGCTATGGGTAGTGACCGAAAGAACGAGCTTGCGAATACAAGCAGCTGAAATGAGTTTCCTCCGCAGGGTGTCGATCGGGTGAGGAGCTCAGAGTACAGCCGCTGCTCCTCCGCATCGAGACAAGTCAGATGAGGTGGCTCGGGCATCTGATCAGGATGCCTCCTGGACGCCTCCCTGGTCAGGTGTTCCGGGCACGTCCAACCAGGAGGAGGCTCCGGGGAAGACCCAGGACACACTGGAGGGACTATGTCTCCCGAAAGGCCTGGGAATGCCTCGGGATTCCCCCAAAAGTGCCAGAAGAAGTGGCCGGGGAGAAGGAAGTCTGGGCCTCTCTGCTCAAGCTGCTGTCCCCGCGACCTGACCTTGGATAAGCGGAAGAGGATGGATGGATGCTTTCTCATCTACTCTCTGTCCTTTATTTCAGGCCCGGGCCTTGTTAAATCTTTTTCTTGTGGGATGTAGAAGTGTTCCTCTGAGAAAATCACATCTCGTCTCCTTCCAAGATTTTTTTTATAATAGAGAGAAGCAAAAAAAAAAGCAGGCATCTTCTGTTTGCTGCTTCAAGTGTTCAATGCTTTTTACTAATTAAACTGTCAAGAAAAAATATACTCACAGACATTCCAACAATGCTCAGTTTTTAAGTAAGAAAAGGGTGATTACACCTCGCCTGAAGAAGGGGCCCCGAGTCGCCTCGAACGCCTGCATATTGTAATCTTTTTAGTTAGCCAATAAAAGGGGTCATTCTGCTTGACTTCTCACTACATTCATAATGGCTAACACGGTACAACACCCCAGTACTAAGTAAGAAAAGGACAATTCCAATTTGTCACTCATTTGCTTAGCGAATTGCCAAGCTGAGAAATTCCATCCACGTCCTTCTTAAAGGTTGTCGCAGTTTCTGCCTCAACTGCATGACTTGTTAGTTCAATTCCTGATTTCCATAACTCTGTGTATAAACAAGTGTATCCCGACTTTAATCTTAAATGCGCTTCTCCTTAATTTCCACTGGGTAATTCACTGATACACCATTTAGTTGAAAGAAGTCAGCTGGATCAGCTTTACTGATGCCTTTGGGAAGGAATTCTGAAGACCAGGATGAGGTCCACATGCAGCCTCCACTGATTAAGACTAAAGAGGTTGACTTCTTAGAGCCTGTCAGAGAAGGATACGTTCTTAAATCCTGGGATGTATCTGGTTGCCCTCCTCTGCAAATCCTCAACTGCTGCTTTGTCTTTCTTGTAGCGTGGTGACCAGAACTTCACACAGCACCCCAGACATGGCACGTCACTAGTGCATTACATAGTCCAACCAAAACAACAATTAGTTTAAACACTTGGAAAGTAAAATGTTAATATATATTCTTTCTCCTCAATTCTGCACATAGCTTAGACAATGAAAACGCTCTCATAACCCGCTTATCCTGGTTAGGGCCACAGGGCAGCTATGATATCTCAGCAATCACTGGACACAAGGCAAGGACAACACCTGCATACAGCGCCAGCGTCAATGTAAATCCCCAAATCCTCCGTAGCACAGTGTCTCCCATCTTGATGACCTGTTGCCCACTTCGAATACTTTATACCGTTCTATGTTAAATTACACTTTCCAAGTACAGTATTTGCCTAGTGAAGATTATCCAAATGTTTTTGAATTTGTAGATTTAAGAAATGAAAAGGAGTTCAAATGCACTAATTACATTCATCAAGTCTTAATTATGGAAAAGTAAAGAGAAAAACCTCAAAAATGCTGAATAGTAATCAGTGAAGTGCTTTTTATTCATTCAGTACATTCATTTCCCACACTCTGGTCCATGCTTTTATATCGTCCTGCTTGGATTACTGCAGCTATCTGCTGGTTGGTCTCTGTAAAGGAAACTTTTTACATATACATATATATTTGTATTATACATTTGTGCATTCATAGAATATTCAAGCTTTTGTATAACAAAGGATTCCAATTAAACACATCTCACAGATGGCTCTGGTTATAAATCAGACTTTGGGATGGGCACTAATTTTCCAGTGTACAAGGTGATTAACTGATTTTCGGTTGTCATGTTATATGTTTCTTATCTACATTTTTAGAAGCTTAGAAATTTCTTTGTCTAGATAGACACGCCAAGCTGAATGCCCCTTACTGCTTGCTGTTCTCCTGCAGATCTGATGTTATAAAAGAAAGTTTAGCCAGAGACCCTCACAAACTGATTATCTCAATTAAAATCCATGACAGCGTTTCCCAAAAGACGGTTAAGAAGTTACAGTACCTCCAAGATAGCGCTGCATGGATAGTCACTAATACACAAAAGCATTCCCATATAACCCTTGTGATTTTTGTTTTCATTACACTGGTTGCTATTAAAGTGCGGATCTTCTTACACAAGGGGCTTAACTGCTACTGCATCCACACATCATCAGGACTGACTTACCCCATTCCCTTCTGCCATCTTTCTTCAGTCGGTGTCCTGTGATTCTTTGGCTGTAACGCGGACAAAGCTGTCCACAATGGGTGATGGAGCATTTTTCTCTACTGGATTGTCACGGTTTGTATAGGCTTTACTATTTTAAACAGAGATCAAAGACCTCTCCGTTTCAAAATACTTTTAACGATTTATAATAGTTATTTACCGTATTTACGCGTGTACCACGCGCACATTTTTTCCCCGAAAATTAGCATTAGAAAAGCAGGTGCGCGTCATACACGAGGATGTGTGAAAAGCTAAGATGCGGGTACTGAATCGATTTGGCGTCGTCATTCAGCATGGACAGTAGCAAGCGTTTACGCACCATCATGGCGGGAGAGAAACAAAAAGTGATTTTGGAAGCAGAGAAGATGGGAAATCGGGCAGCAGGCTGCAAGTACGGTGTTTCAGAGTCATGTGTTCAAGATTGGCATTGGAAGAAAGAAAAACTTTCGTCATGTAACAAAAAAAGAAGGGCATTTCGCGGAAAACGTGCCCAGTTCCCACAAGTTGAAGTTGCACTTGCTGATTACATTCAAGACAGGTGTCAGCTTGGATATGCAGTGTTCAAGGAAACGATTCAGATGAAAGCTCGTGATATAGCAAAAGAACGTGGAATACCCATCACTCAGTTCATAGCAAGCCACGGATAGGTTACGCGCTTCATGAAAAGGAAAGGCTTATCAATAAGACGCCGCACGACCATTTTGCAGTGTCTACCTAACGCATATTAAGAAAAGTTACTAGCATTCCAAAAACATGTTATTCAGTTGAGGCAGCAGAAAACGTATTTAATGGAGCAAATTGGTAATGGTGATCAAACGCCAGTTTATTTTGAGAACCCCTCAAACACTACTGTTAATGCAGTCGGGGACAAGAGTGTCCCAGTACGCACGGGAGGCAGAGAGAAGCAGCGGTGTACTGGGATGTTGACGATTTTTGCGGATGGAAAGAAACTACCGCCGTACGTAATATTTAAAAGGAAGACTTTGCCGAAAAATGAGAAGTTTCCTCCTGGGATCATCGTCAGAGCTCAACAAAAGGGTTGGATGGACAATGATCTCGTAATCGATTGGTTGAAATGTGTGTGGCAATGTCGGCCAGGCAGTCTCCTGAAAATGCCAAACATGTTGGTCATGGACAGCTTTCGTGGCCATTTAACTGAAGGTGTTAAAGAAAGACTGAAAGATGGGAAAACAGATCAAGTGATAATTCCTGGAGGCATGACTTCACTCCTCCAACCTCTAGATGTCTGCATCAATCAGCTATTTAAGGCTCATGTATCAAGAATGTATACCAAATGGGCTGCAACAGTGATACACGACAACGCCAACTGGCAAAATGAAAGCCCCAACATTGGTCGCAGATGTGTGCCTGGATCATCGCTGCTTGGAAGCTTATTCCAGAGGATTTGGTTGTGAAAAGCTTCAAAAAGTGCAGCATATCCAACAGCATCGATGGAAGCGAAGACAACGCCTTATGGGAAAGCGACGACGTCAGTAGCAGTGGTGAATCCGAATCCAGCAGTGAATCGGAAGATGATGTTTAAACTGGAATTGTCTGGTGAGCACAATAATTTTCCACTTGCCGTTATAGTCCTTTACCGATTGTCTCTCGTTTCACAGGGCTATTTGTCATACCCACCTTTCACAGCATGGTGCTACAAACACTGGACGTTCTGCAGTAGGGGTACTGCTTACAGTTAGTACTCCAATACAATATACTGTATCATGTGTGGAAAGAATTAAACAAGACATAATTATTCTCCATTACAGTTATTCACGTTGGTGTCTTACACCAACCTCACCTGCTTCCTATACAATCACTACAAGTGTTGTACACGGGGCAAAACAGGTTTTCGCGATTTTCTTTGCAAAAATTAGGGTGCGCGTCTTACACGAGGGCGCGTGATACACGAGTAAAAACGGTATTTATTATCACGAGGGGGCTTTGCCCCCTGCTTGCTTCCCTCACCAACCCCCTCACATTTCCCCAAGCCCAACGGGCCCGCTACGCTCCAGCCACTTTGCGTCTGTGACGCTCGCGTTATCTTGGGAGGGGGGGCTCTGAACACATCATCTGCTAAGGAGATGCAGTCTGATTGGCTGCTGTCTTGCTGCGTGTTCTGCTTGTCGCGCTGTCCGTCAATCATTTAAAACCCTGAATAGCGGCTGTCCTTTTGTCTCACTGACTTATCTCGCGGGACATTAAAGTGTCTCTCACAGGATGTCAAATTGTCTTCGGAGAAGATCACGTATCGTCTCCTACCAAGATTTTTTTTTTTTATATAATAGAGAGATATTTTAATAAATAATTGTATTGAGGATGGACTTTTGAGTCATTGTTTAGTGTATCTGCTTTCATATTGTAACAGTTTATTTTATTGCCATTCTTGTAGTGGTACTGCATGTACAAGAGAATGTTTTGCTGTAACTTCTTGCTTATACAAATGGGGCTGAATGGTTTTTTGGCCTTACAACCCCTATAGATTTTATTTTTTTTCTCCAGCTTAACTGGTGTTATTATTTATATTTTTTCTCTGTTCTTAACACCGAACTCATTGTTAAAGACTTAATATTGTATATAAGGATGTTACTCTTTCACTGATTACATGTTTATGTTTTATAAGATTGCATGGATTTTCTTTTTTTGCTACTCTTTCATTATCATTCTTACCTAATCATATGTGTTTATTCTTTTCTCTTTTTGACATCTTGTGTAGCACTTTGAGCTCCATTCTTTGTATGAAACTGTTCCACAGAAATAAGAATTGTTGCTAAAAGAACTTGCATGCTTGCCCTGCAGAGCTTATATCAGGTCAGAAGTAGTTAAAACAGCCAACTTGGGGTCATCTGAACAGACACATTAACTTGTCAGGGTCTGCAGAGTTGAAAAGCACATTTTGGCCCAGCCTAATGTAACACGTATAGAAAATTTAAAGAACATATTGGTTTAAGAGGTATGAGGGGTCTGTACATTAGAGGGGAGTTGGCCTCTAAACTACGATGATCTATTGGTCCAAACAAGGAAGCACAAGATCGGCATGAATACAGGACTCCCCAGTAGCCCTGGATGTCTCTCCTTCCATTGATTCCATCCAGAGGCCACACCTGACCAAAGATCAATCAGATAGAGCTACCTGTCCATCCAGGCCCAACGGGAGCCTAAGCACCTAGCCGACACCTCCTGCTATCCATCCGGGCTGTAAAGAGTTGCCACACTCATTTTAAAAGCTTTAGGCACACTAAGAACCTTAAATGTTATTCTATTTTGCAAAATGATTAAAACTAGTTTGCAACCCCTGCTCTGCTTGCCTTGAACTTTCTACTAAATCCCGTGGGTGTAGCGATAAGAGGAGGGAGGAAGTACTTTAACCATAGAAGCAGTCAACGCTGATTTATCCTCATGACGACTGCAAGTCCTAAAACAGACCCATGTGACTTAATAAAGCAAGAGTCAAAGGTTTAGGATACATGAATCTACACAAATAGCCCCAGTCAGACCCTTCCACGACAAAACACGATTCTTACTTGAGTGTGATTTATATGTTCTATATTAACATTAAGCACCTAAAAAGATTACACTGCCTATTGTGTACTATAAAAATAAAATTATTATTCTTTTTAAACTAATATATTCCAACACTGGGACATGAAGAGCATTTCAGCTGCTGGAACTTGCTTTGACAAAAGTCTTTGAGCTCCTGCTTTCCCCAGCCACGTCATCTGGTTTTGTCACCTGTGTACACCATAGTGCAGGACAGTTTTCTAACACATATTAAGGACAGTCTCATCAGCCTCTTTGGAATATCACTGCTCCAACAGAAATGCATCATGGGTACTTCTAATAAAATAGTAGTTTGCCTCTCATTGTGCGCCAGTGGAAGAATGTCATCCTGCCTACTACAATGCAAAAGAAACAAGAGATACTGTTCTACTTCAAAATAGAGAAAAAAAAAAATAAATGTACTCAACAGAGAACAACTCAAGACCAGTTTATGGTGGTCCTTTATCACTGCCCTACACTATTTAAACTAATAAATAATCTCAATTAACAGCTGTAATAATACTAGCACTTTTAACAGTTTAGGGCGGAGTGGTGGCTCAGAGGCTGGGGATCTGCACTGGCAATACTAAGGTTGCCAGCTCGAATCCTGTAAATGGCAGAAGTGATTCCACTCCGTTGGGCCCTTCAGCACAACCCTAAACAATTGCTCTGTCCTGGGTATGACATTAACCTGCATCCACCACTGCAAGCAGGACCTCCAACCTGCAGGGAAAACTCGGAGGCTGGTGGCAGGATTGGCGCTCTAGCCACTGTAAAAAACCTCGCACTGCTCCACTCCTTTCAAACTAGTGTGGTGCTGAGGTGTCACCCATTGCACGGATACGCTCAGGAGATAATTTGGGATCCTAAGGAGGTGTGGTGGGTGTGGCAGCGCGCTGTATCAGTGAACACTCCGAATCTCTTTCTTTAACAGGTTGAATTCCAACTTACAACAATGTTTTTGGGTCTTTATTTCTTTGCTTTTGTCTTTTTATTTGCATTCGTTATTCCTCAACCTTTATTAACGTTTGTTCATTGGAAAGTGGAAGTTTACTTTGTACCAAATGTATTCTACTCAACACAGGAACAATTCTACTCAACTACTTAGTCTACAACACGCTGCTTTCCTAAAACTGAATACAAGTGTGCATCAGCTACACATATAAAGGACTTACCTCAGCGTGAAGTTTAGCATCCACAGTCTTCTGCCTGTCGGCAATTGCATCATACCTTTTTTCTTTCAGGTTTCCAATTTCTTCTTCACTAAGAGGTCTAAAAGAAAGGGAAACAAACACACTTTCATTTCTTGGCCATACAACCAGAAACCTAAATACAGTCTCTAGTGTGCTTTTCAAAACTGCTGGCAAATGATTACAGATATTCTAAGGGAAATGAGGCCATCTTACTCGTATAAAACCAAGCAGGCATTGTTCACTTGATTATTCAGTGGCACACAAGGCCTTTACTTTTAAATATGCAGAATGTACTGAATCAGACAGACATCTTTAACTTCCCATCTCCTTCCTTTCTGCTGCATTGCAGACAGACAGACTGACTGACTTTCATTCTGGAGTTTCCAGACAGCACAAAAGCCCTTCTACAGTCTCCATATGGTGGAGCTCCATATGGTTCAGCCACAGTCTGAACACCAATGCCAACATATCTGTCTGGATTTCATTTATTAAAACTTACCTGTATAACAATATACAGTGCAACCGAAAAGTGTTTACCTACAATATTTACGTTATTTCATTTTATCAGGTACTGAATTTCATATAGAATAAATGTTGTTCCAGGGGCAGCATGGTGGCACAGTGGGTAGCGCTGCTGCCTCGCAGTTAGGAGACCTGGGTTCCCTTCCCAGGACCCTCCCTGCGTGGAGTTTGCATGTTCTCTCTGTGTCTGCGTGAGTTTCCTCCACAGTCCATAGACATGCAGGTTAGGTGCACTGGCAGTTCTAAATTGTCCCTAGTGTGTGCCCTGCGGTGGGCTGGCGTCCTGCCCAGGGTTTGTTTCCAGCCTTGCGCCCGGTGTTGGCTGGGATTGGCTCCAGCAGACCCCCCCCCCGTGTCCCTGTAGTTAGGATATAGCGGGTTGGATAATGGATGGATGGATAAATGTTGTTCCTCACTGAGCTATAGTTTTGCACGCTGCACCAAATCAAATGGCAGAATGTGAAGATCTTTCAACAGTTGGCACAAATTGAAAAACAGTGAGATAAACCTGCATGTATCCTCTGTGTAACTGAAAGCTTCATTTTGCTTTCTCAGCAAGTCACATCTCACGTTAATAGGACTCCACCCGTGTGAAAAATTGGTGGACCACCCACATAAATTTATCTCCGAGGCTAAATTCAAATCGTTCCCAAACCCCTTCAAAAAGCTGAATTTTGACATGAATTAATGGGCCCTTACGTATCTCACAGCATCATCACAAGTCTTCATCTTGTTAGCCTCCTCTGATGTTCTAACATTGCAAGATTGTCAAAAGGAATGTGCCTGTGGGAATTTGAGCAGATTTAGCCAAAGAGCATTTCTAAGGTCAGGTTCTGATGTCGGACGAGAAGACCTGGCTCATAATAGGCGTTCATTAGGGTGGATTTCAGGATTCTCAAGTTCCTCCATGTCTTTGTTTACCTGGCTTTGTGCACAGGGGCACAGACATGCTGGAATACAAAAGGGCCTTCACCGGTCTGGATGCACATAACTGCCTAAAATGTCTTTGCTTGCTGTAGTATTAACAGTATCCTTTAATGGAACCAAGAGGGCTGAGCCCAAACCCCTGCCATTATCCCTAATCCACCAAACTTTACAGAAGGTAAATCCAAACCCAGATGACTCCATCAGAACACCATCAGATAGTGAAGTGTGATGCATCACTCCAGACTCCAACAGCAGCGTGCTTTATGCCACTCCAGCTGACATGTGGCATTGCACCTGGAGATCTTAGACATGTATGCAGTTGCCTGGCCATGGAAACTCATCTAAAGAAGTTCCCTCTACACAGCTCTTGTTCTGATGTTGCTTCCAGTGGTAGTTTGGGACTCTGTAGTAAGAGATGCACATGAATTGACATGAATTAATGGGGTCTACCAATGTATTACAGACCTCCATCCTGGTCTCTTTGTTGTCAGGAATCCCCTGAAGTTGTAACATTGCAGAGCAGCAAAAATCAATTATTTTGTAATTCTTAGGCTTTGTCTACACCGACACGGATACATTTGTAAAGTTTTCCCATTCAGACCAGCGCCACAAGGGTAGTATTGGATGTTTGGGTTTAAGAGAATATTTGCCCTTTCCCATTTTTTTGGATTCATTCAAAATTACTACTTCCTCATTTGAATCCATTTTTAAAGTCAAATTTTGCAATTGTGTGAAATTTAACTTTAATTAAAATTTAATTAATTAGGCACTTGGGCAGGTAAACCAGCATATTGTATTGTCAGTAATTGTAAGAGGACACCAGATCTCCCAAAGTTCTAAGACGTGACAGAAATCACATAATGTATGCCCAACCCTTATAAATTTAACATTCATACATAATATTGTGCATTTGACAGGATTCTTGACCAATGAATGAGGGGGAGAGGCGAGTCTCCATTTCAAACGAAGAGCATTACAGAAAGGCGTCCTTCCCGTTTACTTTGTGCACTGACTTTTATTTTAATAAAAAATGTATTTTGCACGTTTTAAGTATACAAATGGATAATGGACATGTGGATTAGGTGAAATGAGTTACGTGAGAATATTTTTCACATGGTTTTTCAATGGATGGAACAAACCTTCATTACATCAAACATTTTTTTCCCTTAATCTGCAAGAAACCATGACATTAAAAACTATTTCTCAGTTGCCACCACCATAAACCACATGGGATAAAATACCATTTCTGGGTGGAGGATTTCTTTAAATCTCGACTTAAGGTTATTTAAGACAATTGCTTGCTGGGCTGGATAACTTCTCTGCTTCTTCACTCCACTCCTTCTGGCACAGGTTCTCTCAAAGTGTGATGGAGCCACTCTAACCAATAAGTCAAATGAGTCTAGTGTGCGCCATCTAATGACAAAAGTAACGAAATGTAAAACAAAACAGCAAATGATGTGGAATGTGGTAAATACTGACCAATTTACTTTTGATCTGAAGTGCTAGTTAAAACTGGTGGGTGGTCTGGACCCTGCCAATGGGAAGTAGTTGGGCCCACCATAGCATATCGGTTAGTGCTTATTGATTCCTTACATTTGTATTCACGTGTATTTTATCGAAAAGTTCATAGGGAGGGTCCCCAAAACAAACATACATACATCTACTCTCTATATATAAAATCCTAAGTGCAACAGTCTTATGTGTCGTTTTCATGTCATGCTTTAAATCGGGCTTATTTTAAAACCTACATATACAGGGTGGTCCAGATCTAATTATGCAATTTTTATTACACTATAACTTATTAAGTTTGTTACATAGAAAAATCACCCAAAAAATCCCGGACCATCGAGAACTATGCAAACTGACGATGTGAAGAATCGTCTTCGCGCCGAACTGGAATCGTCCCCACATAAATCAAAGTCATAAAGATGATCTGGATCTGCATAATTAGATCTGGACCACCCTGTGTATGTTTGGTATCATTCTTTTAAGAATTTATCAATCTTTAGTGTGATGTTGTTAAGATTTTCAGATTCTTATTCCATTTTTAAATTATTAACTAAAATATCAAGAAGGTCGAGTTATGATGACCCATTGCATACCACTTTAGTTTTCACGTGATTTCTCATGTGACTTAAATGAGTCATTTTGTAAAAAAAATTTTTTTTTTATCTATAAGAATGTCAGCTAAAACAAACGGATTGTTTATTTAGTCTCTTCTAAATACTCATTGAGCACAGTGGACCTCAGTTTAACGAGAATACTCATACTTTATTCTCATTTTATGATTTTTTCACTCCATTAAATAATAATTAATTTTTCTTTTACATATTTATAGAATTTTGTGATTTTGATTTCAATAAATAATATTTTTTGGCACCAAAGGCGCCAGGGGTACTTGGCCCCCCCGGTACATAAATAAATAAATAAACACACCCTTACCTTATACTACTTCCTGGACTCTCTGCCTGTAAATGCATAAAAATAAATTGTGAAACAAACACAGTAAATCAGCTTTACCTTTAAGAAGAGTATTTCTACCAGTTCTAACCAAACTAAATCTCAACACAGCAAGACATCACCGTCTGCAAACACTGCAAGCCAGTGGCCGAGTCCTTTTAAGAGGTCACATGACCAGTGCATTAAATCGGTGGTAAAGGAGCAGATGAGAGAACTTTGCAAGACCCACTGGCGATTCTTACCTCGTCACTCTCCACAAGATTTTCAAACTGGAAAAAAAAAAAGTTACGATTATTTTAAAGCTATTGCAAGATTAGTTTATTTAATATTACTAATGGGCAGAAATAAATTGACAAGATATTTAAATGTTACACCCTGCATGTTTATTGACATATATTTGTTCAAGAAAACAATAAGGTTCAGGTTTGTGCTTTTTATAAAGATTAAAACTTTCATTCTTATCTTCTCACAAATCATATTTAACTAATATATCAAGGGTCAAGTCTAAGATATAAAAACATTTCGCCCACCATATTGGACAACAATAAGTGAATGCCAGTAAAGCAAACTAGTTCTTCTCTGGCAGGTAAGGCTGGAGTCGGGGTAGAAAAGGACACAATCAGCCTATGAACTCTAAATCTTGGCTGACCAGCCATGGACTCTATTCTGGACAGCGGCCTGAACTTTTGTATCTCATACAGTAGACATATTTTTACAATTATCTTAGTTTTATGCATTCCTAGACACTACATTTTTCATTTTATTTTTACTAGCTGTTCTACCCAGGTTCAAAAAGCCGAATCTCCAATTCATTTAACCCTAAAAAACTTTTCCCACATCCTAGATAAGTTCTTCTCATGCACGGAGGGGAACTCCAGACTTATCTTTTTATGACTACTCCCGAGTAAAGGCTTCTTTCTTGTCACAGTGGCCAATAGGCTACTGTTATGGAGACTACTGTTTGATATGGTGGGCTCATGAACATACTGCCCACTTTCAGCAAATGACTTTTGTTCAAAAAGTGATGGTTGGCTTCTTTGTTGCTTCCTTCACCAGGCTACTACTGGCTTGGGCACCATGATTGGACATGGCGACTTGGTGCTGTGGTCCACCTTCTATTTTCTGATGACAGATCCAGAACAGTAAAATTCTCACTACTGTAGCACACAATACTTAGACATAATCTGCAAACACACACAGTAATATCTCATTTAATGAGCCATCCGAGAATGAAGTTTCTTTATAATAAAGCTGACATGACAACACACTTTGGCGCTTGCACAAAATTCCACTACCAGCCTGTTAGATTTGTATGGCTATTAATGTCAGTTGTTGAGATCACGTGTACTACAGAGCACAGTTATTATACTCATGATTAGTTATTTCATATAAACTGTTTGCTCAGTATGTTATGAAAACATAACGAAATACCTTTAGAAAATAAAATACAAGTTGTAAAGAAGGTAAATGCTGAAGAAAAGAAATGCCATGAAGCAGAATCACTGGGTTTAGCACCCATTCATGAAACAAGCTGCTGGAGAGCATGGAAAAGGAGCCCAGACAGAGAGCACTTACCTGCAGACACTTCAGTGATGGTCCTCCACTGCTAAAATCAATTAGTCTGGGTGCGTGGACAATGGCGAGACTCCTTAAGGCCATGTCACATTACATATGTTTTCTAGCAATATTCAGTCACAGCCCTCATTTACATAACTTTAGCAAGTCAGATGTAGTCACAGCATATTTCACATACCCAGCAGCTCAGTCCACCCCAGCAAATCAAGTTATAGGGGCAGACTCTGTACGCAAGAGCTGAGAACCAATGAGCGCTCGGCCTGAAGTTAAATACATAAAAGGCAGCAATGAGGAGGAATAAGGAACAGGGGTGGACAACACAAGCAGAAAGGAGGCTCGCCTGTCTGATGTCTCATGTTGTAAGTAGTACGATAGAATGGAAAAATGAAAAGAAAGAAAGAAAGAAAGAAAGAAAGAAAATTTTGGCTGAACACACCGTACCTGGGAAGCATTCATACAACACAAGTGAGACCACGCAGGTCATAAAAAGGGGGATTTTAGGGGGGGTAGCTCAAGCTCATCATACTTTGAAAATGTGAAACTGTGCCAGGAATGTCTTGTCTTGCAACTCCGAGTCATGTAATCCGACATCCTCAGGCAACTGCGTTCATCAAGTTTGGCAAGCCCTCTGACTAGAAGTCACGTAATGTGCCACCAGCAGAGTTGGTGAACGTGAGGCAGATGGTGTGCCCAAGGTGGAGCCAGCAGAGTAAACAACTGGGGTGACATTGCAGGGCAATCAAGAACGGTGATGGCGACCGGCATGAGGCCTTTGGGAGTCTGATGCCTGATTTGACTGTGATGCTTGGCCCACAAAGCAGTAGGGTAATCCTAACATACAGCCTGACTCTGGATGGATTAAGATATCGTATATGTTAATAATTATTTAAAATGATTGTAATCAGTTATTATATAAAAGAGCAGAAATGAAATACTTTAATATTTTGCCTTCTTCTGCTCTCCAAATAATATTAATTTACTACAAACAGCAAAAATGGCAAAAGATCTTGAGTGACACTGATGGCTACTCCAGGAGTAATAAGATAATCCATAAAAAAAGAGACCAACATTCAGTTCCAATATGTGGAAAATATTGATTTAAATAATATGACGTACCTCTATTGTAAAGTGCTCTCCAGCTGTGTGAGTCCTAAAGTATTTGGATCTGAAAGAGAAAAGCAAAGGCAATATGCAAAATGTTTACGGAAAATCAAAGTCGAAGTTTTCCATAATCCATGCAGATGGACACATTAACCCCACCCATCACATTTTATTGGTCAGGAGTCCTGCCCAGTTATAAGTCATTCATTGGCTAGTATCAAATTCATGTCATATTCACAATGCAAAATGTGATCGGAATGATTTAAAAAAGAAAATCAAGTATAGACGTGATCAGGTGGAATGTCGGCACATCTGTGGTGTCCCCTCAAGCAGCAACTGTGCAATTCCACAGGCGGTCAATGAAAAGGACAGAAACTGAAGACGGATCTTCAATTCAAAAAGCTCAATTTGTGTTTGTATGTCCTCCCCAGATATTCATGGCAGGATTTTCCAGAAATGGTTTATGTAATGATATTTCAACAAGAATACCGGTGGTTGAGACATCGAGCATACAAGTAGTTATCTGACGAGTGCCTTGTGTGGCAAAAGACATTTTTTTTTTTCCATGAATGTTTTGATATTGGTTGCCACCTTTCAATGTTGGTCCCCCTCATTCTCTTTTCTAGCAAGGCAAGTCCGCATACTACTCAGTTACGGAAATCCACAAATGTTTTCAGCAACAGGCCTCCTCAAGGCCACGTTACATTAGACGTCTCTTCTAGCGATTTTCAGTATTTTTAATCTTAGCAAGTCAAAGAAAGTCCAGTGGTGAACTCTGGTGGACTGTCAGTTGTGTGGTCTGACAGACCCAGTGTCACACATGAATGCACGGAGGACAGCGTGAAGGCTCTGGTGGTGGTAATTCCTTGTTGATCCACAGGGTGGCGCTGTATACTGCTGCCTCTTCTCTTCCTCTCTATGCAGACCAAACTGATAACCGTAATCCCTCAGCCTGGACCTTCCTCTTCCTACCTGGCCTTTATTTAACCGGAAATGTCACCATCTTGGGCAATCTGTTCTCAGGCTGACTGATGTTCACAGACATGCTCTTTTTCACTAATAAGCATTTATTATTTTGTTTAAACAATACATGGGGTCGCCGTGTCTCCCCAAACCTTTATCTTGTCTTTGTCCACTTTTATACCAGAGACTCAAGTCCAACAAGTCCGTGACTCACCCCATCAAAATCAAACAGGTTTGCGTCTTTACTCATTGAGGCAGACTCTGTGATCATGAGAGCTTACAATGAATGCTCATCTGAAAGTACAACGAGTCACTCCACATCAAAGCAACAGATTTTAGAAAATGCTTCAGGTCGACCATCTCCAATATGCTTTATATTTGCCAAAAATATTCTCACTGTATACAGTGTGCAAAACGTAAGATTTGTATCTGCATTAGTTTCTGAGATATGGGGGCTTTAAAAGGGGGAGTGGCCTTAATTTTACTGTAGATTTAGAGAGACAAAGTTGCACTACGGCACAAAAGAGATTTATTTTATACAGTTTTCAGCAAGCCATAAGCGACTACAGTGGAACCTCGGGTCAAGACCATCTCGGATCACCGTACAAATCGGGTTACGACCAAAAAGTTCACCAAACTTTTGCATCTGTTCACGACCACACCCTCGGGTGACGAACAAGCCAGCTTCCTTTCCGGTTCGTGATTTCCGCACGTGCTCAGTGTCTCCCTGTACAGTACATTGTTCTCGGTCAGACGTGCATCGTGCAGAGCGACTTTACCTCAGAACTGTAATCTCCTCTCCACTCAGTTCCTCCTCACTTCCTTCATGCCAGAACTCGATTCATGCAAGGTTAGTTTTTGTATAAATTAAGGATTTTTCAAATTTTATTTTTTTTCCCTGTGCTTAAAACTCATTAAAAAAAAAAGTGTTTAGAGCGGCTCGTAAGGCTGTAGCGTGAACTCTTGCAATATTCGTTTCCTCTGTTCAAGGTTTTCTCATTCAGTGTTTTTACATTTAGTTTACTATCACACTGTGCATTCTTTGGTATAATTAACTATTTTTGTGCTTAAAAATCTTTAAAAAAATATATATTTACATAGAGTTCACACGGCCTGGAACGGATTAATTGTACAGTATTTACATACAATCCTATGGGGAAATGACTTTGGGTCAGAACCAAATTGGGTTGCAACCAGAGTTTTGGAACAAATTACAGTCGTGGCCCGAGGTTCCACTGTATTTTGAAATTTAAAGACATCTAATATTAAAAAACAATCCCTGAAAACTTCACCCATCTAGCATTAACATTTCAAATGTTAGGACTTATACAACACTGTCATTTTTGTTTAGCCAAATTAGGGCCACATATCTGAGAAATTACTGAAGATACAAGCCTAACAATTGGCACACTAGTTTTGGGGCACAACAACATTATTTCCATAAGGTGTGAAACAAATTGCAGATGGTCAGTCTGGAGTCTCCATTGACGTCGCTTGGATTGACCCCAATACATGTAGTGCAGCAACAAGAAATAAGAAACCTGGGTGTTGAGGACCTGCGGCCTGGCTAAACTGGGGAATCTAAAGACATTGTGACCAAACTAACAGTACCTGTGAACCCTTCTTACAACACCGGCTCCTACAGGCAGCAAACTATTGGTTAGGAGAAAAAAGGGTGAGCGTGACTGTCAGCACACAGTCACCTGATTTGACATGTCCAGCAAGTTTCAGTTGTTTAAGCCGAGATGGTCCAATGACGGGATCAGCACTTGGCAACTCTGACATACACTATGACTAGAATACGACGTCAGCTTTAGTCATCATTTTTAAAAAAATCTACCATGAAACTATGAGAAGAGATGGAAAGCGTAGACCATTTTAAAAAAGGATTGAGTATAAAACTAATTTGTAACGACTATGGTCAAATAGTTGCTCTGTGCTCTGACCCCAAGCTTCTCTCGGTGTGTCTCTGGAGAATAAACTGGGGTAAAACCACAAAATCCTAATGCAAGAAACAGTATATAATAAAGTGAATTATCACAGGACATGATGGAGCCAAGATGGTTTGGTGCCCTTTTGACAATCTTTAGGATGACAAATGAAGTGCTCCCTGGACCTCGAAAAGGTTTATAGTGTGGAAGAAATCAGCTTTAGTTGGATTCTAGGCGAGGGAATGCCAAGCCTTTATATTAAAAATAAATAAAATGAACATCAGATTCTATGACCGCATAAATCTCATTTTGTGAATGTCAAAGCCCAAATTGGTCCACGACACGTCCTGCATGAAGACCCCCTCAGGTTGGGTCTGAATACACGCTTACAGGATGTGTCTCTGAGGATGACTAACCCGATCAATTAAATCTACTAGCATCAAGACCTGCACAAGAAGCTTCAACACAAAGAGATTAGAAAGTGTCACAAAACGTCACCCGACTTGCTTCACATACTGCGAGCAGACTACCTGCTGCCTTGACTTTGATTTTCGTTCACAACAGTCTTTGGGGCAGCTAAACAAGCATTTGGGGAGTTGCATGGAGATGGTGGGCACCATCCAGTTTAAGAATACTGGAGGTTTGTGAGATTGCCAGCTAGGCCCTCTTGTGACAGACAGATAGATAGATAAGGCACTATATGACAGACAGACAGACAGATAAATGAGGTACTATTGTTTGATAGATCATGTTATTGGCCCCCAAGGGGAAATTAACACTTTACAAAAGCTCAAAAAAAAATTATAACAAACACCAAGGGCTTGAATAAGAGAGCTGCAGGCTTATAGGTGGGAGCAAGGTGAGGTCTGAACTGCTCAGCCGTGCTGCTGGTTTACGTTTTAAGACCCTGACATTTGAATAAAACAACTCCGGATTATAAAAGGTGTACATAATAAAGTGCCAATTAATCTGAGATCTTAGAAGGTGGAGTACGAGAAATGCAAGCACTATATGGACCAGCCACAAGTTGCCATTTTGATCACTTTAACACTTCTGGTCTTGACGAGCGATTAGTTTATGTTACTCTCCAGTCTCTTTCAAAAGGTTTAAAAGTTTAAGTTCACAACCTCCCACTGTGTGATTACAGTTAACATTTTTTTCATTACTGTATAAATATTTATTACATTATGCTCAGCTTGTCACTTAACGTATAGGAGCTTTATGGTGAAATGCTCTTTGTAGGAATTAACTGAACTAAATTAAACGTCAGCCAATATTTGAATGCTGTACTGCTAATATATTTAGATTTTTTTTTTTTTTTCTTAAATTTAGGGCACCTGCTAATCCTTATGTATCATCTTCAAATGAATCTTCCTTTCAGATGGTGAATACGCGAACCCCCTTTACCAGCGGGACTCCACTTTCTTCTTTTTCTTTTACCAATTCATTTGAGGTCTCCTTTGTTTCAGCCGCACGTTAGTCAATTTAATCAACTCATCTGCCCACCGCGCCCCTAATCCTTGCCACCATATTTGAAATATCACATAAATAAGAGATTTAATCAGAGATCAAATGAGAAGACGGTTCGCCAACAGGAATGAAGAGGCGCAAGCGAGCGAAAGCAAATCAACCGGTGGACGAGCCGACACTCTCAGCGGTGAAGTGTTGGAGCAGCAGAGCCGAGTGTCGCGGTGGGTGAAAACGTCAGACCGATGAAGGTGAGGAGGAGGCCACGGCAAACTGGTGATGTAAGAGGCCACTACAAGAAAGAATTCAACCAGACGAGCGGTCCACTTACCCTCCGCCGCCGCCGCCTCTCTGAATCCGGGAGGCCTCCCGCTTGAAGAGCCCGCAGCACCGAGCCCAGCAGTTCCCCATCGCATACTGGCCGACTGTCCGCAGTATGCCGCCTTAGTCAGCCCGTTCACTTGTCTTCGACGGCCTGGCCATGCCCGCCCTCTCTTTCTCAGACTCCCCGGTGTGCTGCTTGTTGTGACCGCTACCTTCAGCCCCCTCTCTGCAGGGAACCGCCGCTTTTCTCCGCGTTTCTTCCGCTTTGCTCTCTCTGGCACCCAGGAGACCGCGGAAGGAGGGCGGGACAGCCAATCCCGTCATTCAGTTCGCGGAGGTAGTGACAGACAGGCGCAGGACAATCAATCCCATGATTCATTTCGGGATTCAGGGCAGAATCGGAGATTCCGCTAAGAAGGAAGAAACAAGAGATGCTTCGAGATTTATTAAATATTAAATAAAGATTTTACAAATACAAACAAACAAGAGAATATGTGACAGATTCGTAATACTTCTAGATATTACAAAAACAGCTTGACAGAATTAAACAAGACACGTGGCGTATAGTCCTGCAGAGAAGAGAGGCGACGACAATAAGGGAAGAAGAGTTGGGATTTATGCCAGGAAAAGTACAACAGATGCAGGTGTCGCCTTGGGAAAGATTATGGAAAAATATATAGAGAGAGAAACAGAAATGACGACAGATGCACTTCATTTGTCCCCAGGGGATTTTTTTTTTTTTTACTGCAGCTCAGTATATAAATAAATAATAATATATTATGACAAGCCACAAATCCCTTTAAAATACACACCAGAACGACTAAAATGAAATCAAACTTCTGACTTTGCAGTCCCCGTCCCAGTGAGGCACTACACAGACGTATTGCCGTTGGTATAAAGGAGCCCTGGTTGTCCTTCGTGCCACACGGGGTGCTGAGGTGTCACCCTTTGCATGGCTTTTTCTGCTGAATAACTTGTTGGCTAAAAGTCCTTAGTGCTGGTGTGTCAGAGACAGGATGTGCAGCTTTGTTCATAATGGCACTCGGTTTTGTCTTCATTCTCTAGTCCATTATGACCGTCCGGGGCGTCCAGAGTGCATCCCATAACCGAGCCTGCCCTTTTCGTTAGCTTGTTAATCTGGTGGGCCTCTCTTGTAGTGACATTACTGGCATAGAACACCACACTGGGCATCACAGGGTTGTAGAAGGACTAAAGGAGGCCACACTAAAGGAACGCAGACTCCTAACATAAATAGGGTGTGTTATTAAACCAGCGCAGCCTGTCATTCCTGTGGACCCCCAAGTACTTGTAGGAGTGGACCACCTCTACATCCACTCCCTGATTAGTGACCGAGCATAGAGGATCTTTGGTGTGCTCAAAATCAATAAGCAGTTCTTTTGGTTTTGCTGATGTTCAGTTGCAGACAATTCTCAAAGTTCCCCCTGACTCCTCTCCTCTGTCCCATCCTCATCTCTTATCTCTCTTATCCCCCCTGAAGTTCTGTAAGTGACCTGCCCTGCCTTTGTATTTATAGTCTGAGATGTACAAAGAAAGGGAGACCAGCCTGTTCCTTGTGAGGCTCCAGTGTTACTCACATCCATATCAGAGACACAATCCTTGGGGATCACAAACTGTGCCCTCCATCATTCAGGACCCCAACAGCTCATCCACCTACATATTCCTTAAACAGGGATGGCTGGCTGGTATTGAAGGCATCGGAGAAATCAAAAAGTGAAATCCTCGCAGTGCTGCCAGCACTATAACCCTTGTGGAGCAGACAGACCAATGCATCCTCCACTTCAATCTTTGTACCGATAGGCAAAGTGCAGGGGGTCCAGGTGGTCTACCACAAGAGGATTCATATAGTCCTGGACCAGCCTCTCAAAGGTCTTCATGATGTGAGACATAAGTTCTATTGGTCTGTAGTCATAAGGTGAAGAGATGTCTGCCTTCTTCTTAGAAATCGCCTTAGTCAATGGGTGGGCCGCTCTGGCAGGGTCTTAAATTGGTTTGAATCCTACCTGACAGGGAGAAAATTCTTTGTTAGTTGCGGGAATTACAACTCAAAGACCCCTGATATCCGATATGGTGGTCCACAAGGCTCTATCCTGGGTCCGCTGCTCTTTTCAATCTACATGCTTCTGTTAGGTCACATTATCTCAGGGCACAACGTGAGCTACCACAGCTATGCTGATGACACACAGCTGTACTTATCAATAGCACCTGATGACCCCGACTCTCTTGATTCACTAACACAATGTCTGACTTGTATCTTAGAATGGATGAATAGTAACTTTCTCAAGTTAAATAAAGAGAGAACTGAAATCTTAGTGATTGGCAATAATGGATACAATGAGGCTATTAGAAATAAACTGGATACATTAGGATTAAAAGTCAAGACGGAGGTAAAAAGCTTAGGGGTGATTGTTGACTGTAATCTGAATTTTAAATCGCATATTCATCAGATCACTAGGACAGCATTTTTTCACTTAAGAAACATAAGTAAAGTTAGACCTCTTATATCACTGAAAGATGCTGAGAAATTAGTTCACGCGTTTGTTTTCAGTCGACTAGATTACTGTAACGCACTCCTCTCAGGACCACCTAAAAAAGACATCAATCGATTACAACGAGTGCAGAATGGAGCTGCTAGAATCCTAACTAGGAAAAGAAAATCCGAGCACATCACACCAGTCTTAGTGTCACTACACTGGTCACCTGTGTCATTCAGAATTGACTTTAAAATTCTGCTTATGGTTTATAAAGCCTTTAATAATCTGCGCCATCTTATATATCGGAATGTCTGACACCTTATATTCCAAATCGTAACCTCAGATCCTCAAATGAGTGTCTCCTTAGAATTCCAAGAACAAAACTTAAAAGAAGTGGTGAGGCGGGTGGTCGGCCTTCTGCTGTTACGCACCTAAAATAGCCTGCCAGTAGGAATTCACCAGGCTGATACGGTAGAGCACTTTAAAACACTGCTGAGAACACATTACTGTAACATGGCCTTCTCATAACTTCACTTAACTTAATCCTGATACTCTGTATGTTCAGTTCATCATATAAACTATTTATGGTGGCTCTAAAATCGCTACTGACCCCAACTCTCTTTTCTGTTTCTTTTTCCGGTTTCTTTGTGGTGGTGGCCTGCACCACCTCCACCTACTCAAAGCTTCATGATGCTCCAACAATGATGGAAGGATTAAAAGGCAGAAGTCTACGTGACCATCATCATCAAGTCCTTCCGTGAGAACCCTAAATCCAAAGAGGACTGTTTCATTGATGTTAGGTGGAATGTCCAGAGGGGACTGGGCGGTCTCATGGTCTGGAATCCCTACAGATTTTATTTTTTTCTCCAGCCGTCTGGAGTTTTTTTTTGCTTTTTCTGTCCACCCTGGCCATCGGACCTTACTCTTATACTACGTTGATTAATGTTGACTTATTTTCTTTTCTTACTGTGTCTTTTATTTTTCTGTTCTTCATTATGTAAAGCACTTTAAGCTACTGTTTGTATGAAGATGTGCTATAGAAATAAATGTTGTTGTTGTTGTTCTTTGGACCAGAAACAATGTAAGATGTTTTCCACAGAAGCATCCCTTTCTAGAGCCTTTGGGACAGACTGAACGGGTGACAGAGGACATCAGAAAGTTGCTCAGATTGAGAAAAGAAAAATGTGGAGATGTATGAGAGAGAAGGGAGTACCAAATAAAAGTCAGTTAAGGATATGTATGAATCGGTCTTCACACAAGTGAGACGTAGTGGAGGAATAACAGAGGTTTGCAGTTAAGGTGAATAAGTCAGTAGGTGACAAGACTGCTGCCTTTGTTGGACCAGGAACAATGCAGGATGTTTTCCACAGAAGCATCACTTTCTGGAGCCTTCGGGCCCGTTTACACTTCACGCTCAGAATGCGTATGTACACGCACCATGGGTGCCACACGTTCCATTTGACACGTCCTCAGAAATTAAAGGGACAGATTGAACGGGTGACGGAGGACATGACAAAGTTGCTCAGATTTAGATTTACAAAAAAAAATACGAAATGTGGAGATGTAAGAGTAGGAAGGGAGTACCAAATAAGAATTTCAAGATAGTTAAGGATATGCATGAGGGGGTCTACAGACGAGTGAGATGTAGCGGAGGAGTAACAGAGGTTTGCAGGTAAGGTTGGGTTACATTAAGGCTCGTCATCAGGCCCTGGGTATGGTGTTATTGATGGGGGGAATTAGCAAACACCTCTGAATTACTCCTAAGAATTACACTAAAAGTCTGACTGGGACAAGAACTTGTCTTATCGCTGAGTAGGACATGAGAAGTAGTAATGAAGTGTCCCTACATCCACGCTCAGTGAGGAGTAGGTGTTGGCACTTGAGAATTTAATGGCACCCCAAACTGCAAAATGACATTTGTGATAGCATCTTCTAGTTTCTTTGAAAATCGTGATGGCATTTTGTGGTTTTCTCATATAAACACTAAGGGTTTACCACAAAGATAATAATGTTAAAAGGGACGTTGTTACGTTGTAAGTGTAAGAGTGGCTGGAGTGGCATCCCGACTGGGACCAAGGAGAAGGACCTACCTGGCCAGAAGGCCATAATGGAAGAAGTTCAAGACTGGCCAGGAAGATCCTACATTTCTATCCAAGTCAGGAAGAACAATTAATGGACAGACAATTTGTCCCCCAGAACGAGACGTGACAGTGCTCCGCTGACTGGGTCCCAATTTAGACACCCAAAGAGTTGCCTGGGATTTGTAGTATGGACGGATAACCTGGTCGGGATCCTTGGGTGCTGCCATGCAAGGGCCTCCCTGTTAGAGGCAGCTTCCATGGGGCCCGGAAGTTCTTCCATCATGCAGAGCCGTGACACTCGAAGTGGTCCGGGGTCCATCATAAAAGGAGGCGCCTCATCTCACTCGGAGAATGGGAGTCTGCTGCTTCACTTTATTCCAGTCGGAATCGGGCAGCACTCAGCGGAGGAGAGAAGTTGGAAGAATTGTTTTGATTTATTTGTTATTGTCGGTGATTATTGGAGAAGGCGTTGCTAAAAGGTGCTTGTGGTAAATAAATATTCTTTATTTTATCACATCTTCATGAGCTGGTGCTGTGACTGTGGTGTGCGCCCCCTTGTGGTCACAATATGAATTTCTTTCATAAAGACCAACAATTTGTTCATTCTGTATTTGCAAGAAAATATCCCTAATTGGTATTATACAGTATAAAGAATAATCAATAAATTAGACTGAAATATGGCGCTAATCTTTCTGTTTCTAATGGACGAATTTATCTGCTGTACCATATAAATGGGGTTAAAGGGAAAACTTCAAAACATATCAGAATCTTATCGAAAGCTTGCATACTGTAATCTTTTTAGTTAGCCAATAAAAGGTGTCATTTTGCTTGGCTTTTCTCTACATTCATAATGGCTAACACGGTACAACAACCTAGTACTATAAACTGGTCAAAATTCAGACTAGTTATACCGCCTTCTCGTTGAGCTGCAAAGCTGAATGACTAATAAAATATTACTTTTACGTTAACTTGGCCTTAGAACGACACTTGTTTGAAGAGAGATTACTTGTTATTAATAAATACTCGTCCGTTTTTCTGTCCTTAAAAAACACCTCCTGTTTACAGGTTGCTGAATGCAAAGATCACTCAGTAAAATTATGAATGCCACATGTATGTTTTTAGTTATTTAGGCATTTAGTTGCCTTCGCTTTACAATTACACCTAGAAAAGAATATTTCTATTAAGAACTGAGTGGTTTCCATGCCCGGAGATGGCACCTACCTTTTCCATTCTCTGTGTTACATATTGCACGGCCATATCAGGCTCACTCTTGATATCCATTGTGTCTTATGTATTGAATGACTGGACAGGTTCAAGGTGTGGACTGATGACGGTACAGGAGATAATTAGACTACACAGGAGCACCAGAAGAGTGAAATGCTTAAGTCCTTCACCTATGGATCTGCATGTGAGTTGATGGCTGCCGCTGAATTGTTCGGTTGTCGCTTTCAAGTGTACCGAAATGGCCAAATATTTTACACCTTTGGACAACCGCCAATGCCTCTTAAACATCTTAGATTGACAGGTGACGATTTCAGTAGTGGACACTTTGATGTTTATGGATGTTTAAACTCTCAAAAGCTGGATGTGAAGTTATTGATGAAACCGGTTGTATACTTACAGCGCTTGACAGATGCCGAATGTCACTTCAACACAAGTCCTGCAAATACTGTCGTAATTGAAAAAAACCATGAAACTCATGCTCAAGAGTAAGCTCAGCGCACAGCTTGGTCAGATTACAACCGGAGGGCCGAACTCACAATGTGTTATACAAAGAGATCCTTAACAAATAGTTATTGGTATATTATCCCTCAGTTTAAAAAGGGTTAATTTTCTTCTTAATAAAAATTTTAAGGCAGTACTTCGCCGCTGCGAAGCGCGGGTATTTTGCAATTTTAATTTTGTTACTAATACAATTTCCAGTAAGACCTGCTCACATAACACTTGCATGATAATTCATACAGCGCTATTACAGCTACCTGAAACCTGTCACCCGTGTCACAGTCGTTTTTTTTGTTTTTTTTACAACGTCACATTGATGTTCTTGTCTTTGTGCCCAAATCACAGTGAGATTCTTCTCTGCAATCCCAGCTGCATAAACATATTTGAAAAGATGGGAAAAGAAAATACCCGTCAGTTCCACTATACGCAGAAGTTGACATATGCTCTAAATTAAGGCTAAAAAATCCTTCTGCTTGATGTGTTTAATTCTGCCTTTTTAATGGGCCTCTCAAAATGTTGCTGTGCCCGTGAAAAGTTCCTGGAGTTGCCCACAGAACACAAAAGATACTGGTAAAGACTGTAGCATTCTGTGCACTGGGTAGTTCCTGTTGGAGTTAGTCCAGTTTTGAGGACACAATTGTACATCTAAAAATAAAATGCGCAAGTCTGACTGAACATCATATTGACAGTAACACGACTACCAATGCTGCGTCTGTTCGGAACTGTTCAATGCCCAGTTTACAATGCTCCGGTTTACAAAAAAGTCAAGGAGTATGGAAGAAATTTAATGATATTGAAAAAGGAAATGTATTTAGTTGAAGCCGCATATTATAAAAGAATAAACGAGAACTGCATTGTATTTAGTGTTACTATAATGCAAACAATTAAGTTCGTTTAATAACATTTAGTTGCCTTCGCTTTACAATTACACCTAGAAAAGAATATTTCTATTAAGAACGTTGTGCGCTAAAATCTTGACTTCGTGAATGCACTTAACTATTTATTTTTGTGCTGTTCTCCGTATGCTTCTCCACGTACGAAGTTTGACAGAATTTGAGAATTCACGAGGAGGAAAGAAGCCCCTGAACCGTGAGACAAAAGCCACAATCTCATTGGCTATCCAGCGGCGCGCCGGTGTCTAACCATGTGACATAAAGCTGCAATCTGATTTGCTGTCGAGCGGGGCGACGCAATCTACAAACATGTGACATACAGACTCAATCCGATTGGCTTGTCTAACGGAGGACTTCCGCCGTAGGTTCCTTCTCAAAGAAGGCCTAAAAGAAGAACGAGAGTATTTTTCGCTTCTTGATAACATGAAAACGTTTGAATTTTACAACAACTTGAAAGAATATCTTTTACGAGAAAAAGTAAACAAAAATGTAACGATCAGAGAGAGAAGCGAAATACGACGCGCGTCCGTGAACTTTGTGATTAAAGGTATGCCAGTTAGGCAGTTTCTGTATAATTCTTAATATTGTTTGAATGCTTTTCAGTTTTTGAGAGTATACACAATGTAATATAACTTGGATAGATCTAGGATGACCTGACGTCACATTTTTATACACCCGTTCTCGTTTAATAACTAGAATATAACCAAATTTACCTTTTAAAACCTGACGATCATTTCAACGAACGCGTAGGAATGTTTTTTGAAATATGCATAACATTTAATAAAATGTTATTAAAAAAAGCTCCCAAGGTGGACGTTTCTGTTATTTGCTGACCTATACTTGCACTTGATTAAATAAGTTGTGTCTCCTTTTGGGACTATGAAATTCGGAGCTGCCTCGGTTTATCGCAAATAAAGCGTCATTTTATTTATTTTTTTAATCCGAGAAATAAATTAGCACCGAGTAGCTGATACTAAAAATCTTCCAAAGAATTAAGTGTTGCTAAAAGCCTTTATATTTTTCGTGTATGTTTAGTGTAACATTTTAGTGTAGTGGAGCTAAGAAATTACTTGTGACCTACACTGTGCCGCCACCCTCCACGGTGTTAGTAAAGGGAAAGATAGCAGAAAACGTAATTGTGAAATTTAACCTTCATAATCCAGGGACCTAAAAGTGGAAGTGACAGATATTCATCAGTGTTGTACGAAAGCGTATTAGAGCCACGGTGAAAAAACAAAATACGAACACAGTGAGGAAAAAAATCTTAATGTCGAGATCATTTCCACTTTATTCTAGTAGTTTATTTTGTCAGTAGACTCGCGCAAACTAAACTTCATCTTAAAATGAATGTTTAATTTACTAGATTTTCTCAAACCCCCGTCATAAATTAATGTCGCACATTAAATGCTTTATATTAAGTGTTCCCCGACCCAGTTGTTAATCTCTACGCGCTTCTTAAACCGACTTCCCCCGCACTGAGAGGCGCCGGCAGCGATCGCCGCACGTTGACTTCGTGATATTCCTGCTCTATGAACATTCACTGACTGACTGACTCGTCACTAATTCTCCAACTTCCCATGTAGGTAGAAGGCTGACATTTGGCAGCTCATTCCTAACAGCTTACTTACAAAAGTTGGGCAGGTTTCATTTCAAAATTCTACGCGGAACGGACATAACGGTCAACAACGTCCGCCATGTTGAACTTTCTTATTCATGGCCCCATCTTCACGAAATTTGGTAGGTGGCTTCCCTGCACTAACCGAAACCAATGTACGTACTTATTTCGGTGGTATGACGCCACTGTCAGCTGCCATATTGAACTTTCCAACGTCACTAATTCTCCAACTTCCCGTGTAGGTAGAAGGCCGAAATATGGCAGGCTCATTCCTTACAGCTTGCTTACAAAAGTTAAGCAGGTTTCATTTCAAAATTCTACGCGTAACGGTCGACAATGTTCACCATGTTGAACTTTCTTATTTATGGCCCCATCTTCACGAAATTTGGTTGGCGGCTTCCCTGTGCTAACCGAAACCAATGTACATACTTATTTTGGTGGTATGATGCCACTGTCTGCCGCCATATTGAACTTTCCAACAGTCTTTGTTACTTATGGGCCCATCTTCAAGAAATTTGGTACGTGGGTTCCCAACGCTAACTGAATCCTACTTAGGTACATATATACGTCAATAGCCTGCAGCTCGGTCACCGTGTGAGGTGGCGTTGGGTCCCTCATCCCAACTCCTCCCACGTTGTTGGCTGCCTGCCTATATAAGGCCGTCTGTCACTCCGGTCTCTTCATTCCCTTCCTTGCTTCGCCACGGGATTCACGTCCCCCTGCTGATAACTACAGCCTTTTTATTTAATCCACAGCTTCTCCGCTGTTTTATTGTTCATTTATTACGATTATAGTTATTGTGTAGGTATTTTAGACTTACTTTACATTGTTCAGGTACTCATTTCCTTTATCATTCCCACCGTACCCCCATTAACATGTCTATCGAGGTGATCACCATCGATCAAAGAACTGTCACTTACCGAGTGGTTTCCATGCCCAGAGATACCACCTGCCTTTTCCATTCTCTGTGTTACATATTGCACGGCCATATCAGGCTCACTCTTGATATCCATTGTGTCTTATGTATTGAATGACTGGACAGGTTCAAGGTGTGGACTGATGACGTACAGGAGATAATTAGACTACACAGGAGCACTAGAAGAGTGAAATGCTTAAGTCCTTCACCTGTGGTTCTGCATGTGAGTTGATGGCTGCCGCTGAATTGTTCGGTTGTCGCTTTCAATTGTACCGAAACAGCCAAATATTTTACACCTTTGGACAACCGCCAATGCCTCTTAAACATCTTAGATTCACAGGTGACGATTTGAGTAGTGGACACTTTGATGTTTCTGAATGTTTAAACTCTCAAAAGCTGGATGTGAAGTTATCGATGAAACTGGTTGTGTGCTTACAACACTTGACAGATGTCGAATGTCACTTCAACACAAGTCCTACAAATACTGTCGTAACTGAAACAAACCATGAAACTCAAACTGATTATGACAGCAGCAATCCAAGCTGTGAGATTTGAGACAAGATTACTGTTCACATGGCCAACTGTACGTTACATGCTCAAGAGTAAGCTCAGCGCACAGCTTGGTCAGATTACAACTGGAGGGCTGAAATCACAATGTGGTATACAAAGAGATCCTTCACAAATAATTATTGGGATATTATCCCTCAGTTTAAAAAGGTTTAATTTTCTTCTTAATAAAAATTTTAAGGCAGTACTTAGCCGCTGCGAAGCACGGGTATTTTGCTAGTACTAAGATAAATACTTGATATCTTTTTCACGATGAAATGCATTAAGGCAGGTATTAAACATGGGTGGCGGGGGCCACGGTGGTGTGGCTGTAGTGCTGCTCCCTTTCATTAAGGGGTCCCTCCCTATGTGTATGTTCAGTGTAGAAAACTTTATGGCAGGTGTGTCGAGGATCCAAAAAACTGGATATATGAATGGGTATCGCACTGGTTTAACTGGAATATCGTGTAAATGTTGGGTTCGTGATGTGGTGGTTGGAGACACGAACACAGAATTCAGTGGATGTTCTTCTGAGCAGGTTTTCTTTATTGCATTCATGCTGTCTCTATCTGACGTACTAAAATCACAGTTCCTATCCTTCCTTTTTCTTTCTCCATATAACCAATCACCACACGAGAAACGTCTTTGTGAAATTAAAACTAGTTATAAACCTAGACCTCGGAGTTTTCAGAACTTTAAAAAAAAATCTTCGTTATACATGTTTCATTATGCCATCCATTCAGGGTTGCACCCATCCCAGTAAGCATCGTGTGCGAGGCAGGAGTAAATCCTGAACAAGTCGCCAGCACATTGCAGGGTGAATACGAGCAACACATACACTAGCAGGGTTAATATAGCAGAACAAAAACCCCACATCCTACATGATTTTGAAAGGAAACTGAAGCACGGCGAATAGAACCACCAGAAAAACATGCAAATTCAAGGCGGGGTACACCCGAGACCCCCTTGCTGCAAGGCAGCAGTGCAACCACCACGCCACCGTGCCCCCACATGCTTTAATACATTTAAAGTTCTGAAAACTCTGAGGTCTAAGTTTATAACTTGTTTTAATTTCACAAAGACGTTTATCGTGTGCTTATGTGGAGAAAGAAAAAGCAAGGATAGAAACTGGAGGTTTAGTACGTCAGATAGAGACGGCACGCATGCAATAAAGAAAACCCACTCAGAAGAACATCCACTGAATTCTGTGTTCGTGTCTCCAACCACCACATCACGAACCCAACATTTACACGATATTCCAGTTAAACCAGTGCGATACCCATTCATATATCCAGATTTTTGGAGCGTCGTCACACCTGCCATAAAGTTTTCTACACTGAACATACACATAGGGAGGGACCCCTTAATGCAAGGGAGCAGCACTACAGCCAGACCACCGTGCCGGCCAAACAACCATATTTAATACCTGCTTTAATGCATTTCATCGTGAAAAAGATATCAAGTATTTATCTTAGTATTCTGAATGTTCATAGAGCAGGAATATCACGAAGTCGACGTGCGGCGATCGCTGCCGGCGCCTCTCAGTGCAGAGGAAGTCGTTTTAAGAAGCGCGTAGAGATTAACAACTGGGTCGGGGAACACTTAATATAAAGCATTTAATGTGCGACATTAATTTGACGGGGTTTGAGAAAATCTAGTAAATTAAACATTCATTTTTAAAGGAAATTTAGTTTGCAACATTCTACTGACAAAATAAACTACGAGAATAAAGTCAACATGTCAACTTTAATCTCGACATTAAGATTTTTTTTTTTTTTCCACCGTGGCCCTAATACGCTTCCTTAGTGTTGAGAGTAATGACTGAATATATCATTTTTGTTTCTGACAGACCACCAACTCTTTTACACCGGGCCGAATCGACAGTACTTTCGTCTGGTTGTCATGAGTGAAGAACAAAAGAGAGCTGTGCTAACGGAGTGTCATGATAATCCTGGGACCGGCAACCATCACGGTGTGAGAGGCACCAGAGACCGAGTTATTACTGGCTACTTCTGGCCAAGTCTTATAAAAGATGTGGCTAACTGGGCAAGTATTTAATATACTCAGTGTGTTATCTTGAGACACATGTAACGGTTCTGCTTCAGGATGTGGTTTAGCCTGACTTGCACTAAGAAACGGAGTAATGAGCTCCTATTAATGTTGGTCAGATGTTCTTGCCAGGCCCCTAGAGCGGAGACGTAATTACCAGTAAGTCATACAATTTCCTTCAAGTATCTTGTTTATGCACTTGTGGACTGGTGCAGTTTGTTATCGTGTTCTCAAACGGATGCCCAGGTTTACAGTCCTCCCATAAATCCTTAGTACCTCAAGAAGGATCGAATTGTCAGGTAATTGTGAATGTATTTTTTTTTCTAGTAATCCAAAGAGTACTCCAGGTGGACCTCTGTTCCTTCCTTGCCAAAAAACAAATCGAGTAATAATTACAGTGCCACCCTCAGAATGTTTGTTTTCAAAGTAGGGTGGCACCACACCAAGACCCTGTCATCAGTAGGCCTGTTTTAGGATGACTTTCCTTCTTGAAGTGCTTGGTTTTTCTACATTTCTTGTCATCTTGTTATCCTCACTTCCTTCCCATTTCTCTTTGTGAGTTGCTAAGATTATTTCCAAATTTATATTACCACAAAGCACTTCTCTTGAAGCTTTACAAGCAGATAGATTCTTTCCTATCTATATAAAGCAAAATGTCATTCTTTTATTTTAGGTGAGATGTTGTCACCGCTGCCAGCTGAATGGTCCCATCAAGACCGTGACACCAGTCTTGCATTCTGTCAAGGTAATGCTGACTACAGATTTGTGAAATAAAATCAAATGAGGGTGGTAATTCAATAGCAAATATTTTCTCACGTGAAAAAAGAAAGGTGTGTGGACCATGACTGACCTCAACACAAAGCGGATTGGTGCTGAGCCTCTCCAGTCTAAGTCCACGAGGTTAGTGTCTGCAGCCATCATAGGAAAGCTGTCACGGTTAGGAAGATTGTTACTGACCAAGGATGAGGTACTGTTGAAACAAATAGGCTCATCCACCTGCATATCTCTGAGCCCACCTCTTAACAGGGATGGCTAGATGGTATTGAAGGCACTGGAGAGATCAAATAACAGAATCCACACAGTGCAGCCAGGTTTGTCCAGACGTGAATAAGCCTTGAGGAGCAGAGAGAGAATCTCATCCTCCACTCCAATCTTTGTTCTGATAGGCAAACTGCAGTGGGTCTGGGTGGTCTACACTGAAAAAATACACTTAATATGTTCAATCTGAACCAATATAATTCTTTTTAGCTTATTGATTCCACAATTTGTAAGTTGAGGCAAATCATTTAGAGTGATTGGGTGCAATTCACTTGTTTTATACTGAAGTTAATCTATTTTTTAAGTTGTTCTTCTTTTTTGGCAGTTGGAAAGCCATCATGCTGGAAAGTTTGACAGGAAGAATATACAAACGACCCCCAAACACAGCACACGAACAACCTAAAATATTAAGTTAACTGAAATAGGATTTTTGCGTTTATTCCCGCCACCATAACTAACTTTGGTACAAACTACTTTTTTACTTTGATTGAGATCTGAAACCAAATATTTCAAGCTACAACACTAAATGGCTATTCTTAAGTTGCTTGAAAGAGAAAATTTACGTTGAATGAACAACATCAGTGTTATACTTTTTTCAGTGTACCACAAGAGGACTCCTACAGTCCAGGACCAGCCTCTCAAAGATCTTCATGACGTGTGGTGTTAAGCACCACTGGTGTGTAGTCTCAAAAGGTCTTCATGATGTGAGACATAAGTGCTAAGTGTAGAGACACAGTCCTCGAGTCTCGCAAACAGTGGCCTCCATCATCCAGGACACCACAGGCTCATCCACCTGCATATTCCTGTGCTTATCCCTTAACAGGGATGGCTGGCTGGAATTTAAGGCATTGGAGAAATCAAAGTGTAATCCTCACAGTGCTGCCAGCCTTGTGGAGCAGACAGGTAATTGCATCTTCCTCTCCAAACTTTGTTCCAATAGGAAAACTGCAGGGGGTCCAGGTGGTCTACCACAAGAGGACTCCTAGTCCTGGACCAGCCTCTCAAAGGTCTTCATGATGTGAGGCATACGTTCTACTGGTCCGTAGTCATTACGTGAAGAGATGCCTGCCTGCCTTCTTTGGGACAGGGACAATGTAAGATGTTTATCACAGAAGCCTCACATCCCAGAGCCTTAGTGACAGACTAAACGGGTGACGGAGGACATCGCAAAGTTGCTCAGATTTAGAAAAGAAATATGACAGAGAAATGTGGAGATGTATGAGAGAGAAGGGAGTACCAAATAAGTTTGTTAGGTTAGTTAAAGATATATATGAATCAGTCTACACACAAGTGAGACGTAGTGGATGAATAACAGAGGTTTGCAGTTCCAATCACATTAAGGATTGTCATCAGATCCGTGTCTTTTTACTCTGGGCGTGGATGTTATTGCTGAGGGGAATTGGCAAGCATCTCCAAAATACTCCTAAGAATTATACTAGAAGTCTGACTAGGGTAAGAATTTGTCCCATCTCGAAGTAGGACATGAGAAGTAGTTATGAAGTGTCCCTACATCCACTCTTAGTGAGGAGTAGGTTTGGACTTTTGAAAATGAATGACTTCACTATTTTGTGGCACTCATGAAGGCATCTTCTAGTTTCTTTGAAAATCGTAATGGCATTTTGTAGTTTTCTGATATAAACACTTAAGGATTCACCACAAAGATAATCATTTTTAAAGGGATGTTGTAAGTGTAAGAGTTGCCGGACTGGCATCCCGACTGGTGCCGAGTAGAATGACCTTCCTAGCCGGAAGGCAATAATGGAAGGAGTGCAAGAGTGGAGGCTCAACCTGACTGGGAAGATCCTACATTTCTGTCCTAGTTGGGAGTAACAGTTGTTGGACTGACAATTCATTCCCCGGAATGAGACGTGACGGTGCACCTCTGACTGAGTCCCAGTTTAGACTCGTGCAGGGTTTCCTGGTATTTGTAGTATGGAAGGGCAACCCTGTCAGGATCGTTAGGTGCTACCAGGGGATGCTGCCAAGAGAGGACCTCCTCCTTATGGGCAGCTTCCATGTGACCTGAAGGTTTTTCCATCATGCAATGCTGTGGCACCTGAAGTGGTCCCAGTTCCAACATAAAAGGAGGTATCTGTCCTCACTCTGGGAGTGGGAGTTGGAGTCGGGAGATAAGGGACAAGGCGTGCCTGTTGGAGTGTAAAGGGAGATAATTGGATTTGTGTTTTGGAATTGTGCTTGTGATAACTGATGCATGGAAGGAGAAGGTGCAAAAAGTAGTATTGTATAATAAAAATACACTTTATTTAAATAAACCGTGACTGTGTTTGTGCACTTGTGTCCAGAGTCTGGGGCGTCCACTACTGGTCACACCATTCAAATAAATGTTTTCTACCATTCTCATGAAGTACTCTGATCCATGTGTTGAACCGCATCAGTTCACAACAGCATCAAAAATAACAGGAATGAGCCCAAGACTGAAAGGCCAAGACGCACACCGAATGGGAGTTAAGCCAAATAACTGGTGTGTTTATTTAACAATAAATGATTGTCATAACGTACTTTCGTTCCTACTGTTCAGGCCACGGGAAACGGCATGTAAAATAACAGTTAGGAAAACTCCCCACAGCTATTCTTGCACTGTTTTTGAAGTTGTGCTCACCTGATCATTTTCCAGAGCTGTGTGCCCGTGTCTCTCTCTCTGAGCTCCCCTTATCTTCTGCTTGGCTTTACTTTATTCAGTGCCCTGGGAGCCTCCACCTACCGCCTTGAACCTTCCTGGGCTTGTAAAGTGTAACTCAAATGTTGCCGGAGTTTGTGCAATGCAGAGTTCAGCATACCTGTTTGACCTTTCGCTGTCAATCACCCACCCAGCCATCGCCAGGATAATAATCTGGCTACTACAATACAGTCTGTGTTCCTGACCCACCCGTGTGTTAACCCTGTGATATCACTTGCGATGATACTCTTCAATCACACCACCAACACTGGGAAAAACCAATTAACATTACCTCGTGTGCAGTGGTGGAGAAATCTGTAAATCTGCATGTACCTCATGTGTTGTAAGGCTGTTCAAAATTTGGTGCAAAATTCAAGAAACGGTTGCTTGTGACATTCCCAAATTATCACTATTGCAAAGCTGTATACTGTATATCCGCTGGCCAAAAAACGTAACATTACCAGCACTTTCGTTTTGGCTTACATCACATGGCTTCCATGCGTAGATAGTGATCACGTGATGTACAATATTTATTACTAATATTATTCTAGGGTGGCACAGTGGGTAGTGTTGCTGCCTCGCAGTTAGGAGACCCTTAAGGGTTCGCTTCCCGGGTCCTTCTTGCGTGGAGTTTGCATGTTCTCCCCGTGTCTGCATGGGTTTCCTCCTACAGTCCAAAGACATGCAGGTTAGGTGCATTGGCGATTCTAAATTGTCCCTGGTATGTGCTTGGTGTGTGTGTGCCCTGCGGTGGGTTGACGCTCTGCCCAGGGTTTGCTTCCTGCCTTACGCAGACCCCCCCGTGACCCTGTGGTTGGGATATAGCGGGTTGGATAATGAATGGATGGATGGGTATTATTCTATCTATCTGTCTGTCGTTTAATGAATTTATTATTGCTCAGTGTTCCCAAAGCGTTCCGCCTTTTCCAGGATGTTTATGCCTATCTCCACTTGAATGCCATATTCAGGCAGCACCTAGCTAATGGTAGTTAGTGTTGGGTATTTTATGTCTATTTCTGTGTGTTATTGTTGGTTTTGTTAATTATGAATTACTTTCATATTTTGATATTTTTGTAAACTAGAAGGGCTCCGCTCGCCATCCTCCGTTTTTGTTTTTCCAGATACACACTTTTAAGATTTTTTTTTTTTTTAACTGTTGCTATTTCATTAGTTTCACTTTTATTTCAGAACTTCGTTAAGATCAATATTTGGGATCTTTCGAGTCCCAACATGCTGAATCTTTTAAACGAGGTCAGTGACACGTGTTTCATGACTTTGTACCCTAATTCAGGACAGGTGTCTCAGTTTGAAATTTCAGCACAGACAACACGATGATCTTCATCATCAGCAGTTCATCATTTTTTTTGTAAAATAACCAATAAGTGCATGTGAGGTAAACTCTGTTTTTGAAATTCTCTGACTTAAACTTCAAAGCCTTACAATATTTCCATATTTCTGACATATCACCTGTGTCCACATATCCGATCTCTATTCACCTTTTCGTTATTTCTCAGAGTAATCATTTCTCTTTCTTTGTGCTAATGCGATCTTTATTTTCTTTTTTTTTTCTGCTTTCATATCCTGTATCTTGCTCTGCACGTGTTTCGCACCTACATTTTCTACATTGTCTTTTGAATTCCAGTTTTCATTTTCTCTAACCTGCTCTGCATGTGTTTGGCCCCCTTGTTTTTTAACCTCTTTATGACGTTTTACTTTGTTTTCTACTCTTTGTCTTTTATTTCTGACCTCACTTTGTCCTGCTTTTTTATTTTTCAATGACACCTGGGCCGTGGTGATTATTTCCCCTTTTTCGAGTAATAATTTCTCTTTCTTTGCATTACTATGATCTTTACTTTCATTTTTTTTATACTTCCTAATGTTCCTACTTTCATATTCTTTAACTTATTCCACATGTGTATTGTGACTTTTTTTTTTTTTTTGAGCCTTTCAAATTCCACTGCTTTCATAATCTCTAACCTGCTCTGCATGTGTATAGCGCCAACGTTTGTTGAAGTTCTGCTTTGTCTTTTAATTCTGAGCCCGATTGGACCTGCTTTTTTTTTTTTTCTTCTTCAGTTTCATGTGTTCTGGGCTGATAATTACTTTTCCTTATTTTCTGAAGTTGCACCTAGATAATTCTTTCTTTCTCTCCAACACTTTTGAGTCTCTTTTCTCCGCACTGCTTTCTTCTTCACTTAGTCGTCTGTTTCATTTATAACGTATTGTCCTTCTATGCGCTGAGAGCCCTGGATCTGTGTCTGCTCAAAGCCTTTACACGACTGAGTGTTTTGCTGCCCATGGTCTTATTTGATGTTGGTTGTAAGTATGGCGTGTCTTGCAAGAATCTCATGTTCTACGTCATCGCGGGACGGTCCCGAGTCAATCTCTTGGCACAAAGTCTCATGTTTAAGGTCCCCGCGAGACGCTCCGTGGCCAAGCTTTTTCGTCTTGCGGGTCTTTTAAGTGTCTTCTGTGATCTTAACATGAAGATCACGTCTCGTCGCCCTACTGTTTCTCTCGCAGGATTTTTTTTTTCTTTTATAGTAGAGAGATGTCCTTGTGTTCTATGCACAGTGCGTGGAGCCCCAAGAGGCAGGGCCGCCCTGATATCACTCCTTTTGTCTCCTAATTCTGGCTACTTAAGATTAGAGCCGAGGAAGCTAAAATCAGCATGGGAAAAGGGGGCAAAACGAGAAGGGATGAAAGTATAGCAACATGCCTCGGAACTGGGCACATGAGATGAAATTGGACTGTACATTATTCAAGACAGAACAGCATCAGTCTGGAGTATGCAGATTGTGTAATAATTTGAGACGGTAGAGCATATTTTATTAGGGTGTGCTCGATATAAACTTACAAGGAGTTCAAAATTTTAAATCCCTGGGAATGGATAATTTGACATTATAACAATTATTACGGTATGGAGAGGAGTTTAAATTGATTCCCAGATCCATACTTGGTTATTAGAATGCATTAAATTGGAATATATAGATACAGTATTTCAAGTTAGGTCCCTTTTGGCACACAGTCGAGTTCAGTTTTTGGTAGCAATGCACCTTAAGTTGGTTTGCCAACCACCATTAAACAAAAGAAGTAGCAAAAATCAGGAGAATTTAGTGGAGGAGGACTTTTACTATTTCCTTGATCATCTTTTTTCTCAGATTTTTTTTTTTCTGGATTTGCATGTTGTCAGTTGTTTGTTTAGATAGATCGACGGTCTTTCTGGCTGCTCCTTTTTGTCTACTTTTGAGCATTTTACTTGTATGTTTTTTCTAATAAATCCTTGTTGGTCACCAACAGCATGAGCTGCCATTCACTATTTCGATTAACAGTTTCACAGCCAGCCCCATGGGTTTCTTTAAAAACGACAAGTCGGACATAAATTCTAACTGGTGTGGCAAGACAGCGAACGTTGCTGAGGACACTGAATTACTAAGAACCACCAATACCTGTAGTGGTTGGATGTTGTACCGTGTTAGCCATTATGGATGCAATGAGAAGGCATTCAAAATCACAACTTTTATCGGCAAACTAAAAAGATTACAATATGTACAATTTAGCCATTAAAAGGTGTTTTTTTTTTTGCTCGACTCACTAAAAGAGCAACGAAAACGGCGAGAGTCCATTGGGTGTGCAAAGGCACAGCACTACGGTAACGTTCCTTCATTCATATTGAGCGATGCCAATTGAATTGCCAGTTTCGTGCTATACATAAGCTTTAGTGTACGTCCTACAGATGTAAAAATGTGTTACCTGTGCTCGCGTACGAAGGAGTCCGTGCAGCCTTTACCACAGCAGCCGCAGCCGAGCGGGTCGGACTCGGAGTCCAATAGCGGTAACGTCCAAAATTCCCACAATGCAGTTCGCCAATAAATGGTAACGTCATCAATGAAGACGGTCACGGCGCCGATGGCGGTTTGCTCAGTCCCTGGTTGCTACGTAAAAAGCACAGAAGGCAGCCCCGATGAAAAGAAACGACTTTTCCCTTTCCCTGCCGATAAGGAGAAACGCAGGGAATGGGTGGCGCGCATCCGGAGCGTGAACAGAGAGCGAAGGAAGACGTGGATTCCAACGCGGAGATCGGTTTTGTGCGAGGTCAGCGCGTTTCTCCTCCCTTATAGCTCCCACCACCCCTAGGCTGTTCCTAGCAGTGATTTTTTTTTTTTAACCGATTTTGCGTGTCACGTAAATTTCTCGACGGTGTGTGAGCGGTTGCCCAACCCAAACCTGTTGCTGTTTAATTTTACTGCGAAAAGCGGAATCTGACGTAACGCTGGGCCTGTCAAAATAGCGCATGCGCTCTTTTCTGAAGGCGGATTCGGAGCTGAGCGGTTCGCTGATTGGGCGCCAGTGTTGTGACACGTCATCCAGAGCGGTGTTGAACGTTCTGTTTTTAAAACGATCTCGATCAAATTCTGCACCCCTGATGACGGTGCCCCATTGCTTTGGATTCCAAATTTGATTTTTATAAAGTAGTGGTTGTGGCGGCTTAGGCTTCGTATTATCTTCTGATTTTAACCGCTACAAATTACCAATCCAGTGATTTACTTTTCAAAAACAAGCCATTGACTTAATGGGAAATTGCTTACAAGCACACTGTCTCGCTTTACTCGGCTCCCATCTGGAATAATCAATATATTTTATCTGGAAATACATTTATTTTCTTACATGAATGCCTGATCTTTTTAATCTGGAACATGTTTTATACTCATAAGAATTTACAGACCTTCAAAATATTGTAGTTTAAGTTTAAAGATTACTTTCAGAATATTTATATTTATGGCAATTTCTTTTATAATTGTTAAAATTTCGTTGCTTGCGTTCTCAGACTGAGCAAAAGGTTCCAGCTATTTTAATAAATGGGGCTCCATTTTTTGATGGCACATGCAACAACTTTCACATCAGAAATGCCATTCTTATGTTAGGTAACTCCATTTCTAATGCCACCATTAGATGGATTTTCACAATACGGGACATATTTCGCAAAATGGCTTGGCCTGTGCCATAGAAAGGTTTATCTATCTATTTCTCTCTTTTTTTTTTTTTTTACAAAATAAGATTTTAAAAAGTCGTAATTTTCTGACCAACATAATCCACTGGGGTTGGGAGGAGGTTTGCGGTCTATCCCTGCTAACACAGGGCACAAGGCAGGAGCAAACCATAGACAGCGTGCCAGTCCATCACAGGGCAAACATCCATCACACACCTGGGCCAATTTAGTGTCACCAATTCACCTGACTGGACAGTGCAAGAAAACTGAAAACATCTGCAGGGAACCCACATAGACGCAGGGAGGACTCGGGACGTGAATTTGGGTCTCCTTACTGCAAGGCAGCAGTGCTACGATTGTGCTACCCAGGTTAAAGAAGGCCACTTCAAAATTATAAGTACAATTTACCTAACGAATCCATTAATTGATAATATAAATATTCTCTAAAGTGAAGTTTTTGTACAGATGAAGATGCATCTCTCTGTTGCCTTTTTTATTTCTGCACCTGTTCTAAAATATTTTGGATTTGTAATAGTTGTAATATGTAAGTTTATAAATTTGAAGATAAAGTGCTAGAAATTGTAGTAAATGTGCTTTTCTTGCTTGGTAAAGATCATATACATAAGTCTACATTTCAGAATGTTGGACCTTCTATTAACACTGCATGGAAGTTAAAATGTCAGAAAAGAAAAACCAGTAAAAATGGAGAAGATTCTCGGCATTTACCAGTTTGTGATGTTAATCTCTGAATCCTTCTTTCAATTAGCGGTTTAGCTGTTGTGACTTTTGTATGGAAACTGTTCTTTTATTTTTCAGTGTTTGTATACTATGTGAACAGACAAATTCTTTTACTAATGTATTTTAATACTGACGCATTAAGAAATAATCTCTGCTGCCCAAAGCCTTCAAGTACCTGGAGTCGACTCAAGTTGATGTCACGTTACGTGACATCTTGTCGTAGAACATTTTGATTTGACGATCACAGTCGCTGCAGCACGTCACTTCACACGTCTGAAAATCACGGCCTGTGATCCGTTGACCATCTGAGCACCGATCGTCCAGCACAGTCGGGCTTGACCCTTTTTCTGACAGCCATTAGCATGTTGTGCTTTGTGAAGGGCTAACCACTGCAGTGAGTTTAGCAGCCATCTCTGCCCTTTAATTCTCTTTTGTTATGGTATGTAAAATACGAGACACCAGATGAGCGTCTCTTCAAAACCCGCCTATTCCTTAATTCCTCATCAATACATTCTATGCATTGTACTTCCAGATGAGTATTCATTGCTTTATTTGGTTGTCCACTCTTCTGCATACAAAGCATGACAAGAAAACTGAACTTGTTTTATTTTATCTTGGCCAGTTGTGGACTAGTTGGCCTCGGGCGTTGGGTACGTTGCATTAGATGACTGGCTTCATGGGAATGTACCTCCAACTGGCTAAGATTATATAAATGAAGGCTACGACTGATTGTGACACAGCCTTTACTTGACACAGGGCTGCCAGGTCCTGCAAAAATGACCAACCCAGTGACAGATGAAACCCCACCTAACAGCGCTGGACGCCAGCCCAGTTAATGGTATGTGATCTCTCCATGGTGGAGGCTCTGGGCAGCAGAGATACATACTTGACTTTATCAGGTTGTCCTACTCTTACAGAAGTGTTAGAAGTGACTGAACAACACAACCTTTATATATTTATTTCTATAGTACATTTTCATACAAGTGATCGCGCTCAAAGTTCTTTACAAGATGAGGAAAGAGAAGTTTATGAAAATATAAAGATAGATACTTTATTAATCCCAAGGGGACGTTCACATACTCCAGCAGCAGCATACTGATAATAACAATATTAATTAAAGAGTGATAACAATGCAGGTATAACAGACAATAACTTTGTACTGTATAATGTTATTGTTTAGCCCCCCGGGTGGAATAGTGTGGGGTCTCCTCAGTCTGTCGCTGAAGCTGCTCCTCTGTCTGGAGATGATCCTGTTCAGTGGACTCTCCATGATTGACAGGAGTCTGTCTGCTCAGCGCCCGTCGCTCTGCCACGGATGTCAAACTGTCCATCTCCATGCCCACAGTAGAGCCTGCCTTCCTCACCAGTTTGTCCCTCTTCTTTATGCTGCCTCCCCAGCACACCACCGGGTAGAAGAGGGCGCTCGCCACAACCATCTGGTAGAACATCTGCAGCATCTTATAGCAGATGTTGAAGGATGCCAGCCTTCTAATGAAGTGTAGTCATCTCTGTCCTCTCTGGCACAGATCATCAGTATTGGCAGTCCAGTCCAGTTTATCATCCAGCTGCACTCCCAGGTATTTAAAGGTCTGCACCCTCTGCACAGTCACCTCTGATGATCACGGGGTCCATGAGGGTCCTGGTCCTCCTAAAATCCACCACCAGCTCCTTGGTTTTGCTGGTGTTCAGGTGTAGGTGGTTTGAGTCGCACCATTTAACCCTTAAGTCCTTGATTAGCTTCCTGTACTCCTCCTCCTGCCCACTCCTGATGCAGCCCACCATAGCAGTGTCGTCACGTGGCAGGACTCCGAGTCATATTGGAAGTCTGATGTATGTTGGCTGAACAGGACCGGAGAAAGTCCAGTCACCTGCGGCGCTCCTGTGCTGCTGACCACAATGTCAGACCTGCAGTTCCCAAGACGCACATACTGAGGTCTGTCTGTAAGATAGTCCACGATCCATGGCACCAGGTATGAATCTACTCCCATCTCGGTCAGCTCAATTAGATTAGGCAATACTAAGTAACAAAGAATAAAGTAAGGTCTGATGGTCAGGAGGACAGAAAAAAAACAAAACCTGCAGGGGCTCCGAAGCCACGTGACCACCCAGCTGCCACTGGGCACTATTACTTTGGATTATGGATGTCAAGCATATCCTTCAGCAGCCCCAGCCTTTCTACCCCAAGCAGATACAACACGGGGCACTAAAAGTACGTGCAGGTGCTGCCCATCAACTCCTCGTAATGCAATGCCAGTAGGAGAAATGCCATCAGGTTTTAGGAGATGTTTCTTTGAGCTGATAATCCTGATAACCCTAATTTGATTACAATATGCCTGAAGAAGGGGCCTGAGTTGCCTCGAAAGCTTGCATATTGTAATCTTTTTAGTTAGCCAATAAAAGGGGTCATTTTGCTTGGCTTTTCTAAGCTGATAATCATAAATGGATGGATGGATAGATAGATGATTTATTTTTCCAAAGGGTAAATTCACATTTTTAGGGACTCAAAAAACATCCATCCATCAACCAACCCGCTATATCCTAACTGCAGGGTCACAGGGGGGGTCCGCTGGAGCCAATCCCAGCCAACACAGGGTGCAAGGCAGGAAACAAACCCCGGGCAGGGCGCCAGCCCACCGCAGGGCACACACACCAGGGACAATTTAGAATCGGCAGTGCACCTAAACTGCATGTCTTTGGACTGTGGGAGGAAACCCACGCAGACACGAGGAGGACCTCAAAAAACATCTGTAACAAACCATGAACAATCCCCTAACCACACACACACACACACGTCTGGCTTGGACAATCGAGGACTGCTGCTGTCAGTAACAGGGTTGTAGGTGGCAGTAAGATCACATGGTTTTAGATATTCTGTATTTTGCTGTAGTGTAAAAGTGAAGTGAGTGGTCCTACTGGGACTTGTCGGGTGTAAATACTTGTATTGAAGGCGTGTTTGTGTTTTTTGCAGAACCATTTTTCAAACGCTCAGTTTGATAGTGGTGGTGCACTTCTGCCTGACGCTGTGCCTGACCAGAATTGTGCTGTTTCCAGGAACTCTCCATCTGGCACATCCAGTAATACAGAAAATGGAAAAGCAGCACCAGTTCCTGAAGCACTCGGGCTGATTGATCATTCGTACTGCAAATCTCCTCCAAGTCTGGGTCTGCTGGAAGACGACTGTCTGCTTTCACCCGACGAAACTGCATTGGAAACAAACGGCTCATACAACGTGCCGGCTAAAGGTGACCAGACGGAGACCGCAGTCCAGAACCCAATTTCCTTGAAAATCTGCGGAAAAGATGACCCCCGGCCTGCTGTCGCCCACAGACTGACCGAGAAGGCGGTCATTGATCACGTTTACTGTGCCCTTCCTGGCAAAGCAAAAGAGTCCAGCATTGAGGACCCAGCAGACTATGCAGTGGAAGTAACAGCGGTGGCACTGAATAATTTCAAGGACTGCTTACCGAGTGAAAAAGATGAATTAATTCACAAACTGAAAGTTGAATTGGAAAGGAAAGTAAGTGTCACTGGTCATTGGTTTTCTATGCGCACCACACCTGAAATTAAAAAGCAGACAAATCGGATCTTTTTTCTTTAATGTAAAATTGACATGAATAGCTAGCAGTCGTTTTAAATGTGGAAGAGGAGAACAAAAGCTTTCATGACGTTAAAGATGTGACTTTGGCCTTGAGCTTCCAGCGCATTTCATCTTCTCTCGGTCGTTATTTAATGTAGCACCGTAAACGGCACTCACGAGACGTCTTGGAGCAAAAACACACTTTTAGTGTAGTGCCATGTAGCTCGTCCGTATTTAATACTAGCTGGTAGGAGTTGTGGGTACAACCTAGAGAAAAAACTTCAGAGTTTACATCGTTGTATGTTGGCACATTACATCTGTCATGCAGTTAACTTCAAAAATGGTGCAGTGCTTGATGATTTGACACCGAATGAGCCTATAAACGTGTAAAACTGTACCGAAATATTTACTGTGCAGCTCGAATACACGCCAGCCGTGGATTTGCATGACCGCTGGGTTTGTTTACGACGGCTGCAACACCCTCACACGCTGAACGCTTACGTTGTTAGGTGAGGGGTCAGAAAAGTACGGGGTGGTCCAGATCTGATTACGCAGATCCAGATCGTCTGGATGACTTTGATTTCAGTTTGGCGTGAAGACGATTCTTCATGTCATCAGTTGGCACACTTCTCGATGGTCCGGGATTCTTCGGGTGATTTTCTGTGTAATAAACTTAGTAAGTTATAGTGTAATGAAAATTGCATAATTAGATGTGGACCACCGTATAAAAATATACCAAGTGGCCTGAAGGAGAATGGATTAAAGCAGGGGTGCGATCACCAGGCCTGGAGGGCCGCAGTGGCTGCAGGTTTTCATTTCAACCCTCTTCTTAACTGGTGATGAGCATTTGCTGCCAATTAACTCGTTTTGATTTAATTCCCTTGGCTCAGGCCCCTTTGTCGTTTCTTTTTCCTTCAATAATAACGAGACACGAAACAAGGTGCCACATGACCAGCTCACCTGTGCCATCACACAGTATCTGAGAATAAAGAAAGGTGACTGTCTCAGTATGGCATGGTTTCTGTCAGGTGACCCAAACACCTTGACGGTGTTCTTAGAGAAAAACAAAAAAAAAAAGCAACAGTTTTGGAAAAGTCTGCCGTAACAGAATGAGAGCAACGACAAGCCATGGAGTTAAATAACGAGTTTAATTAACAGCAAGACCCGGCTTCTCATTAAGAAACTGGCTGGAGTCTGAAGCCCCAGTTTAGCTGCTCATCTGTCGGCTCGTTTCACGTCTCATTTCTGTTTGGCTGCCATTTAATGAAGAAACGAGAATCAATTCAGAAGACTGACTCCTTAAGAACAGGGCTATGAAAATGAAGGGAAAAGGAGTTCATGAGCCGTGAAAACCTGCAGCCACTGCGGCCCTCCAGGCCTGGAGTTTGACACCCCTGCGTTTAAGGAATAATTCAGCAGAAATGGTTTTATTTCCAATTTGTGTTTATGGAAAACGGACATGGTAGGTAGACGTCAGTGGGGACCAATGCTGAACAAACAGTAAACCATAGCAAAGCATCCATCTCTCTCAATTTACTTTCATCTGTTTGTCAGATACCCAGTCATTTGAGTGCGGCCCATAACCCGAAAATTGCTGCGCTTTGACCTCAAAGGTCATGCGAAAAACACAATTTTCCCTAATTTATACTTTAATAAAGTATATCCAATTAAAAAAACGCACGGTATCGCATATGCATATTTTTGGTAACATATTGGTGTCCCTTCCAACCAACCACCTTGTGATGACAGAGGCATAACAAAAGGCTGGCACCCAGTGTAACAAGAATGAGTTGGGGCAGCCACCCGTATAATATATATAATACTTTCTCAGCTGCAAACTTGCCTTTTAGTAGCACGACGATGTGCTGAGCTCAGAGTCCAGAACCGAACTGCCTGTACTGAGGCAAGATGGCAGTTTTAAAGGCCTGGAAGGGAAATGACAGCATCGGTGCAGGAACTGGGAGTGGCTTCCTCATGCCCGGAAGTGACGTCATCCTTGGGGCCGGCAACAGGCGGGATTTCCTGGGAAAGGTCTGCAAGGGACTGCGAGAGATAAGTCGGTACACTCCGCCACCCCCTGGCCCGGCGTAGAATTCTGAGTGTTCAGGCCCTTCACGTGTGTGACGGCAGTAAAAACCAAACCATTCTGTATGCCTAAGGTTCAAAACCCGTGTGAAAAATGTACTTGCAGGGAAATCCTCAGTTAGAACAGGTGGTCTCTTTAAACAAGTCGGATAATTCCCAAAAATTGTACCAGGTGTTAATGAGAGGAGAGGGTGCAGCCTACTGATGCCCACGTCTTCTCTAGATGATCTTGGTAAGAGTCTGGGCATACAGTAGTTCTGTTCCACTGTGAAAAACAAGTCTTTAGCGATTGACTAAATGTCTGATATTTGAGGAATACTTCAGTTTTGTACTTTTGAAACTGTTATCCCCCCTCTTCTTAACATCTAACAGTTATTTTCAAAGTGATCAGCGCTTTTACATATGCCAGTTAGAACAGGTTTTAATAGTCGCCTGAAACCCTTGCTCTTGGTATTCCATTTTTGTTTTTTAAATAGTGAACTGGTTTGAAGCGACCCTTTTATTTATTGATTTATTTTTTTCTTCAGGATCGAATGCTGGCCCTGGTCTTCCATCCAGATCAAATAAAATATCTCGAGAGCAGGTAAATATACACTTTGGTTTACAGGATCACACCTTATGCTTTTCACTTGAAACTGCTTGTCAGTTGCCTGATTTATGGACAACTACAAACTGTAATAGGCAGGTAATGGCACTTGTAAGTATGAAGTATAAAAAGTGCATAGAAGTGAAATTCTTTTTGAAAACCCCATATATCAGTGGAACGTTTTTGTAGTTTTGGGATTTATTTAAAGCGCTGCCATGAAACCTTGCAGTGTCACCCCAGTGCCTGTCATAGACGCCCATCGGAGCCCAGCTGAGCCCAATGTGTCGCCTGCACTTGACAAGTAAACCAGAATTGAACTTTTTGGGCTTTCGCAATCTGCTGCTTCTATGGTGTCATAATAGTGGGAAAAGCACACTTGAGCATTTTTTAGTCGGCTTTTCCAAAGCATGATGAATGTATAGTGTTTAAACTTTGACTGTCTTTAATAACACATTGCATTAACGCTGGCCAACACACATTTTGGTGCCTCAAATGTCAGACCTGCTTCTGGGTATGTTTGACCAGCCGATTCCAGAAATGGCCCCAGTGTTCCCCTATCAGCTCTGGTTTTTGAGATACAGAACTTATGCCATATACTACTCTTCACTTGGCTCGCCCATAAAAAAATCGGGATATTTTAATGTAGTGTATAAATGAATATCTTTTAAGCATGAAGGAAACCTATTAAAAGAAAAGTGTACTGCATGAAAATCTACTTATTTCATACCAAAAGCCCAGATTTATGATACAAACGTTCCAGTCCTTCGACACACAAGAAGCTCCTTTTGCAAGACTTCCGAGAGTGGGAATCCCGCATGAGATTCCAGCAATAGTCAGCCATCACGTGTGCATCCCATCTTCCTTGGTATCTTGGCCTCCATTGTTTTTATGTCTTGGTGAAATCTCTCACCTTGCTCTTCGCTGAAGTCACCAGGGTTCTCTGGAAAGCTGATAATGGACTTTAACAGGCCTGGTGAAATGAAGGAGCACATCCTCTACTAATTGTCTGCCTTCATGTTGCCAAGAAAGTTTTTCACAATAAGAACAAATGAAGACCAGGACTATGATTTGATTTCATTCACTGATGCTATGAACTGTGAGGCGTTTATAAGGTTGCGGCCTTCAGTTTTTGCAAGGCAAGTCCAGGTAACTTCTGTGCCACGTATTCAGGGCACGAGCCTTTACAGATTGTATCGTTTTATGTAGTGGTGCCAGTTTGATTCTGTCTCGTGCTGCATTCCCTCGGACGCCCAATGCTCATGTTTGGCTCGACTATCCCAAAGGCATAAAAAAACAAGGATACTTGGTGTTAGCCCATTTGTGGACCAAGAAGAAAATGAACCATCTTCAAGTCTGCACAAATCCCCCATTGATGTTCTTGGTAACTTCTCTTCTCCATGACTAAAGAGATGGCCTTGTACTCCTCTTTCATCCTGGTGGAGTCACCAATTCAGTCATATCTAAGAAACTAGAGCTGATGCAGCCTATCCAATGCAATGTTCTGAATCGGTGCCCCAAGTAACCCCAGGAACAGGCCTGAAACCCAAGACATGTTTTCTTTTTGTCGTCGTCGTTGGGCTGTGTTATTTTTCATTTTTATTCTAATGTATTCTTTAATTCCTATTTCAGACTTTACAGACCAGGATCAGGACATGAAATCTATAAATGGTCATCGTCCACCATTAGTGACTGCTTGAAGATTAGATATGCATGTGGCATCAACGGATATGAGTATCTCAGAAAAGGTGATTTGTGCATCTCCTCGAATATGTCGCATGATGTTCATGATGGAGTAGCCTGTTTAATGTCACTGTAGGTGGCACCGGTTACTCTCTTGATGGCCAGTACTAAATGCTGATTGATTTGTTTTATATTTTGTACACGATAAGCAGTACTGTAAAGTAATGTGCATGTAACTTATTATCGCTCACTTTTTTGAGTGTTAATGGAGTTAAATGACACACGTTAACCTTTTTGTTTTAAGAAATTACTTCTGGGAACAGTAACTTGTACTATATAAACCTTAATGCACAGAACACATTTTAAACCATCTTGTATTCTGTTTTTTCATTATAAGTAACACACCAGGGGGGCATCTCACACCTTCAGACTAAAAATATTAAATGTGCACTAAAGTCAGAACCACCACCAGGCCCCGTGTTTAGCCCTTTAATTGTGATTAACAATTGACATTGGAAAGTACCAATAAATACCATTATGTGTTGACAGAACTGAAAAGACAAAGCCACACACACGGCAGAGAAAACCGCATATCTGGTGCTCTTGTCAAATGGGAGGCCCAGCTGGAGACTTGAGTAAGATATTCTATCGTCCAACATCCGGTGTTAGAGTGGGAAGTGCAAAGACAATGTCAAACAGTAGGGACCGCGTGAAAGCGAACATCTGAAATGACTGGACCTTCTAGTAGCCTGAAGCCCAGTCCGGCAGGCGAGGCCTCACCAGTGCATTTGAAAGCTGGAGCGCGAATCTCCACACACCGAGGTGCCGTACGACCTACAGTAGCGATCGATGGCTTCCGTCCACTGTCTGAATGCTGATAGTCCACTACGACTGGGTATCTTCAACATTCAGCCCCCTCATTGTGTATTCAGATCTAACATTTTTATTTCCTACGTGTAATTCTTTACATTAATCTGCACTGCATCAGCAACAAATCTGCCCAAACCTGTGTGCTGTCCATCTGTAAAGATTATAGATTATCTGCCATCACACCTAGCTTGGTGTCCTCTACAAACGTAGCCAGCTTGTTGCTTATATTCCTACCCAGATATTAGATAGATATATATATATATATATAAACTGCTCAAAAAAATGAAAGGACCACTTTGAAAACACATCAGATCTCAATCCTCCTGGATATCTATACTGATATAGACTGGCTAATGTGTTAGGAACGAAAGGATGCCACATCGTTTGATGGAAATGAAAATGATCAACCTACAGAGCCCTGAATTCAAAGACGCCCAAAAATCAGAGTGAAAAAATGATGTGGCAGGCTAGTCCATTTTGCCCAAATTGAATTGCAGCAACTCCAAATTGTACGCAGCACTTTGTATGGCCCCTGTGTTCTTGTATACATGCCTGACAACATCGGTGCATGCTTCTAATGAGATGACAGATGGTGTTGTGGGGATCTCCTCCCAGATCTGGACCAGGGCATCACTGAGCTCCTGGACAGTCTGAGGTGCAACCTGGTGGCATTGGATGGACCAAAACATAATGTCCCAGAGGTGTTCTATTGGATTTTGGAAAGTGTGGTGGCCAGTCAATGGTATCAATTCCTTCATCCTCCAGGAACTGCCTGCATACTCTCACCACATGAGGCCAGGAATTGTCGTGCACCAGGAGCCACTGTACCAGCATAGGGTCTGACAATGGGTCCAAGGATTTCATCCTGATACCTAATGGCAGCCAAGGTGCCTTTGTCAAGCCTGTAGCGGTCTGTGTGACCCTCCATGGATATGCCTCCCCAGACAATCATTAACCCACCACCAAACTGCTCATGCTGAATGATGTTACAGGCAGCATAATGTTCTCCATGGCTTCTCCAGACCCTTTCACTTCTGTCACGTGCTCAGGGTGAACCTGCTCTCATCTGTAAAAAGCACAGGGCACCAGTGGTGCATCTGCCAATTCTGGTATTCTATGGCGAATGCCAATCGAGCTGCATGCTGCTGGGCAGTGAGCTCAGGGCCCATTAGAGGACATGGGGCCCTTGGGTCACCCTCATGAAGTCTTTCTGGTTGTTTGGTCAGAGACATTCACACCAGTGGCCTGCTGGAGGTCATTTTGTAGGGCTCTGGCAGTGCTCATCCTGTTCCTCCTTGCCCAAAGGAGCAGATACTGGTCCTGCTGATGGGTTATGGACCTTCTATGGCCCTCTCCAGCTCTCCCAAAGTAACTGCTTGTCTCCTAGAATCTCCTCCATGCCCTTGAGACTGTGCAGGGAGACACAGCAAACCTTCTGGCAATGACACGTATTGATGTGCCATCCTGGAGAAGTTGGACTACCTGTGCCACCTCTGTAGGGTCCAGGTATCGCCTCATGCTACCAGTAGTGACACTGACTGTAGCCAAATGCAAAACTAGTGAAGAAACAGTCAGAAAAGATGAGGAGGGAAAAATGTCAGTGGCCTCCACCTGTTAAACCCTTCATTCCTGTTTTGGGGGTCATCTCATTGTTGCCCCTCTCAGCTGAAACTAATTAACAACCCCCTCTGCTACTTAACTGACCAGATTAACATCCCATAAGTTTCATTGACTTGATGCTATACTCTGATTAAAAAGTGTTCCTTTAATTCTTTTGAGCAGTATATTTATATGTATGGAAGCAAAGTTCTGTGATACTGTTTGCATATTAGCAGCAGGAGATCCGCAAAGGGAGAAAAAATGAATCGCGTATCATAAAGTAGTTTTTATTCCTGAGCCTTCATCAGAGGATAAGGCTTAGACTTACAAGAATCAAAGGCAATCAAAGCCTGCAAACAATCTGCGCACCGTCCTGTTCAATGCGAAAAACAAGAAGTCGACAGCAGCAACTCGAAACACAGTGTTCAGCATTCCATGCAGTTCTTGTCCAGCGGTATACGTAGGACAAATGTCAAAAAGAATTATAACACATATACAGGAACATCGCCACGCCGTTAGAAGGACGGACTCGCGATCACAGATCTGTACACATACAAAGTCAACAGGACATACATTCAACTGGGACAACGTACTGGTAAGATTTAACACCAGTGCTAAAAGTGCCAGAGAACTGGCTGAATCTTGGCTATCAGACAAACAGGCATTTGGACATAAACCCAGCATATGCAAACTTAAGAAGAACATGTTCATAATAAATAAAACATTACAACCAATAACCCCCCCCTCGCGACCCAGCTCCCTCCACGTAATTTATTTCTATATATTGCCTTTGATTCTTGTAAGTCTAAACCTTATCCTCTGATGAAGGCTCGGGAATAAAAACTACTTTATGATACGCGATTCATTTTTTTCTCCCTTTGTGGATCTCCAGCTGCCAATGTATATACTGTATGTGCACGTGTGTTACAGCCAAATCGGGAAATGGCCAATGTCGCTATAAATTAATCGGCCAATGTCCGATCTTTTCCTCGATTTCAGGATTTGGCCAGCCAGTTTGTGAAATGGCACGGGGCAATTGGACAAAGTCGGAAGAAAAAAGGCATGAGCAGTGATTTGTTGTGCACTTAGTAGTGAGCCTTGGCGGGTCCTGTTCAGAAAGCGGACGCCACTTGAGACGGCCTTCCCCTCGCCGAACACTAACCTTAAGGTCAATAAAATAGGTCCCTGATGTCAAGTCACTATTTTAGGGCTAAACGGATAACAGAAATGTGAAACCTACTTCTATACCTAATCTTAATTATTGTGAAACAACCAAGTGGCGTCTGATTTCTGAACAAGAGCCCCCAAGGCTACACTTGATGCAACTGCACTACTAAGTTGAGTTACCTTGAGCAGTTTCTCGTGCTGAATGGAAAACTCCCTTCTGAATCTGCATCTGAAATTTTTAAGCATCTTCACACCTTGAGCAGACAGCCTTACATCAACACATCGGATTTTGACCAGGGAGTTCTTGTCACTTCGTGAAATGGCCGGCCAAACGAGCATATAAACTGGCCATTTGTAGTAATTTGGACTTTGGCTACACCTCTCGGCCAAAATGTGAAACGGCCGGCCAATTCGGGAACTGGCTGAACTTCGAGTTTTGGCCGTAACATACATACATATATAGTGGAACCTCTAGATACGATCACCTCTGTATACGAGAAATTCAAGATAAGAGGAAAGTATGAGTGAAAAATTCGGATCTAAATACGAGCATTGGCTCGCGTAACGAGCCACGAGCCAGGCTGTGGTTATGCGTGACGAGTTTTCCGATCCGCCTCGACTCGGGGATTCAGCCAAGCTGACGCTGCCAGCCCATCAGCTCACTCAGTGTTCCTTGTTCTCCCGTAGCGTGAGGATCTACGCGTTTGTGCGCTTGTGATTTCATTGTTTCGCTGTAGCAGTTCGCTGTATAAGCGTATCCAAAAATATCGTGGACATGCAGACGGAGAACAGGAGACGATTGCCCTCAAGAGGAGAGAGAGAGAGAGAGAGAGACACGAGCGAGAGAAGAACCATCAGCTCAGTTGTGATCACATGACGCTCAGCAGACAAAGTGTATCCATACTACTTGTATTGCAAGACATCGCTTGTTTTACTGTTAAAATTAATGCAAAACGCTCGTAAACCAAGTTACTGACAAACCGAGGTTCCAGTTGTATATATTATTTATCAGTGTTGTTTGTTAGGAAAATTGATTTTTATGTTGATATTTTTGGGGGTGCGGAACGGATTAACTGGATTTCCATTATTTTCAATGGGGAAGTTTGTTCTGGATACGAGAAGTTCGCTATATGAGCTCAGTGCTGGAACGAGGTTCCACTGTGTGTGTCTGTATGTGTGTGTATATATATGTATGTATGTGTGTGTATATATATGTATGTATGTGTGTGTATATATATGTATGTATGTATGTGTGTGTATATATATGTATATATGTATGTGTGTGTATATATATATATATATATATATATATACACACACAGCGCCCTCCATAATGTTTGGAACAAAGACCCGTCTTTCCTTGATTTACCCCTCTGCTCCCTAACACCCAGTTCTGCTAAGACAAGCAGTGTGGCACAGAGGTTAAGGCTTTGGATTTGAAGCCCTCGGTGACGATGACCAATCGCCTGGCTGCTGTGCTCCATTTAGGGAAAACCAAAAGAGTAATGTAAACAACGGTATCTTAAATGTTGTAAGTCACCTTGAATGACAAATAAGTAAATGTCAACTGTAATTCTGATAAGGTTCCTCATACCATAATTCTTTGCTTCCCGTGTCCTAAGCTCCAACTTCTAGTAGTCCTGTTGGCCTAAAAATGCAGTTAACTTGGAATAAGCATCATGCAGAAGAAAGACGGCTTGCTAGTGGCTGCTACTTTCCCTTGAATACGAATCCTCCAAGAATGACCTGCTCTGCAGTCCACCAGTGAGGTTCACTTTGATTGCCAAAGCATTTATGATTGTATTTGACCCAAGTGGCAAAGTAAGAACAGGAACTCCGACATACGTCTGTGGTCAAACAGAAGAGAACATTCTTTACAAAAGCAGCCGCACTTGTGTTGTCTTTGCTCTCCCAACAAACCAATCACTCCTTTCATTATTTTGTTCTTGAACACCAAAACTGAACGCACTGCCATTCCTAAATTAGGACTCAAATCTCCATGAGGGTAGGTAAGCATTGCATTGTCCATTGAGACTCCTTCTGCTTGACTGAAGTTTGGTGTTTTGTGTTCGTCTCACTAGTTCTAAAGTCCCCTGATTGTTAAATGTTTAACTTGTAGAACTGAAGTATCCCATCCCAAGCTATCGCACCATAACTAGACATCTCAAGACTGTTGAGCCTCTCCGGAGCCGATCGCCTGACCAGGACGTTGAGGAGTCGCCTATTAGTTGCTCACCTTGCAAGTCCTAAGGTAATTAATTCACTAAGTTCTTCATTTCACTAAAGTACTGTGTTGTCTGTCTTTATAGTAAAAGGCCTTTAGGTGAAACTCGCTTTGCTGATACAGAGAACACTTAATGTATATTAGAAGTGACTAAACCAACAGTTTGAAGCATTTTTGCATACCTGTGCCAAGTCCCCAGAATGTCCCCTAGGGGGCACTTCACTAATAAAACACAGGTGTGGTAACTAAAAAAGGTTTTCCAGAAAGCAGTGCAGTCAATGGGCTGCTGCCCCGGTACGGTGGGGAGCGCGGGCAGAATTTACCAGACAATCGGCCTTCTAAATGAAATCAGAAAGGCTCTGCTGGGCAGGTTTGCTTTTCTTTGCTACATTTCTGAGGTCTTCTCGAGATTGTTGCAGTCGTTTACCACTCATGTATTGAGTAGAAGTCAAACTCGTACCTCTGTCAGTCTTTAAAGAAATACTCCACTCAGAAATGATATTTTATTTACCTCAAGTAGTTTTGTTTGCAGTGGCGGACAGCAGTTTTTAACGCCATGTTGTCATGAAGAATGAAGAGAAACTCTCTGATAGAAAAGGCATCAGTGGTTACCAAAGCTGCACGAAACATAACAATATTAAAACATCCGTGTAAAAATCTCGCATTAGTCGTATCGCGTAATCCACGTCAAGTCATCCAGTCGTATGTTCACAGACTCTCAAACGCAAGTCATTTTATTAAAATAGAAAACACTCTTGTGAACAAAAATGGGGCGCACTGTAATTGTAGACCCCACGCCATCCCTTCTGACCCTCCTATTCATTGGTCGCGAGTTCAGCCCAGTAGCAGGTTATTTAATGGCGAACAGCGCAAATCACGTGAAATCCACAAGGCAGAGTGCCCTGAGAGACGAGTACAAACTAAAGAAAAGATTAAAAGTTGAAAACGAAAGAAAACGGAATCTGCAGTGTGGTTGTGCAGCGCGGAGTCTAGCCGCCTCCCACGGCTCCGCCCACATAGTAGTGACACAGGACAGTGAGGAGGGTCCCGCCCAGCTCCCCTCGGCCTGCAGCCTCTCTCTCTCTCTCTCGGATCAGCACGAATGTCTCGCTCCTGTAAGCGAACTCTGATACTTCGCGCGATGAGAGAAGTCGCAAAATCAACCAGAATGTTCAAGCAAATTCTAGAAAAAAACGGATCTAAATCCGTGAAGTAGTTGTCTCGTTCGCTAGCTAAGTGGAGTTAAGGTACATGTGAGTGAGGAAGGCCCCGCATCCTCTCTCTTGAATTTGTGCAAATAAATCTGTGCCGCAACCAAACTGTGGTACTTAGTAAGAAGTCACAAAATGAACCGGAATGTTCAAGCAAATTCTCAAAAAAAAAAAAAAACCAAACCACCCGATTTAAATCCGTGAAGTAGTCCTCTTGTGAAAGGCAGACAGACGGACGTTGGGTTTTATTTATTTGTCGTATGTAGAGAGCGAGAGACGATTCCACAAGCAGCACAGGTGCAGTTTCACAGATTGCTGCTCAATAATTCCGAGATACTCCGAGTTTTGGATGTGAATATCAATGTAATGACGTGACGAGGGTCTTCAGTTCTAACGCTCATTCCCATCTGAATGCTCTTTACAAAAGGGATTTTAGTGACAATGCACGGATTTGGCCGATTGTGCGCATACGTCTGGATGACGTGAAATGTGGATTTTGCAACACGACTAGCGTGAGTTTTATGTTGTTTGTGGTGGTCCAGTGTTGACCACCATAGACACCAATTCTATCAGGAAACGTGTGACCTCCGTTGTGCATGAAAACAGAATCCACATTTAAACAAATCCCATTTGTTGGACGGAGTACTCCTTGAAATCTTCTCCCTGAAATTCCTCTTCATGCCCACTTGGTGTGAGTTTTGGCCCCCATTGTTTTGGCTTGAATTTTCCGCTGCATTTCCCTTTTTTTTTTTTTTTAATGAATGCAAAACTTTTAAAAGTCTTTAAAATATTTATCAAATTGTTCTGGAGTTTAGAATAGCAGGAAGAGGATTTTCATTTATTTATTTATTTTTTGCAGGCAAAAACTCAGTCGTGGAAAGCCCAACACTGGTGAAGTCGTCTGCTGGATGAGCTTACAGTTGGATTTAACCCGAGAAACTCGTGACTATGCAAGCCAAGACGCAAGCTTAAGGTGTGCCAGCTTCATAACACGTACAGCCAGCCATTATGCAACCCGCTATATCCTAACTACAGGGTCACGGGCGTCTGCTGGAGCCAATCCCAGCCAGCACAGGGCACAAGGCAGGAACAAACCTCGGGCAGGGCGCCAGCCCACCGCAGGACACACACACACACACTAGGGACAATTTAGGACCACCAGTGCACCAAACCTGCATGTCTTTGGACTGTGGGAGGAAACCCACTTGGACACGAGGAGAACACGCAAACTCCACACAGGGAGGACCCGGGAAGCGCACCCTTAAGGGTCTCCTAACTGCGAGGCCGCAGCGCCACCCACTATTATGATTTCCTATTACTTATTTATCACTAATAACGGTGTCGGAGGTGTCGATGTGACAATGAGGCCCCCTCCCTCTATTAAACGTATCGTCACCACCTACAGTGCCATATGAAGTGTGAAGTATGTTGTCGTTTCTAGAGAGTTCTTTTCATTACAATATCCTTTAATCGAGTAAGCAGTCCTGTGCTTGCAGGTCGTCTTTTGCTGTGCATTTCATGTTAGTTCTTCTGTCTGATTTTTGTCTTTTTGTCCCCCATTTCATAGCCCCTGTGAGCCCTTAAAGATGACCAGTGGACTGTCACTTGCCTGGACTTTTTTTTGGCATTTACAATACGAGAACCTGCGGACTGAGCAGATAGGACTGAAACAAAGGAGGCAGGAGGCCGTTCTTCAATGTGCTCCACCTGGACATGCAGGCCTTGGCGGCCCGTCGTCCGACACGAGGTGTCTTAAATGATTTCATAGAGCTGTTAGTTTCTGGCCAGTTACTCCTTCTTCTCGTTAAGGAACACAGCAGCTCCCTAACTGGCGCCATGTTCACCGTGTGCGTATGATGGCCACGCTTTCTATTCTGTCAGACTGTTTTTCTTATTAAACTGATTTTCCATCAGACATTGCTAGATGTTTTCTGCCTCTTCTTACCTTGTCATGCCAGTCGTTGTCCAACCCGCTATATCCTAACACGAGGTCACAGGGGGTCTGCTGGAGCCAATTGCAGCCAGCAAGAACAAACCCCGAGCAGGGCACACACTAGGGACAATTTAGGATCGCCAGTACACCTAACCTGTATGTCTTTGGACTGTGGGAGGACCCGGGAAGCGACCCCAGGTCTCCTTACCGCGAGGCAGCAGCGCCACCACCGTGCCACCCCATCGGGAGATGTTCAGACTCTGATCCAGGATGTGTAGCAGCCCCTCACAGGTCCAGCTTAGCGCTGAAGTCAGCTGCACGTCTTTGGGGTTACGGGGCGGCGCTTTTTCAACGTCAGTTCTCCCCTCGGACAGGCGGCACCGACGCGTCTCGCCATCAATGTGTGCACTTTGACATTAAAGGGTCTTTTTCTGTTGGTCGCTGTCAAAAAGCCAAATCAAATCCACTGGGCTTCAGTGCCATAGAATCACAAAGTGGGAAAACCCCCTGCGTTGGGGGGCTGGCGAGGAGTCTTTGTAGGCACTTCACGTTCCTGCATTGGCAGGCATTTGTCGGAGTTCTGTGGCGTTTTGTTTCAGTTTGTGCCCTTGAACTTCACACATTTCTCATCTCATTTTCTGAATCTGCTTTTACTGGTCAGACTGGTCACCAGCTCTTCCTGGTGAAATCACTGTATTGTCAAAAGTATCGGGACGCCTGCCTTTACACCCACATGAACTTTAATGGCATCCCCTTCTTCATGTGGAGTCGGCCCACCCTTTGCAGCTCTTCTGTTGTGCAGGATTGTGTTTAGGGGGGATTTGTGACCGGGAGAGCATCAATGAGGTCAGGCACTGAGATGCTGGACGTGAACGCCTGGCTCACTCACAGTCTCTGCTCTAATTCATCCCAAAGGTGGTCTATCAAGCTCTGTGCAGCCCACCAAACTCGCTCCTCCATTTCTTTACAGACCTTGCTTTGTGCCCTGCTGCTTGCCCAGTCCTGTTGGGTGGGAGCCTGAAATTGTCCAAAATGGCTTTGTATGCTGAAGCATTAAGAGTTCCTGTCGCTGGAACTAAGGGGCCAAAGCCAAGCCAACCCCACCCCATACGTTACACTTGGCACATTGCAGTCAGGCGAGTCCCGCCAACCCCAGAGTCGTCCTTCGGATTGCACGATTTGTCAGTCCAGAGGACGCGTCTCCATTGCTCTCAAGCCCAGTGACGTTATGGTGGGCTTCACACCACTGTATTTGACGCTTGGCTGCAGCCGCTCGGCCATGGAGACCCCATGAACTCCATGAAGCTCTCTCTCTACGCTGCACTGTTCTTGAGCTTTTGCTGGTCTGCAGCCAGTTGGCGACTTGTGCCCTCCTCAGCATGCGCTGTCCCCACTCTCTGATTTTTCGTGGCCCACCATTTTGTGGCGGTGTTGCTGCTGTTCCCAATTGCTCCCACTTTGTTAGTAGACCACTGGCAGCTGACCGTGGAGTATTTAGCAGCCAGGAAGTGTCACGAATGGCACAGGTGGCACACTTGAATTCTCTGAGCTCCTGAGAGCAACCCATTCAGTCACAAATGTGGTCTGCTGGCCGAGGGGCTCGATGTTCTACACCTGTGGCCGTGGAAGGGATTGGAACACCCGAGTTCAATGTTAATGTTAGTGTGGGGTCCGGTGTTACCGTTGGCTACCACAGTTCCTGCATTGTGATTAGGGGGCTAACATCTTCTTGTTGTCCACCTTGACTTTTTAGCCCAATATGTCCCTGTGCTCTCTTATAAAATCTGCTCGCATGCACAGCTGACACGGCGGCACGTTAAGTTAAGCCCAGGGGTCCACCAATAGAACAGCCAGGCAGGCAGCAGATGATTAGTCTGGTAAGGCGAGGTCCGCGAAGGGGGGTATGTAGGTGTAGTGTGGATTAAGGAAGTTACCACAATCACAAAAACAACTCTGTCCCGGGGAGCAAGCGCCCCCTGCTGGACACGGCTTCATGCAACCAAACTCGGCGGACACATGACGAGCGCCAGTTTCGCTATCCGTGTCACCGTTTGTTGACAAACTCGCATCCTCATCACTCAGTTTGTTCTAAAAGTCGCTTTATAAAACTGCTTGTTTACACCCCATTGGTTGAAGGCTCCACCCCATTCATGAATATTAATGAGTTGCCACACTGAAATATTTTAGATTTTTTTTTTTTGCATCATGATGTTACTTCATCCAGTAGGTGGCAGAAGACTGCCATCCAGAGTGTTACTCAGGCATAACAACGTGAAGCTGACCGTTGCCACCCCAAGCCTGACACGGGTAGAACCGAAATTACATAAGGGGTTAACATCAAGGGGGGGTCCCATGGCCAACAAACTGGTGGGCTGTGCTCTCTTCATCCACTGCCACACATGCTGGCTGAAAGCCCACGTAACGGGAAGAAGTTCAAGTGTCACGAAACAAGAAAAAGAAAAAAAAAATAAATAAAGGAATGTCAAGCATCCCCTTCATCCAGCTGGGGACATGAAGTCCTGGGGTCCGAGGGGATGTGACTTCATGTGGTCCGCCAGCCGGCGTCTTCCACTGCGGCCGACCCCGAGCAGACACGTGACAAACACATCTGAGAGTCGAGGTGCTTTTGATTTTTTTATTAATAGCAACTTTGCTTATCTCAGTGACATCTGTAAGAACTCGACATTCAAACTCAATGTATGGAAAATATTAGCATTTCAAAAATTGATACAAAAAAAATGAAAGGCCCGTAAAGACAATCGTGTGGCGCACGTTGCACAATTCCTGGGACGCCGCTTTGCTTTCCACCTCCGTGTTGTCATCTCAAAGTAAAAGTGCAATTTCTGATTTGGTTCTGACGAGTTGCGTTTCTTCAGAATATTCCAGAGCTTTAGCGTTTAATCGAATGCAACTCTCCACCCGTTAACAGGAAATGACCCAAAACCAGTAAAGCGAGCCGAGTGACGTACTGAGTGACGCGGGGGTCACAAGGGGCCGTGACGTTCATCCGCTCGGCCAAATCAAACCCCTCATTGATCCGAGCAGAAGAGAAACCGAGCGGCTGGGATTAACGTACGACTCGAAATACAAAATGTGCACCCCGCGCACGTGTGTGTGTGTTAGTGGTCTTGTTTTAGATTAACACACACACGCATACGGGGTGGGCAGAGATGAGAATCCCCCTCAGGAAATCTTCACTTTGTGTGGCTTATTTATCTTTGCCGTGGATGTCATTGGTTGCTTCAAGTAAATCAAGCTGGAAAAAAAAAAAAAAAAAGTGTGCGTGTTTTCATTTTAGATTATAAAGCAACAAAATGTGAATATATCTTAAGGGGGATTCTTATCTGTGCCCACCCTGTGTGTGTTTAGCTGTTTTCAGCTTTCTCTTTGAGGACAACTAAAAGTAAAATCCATCAAACGCATTTTATTACTACAAGTGTCTGTGAAGCGCCCCCTGTTGGAGTGACAAACAATGACATACATTACAAACCGCATTTCAACAGATGCAAACAGGAACGCGGTGGTCTTCACTGATTATTTCAGTTTCAACCTGTCTTAGCAGAGGGAGCTGGAAATAATAAAACATACCAAAAAAAAAAGGTTTTATACTAAAAACTCAATTATTTTGCCCGTCCTACCACTGAAGACCCACTCGGTCCATTCAGTTGTCGGCTTGTTGGACGACGCACCCTGCCACATCTCTTCATTATCAGATGGCACCTTCTCCATAATACGGGGCACCAAGGCTGGATGTGATGCCAGTCCACCACTCGGCCACTTTATAGCCGTTAAATCAACGTCCCGTTTCACAAGAGGCAGGAGTTGTAATGTCTGTAATGCACCATCTGTTGGAATGACAAATGCAAAGCATGTCTCTGTTATAAGCCATTTGGCGCCGGCGGGGTTGGTATTTTCATAAAGGCAGTATGAATGTTGGTCTTGTGCCAGCTGTTGGAATGACAAATGCTATTTGGTATGGGATTCACAAAAACAGTCTTAATGGTTGTGGTGCAAAATGCAGGGCAGGCATACTATTACATACGACAAATATATTCCAACAGATGGTGCACTGCAAACATTAACTCTGTGGTCTGTGTCAATTACTTTGCTTTCAACCCGTCTCAGATGGGCAGCACAGGTAGTATACATGATTATATGCCAGGGTGGGCCACAGGTTTTTGTTCCAACTCAGTTTCTTAACAAGAAGTCAATCATCAGTGATGAAGCTCTTACTGCTCAGGTGACATTTTGAGGCTTCACTTCAGTGGTCTCACTTGTTAAGCACGGAGGGGTGGGGACACCTTATTTCAGTCGTCACATTCACAGCAATACGACCCAAATGACAAAGCAGCCGGCACTCCTCCACGTGACGTGTGTGTCCTTCCTGCACCGTCTGCTTTAATGAAACACTAAAGAGAAGAACGCGAGACTCAAACTGATCTGCTTTGGGCCGCGCATCACGAGGACGGAGAAAATCTACGACATGAGAGCCCAGCACTGCAGACTAACAAGTCTGAGACGGGCGAGGATAGGCACCTAATGAGGGAATTGGGTGGGAATGAAAAGCTGCAGGCGTGACGTCACCTCCTCAGACACCGTCTATATCTACACACACACATTTCTACACTAATATGACCCACATGTCGTGTATCACTAGAGAGACAGATAGAAAAACAGATACACGATATACAGATATCTACCTTAGTTATAGACTTCACACACACACACCCTGTAGAGATTTATCTAAACGTATTTGTCCTTTTACACCACTTGGGCCTGAACGCTGTCACCTCGCACTCACAGGACTTTATTCTGTGTGACATTTTGGTCTTCTGGTCTTTACCTGGACGGGTGGTCGGCTCACTCTGTTCCACACCTCCATGGAGTCGCCGGTGCGCCTTTCCTGCCTTAACGTGTGGGTTCAGGGCTGGCACTGCCAAGCGAGTAACAAACTGATGGGCTCTGACCTTCCATCTCAGAGGTGGACGCCACGCGCTGAAGCCGTCGGCACGAGGAGGCCAAACAGACGCCCGACTGCTCCGCCATTTGCCTCTCTTTGTAACCCTTGAAATGCGTTTTCATTAGAAGGCCACAGAAATGCTGTTTGTGAAATTAAAACAAGCCGTGGACCTCCGCTACACCCCACCACTAACTGATCACATTTGTGTTCCGTTTCAACCGAGCCCACCAGTCCTGTCCACGTCATTCAACCGCGGAGGGCCCCTCAAGTCCCGCTGCCCACCTACTCCCCGTGTCTCTGCTTCTCTTGCTAAACGTTAACAAGTGTCCAGCCAGCCGTGGGCCGTGGTCCTGATCCACTGGATGAGCCCAGGTCTCCTTATAATCCCCCTTTTGTATTCTGGGGGACTTGCTTTTCCTAGACGATGACACTGAAAGGTGGGAAAGGCCGCTGGAGTGAAACCCAGAAAGTTAAGCTTCAAGCAAATCACCCGCCGTGGCGTAATGAAGGCACTGGAGACGCGCGATGAGAGCAAACACAAAGCTCCTGGTCAGACGGCACCCCCTAATGGAGGCCTCGACTCCCTGGGGGCTCTTCAGCTCAGCCTTTGACGTCTGCTCACGTTGTTGCCTCGGATCAGAGGAGCGGCAGACACTCCAAAGGTGTTCTTGGGTCCTCGTGACATTTGCGCCGCCCTGTGCCCTTTGTAAAGACAGTGGCAGGCAGGCGGGCAGGCAGGAGTCGATTGTGGACGCCGTCACGTTACATTCTGTATGTACATCTATTTACATTGAAGCTTAGCCGCAGTTCAAGTCCAGTTCAGGGGAGGGTTTGCTACTTCTGTATATAAATAATCACAAGGCACAGAACTGTCACCAAAGCCAGCGCTTGGACCCCCAGAAACCAGAGCATCACCCAGAAAAACACGACCACCACCGGCTCAATGATCTTCTCTCCAAAGTACATCTGAGTAAAGCCGAGGTGTCTCAGGCACTTGTTGAGCTCTCCGAACAGCGTGCCCAGCTTCTCACAGTCGTCGACTGGCGCCGGTGGCTCTGTGCCCTGATGGACGCCATGCTCCTCAATCTGTTTAAAAAAAAAAAAATAGTACAGTGAGTCCTCAGTTTTAATACATCGTGTCTAAGAGTAATAATTCAGTACTCAAAGGGCTTCAGCCACCATCAATGGGCAGCATCCCCCTGGGTGATGTGACGGCAGCCATTTTGTACCTCACCATAAATATGGGGGGGCGGGGGAGGGGATAATTAGGTCAGAACGACCAGGCTGTGGTGGGCAATTTAACAATCATCAGGGTACCCCCTGTTCTTTACAAAGGATGCCCAGGGGGTCTTTTATGACCAGTGAGAGTCAAGACCCTCTGAGGGACGACACTTTTTTACAGCACACTATCTCCATTACTGCACTGGGTAGGCAGTTATTGGGGGTCCAGGCACAGAGCACCTGGTAAGCACATTGTCCCCATCACTGCACTTGGGGGAGGGGGGGCTTTTGTATTGGGACCACCAGATAAGCACATTGTCCCTGTCACTTCACCTTGGGTTGTTTTGGGGTCCAGGCACAAAGCACCAGGTAAGCGCCCCCTGCTGGCCTCACCAGCACCTTTCCTTTCCTTTCCTTTGCTTTTCCTGGCTGGTGGGCCTGAACACGCGTAGCTTCAGGTGGGCGCCCCGCTCTGCCAGTCTGCTGCCAGAACTGAAGTAATCCACGTTACAAATGTCCGCTAAAGGCAGATGTTTCATCAGGAGTAAATAAGAGTACTGAATGTCTTAACCCAGGGGTCTCCAACTCCAGGCCTGGAGTTTTTTTTGTTCAGAGACCCTCGTTTTCATCAGTGACCAGTCTGTGCTGCTAATTAACTTCTTCTGCCTTCATTTTATTTTGCTTGCTATTTAAGACTTTCGGATCCATCAATTGTTTCCTTTAAATTAGCAGCCAAGCACTGAGATACAAAAACGAGGCGACGCACAACCAGCAGCCAACACACGAGATGTGAAAATCAAGAGAGGCGAAGGTCCGCATTTCGACAGAGTTCTTAAGAAACGGCATTTCGGAGACGTCTGGTACGGCAGAACGAGAGCAGCACAAAGAGCCGGTCTGGCTCCCCTTCTTCCTCAAGCTCTTCCGTGTCCCCGCCTGCTTCCCCCGTCACCATGCTGGCTCGAGCACCCCAGTTCTGCTCACTTCTTCATTATTCTCTCACTCCGCCATTTCCTGCTCAGGCTCGTTGAATCCTTCTGGTGGGCTGCAATCACAAACTTGAGAATGAAGGGTGAAGAACAAAGTAAATGGCTGCCACACTCGGCCAGCAAATTACTAAGGCCATGCTGCCATACCACTGCTTGAACCAACACCCCTCCACCTAAGCCCCCATTTGTTTGTTTAAAAATGGCTCAACGCCACGGACCCTAACGTGTGTCACTACAGGCCAGAGGAAGATGAAGATTTCAGAGTTAACCAAAACGGTTCTGAAGCAAATAATGGATATCAGTACTGGGGGTCCAAAAGCTGGTGATTGACAAAAGTCCAAATTTTAGCACCAATCCAATACGAACAAGAAAGCAATTCAAAAACGAACAGAAATAATAAATAAAAATAATAATAGGACTATTACTATTACCAGTGGGCAAAAGAGAAGGAAACAGCCCAGGCAGCAGCGTCTCAGACAAACCTCTGGGTGGTCCACGGTCCGTTATAACTGACAAACATCAGCGTCTCCTGGCCACCCACCCTGTCCTGGTCACTGGGTCAATGGGTGGTCTGAATTTGGGTTGAGCAGAGCTCCATGGGAAAGGGTGGGTCTGTGGGGGTCTTTTGATGGGTTCATGCGGGCAATGCAAGGAAATACCTGTTGCTCGGTTACCACCTGCGTTGGCCAACGTACAAGGGGTCAAACAACAAAACCCGGTTATCTGAAGAGTGGAGACGGTGATTCCGAGTCTCAAAGACACAAAAAAGGCAAAATCAGGTGGTGAAAAGAAAAACGTTCTACAGGAGTGGAGGGGACGTCGCCGATAACCCTCTTATCTTTGGATTTCCAGGACCCCCCCCAGTATTTTTCATGATTAGGATACCAAAAAAAAAAAAAAAAAGGAGAAGCAGAAGAAGTGCAGCGTCCTCAACTATTAGAAAGTCGTGACAAACGATGGGAGGAACGTCCTGACTGACTACCCTTCATAATGAGGGGTCTTAAAAAAATAAAAAAAAACAAACCAACCCACAAGTCTCCTGACTGTCGTCTCGTTACATTGAATGAATTCTGTAAATGCCAATGGAAGGCGAGGTAATCCTGCTCTGCAAGTTTCAGAAGGATACGCGTTTGAAAAGAAGGACGCTGATGCAATGACGAGGACGGCCATGCAGGTGGCACAAGCGAACTCATTGCAGCGCATTGATGACAGGGCCAGATGTGGCGTTAAGTCGATGACACGCGACAATGACGGTGAAAGGACCGTCTGCAGACTCCATCTTTAGAGGACATTCAGCCACTCTGTGTCCCCTCAGGTGCTTTGTGTTGGATTCCTGCCTGGTGTTAAACGTCAAGACCTGCGAAAAGCAGGGACAGCACCCTGTGATCCTCCAAATCGGGCTGGGAAAAAACTCCGCACTTAAACATTCAGACCGCCGATCACTTACTTCTCTCATAGTTAGGAGTTTTTAATTCGAATTGATTCTTTTTTTTTTCCCCCCATTAAAGAAGAAAGAAAAAACAAAAGTACATAAAGCATTAAGCAGAGTACCATTAACAGCACATAAAACATTCAGACTATCAACTGTTAACTCTGGCCCTACAAAAATCCTGCTTAATTTACATACAATATTTCTAAGATGGGACAACAAACCAAAAAATGACCCAAGGAACTCCAAGGTACTGACATCAATCACCTTAAACACATCACCACGCCGGCTGACAAAATAAAATTTCCAAATTCTTCCTGCGTGTGCAGATTTGATAGAAAGATAGAGTGAAAGGCAATGGATGGACAGATAGATAGAGTGAAAGGCACTATATAACAGATAGATAATTTATTGTTGTGTAGCTCAAAATCACACAAGAAGTGACCCAATGGGATTGAACAGGCCCTGCCTTTCGACAGCCCCCCCTTGTAAGGAAAAAATGGAAGAAACCTCAGGAATGGCAGTTCAAAGCGAGAGCCCAGATAGATCGATGTGAAAGGCACTATATAATAGACGCAGACAGACAGACTTGCTTTTAAAAGGCAGCTTCCACTGTCATGATATCCTGTAGTGTAATCATTTATATATAAACATATCCAGCCTGAAGAGAAGCCATCAGAGCAGCACAATCATCATCATCATCATCCAGTCCGGATGACTGGTGGAGTGCAAGGTGCTGTTCTTCCTGCAAGCGGCTCTTCTGGCTTCTAGAAGGTTCTCCTCCATTATAAATATTCCCATATTTCGCATATTCAGTGAGCTTCTCATGAAACTTGCCAGGTATGGGTAACCGCCGCCCTAACTCTTATTTGTGGACCACCCAGTCTGAAAACGGGCAGCCTATTAAGTGACGGCTTCAATCAACCGAAGCCCCTGCCTGAAAGAGCCATCTGTCCCTCCGTCAACAGTCAGGCTCACAAATATTATTTTTCGTTTCTGGTTACGGCCGTCAGATAAGAATCGACTTCTTTTACACTCTGTAATTTAGCCGAGACCCGAGTATGTACATCTGGTACTCTCGTTGAGAGAGTTCACCGGCTACCTAAAATGGGTCTTTCCTGTTTTAATGAGGCACACCAGAGATCCAATTTCCTGTTATGATGATAAAGCGTTTATGATCCGCTGCCACAGATTTAATGAGATTAAATACCACAACAATGAGCTACGTCAATGGGCATGAAACAAGTCTCAAAGAGGAGGCCTGCAGGTGAATGTGTCCTCAAAGAGCCGCCATACGGGCAATGCCAGTACTGCCACCCACTTGCCCAGTTGCATTTCACTTCCTGTTTAAAAATTGTCCTCATTCTTTTAATCAGTCATCGTCTTCTTTCGACGTCGCCTGCCAAGTCACTGCACTGAGGAATTAAACTTTGATACTGAAGATAAGAAAAATGTAGGAAGTGTCAAGTGTGCAGCGCTCTCCTCGTACTGAACATTAAACCAAAAGTGCAGGAACGAGCGGCCCAACTGAATCCGTTTCAGTATTCAGAGCAACTTCAACGAACGAGACCACCGTGTTAAAAAAGTGCAGAGGAAATGAAAGTTAGGGGGGAGAGAAGCGCCGTTATCAGCAGCTAACAGAAGATGGAGGGGACGTCTGTCAGTGGCGGAATATTTGAGTGTTTGGTGGCCCAGAAAATGGAAAAGAACAGACTTGGGGGCTGGCGCTGCTGAAGTAAATGATAAATTTCACCTCTTCCACGGATTCAATAAAGACGTTTCATTTAACGCACTGAGAAGGAAGTGCAAATCGCGCCATTGATTTGAGTATGTGAACCGCAGACAGGTGACGCCATTCATTTCCAGATCTCCATTCTCTACAGAGGACCACCCTTAGTGAGGCGACAGGCGTATTACTGGGCACCAAACTCTCGGGCCTTTCTAATGCTGGATTAGACCGGTTTGATTCAAGTTCTTGCTGCGGTGGGCCACGTCTGTGAAGGTACCCTCATACAATGTGTCTCCCGTCACGAGAAAACGTGCAGCGAGTGACGATTCTGAAAGCAAGAAAACAGAAGGAAGTTTGTGGTTCACAAAGGAAAAAAGTGAAGCAAAAAAGATGAGCAAAGCTAAAGGCCGGCAGTAAAGATGGCCACCCAGCGACCAACTGAACCAAATGTGCTTCGAGCTGCAAAGCTCAGCCCTGAGGACCAACGCACAGACGAGCAGCTCTGCGGTTTTGTAAACTTGCAGCCGTGTGGTCCGAGTCGGAGCCCACGTTGGGTCGCACTGGGAATAACGCGGCCACCGATCCTGCATAGAACAGCTGGAGCGTCACTCACACACCAATACGCGGGACACTTACTGCTGTTTTTGTATCACAATTATTATTATTATAAAGGACCCTGATAAGAATTACTACTCTGTAGCGGACTAAAAAACACAGCTAAGATTCTCAACGCCTTTGAAGGCCATTTATTTATTTCAATTTTCAGTGGGGACCCCAGGAACACACCCAGCCTCGGCCCACACTAGTCATGTGACTATTCGAATATCGAGTCCTCCCACAAGTCTCTACTTATTAAAATGATCTCCTTTCTTACTGCAACGTGTCATGTTCTTCTCTTCTTCATGATTGGCTAGTTGTTGTTATTATTTAAAGAGGACCTCGATAAGAATTACGACTTTCTTAAATAAATCACAGTCAAAAGGCGTTGTGAATCGTATTTTTTATTTACTTTTTCGGTGGGAACCCCAAGAAAGCACCCAGCCTCGGCCCGACTCGCACACATCCCCTTCACAAAGACAAAAAAAATAAACCGGTAATAAAACAGAAATTAGAAGATTATATTCAACAATAATAAACAGGGTGCCTCGAGAGGAGCTCTGGTATTAAATGAGGAAGTCGGGAGTGGCAGAGAAGTACATAAGAGTTGTACAGGATATGAACGAGGGGAGTGTGACCGTGGGGAGGTCTGCGGTAGGAGTGACGAAGGTGGGATTACATCGGAGATCGGCTCTGAGCCCCTTCTTATTTGTAGTGGTGATGGACAGGCAAGATTAGACAGGAGTCCCTATGGACTGTGAGGTTTGCTGATGACATTGTGATCTGCAGGTTGAGGAGACCCTGGAGAGGTGGAAAGGAATGTAGGACCACCAAGACAGAATACATGTGTGTGAATGAGAGGGAGGTCAGTGGAATGGCGAGGATGAGGGGAGTAGAGTTGGTGAAGGTGGATGAGTTTAAATACTTGGGATCAACAGTACAGAGGAATGGGGATTGTGGAAGAGAAGTGAAGAAGAAAGTGCAGGCAGGGTGGAGAAGAGTGACAGGAGTGATTTGTGACAGACGGGTTTCAGGAAGAGTGACAGGGAAGGTCTATAGGACGGTAGCGAGACCAGCTGTGTTATATGGGCGGGAGATGGTGGCACAGGAGACCAAGCTGGAGGTGGCAGAGTTAAAGATGCTAATGTTTGCATTGGGTGTGACGAGGATGGACAGGATTAGAAATGAGGACATTAGAGGGTCAGCTCAAGTTGGACGGTTGGGAGACAAAGTCAGAGAGGCGAGTTGGCATTGGTTTGGACATGTGCAGAGGAGAGATGCTGGATATATTGGGAGAAGGATGCTAAGGATAGAGCTGTCACAGAAGAGGAAAAGAGGAAGGCCTAAGCGAAGGTTTACGGATGTGGTGAGAAAGGACATGCAGGTGATGGGTGTGACAGAGGACAGAAAGATATGGAAGATGATCCGCTGTGGCGGCCCCTAACGGGAGCAGCCAAAAGAAGAAGAAGAGATTCAACAATAATAAGCAGAATATAACTACACAAACTACAACGAGCCCACGCCAGCTCCTTTTACGGAGATAATACAAATTCAACAACAACAAATGACGAACAAAAAGAACACATGATGAAGTCCATGAAACATGGCACCTGATGTAATGAAATGATGGAGACGGACAGTCCAGAGATCAGCTCGCTGTATGTGAATGGGAAGGGCAGGCCTTACCGGTATTTCCATGTGAGGGGCTCAGCAGCGCTCCCTCCTTCCTTCCATTCTTTGCAGGTCGACCACCAATCCTCATGCAGCAGGAAGACACCAGACGGTCCATACACCGCACAGGAGACCATCCAGGAAAGACAAGTGTCCACTGGCATCGAACAGGAAGGCAACTCCAAATATGAAACAACAAGAGACATCTCTCTCTAAAGAATTTTAAATCCTGCGCCGGCCCTCCTTGTCCCCAGCAGCCCCTGCACCATCAGCCAGACGACTAATCAGAGCCACTGCAAGGACTGCTGGGAGTTGACGTTTCTTTGCAGCCTTTGTCGATTTTCACAGAGCATTCGACTCAGTTGATTGAGTTGCCCGGTGGGACATCCTGAGGGTTCACAGGATCCCCTTGAGGTTGCTGGATATCATGGCCGGTCTGTACACTGGTACTGTGAGTGCTGTGCAGAGTGGAGGCAGGACCTCTGCGTTTTTCCCAGTTGATTCTGGGGTTCGTCAGTGGTGTGTTCTGCTCCTACTCTGTTCAATGCTTGTATGGACTGGGTGTTGGGCAAAGTCGTGGGGTCCAGCGGCTGTTGGTGAAGAAAGATTCATGGATCTCGACTTTGCTGACGATGCTGTGATCTTCGTGGAGTCAACGGAGGCTCTGATCAAGGCGGTCAGAGACTGAGTGAGGGGTCTTTGTTTGTGAGGGTCCCGATAAAAACCAAAGATCCAGGCCTTTAATGACCTCTTGGGCACGGCCATCGGCAGTGTGTTTGTCTGCAGAGAGAGTGTCGACCTCATTGAGAGGTTTACTTACCTTGGCAGTGACATTCATGTCTCTGGTGGCTCTTCCTGTGAAGTCAGTAGACGGATTGGGAGAGCATGGGGGGGTCATGAGGTCACTGGAAAGGAGTGTGTGGTGTCCCTGATATCTGCAAAAGGATGAAGGTCCAAGTCTTTAGAGTCCTGGTGCTCCTTGTTTGTGAGACATGGACGCTATCCAGTGACCCGAGATGAAGACTGGACTCCTTCGGTACCGTGTCTCTCCAGGAAATCCTTGGGTGCCGTTGGTTTGACTTTGGGTTGCTCATGGAGTCCCGAATGAGGCACATGACCTGCATTGTGAGGGAGCGTCAGTTACGGCACTACGGCCATGTGGCGCGTTTCTCCGAGGATGATCCGGCTCATATGATCCTCATTGTTGGGGACCTGAGTGGCTGAACCAGGCCAAGGGGTTGCCCACGTAACACCTGGCTGTGGCAGATGGAGGGTCATTTCTGGAAGGGGGGGGACTGGACTGCGTGTCTGCCTGGGGGGGCTGCCAACCGGGATCCCGAGCTGTTGTTTCGACGTGTAGGGGGTGCAGCAACTTATGATTATGGTGGGAGTCTCCTCTTTTTATTAGAGTATTTCTCCTAACATATAACAACAGTCCCGTCTTGGCAGGACAGCAGAGCCTCATCAGCATCCCAAGACACAACTGCACAAATTCCGACAAGACGCCAACTTAAAGCACATCTGAAATTCTAAGGAGGCACAGCCTGCCTTCATAAATCGGCCTGCTGCTTCTCGCTAAGTGACGCTACTGGTGCGGCACACTTTAGAATAGAAAAGTGCACGGCTACCACGACTAAGGACCATGTAAAGGGTGGCACTACTCACGACACAGGAAGATATAGAAAACATTTCAAATGTAAATAAAATATATAAGTACACAGAATGTCCTCATTGAGGCCACCTAACTGCAAGAATACAACACTAACACCCACCAATTATTTTTTGTTAAACTTCAAGGGTCGCCAAGAGTCTGCGTCTCTTTCACCAGCTCAACCCTTGAGGGGTACCAGCTGTCAGGTATCTGACAAGTAACTGGGGGGGGCAAAGCCCAAGAAGAAGGCCACACTGCGAACAATGCCAAATCTCAAGACACAAACCAACGTCAAAGATCACAAGCATCGGTCAACATCCAGAGAAAAGTTCAAAGGCACAAAGGGTCGTTTCTGCAATCGGCAAATTTGGACATCAATTTTTGACCCATCCTGCTGCTACCAAAAAGTGTTTTTTGAGCAACGAGAGCAAAAAACAGCAGCAGTCTAAGAAACAATAATGGCGGAGAAAACAGTAACAATAACATTAAACAAGTCAAGCTGCCAATCACCAAACTCACATCAGCGTCATAACTGAGGGCAGGGGGTCCTCAAGTGGTGCACTGCTGGAGCCAATCCTAGCCAGCACAGGGCACAACGCAGGAACAAACCCCGGAAAGGGCACCAGCCAAGTACAGGGCACACACAGACAGAGCGAGCACACAGTAGGGACAATTTAGGATCACCAACGCACCTAACCTGCATGTCTTTGGACTGTGGGAGGAAACCCACGCAGGGAGGATCTGGGAAACGAAACTGTGAGGCAGCAGCGCTACCCACTGCGGCACCGTGCCGCTCCACACTGATGTGCTTCAATTAAATTTAGACAGTTAGCGCAGCCGCTGAATTTAATTTCACCACATGGTGTTGAGTGTTTGCTCTCCGGTAGCCTACAATTTGAATGTCCCCTCTATTGAGTTATCCACCACAAATCACATGTCGACTCGCTCTAAACCTGTCAGCGCGTGTTTATTAATAAAGGTTCCCTCTGGACGTTTGATGAACGTTTACAGCGCACTGCAGCACCACAGTTATTGGGTCTCCTAAAGCAGGGGGTCACTAACTCCAGTCCTGGAGGACCACCGTGGCTGCAGGTTTTCAATCAAACCCTTTTCTGTATGAGTGACCTGCTTTTGATGCCAATTTACTTCTTTTGAATTCATTTTATTGGACTTTCTCTTGAAGACTCAGACCCCCTCAATTGTTTCTTTTTCCTTAATTAGCAGCCAAACAATAATGAGATACAAAATGAGCCAAAACAGAACCAAACAACTGGTGTCCTTCACACAATATCTGAAAATAAAGCATGATGAAGGTCTCAAGAATGTTGGTCTGCTCAGGTCCACAAACATTTTAATAGAATTTCATCAATGGCGTCACTAGTATTGTCCCAGTAGTGTTTTTTAATAGCATTGGCAGGGTGGAAAATGATCAGAGTTGCAGTAACTCTGATGCTCTTTGCATGAAAAAATACGTGTTCCATTAAAATTTCACTTTTTTCTTTGTGAATTGTGACGTTTACTTAAAAAAAAAAAAAAAGTATTTGGCGTCCAGGGGTGCATTCACCCCCCAGGTATGTGGTAGTTTAAGGGTTAATGAAAACCAACTGAAGGGGCGCACTCGTCATATTACGCTCATCAACTGCAGGCCCCCTGCTACTCCTGGCTCATCATCAGTGGAGTCTAAAGCCGAATCTCCTCAAGCAGCGGCTCCCCTATGGCCTTTGCTTTCAGGTCGATAATCCTGCCTAATGAACGCCGACCTGCCCAAAACAAGCAAGCGGGAGTTGGCATCAAAGCAGAGTTGTTGTTGCTGCTGCCGCCACCCTAATCAACTCTTCAGTTACCCAAAGCAGCCACGTAACCCCTGAACTATGAACTGCAGTCTTAGTAAGTACAGTAGATTTCAACTCACTGCATCTTTTAGTAACTTGGCCATTTGCTTGTCGTGGGCAGGATTAACATACTGAACTGAATACAATGTCCTTTGGCATGGACGCCACGGTTCTGCAACCTCAGGCAGAACATGCGGGACAATCTTAAGAGGCTTCCACTCAAGGACAGGACAGCTGGAAGAGTGACGCCTGTTGATGAATACACGTCACTTGGCACTCGCTGCACAAGACTGCAAATAATAAAACAACAATTAGTGCAACTTTGCATTTGTGATCTTTGTTCCTAAACTGAGCTTCAGAGGCCAAGTCTTTTAAGTGTAAGAAATATGTAAGGCGACGAGAGGGGGCGCTAAGCGCATCTTCTCCTAGGACTGCCTGCCCAAGGAGGACACCAAGCCCCACCCCATCACCCTGAGAAGCCCCTCCCCTTCCACTGCAGACAATATAGTTGACCCCTGAAATTTGCCGGGGTTACGTTCCTAGAGCACCCACAAAATGTTAAAAATTCGCAAATTTTGGAAGTGGTCAAAAAATGCCTATGAACGCCTATTTTTATAGTTTAAACCCTAAATGTGCCCCCAAAACACTTTAATTTCATTTCATTTATTATCCTAAAAAAACAAAAAAAAGAATGTAAAGGTAAACCCGTCTACTGTACAGTACTGTACTGCGGTGTCGCCCAGAATGTAAAATCCTGATGTTACAGCTCTGAGTACTGGAATTCATGCAAGCGCGTTTTCTTTGGTATCAGTAGGGTGAATACAGTAATAATTTAATAAACTAGGGGCTCCGCCCCCTGCTCGCTTTGCTCACCCATCCGTGTTTGGTTTACCGGATATATAAAGAAATTGTTATTTTCACGGCAATTGTTACAAATGCATTATTTTCACTTTCACTTTAAAAACTTTTATTAAAACAATACTTGTCCTTTATTTCCGGCCCCAGGTGTGGTTACAGATCTTTCTCGCAGGACATAACGCTGCTCCCGTTGCAAAGGGGGGCGGCTGAACGCACACTAAGGAGATGCGGTCGGATCATCTGCTGTCTTTCTGCTGCTGGCGAGCTGCCTGTTCTGCTTGTCGCATGTCGTCGTTTTAAGAGCTGGTAGCACATGAGGAGTGTGAGATGTCCGTGGACTTGTTTTAAATGATGGCTCACTGCCTTGTCTCGCGTGTCGTTGTAAAAACAATACTTGTCCTTTATTTTCAGCCGCGGACGTAATTAAATCTCTTTCTTGCAGGACATATAATGCTGCTCGCGTTGTGAAGGGGGCCCGTCGATCATTTTAAAGCCTGTACAGCCGCTGTCCTCTTTGCCACTTTGTGTCTCTGCTGCTCGTGTTGTGAATTAGGCTGGCTGAACGCACGCAAGGAGAAGTGGTCACATCATCGTGTTTTGCTTGTCGCTGTTTTAAGAGCTGGGAACAAGTTAAAGGGTCTCTCGTGGGACTTCAAATTGTCTTCTGAAGTCTGCCTCTCCAAGATTTTTTTTTTTTTTATAATGGAGAGAAATACAGTAAAATGTACGGGTTCTCCCCAATAATGAATGATATTGATTGAAGATGATGAATTAGCTGTGCAGTACGATGAAGGTATGTAATGAAGATAATGACTGCACAGCAAGCAGAGGACTTACAGCTCCTCGGGTGGTGCCCCTCCATCAGGAGTCGGCTTATCTTCTGACGGGTTTTCTGCCGCTTTTTCTTGATAGGTTTGAGGAACATTGTGATGGGAAGTTGCTGTCGTCGTTTCTTCATGGTGGCGAGGAGGGTTTTATATGTCTGAATGGCAGCCATTATTAACTTTGAGAGCCCGAACCATACAGGGATCTCATGCTTTGGTTCACTGCCAGAAGCCTTAGAAGGTGCAGGGTGTCTGGGAGGCCTCTTAGGGCTTTAAGAAGAACAAAATGAAAAACATTCGAGGGAGCTACACGAGGTAAACTGTCATGATGCGGGAATGTTGGGCTGCATCTGCCGGAAATGCGTCACAGAGCAGCAGCCAATCAGCAGCAAGGAGAAATGAATAGTGCTCTCGGATTGGCTACTTTCACCATCCCAAGCCGCTTTTTCCTCTACGGTTGCTTTCTGTTCTCTCTACAGTACAGTATGGCCACAAAACAAAAAGCGGAGGATATTTGTGGAGTCCACAAACAATTTAGTTAAATTGTAAGGAAAAATCCACGAATGGCTGAGGCCGTGAACTCTGAACCACAACTTCGTGGGGGTCTACTGTACATAAAGGAGCCACTCCCAGAAAATGGTGTTATTGCAGTGGTACCGTGGGAAGAACTCCATTTCCCAGCATCCCAAGGGGGCTTACCTGCATAGAGTAACTGGATTGGAAGCAGGTGCTGCTGGGGACGAAAGAGGCCAGTGGGAAAGTTGAAAAAAGGGGGGGACCTGACAGAGCAACAGGAGAGATCGGTGTTTTGGTGTATCCTGCCCAACGTGTCATCTAAAAAGTCCATTGTGCCCTGTGGATCGGTTCCCATTAGGATGAATGGACTGTCTCTCTTGTGCATCTTCAAAAGGAGCGAGCGCTCCAGCAAATCTCACCCCTCGCCGCTCAGGACTACCGGTGGGACCGTTTCACTCATTTACTACAGAAGCTGTTCTCGGGACTGTCATCTTCACACCAAACCGTTTCATCCACTTTTGCTGTATTGGACTGTAGAAGAATGTTATCTTGAGAGTTGATTGTTATGTTACAACTGTATCGCTGTAGGGGAAAGGCGAGGTTTGTCCGATTGCTGTGGTTTTCATTTAATAAATTAGATGCTCATTTGTTTGTTTCGTGTCATTGCTTGCGAGTGGGTGTGTGTGTGTGTGTGTGTGTGTGTGTGCAGGTTGGGCCAAGGCTGGGTGAGTCCCTGGAATCGGCACCAAAAAAAATCGACAGTGTGAATCTTAGCAGCACCGGACCGCTAAAGCGTCACATTCTGAGCTGGCGTTCAGAGAGGACACAGCCACATCCTGTTGGCCATTGTTAAAGCTAAACAAAGCCATTTTCTTTTTTGTATTTTTTGGGCCATGAAGTTTGACTAAATGGGGTGACCTGGCTGGTACCCCAACTATTTGTATCGTAGTGCACTGGTCTGCTCCCTTTAGCAAAGGACACAAACCTGCCAAAAAGGCCAAAGAATCAGGAAAGTCAAAGAGAATGGGAGCAAAGGGACGAGCCGAGCAGATCTTATGCAGTGTTCACTTCACGTCAGCATTTCAATCCCAACTATCAAAGCCGTTTGTTTCCTTGCAGTTACTAAAAATGAACTCAGTAAAGTCTTCAGTCCCCTTCACTTTCTGCTTGCTTGATTGTGTTGTAGATTTATTTCATTTTTTTGTCCATCAATCTACACTCAACAGTTGTTATAAACATTGCAATTTGCTTCTTAGTGGATTCAGAGAGTATGAAGATCCCTTCACGTCCTGTTCATTTTATTGTGTTGTAGATTTCATTTAAAAAAAAAATGGAGAAACGTGTTGTTTTGGCCCATCAGTCTACACTCAAAAAACCCACAAAAACCCAAGTGTGAAAACCTGTTTTCAGAGAAAAGAAAAACAAAAAAAAACCCTGAACTCTCTCCCCCCCTAAAGGTTCTTAGGGCTTTGGACAGTCTTCTTGGGAGTCTCTACAAGCTTTGCACACCTAGATCAGGGCACTGCATCCCAATCTTCCTGGCAGATCCTCTCAGGTTGAACTGGATTGGATGGAAGGTGTCTGTAAACAGTCGTCTCTTACGAAACTTGACAATTCCAAAGCACAAAGATGCAAAATATCGTCAAACACAGCTAGTAACAAGGACAAACATGGAACCTCTAAAATAAAAAGATTTAAGCTGCACAAATTGCTCTGAACAGAACATAAGCTCAGTGGAGCCAAAGAGGAGTTGCCAGCAAAGGCAAGTGAGGCCGAATATGAAATCCAAAGGGTGGTCAAGAACAGAGCAAAAACTTTAGATAATTCACAAAAACACAGAACTAAATGCAAACAACACACTCAGAAACTCCCAAGTGCATTCAAAATAAACTGCAAGTCACCTCCGCCTTCACAGAACTGAGGGCGGTCTCTTGTGGTGATGGGCAGGTGGCCCCGCCTCCTGAGGAACCACCCACAACACACATGGCACATGCATGACACGTCCCTCTGGAATAAAGCAAATAATTAACAAACAACAACATTTATTTCTATAGCACATTTTCATACAAACAGTAGCTCAAAGTGCTTTACATAATGAAGAATAGAAGAATAAAAGACACAATAAGAAAACAAAATAAATCAACATTAATTAACATCGAATAAGAGTAAGGTTCAATGGCCAGGGGGGACAGAAACGTAACATTAATATAACTAAACTACTCAGAAATGAACAAAAAGGACAGGAAACAAGGAACTGAAATCCGGCCAGAGGAGGAATTAAACAACAGCAGGGGGTCACCAAGTCCGGTCCTGGAGGACCACTGTGGTTGCAGGTTTTCATTCTAACCCCTTTTTTTTTTTTTTTTTTTTAAATGAGGGTCCCGTTTTGTGCTGTTAATTAACTTGTGAATTCATTTTAAATTGACTTCTCTTTTAAGATCTGGTCCCCTGAATTTCTTAATCATTCCTCTGAATTTCTTCATTTCTTTCCTTAATTGGCACCCAAACAGAAATGAAATATGAAGTGAGGGAGCCAACAGAAGACCAACTAAGTCAGGGCCTCAAACTCCAACCACTTTCACTCCAACCAGTTGCTTAATGAGGCGTCGATTCTTGTTGTTAATTAAACTCGTTCTTTAATTCTGTGGCTTGTTGCTGCTCTCGTTGTGCATTAGCAGACATTTCCAAAACTGTTGATTTTCTCTTTCTACGAGCAGCGCTGTTAAAATGTTTCGGGGACGACATTCCTGAGACCTTCATCTTTCTTTATTTGCAGATATTGTACAATGGACACCAGTTGTTTTGGCTCATTTTGTATCTCGTTATTGTTTGCTTGCTAATTGAGGAAAAAGAAACAATTAAGGGGTCTGAGTCTTCAAGAACAATTCAATTAAAATGAATTCAAAAGAAGTTAATTAGCAGCAAAAACAGTTCACTCATTAAGAAAAGGGTCAGAATGAAAACCTGCAGCCATGGTGGTCCTCCAGGACTGGAGCTGGTGACCCCTGCTCCACAGGGTTTAAGTCTGGGACTTGTCCTGCAGCCACTCGGGCATCGTCTTGGCTGTATGCTTGGGGACCCTGTCAATGTGCTCTGGAGCAGGTGTTCCTCAAGAACATCTCCGTATCTGACTGCACTCATCTGTCCGTCAGTTCTCCTGCATCCCCATGACACAATGCCATCATTACCACGTTTCAACGATTAAGATACAAAAGTGCCACAGCCACAAACTTCTAGTAAATGCCCAATGACTTTTACAGAGATTTTTTATTTGTATTTTAATGTCATTCTAGAACTGTCCCCAGGGTGGCCGCCATACTCGCCGGTTTACAGTCCCAACTTTGTAATGTTCAGCTGCAAATCCCCATCTTCTGCACACATTTCAAAATGTTTAGCTGCTGCTGTTTTCAAGTGCTAACTGGTCAAACAGGGGCTCAGATGCCAAAATCGGTCCACTGGGACCCTCTTTTGGCCCACAAGTCACCGTCTAAATATGACTCGTGCATTTCCTCCTCAGTACTGCAAGGTCACCCAGGGGTGAAAATGTACAGTCAGCGTCTCCGAAATATTTGTAAAGTGAGTCACATGACACAGGACAAAAATATGAATGTAGAAAACAAAGGGGGTGGGTGGGGGGACAAAAAAAGAAAAAAAAAACTCGCCAGACTAAAGAAACCCAGTAGAGTGTGTGTGTATCATATATAGCTATATACACACACACATACACATAAGGACGCCATACGGTTCCAACCAGAATGTGGTCAGTTGATTTTGTTGTGAAGTGAGTTGAGGCAGAAGGGGAGTAGGTGGCCCCCCGTGTCTGACGTCATTTTCACCGCACTGACTCTGCCAACCGTGTCTGTGTGTGCAGTTTACGGTTATAAACCTAGAGAGCTGTGCCAGCAGCGATATGCCTCTGTGTCACTATGAGGACGCGGCGATTACACGCCTGACCTGACGTAACCGGACCTCAAGTAACCCGACATTCTTATTAGCATGTGATGTGTGTATTACATTAATTGTTTAAATACCCTAAAAACAATACATTAACGCTGTAATATGAGCACTCACTACAGCGTTTGGCTGGTATTCAAGTTCAGTTATTGCATCTCAGTTGTTAAAGCGTGACACCATTAGTTGGGACGTTGCTAATTAACGGAGTTCTGACTTTAACAGTCGTAAAAGGAACATTTACTGTTCACATTTGTAAAGACGATGGGATAACAAGTAAAACATTCACAGGCTATCAGACGAGGCACAAAAGGAGGAACTCAAATGAGCTAAAAGCAAGCTGGCCAAACGTCCCGCAGGTTGGCCCCGGTCTGGGTGTTCCAACTGCTCTTTACTTGTCCCCTCTTTGCCGTTTTAGATGCAGCTCATTTCTCAAAGTAGTAATACCGCGGTGTTGTACCGTGTTAGCCATTATGGATGAAGTGAGAAGTCAAGCAAAATGGCTAGAAAGATTACAATATGCAAGCAAGAAGGGGCCCGAGTTGCCTAAAGTAGTAACGTATGCGTATGTTGCACCCTGCAGTGCCTGGTTATGTTAAGAACAGTAAAGAAGCTGATGAATGAGAGAGAGAGAGAGAGAGAGAGAAGGGTGGATGATGTGGAGACAGTGAGTCAGGAAGTGCAATGGATTAGCAAGGGGGTTTCCTCCCACAGTCCAAAGACATGCAGGTCAGGTGCACTGGCGGTCCTAAATTGTCCTTAGTGTGTGCTTGGGGTGTGTGTGTGTGCGCCCTGCGGTGGGCTGGTGCCCTGCCCGGGATTGGTTTCCTGCCTTGTACCCAGTGTTGGCTGGGATTTGCTCCAGCAGACCGCCCCCGTGACCCTGTACTTTGGATATAGCGGGTTGGATAATGGATGGAAGTAAGGACAGCTATGAAGATGGTGAAGAATGGCAAAGCCGTTGGTCCACATGGAATCCCTTTGGAAGCATGGAGGTGTTTAGGAGAGATGGCAGTGGAGTTTTTAACCAGATTGTTCAATGGAATCTTGGAAAGTGAGAGGATGCCTGAGGAGTGGAGAAGTGGACTGGTGGGCCAATATTTAAGAATAAGGAGGATGTGCAGGACTGTAGTAACTACAGGGGGATAAAACTGATGAGCCACAGCATGAAGTTATGGGAAAGAGTAGTGGAAGCTCGGTTAAGAAGTGAGGTGATGATTGGTGAGCAGCAGGATGGTTTCATTCCAGGAAAAAGCACCACAGATGCTCCGATGATGTTGATGAAGAAGTATAGAGAAGGCCAGAAGGAGTTGCATTGCATCTATGTGGACCTGGAGAAAGCAGATGACAGGGTGACTGAGAGGAGCTGTGATATTGTATGAGGAAGTCGGGAGTGGCAGAGAAGTGCGTAAGAGTTGTACAGGATATGTACGAGGGAAGTGTGACCGTGGTGAGGTCTGCGGTGGGATTACATCAGGGATCGGCTCTGAGCCCTTTCTTATTTGCAGTGGTGATGGACAGGTAGACAGACGAGATTAGACAGGAGTCCCCGTGGACTGTGATGTTTGCTGATGACACTGATCTGTAGCGATAGTAGGGAGCAGGTTGAGGAGACCCTGGAGAGGTGGAGATATGAGAGAAGAGGAGAGGAATGAAGGTCAGTAGAGCCACCAAGACAGAATACATGTGTGTGAATGAGAAGGAGGTCAGTGGAATTGTGAAGATGAGGGGAGTGGAGCTGGCGAAGGTGGAGGAGTTTAAATACTTGGGATCAACAGTACAGAGTAATGGGGATTGTGGAAGAGAAGTGAAGAAGAGAGTCCAGTCAGGGTGGAGTCGGTGGAGAAGAATGACAGGAGTGATTGGTGACAGACGAGTACCAGCGAGAGTGAAAGGGAAGGTCTACAGGACGGTAGTGAGACCAGCTGTGTTATATGGGCTAGAGACGGTGGCACAGGAGACAGAGCTGGAGGTGGCAGAGTTAAAGATGCTAAGATTGGCATTGGGGGTGACGAGGATGGACAGGATTAGAAATGAGGGCATTAGAGGGTCAGCTCAGGTTGGACCGTTGGAAGATAAAGTCAGAGTGGCGAGATTGTGTTGGTTAGGACATGTGCAGAGGAGAGATGCTGGGTATAATGAGAGAAGGGTGCTAAGGATAGAGCTGCCAGGTAAGAGGAAAAAAGAGAGGACATGCAGGTGACTGGTGTGACAGGGCAAGATGAATTGGACAGGAAGATATGGAAGAAGATCTGCTGTGGCAACCCCAATGGGAGTAGCTGAAAGAAGAAGAAGTAGTAAAGTGTGAAGTTTAATGACTTGAGTTCTACTCAAAACAGACCTTGTCTAACCCTGTAATTGTGAAGATCACAGTCTCTGATGCAACCCAACGAACCCAAGTGATGCCACGGCTCCTCCGTGCACTGACCTGCCAAGACTCCGAAGGTGCCTTGTGCCCTCCGACACCAGGATGTCCGCAGCAGGCTCTGAAGCTCCCACACAGATCAGACTTCTTGTCCTGGCTGGGGCTGCCCAGTAACAGTACAGTACCACCATTTCAGTACCAGAAGTGTCACTAGTAACATTAGCCGGGTGACCTCCTACCCTCAGATCCAGGGATGTGGAGACTTTGACTAATGCACTTCCTGTGTTAGTTGAAAGCACACGATGCACAAGGCATAGCATCACAGCCTTCGTGAATCATCAGGTTTGGGTTCACAGGCTGTAGCCATACCACTGGGGCTTATAATAATGAAAATTAAAGAGGCCAGATTTATTAACAGAAAGTCCAGATAAAAAAAAAAACAGTTTACCTGAATTAGTATAAACTTATTAAGGGTAAATTTTACACAAACATTAAGAAATGTTTCTTCACCCAGAGAACAGTAGACACGTGGAATAAGTGAGCAAGTAGGGTGGTAGACAAGACGACTAAGGACTTTCACAACTTGACCTGAGGAATGAAGTGGACAGGCCTGGTGGGCTTTGTTGGCCTGACTGGCCCACTCTCGTCCAGACTGTTCTAATGTCCCAATGCCATTCCACTGATAAAGCATACTGGTGGTCTGGTTCAGTGGCAGTGACTTACAGATTAGAGAGGGTCAAAGGAAATGGAATGTAATTGGAAATTTCAATAATTTATTGCAATTTACATTTAGTCAGAGATGGTAACCGGTTTGCTTCATCAGGCCGTGATCTTCAGCTCTCTCTGGATCAGTTCGCAGCGGAGTGTGAAGCGGCTGGGATGAGAATCAGCACCTCCAAATCTGAGACCATGGTCCTCAGGGTTGGTGGAGAGATCCTGCCCCAAGTGGAGGAGTTCAAGTATCTCGGGGTCTTGTTCACAAGTGAGGGAAGAATGGACCGCGAGATCGATAGGCGGATTGGTGCTGCATTTGCAGTAATGCAGGCTCCGCATTGGTCTGTTGTGGTGAAAAAAGAGCTGAGCCGTAAGGCAAAGCTCTCAATTTACCAGTCGATCTACGCTCCTACCCTTACCTATGGTCAATGAGCTGTGGGTAGTGACCGAAAGAACGAGATCACGAATACAAGCGGCTGAAATGAGTTTCCTCCGCAGGGTGTCTGGGCTTTCCCTTAAAGATATGGTGAGCAGCTCAGAGTAGAGCTGCTGCTCCTCCGCATCGAGAGGATTCAGATGAGGTGGCTCGGGTATCTGATCTGGATGCCGCCTGGACATCTCCCTGGTGAGGTGTTCCCCGGGGCCTCCTCCTGGTTGGACGTGCCCGGAAGACCCAGGACACGCTGGAGCGACTGTGTCTCCCGGCTGGCCTAAGAACGCCTTGGGATTCTCCCGGAAGAGCTGGAAGAAGTGGCCGTGGAGAGGCAAGTTTGGGCCTCTCTGCTCAAGCTGCTGCCCCCGCGACCCGACCCCGGATAAGCGGAAGAGGATGGATGGACGGACAGAGATGGTAACCCAGTAATTTCTTCCTACTCCAAAGCTTTGCTCAGATTTGCTCCTAGTGGCTAATTTATGTGTAGTCCACTTGTGACTACTAGTTCTTATTTATTTAGTATTAAATATTCACTTACCACTTTATTTGTTTATCATTTTCTTTATGTATTTATATATACTATAGTATAGTTAATGGCCTCTTGTCCTGCGTTTATGTCTAAAGTATGTTTGTTGCACTGCAGTCCTGACATTTCGTGCCAATGTATGCTGCAATGTGGTGTATGGAGGGTGTGATAATAAGGCCACCAGATCTGACCTGCTCGCTGTCATTAGGACAGGTCACATTAGCCACACTAGAATGGTGACTGTGCGACTATGGCAGGTCCCCCATGTCAGCCCCAGCATCACTACAACAGCTATAAACCGCAGCCCCCCTACCCCCATCATCTTAATTAGCCGAGATATGAAAGCAACAAAGCTTTTACACAAGAGCTACAATGGAAGAAGAAGAATGGTGAAAAGGGAACAGCACGGCTACCACAGCCAAGTTGATTTACTGATCTTTTATGGCTGTCTGAGTGTAGACGCCCGATTAAAACACATTCCAACAAGTCTGCCTGTTACAAAATATGTTAACTTCCAACCCTATAGAAGATAATAAGATAACCCTACAAGATAATGTCAATGGACACTAATCAGGTCAGGTTGGGGAGCCTGCACTGGTACAGGGCATCGCCGCACCCACCATATGACAAAGCAGGTTGGGATCCCAGCTGGCGAGCCCACCAGGCAGACATGCAGTCCAGTCCCACCTTCATCTGCCACAGCCAGGTGTTACATTGGCGTCCCCTTGGCCTGGTCCAGCCACTCGGGTCCTCAACAATGAGCCGGATAAGCCTCAGGTAATCACAACACATAGGGCCATAACTGACGCTCCCTCACAATGCAGGTCATGTGCCTCATTCAGGACTCTGTGAGCAACGCAAAGTCAAACCAGCAGCACCAAAGGTCCTTCTGAAGGGACACAGGAGTCCAGTCTTCATCTCAGGTCACTGGATAGCGTCCATGTGTCACAAACAAAAAGCACCAGGACTTTTGCAGAGATGTCAGGAGCGCCACACACCCCTACCCAGCGACCTCATGAGCCCTCATGCTCTCCCCAAATCCGTTTACTGACTTCATAGGAAGAAATGTATGTCACCGCTGAGGTAACTAAGTAAACCTCTCGATGAGGTTGGCACTCTTTGCTGATGGACGTGCCCAGGAGGTCTTTAAAGATATTTAATGATGGACACCACAGACGAGCAAAACCAGAACACACACACACACACACACACACACACACACACGACTGAAGAATCTCCAAGTGAGAGCTGCCAGTGCTTTCTTGTACTTTTTGGTTATTTATGGAGCATTCTACTAAATAAAACACCACTGAAGCGTCGAGTAGTAATAATTTATCAGGACGCACTCTTCAGGGGAAGCATCCACAAACACAAGAATATGCCACGCCGCCCTCCACCCTTCCCTACTGGATCAACTTTCAGGTCATCCTGGCGAGACACTCGGGGCACTTCTGGTCCACATTGTTTCAAAACGGCTTTGTTCTTTAATGACGAGCAGACAGAAGTACAAATTACAATGCAGATTACAGGGTGTGTCCGCTCAGCTACTTACAGTAAGAACATGGAGTCGTCGTGCAGCTCAGGGTGATGCCAGGATTATCAACAGAAACACACAGGAATTATTGACCACCTATTTTCTAACCCATAAAATGGAAATTCCAATCAGGACCAGCACCTATCCCTGCAGCACTACTTCAGCTCCATTTTAGGGGGCAGCAATGCAAATATACAGCAGCTGGAGAAAAACACAGAGATGCAGAAAAGACGTGCAAAGAGCACAGGACCCTCAACCAAATAAAACCGTAAACCCAGACATCTGGATTGAATGGCCACAGTCGATGTGGGCACACAGTGCTTCCCTCAAAAATACAGTACAAGAAAAATAATAAATCAAAAACGTAAGATATGCACTGTGCACACGGTATGGCATTTCTGAATTAAAAGGCTAAATGCTGCAACAGGAAAACAGCGCATTTAATTAAGCAAGGATTTTCATTAAAGGCAGGAATTGGCTGAGGATTAAGGAATTAACTGGAACGAAACCCAGTAGGTGTGTGATGCTCCCTCAGGCCCAGAAATGGGAAGGAAAAAAAAAACACACTTGTGTAAATTGTGAAAAAGTTTCCGCTAAATAAAATTTAAAGCCAAAGGCGTATTTTTTTTCTTCTTCTTTTTGTAATTTCTTGACAACTTTAGAGACGCCCATCACACCTGTATATGTCAGGGTGTATACTGGAAGGTAAGCAATCCAAGAAGGAAGAAAATAAAATTTGTGTGTACTTTACTTCCCCTCTGCCACCCTAACCTGTCGTCTATAGGGCAGGAGCGAAAACTTAACATTCGTCAACAAGGGTCTCTCTGGGGTCCGCTGCACTACTTGATATCCGTGCATCCATGAGGTCCGATTATCTCAAGACATAACGTGACGACACACAGCTGACCTGATCAACAGCGCCTGATGACCCCCGACTCTCTTGGTTCACTGACCCCAATGTCTTATTTGTTATTTTCTCAAACTAAATAAGGAGAAATCGGAAATCCTAGGGATTGGCTATAATGGATATAATGAGGGTATTAGAAATCAACTCGATCCATTAGGATTAAAAGTCAAGACAGAGGTAACGAATTTAGGGTTAACTATTGACTCTGACCTGAATTTTAAATGACATATTAATCAGATCACCAGGACAGCATTTTTCACTTAAGAAATATAACAAAAGTTAGACCTCTAATAACATTACAAGGTGCTGAGAAAGGAGTTCATGCTTTTGTTTTCAGTCGGCTGGATTACTGCAACACACTCCTCTCAGGACCACCCAAAAAAAAAAAAAAAAGGCATCAATCGGTTACAACAAGTGCAGAATGGAGCTGCCAGAATCTGAAATAGGAAAAGAAAATCTGAGCACATCACTCCAGTCCTAGCGTCACTACACTGGTTACCTGTGTCATTTAGAATTGACTTTAAAATACTGCTGATGGTTTACAAAGCCTTCAATAATCTGTTTTATCATACATCTCGGAATGTCTCTCACCTTAAACTTCAAATCATAACCTTGGATCTTCAAATGAGGGTCTGCTTAGAATTCCAACAGTGAAACTTAAAAGAAGTGGTGATGCGGGCGGCCTTCTGAGGTTATGCAACTAAAATCTGGAATACGAGTTTACTGATAGAAATTCTCCAGGCTACAGTGACGCAAAAAAAAAAAAAAACTGCTAAAAACCCGTCATTGTAACAGGGCTTCCTCATAGCTTTGTTTTAGTGAAACCCTGATATTCTGTACATGCATTGAATAATTTTTTTTACAGCTCCACAATCCATACTCCCCCCTACTTTCTCTGCTGTTCTTTTCCTGGTTTTCTGTGCTGGCGATTAGCGCCACCACCACCTGATCAGGGTGCCATGCAATCGCTCCAATGATGGATTGAAGGGCAGAGGTCCACATGACCATCATCCTCTAATTCTTCCTTGTGAAGCCTGAAGACCATGAGGACTGACTGAGATCATTGATGTCAGGTTGAATGCCTAGTGGGGGGCTAGGTGGTCTCATGGCCTGGGACCCCTACATATTTTGCGTTTTTTTTTTCTCTCCAGCCCTCTGGAGTTTTTTTTTTCTGTTCTCCATGGGCATCGGAATTTACTTTATTCTTGGTTAATTAGTATTGCCTAATTTTATTTTTATATATTTTCTTCTTTCATCATCTTGTAACGCTATACCATTTATATGAAAATGTACTATATAAATAAATGTTCATCATAAAAATTTCGTTCTCCAGTTTTCGACGGACCTCGGTGTTATAGGGTCCCCTGATACCAAAAACATTGATATCTCGAGGATGACTGTGTGTCTGTCTGTGTGTCACCATTACTTCAGGACGGTCCAGAGCTAAAATGGCTGGATGGAAAAAAAATGCCAAACTCGAAACTTAAGTTAAGTTAACTGTTATGAGATGACGAGGTGCTAATTAGTTTTTAAGGCAAGTTGTGCAACAGAAGGAGGCACACGAGAGGAACCCTCAAATTGATTTTTGAGAACATCTTGAGAATTATGGCTGTAATCCATTCTGAATTCTTTGTGTCAATTGCAATCGTAACAACCTCCTTTATGATTAGAAAAATCAGCATCTGAGCAGTGAATAATTACCGAACAGGTAGTTAGGGCGCAAAGCCTACTGACGCTCATGTCCAAATTTTTCTTTTTTTTTGTATTCAGAAGAGTACTTGATAATGATGAGCAGCAACTTCCAAAGGCACTTTACAAAGACAAGCGACCTGTAAACAGGGCTGTGGAGTCGGAGTCAGCCACAAAACCATTCCTGCAGCAATGAAGTTTCCCCAAGAGCACAGTGGCCTCCATAACTCTTAAATGGAAGACGTCTCAAACAACCACGACTCTTCCTAGAGCTGCCAGCACGGCCAAACTGAGCAATCAGGGCACAGGGGCCTTGAAAAACGGGTGACCAAGAAACTGATGGTCACTCTGGCCGACTTGCAGAGAACTTGGGTGGAGATGGGAGAAACGGGCTGAAGGATAATCGCCACACCTCTAATCTGGTTGTCATGGCACAGTGGCCAAGTGACACATGAAAGCCTGCTTGGGGACTGCAAAAAGGCACTGGACATGGGGTCTGACCAAGCCAAGATTGAACTTTCCGTCCTCTAATCATATCTGGAAGAAACCAAGCGGCATTCATAACCTCTGCCATAGCAAAAGGAGAAAGAGATGAAGAGGTGGCATGATGGAAGGGTTTTATATCATGAAGAGAATTAGTCCAGTGGATCAACACTGTGACTTTAAAAATGAGTTCAACAAGAACACGGGGACACCGATGGGAACCGAAGTTTTTCTTCACACAGTGAACAGCAGATATGAGGAGTAAGTGACCAAGTAAGGTGGCGGCCAGGCGGACTTTAGGGACCTTCGCAAAGTGACTTGAGGAATGAAGTGGACAGCGCTGGTGGGCTCGGTTGGCCTGCTCTCATCCAGATTGTTCTAATGTCCTAATGCCATTCCAGTGATGAAGCATACTGGAGGTCTCGTTCAGTGGCAATGACTTGGAGACTAGAGAGGGTCAAAGGAAATGGAATGTAATTGGAAATTTCAATAATTTATTGCAATTTACATTTAGTCAGAGATGGTAACCCAGTAATTTCTTCCGACTCCAAAGCTTTTCTCAGATTTGTCAAAGGAAAGCAGAACAGTGTAAAGTACAACAATGTCCGCAGTGCAAACCTGCACAGAGTGCGCTGGACCTCCGACTGGGCCAACAGGGCAAACCTGTGGTTTAGGGACAAGAACTCTGGGAATGTCCTCGAGTGGCCCGGACTTGAACCCAATCAAACATTTCTGGAGAGACCTGACAATAGCCATCCAGCGACAGTCTCCATCACGCCTGACAGAGTTTGAGAGGATCTGCAGAGGACAACGGCGGAAAATCCCCCAACCCAGGTGTGTCAAGCCTGTTGTGCTGAACTCGAGAAGACTCCAGGATGGAATGGCAGCCAGAGGGGCTTTAATGAAGTAACAAGTCTGAATACTTGTGTCAATGTAATATTTCATTTTTGTTTTAATAAACCTGCAAAACTGCTTTTTGCAGATGATGTTGTCCTGTTTGCTTCATCAGGCCGTGATCTTCAGCTCTCTCTGGATCGGTTCGCAGCCGAGTGTGAAGCGGCTGGGATGAGAATCAGCACCTCCACATCCGAGAGCATGGTCCTCAGCCGGAAAAGGGTGGAGTGCCCTCTCAGGGTTAGGGGAGAGATCCTGCCCCAAGTGGAGGAGTTCAAGTATCTCGGGGTCTTGTTCACGAGTGAGGGAAGAATGGACCGTGAGGTCGACAGGCAGATAGGTGCGGCATCCTCAGTGATACGGGCTCTGCATCGGTCTGTCGTGGTGAAAAAGGAGCTGAGCTGTAAGGCAAAGCTCTCAATTTACCAGTCGATCTACGCTCCTACCCTCACCTATGGTCATGAGCTGTGGGTAGTGACCGAAAGAACGAGATCACGAATACAAGCGGCTGAAATGAGTTTCCTCCGCAGGGTGTCTGGGCTTTCCCTTAAAGATAAGGTGATGAGCTCAGAGTAGAGCCGCTGCTCCTCCGCATCGAGAGGAGTCAGATGAGGTGGCTCGGGCATCTGATCAGGATGCCTCCCTGGTGAGGTGTTCTGGGCATGTCCAACCGAGAGGAGGCCCCGGGGAAGACCCAGGACACGCTGGAGGGACTGTCTCCTGGCTGGCCTGGGAACGCCTTGGGATTCTCCCGGAAGAGCTGGAAGAAGTGGCCGGGGAGAGGGAAGTCTAGGCCTCTCTGCTTAAGCTGCTACCCCCGCGACCCGACCCCGGATAAGCGGAAGAGGATGGATGGATGAATAAACCTGCAAAACTTCCAGTCTGGGGTATTAAGTGTTACTTGATGAGGGGAAAGAATGAATGGCGATGATTTTATCACAAGGATGCAACATAAAATGTGTAAAAATAAATAAATAAATAAAAGGGTGTGAATTATTTCTGAAGGCTCAGAGTAAGTGGAATTAAAAGCACTTCCTATACAAGGAGATACGACGGAGGTCAGCACTGCCACCCCCTCGCACTTTGTGGGATTCTCAGCGGAGATTTGAAATTCTCTTTGTGGGTTTTAATGGGAAGACTGCCGTCATCGCACAAATGTGCACATCAGAGGAGGTCTTTCTAAAATGGCTCACATTAGGAGACACGCGGTTAAGTGTGCAGTTGAAATCACAAATTAGCACACACTCAGGCTTTAAAACCCGCTTGATACTAACAAACTATACATTTGGCACATCATTCAAGATTGTCCACAAGCAGAGTATTTCACTTATCACAATTCCAGTGAGTCAGACACTTTAATTGTGCCCTCCAAACAGCTCAGAAAATTCCAGAAAATGATGTCAAGCCTTGAGGCAATCAGAGAGTTAGCTTCCGATAGCCAGTTGGCCTAACTGAAGTCAACAAGTGGATGGACATTAAGGCCGACCATCAAAATCACTGTCTCTTTGCTTAACCTACTGGAAAATCATCAGAAGAAATCAGCCAAGACCTCAGGGGAAAAAAAAAATAAAAAAATTGTGGACCCCTACAAATCTGGGGGTCATCCTTGAGAACAATTTCCAAACATGTGAAGGGAAGCCAAAGAACAAAATCCCAACCAACTATCAAGCACAAGGGTGGGGGCATCACGTTGTGGGGGCTGCAGGAGAGACGGGTACACTTCACAAAACGAGGAAGGGCAACAATGGGGACATCCGGCAGCAACACCTCAAGAGCTCAGCGAGGACGTTGAAGCTCAGTGGGTCCTCCACATGGACAGCGAGCCCAAGCAGTCCTCCCAAGTTGTGACAAAATGGCGCAAGGACAACAAGGTTGAGGCATTGGAGGGGCCTTCATAGAAAAATGTATTCTTGAAATTGGTCAGCTCTACGTATTAGAAAAGTATTATAGGCAATTATTAAAGTCAATACTATAATTCAGGCCTACATATTTTTTATTATTCTGTGTGAGCTAGAACCCACCAATCTCCTCTTCTTCCTCTTTCGGCTGCTCCTGTTAGGGGTTATCACAGCAGATCATTTTTTTCCATATCTTCCTGTCCTCGTCATCTTGGTCTGTCACCTGCATGTCCTCTCTCAGCACATCCATAAACCTTCTCTTAGGTCTTCCTCTTTTCCTCTTTCCTGGCTGATCTATCCTTAGCTCCCTTCTCCCAATATACCCAGCATCTCTCCTCTGCACATGTCCAAACCAAAGCCATCTTGCCTCTCCGACTTTAAGCTGACCCTCTAATGTCCTCATTTCTAATCCTGTCCATCCTCGTCACCCCCAATGCAAATCTTAACATCTTTAACTCTGCCACCTCCAGCTCTGTCTCCTGTGCCACCATCTCCAGCCCATATAACACAGCTGGTCTCACTGCCGTCCTATAGACCTTCCCTGTCACTCTTGCTGATACCCGTCTGTCACAAATCACTCCTGACACTCTTCTCCACCCTGCCTGCACTTTCTTCTTCACCTCTCTTCTACAATCCCCTTTCCTCTGTACTGTTGATCCCAAACTCCTCCATCTTCACCAACTCTACTCCCCTCCACCATTCCATTGACCTCCCTCTCATTCACACACATGTATTCTGTCGTGGTGGTCCTACTGGCCTTCATTCCTCTCCAGGGTCTCCTCAACCTGCTCCCTATTGTCACTACAGATCACAATGTCATCAGCCAACATCACAGTCCACAGGGACTCTGGTCTAATCTTGTCTGTCAACCTGTCCATCACCATTGCAAATAAGAAAGGGCTCAGATCCAGAGCTAAATCCAACGTCTGTCTGTCCGCTTTTCACAAGAGAACCACTTCATGGATTTAGATCAGGTTTTTTCTAGAATTTGCTTGAAAATTCTGGTTGGTTCTGCAACTTCTCTCATCTCGCTAAGAATCACAGTTCACTTGCAGGAGCGATTTATTTGCGCTAATCCAAGACAAAGGCTGCGGGCAGAGGGGAGCGGGAAACGTGACGTCAAGAGTGGGGAGATGGGCAGGTCCCTCTTCACTGTCCTGTTTCACCTCTACGCAGGAGAAGTCGCGGAGGACGGCTAGTAGTTTATAAGCCAAAAGTTAGACATGCAGGAGAAGTGGAGGACGACGGGTCCCTCGCTTAGAGAGGGAATGTGAACTCTTTGCCTGTGGATAATGGTAGCAAATGGTGAGCTAGTAGGGAGTACAGTTAGGCCTTGTCAGACAGACATGAAGGACAGAGAGGTGGTTGACACTCCCTCGGCTGAGAAGTAGTGGTGGAATTAATTAGGGGCAGAACTAGAGCAGGGGAAGGTTAGGAGTCAGATGAGGGTGAATAATGACTTGTGTGATAACAACTGGAATAAATGTAAGAGCTTCCCCTGACTGCTCGCTCATGGTGTCTGTATGTGCACCGTACAAGACATCTTGGATTCTGCTGTCTGTCCCGAGTCTCTAAGTGCCTTCATTGGGGCCGAGGGGGCCTGTGTCAGCCGCTTCTACCCCATAGCAAAATCCTGACCTCAACCCAATTGAACTGAAAAAGCGAGTGCGAGCAACGAGGCCTACGTGGCCCATCCTAGTTACACCAGTTCTGGGCCACAAAACCAGCCAGTTATCGTAAGAAGCTTGTGGAAGGCGACCAGAAACGTTTGGCTCAAGTGAAACAATTTAAAGCCAATGCAACCAAATGATTAACAAAGTGTATGGAAACCCAAAAGTGCGTGTGACCCTCTGGAATTGGGACAATAAAAAGTGAACATGTGGACACTGGTGACTTGTGTTCTGCACACAGTAGACATCTTACACGATGGGCCAAATGTTAGTATACAATCTGTGGAGGGGTTAGAAATGTCCGACTTCAACTGGGTGTGCTGGCCTGGCCTTTTTCTTTCAAGCACCTCATGAGGCTAAGACAGAAACTCAGCAGGGAAAGCGGCGGCTTCAGAAGAGGTGTCCACTTCAGGAACGCAGCAGGTGTCAAAAAGCTCAAAAACAAACAGACGTAAGAGAAGCGTGCACAGGCACACACACATTCAGTATGCACTTGTAGTGGGACTGCATAATAAGAAGTATTTGTTTCTGTCTGGGCTGAATGCGTTTTGTTTTCATCGTCCCGTTTCCTGCCCATTATATATGTGTGTCAGTAAATGTTGTCCCTGCATGTGCAGAGGGGAAGGATGATGGAGAGAGACCGCAGCCCCGAGACAGAGACCACCTGTTGGATCCACCAGTTACATCCGGGTCATTTTGCATTTAAACAAGAGGAGCGAAAGGCAGAAGGGAGACGAAGGAGAAAGTGAGAGGAGAAAGGAGACAATTTACCTGTTCGTTTACAAACTCATCACTGCCGTTTATCGCTTTATTCCACTGCTTGCTTTTTCAGCATCCGATTCATCATCACGACAGCCAGAGCCGAGAAACCCCAGGGTTCACATTCATACCAGCCATTGCCAGGACTTCTCATGGTGAGGTTGTTTTGGTCGGAGGAAGGAGTACAATAATAACACTAGAGCCAGTCTCAATACCGCCGGACTTTATTAACATTGGACTCATTTTTCAGCACATTTCAGTTGCTGTGTTTAACTAATCTGTGTTTGTGTTCCGTGTTTCTATGAAATGTTTAGGGGCAAGGGAGGGTTCTTTGTAAAATCTGTAAGGAGTATGGCTTGTTATTAGAGCAAGAAACCTCAGGTGATCCAAGGAAATGTCTTGGTAGTGTAGTGGCCAATCTGGGTAAGGGGTCGGCCGTTAACACACTTATAATATAAATCTTACAAGAAAAGCCGGGCGGCACGGTGGCGCAGTGGGAGTGCTGCTACCTCGCAGTAAGGATACCCGGGTTCACTTCCCAGGTCCTACCTGTGTGGAGTTTCCATGTTCTCCCCGTTTCTGTGTGGGTTTCCTCCCACAGTCCAAAGACATTCAGGTTAGGTGCAGTGGCAGCAGTCCTAAATTGTCTCTTGTGTGTGTCTGCCTTGTGGTGGGCTGGCGCCCTACAACGGGGTAACAGATTCAGATCCTGGAGGTCTGTATTTACATTTTAGCCATTTTCTTAATTGGTAACCAATGACTGCTGCTAACACAATGCATTTATTTTTTCTTAATTTTATTTGGCTTGCTTATTAAGTTTCACTACCTTCAGCTGGTTCATTTTTCCTTAACTCTTTGAGGGATGAATATGGGGGCTGACCCCCGTGACCCTGTTTAAGGATATAGTGGGTTGGAGACAGACTGACTGACCGACTGGAAAAGGCAAAAAAAAAAAAAAAAAAGTGGTTAGTAGGGCGGTAAAGGGTGTGGAGTCAATAACCTGTGTTTGAGTGCTTAGTCATCATCTGTGTGAAGTGTGCACGTGTGACATTTGCTATTGTGAGATTTCGGTTTGCATCACTATATGGAGAAAATAGTAACTGGATACCACCACCTACGGAAGTGTGACAGTCAAAGTCAAAGTAAACGTTATTGTCATCTCAACCACACACAAGGACACAGAGAGACAGAATGAGGACGGTCATGGTGTACACAGAGCACAAATGAGACCACGCACAGCCACAACTACGCAGAAAGCCACAGATCAGGGCCTGATCAATACATAAATACAATGGAAGGATGGATTGCTGGACGGTCAACTGCAGCCAAGTACATTTTTATCAGAGAAAGAATGCAAGGCCTCTGCTCCTTCATGACGTTATGTCAGATCCCAAAAAAAAAAAAGATTCACTTCACAAATCATTTCAAACTTCCTCATTCAAACGTAGGACACTGCAAGATAAAAAGACAACCTTACAGATGAGACTGGCCATCTCACCACACCTTTAAAGCAGGCATGACTCATGTATTTTTATTTATCAACTAATTAAGTGACAGGAAAAGAGGCAGTGCTGTAATAATGAAAGGCTCTACCATAAAAGAGGGGATTGCCCACACTTTATGATGTGAAATCGTTAAATAGAAAAAATTACAAAAAAAGAGATGCGATTCCTACACTGAAGCTCAAGCTCTGTAGGACAGACACACTGAAAGCCTGCTAAAGTAACATGTCAGACTTTATACACTTTGCATTTTTGAAGATATATACGTTCAGTCAGCGCAACGTAGTTAGAGACGGCTCTCAGTTTCAAAATGTTCTTTAGTAGTAGGGGGTTGTACAGTATTGGCCATTATGGAGAAGTCAAGCAAAATGACCCCTTTTGTTGGCTAACTGGCCAGATTACAACATGAAGCTGTTACATCTTACCAGAAGAAGACGAAGACAGCGGGGCGCCCCCCGGAGTTGCCTTGAAAGCATGCAAAATAAAAATAAATGCTCCTCATTTTTTTAAATGTCGTATCTGTAAAGTCCTTGCCAGTGACAGTGTTCCTGAAGACCACCAGCACTTTGTGTACCCACCATCAATATAGCAGTGCTGCACGGTTAACACCTGATGAACTCGATCTTCTTTAAGTGTGTGCAAAGGTGGCAAACAACGAGGAGGCCCACAGTGGCAGCTTATGTTACGCTGGTGTCGGCCTGGAAAACATTCAGCAGAAAGTGTAACCGTAGTGCATGAACATTTAGCAGACGTCCTGTTCTGCACACACACACAAGCGTGCGCCTATTCTTGGTTCTTCATTCTCAGCCCTTTTAAAATAATCTTCTCAAAAGGCAGAAAGAGCCAAAGTCTTCCACACTGTATGATAACACAACATTATATTTTATATACAGTGGTGTGAAAAACTATTTGCCCCCTTCCTGATTTCTTATTCTTTTGCATGTTTGTCACACAAAATGTTTCTGATCATCAAACACATTTAACCATTAGTCAAATATAACACAAGTAAACACAAAATGCAGTTTTTAAATGATGGTTTTTATTATTTAGGGAGAAAAAAAAATCCAAACCTACATGGCCCTGTGTGAAAAAGTAATTGCCCCCTTGTTCAAAAATAACCTACCTGTGGTGTATCACACCTGAGTTCAATTTCCTGATTACTGCCACACCTGTTTCAATCAAGAAATCACTTCAATAGGAGCTGCCTGACACAGAGAGTAGACCAAAAGCACCTCAAAAGATAGACATCATGCCAAGATCCAAAGAAATTCAGGAACAAATGAGAACAGAAGTAATTGAGATCTATCAGTCTGGTAAAGGTTATAAAGCCATTTCTAAAGCTTTGGGACTCCAGCGAACCACAGTGAGAGCCATTATCCACAAATGGCAAAAACATGGAACAGTGGTGAACCTTCCCAGGAGTGGCCAGCCGACCAAAATTACCCCAAGAGCAGAGGCGACTCATCCGAGAGGTCACAAAAGACCCCAGGACAACGTCTAAAGAACTGCAGGCCTCACTTGCCTCAATTAAGGTCAGTGTTCACGACTCCACCATAAGAAAGAGACTGGGCAAAACGGCCTGCATGGCAGATTTCCAAGACGCAAACCACTGTTAAGCAAAAAGAACATTAGGGCTCATCTCAATTTTGCTAAGAAACATCTCAATGATTGCCAAGACTTTTGGGAAAATACCTTGTGGACTGAGGAGACAAAAGTTGAACTTTTTGGAAGGCAAATGTCCCGTTACATCTGGCGTAAAAGGAACACAGCAGTTCAGAAAAAGAACATCATACCAACAGTAAAATATGGTGGTGGTAGTGTGATGGTCTGGGCTTGTTTTGCTGCTTCAGGACTTGGAAGGCTTGCTGTGATAGATGGAACCATGAATTCTACTGTCTACCAAAAATCCTGAAGGAGAATGTCCGCCATCTGTTCGTCAACTCAAGCTGAAGCGATCTTGGGTGCTGCAACAGGACAATGACCCAAAACACACCAGCAAATCCACCTCTGAATGGCTGAAGAAAAACAAAATGAAGACTTTGGAGTGGCCTAGTCAAAGTCCTGACCTGAATCCAATTGAGATGCTATGGCATGACCTTAAAAAGGCGGTTCATGCTAGAAAACCCTCAAATAAAGCTGAATTACAACAATTCTGCAAAGATGAGTGGGACAAAATTCCTCCAGAGCGCAGTAAAAGACTCATTGCAAGTTATCACAAACGCTGGATTGCAGTTATTGCTGCTAAGGGTGGCTCAACCAGTTATTAGGTTCAGGGGGCAATTACTTTTTCACACAGGGCCATGTAGGTTTGGATTTATTTTTCTCCCTAAATAATAAACACCATCATTTAAAAACTGCATTTTATGTTTACTTGTGTTATATTTTACTAATGATTAAATGTGTTTGATGATCAGAAACATTTTGTGTGACAAACATGCAAAAGAATAAGAAATCAGGAAGGGGGGCAAATTGTTTTTCACACCACTGTGTGTTTGTGTGTATATATATATATATATATATATATATATATATATATATATATATATATATATATATATATATAAAATCTCTGAACTGAAAGAGGGCACCGTGGCGGAAGTTTGCCGACCAACACAAGCATTACCCTGTAGGTAACCAACCATACAATCAGACTATGAATGCCATTAAAATAAATATATATATAATTTTAAATACTATTAACAATAAATAAACTATATACCTATAAAAGCCAAATACCATTGACTCACTCATCATGAAATCCCCCTAACCATGAGGACTTGGGACTTGAAATTTGGAATGTAGGTTACCTTTGCCCCGTAGGTGCTCGCTAAGAAATGGTTTTCAAAATTTCATGGTCCAAGCGCATTCGGTCTCTCTGTCTGCTTTTCACGAGAGAATAACTTAACGGATTTAGATCTGGTTGTTTTCTATAATTTGCTTTAACTTTCCAGTTGATTTTGCGACTTCTCTATCAGAGTTCGCTTGCGGTACCCATGTATGTATGCAAATCCAACAGAGAGGCTATGGGCCGAGAGCAGGGGGGCGGAGCCTTGCTCATTCACTCGCCAGCCTCTGTTCGAGTTGGTCTACATCTCGCCATGTGTTGCAGTGCACCTCGCCTCCGCTTAGCTAGCGATACCCGTTTGTTCAACAGACATTATCACCTACAGATTGTTAACAAGTGATGTTTTTGTGAGAGAGAGAGAGAGAGAGAGAGAGAGATCAGAGTCACGTGCGTTTTAGAGAGTAGCTGTTGATTGCCACAGATATCACGGCCATGTGCTTTTCTCCCCACACGGAGAGCTGAACACGATCAGATATAGTGCCAACGTCGACTGATTTTTAAAGTTTGTCCTGTTTCGTTACTATGTGGGTGAAGCCACGGGGTACAGATAGTAATAAATAAGTTAACACATAATATAACTAACACAAAAATTACTTTTCAGTTTAATAAAAAAAAAAACCTCTCTGAATAAAAAAAATTATATAGAAACCTTACAAATTAATAATTAGACTATATACATAATAAATAAGTACACGCTGACACACTTTTCTGTTTTACCAGCTGTGCTTCACGTCTAAGATGGGATGGAGTCGAAGTAATCAACAAAGACCTCAGCGTTAAAGTTTGTGGTGCACCATCTATTGGGTTTGGAAACCCATGTAATAAAATGCATCGTATCTGTCATTCCAACAGATGGTACATCACAAACATTTGTAATAATTAAAAGGCATTACTACAAATGGCTGTGATGAGTCATCTGTTGGAATGACAAACAGAATGCATCCGTCTCTGTTATATGGGATTTGCAAAAGCAATGTTAATGTTGGAATGACAAATGCAATGCACTGTGTTGCTACAAATGCTTGCGAAGCACCATCTGTTGGAATTTTCAAAGACATAGCAACCAGACGTACACACAGACAGACACCTGCTGTGTACTTTAATTAAGGTGGATGGGAAATGCTAACTTGCAACTTCAGATGATCACATGCAGAAAAAAGTGTTCACGCTGCTGACGCCTAGCCAGCTTAGAAGGCCTCTGGCACAAAGTACTCTAAAATGGTAGTGACGATGCAACAAGCAGCTTCAGATTCAAAAAACATTCAATCTTTGTAGGTAAGCAGGTTTGCAAACTCAAGCTTTACTTTTTAATTGTTGTTTTAATAGAACCAAATCATTGAAAAGCTGAGGCAAAGTAAACTAAACTGAAGGGTTCATTAAACACTGCAATCATAACTTTCATTCCTGCTACTCAAACCTGTCATTTACAGAAAACACAACCTGATAGTTTAACGACTGTCATGAGTGCCAACATGAAACAATGGAATCAACCCCTCATAGGATTCTGTTTATGTATTAAAAAAAACAAACAAGTTCAGTCACAATTTCTGGCCTGTTTGTATTTTTCTATTTCCCCCAATCCTGTCGTGGTGTGTAAAACATGAGGCAGATGAGCTGCTCTTCTGTCTGTTGTCAGAAAAACAACCAACAGACACTGTAAAGGTTTGGGGCAGCCATCCGTATAATACGCCCTGGCTGCAGAAGGTTCAAGTTTTAACGGAGTTGTTCACAATAATGAGTCCAAAACAGAAGGGAATATTTGGAGGTAAGATGGCAGCTTTAAAGGCCGGTGGAGAAAGTGACATCTTCGAGACCAGAAAGTGATGTCATCACAAGGGTCGGGACTGGAAAGTGATATCATCAGAGGTGCCAGAATCCATTGGGATTTCCCCCGAAAATGGTCTGCAAGGAACTAAGAGAGACTGTCAGCACACTCCGCCACCCCCTGGTCTGATGTAGAATTGCAGTCACTCAAGCCCTTTAGCTGCCTCCTACTGGCACGTGTGGGACACTGTGGAAGTCCAAAGCCCCCAATGTGCTCTTTTCCCCACCTCGCTGCATTATAGCGCCAGATGAGCACACACAAGCCCACCCCTACGTCTAAAGCATTTTTCCATTTTTAAACAACATTGTTTTAGAAGATCGGTCACCTATTTTGTTTTTTTTTTGAGTCCCAGAATCGGATAGTCTACTGAATTAATGCTTACATGTATTTGTTTTTTATCTTAGGCCACTAATTTGACAGCCCGTTGTTAGGGTTGTGTCCTCAGAGGTTGCGACCACCGGCTAGCGACACGACAGGCTGAAAGGGCATCTCTGGAGTTTGCAAATTCAAAGCCGTCCACTTTGTGCCGTGTATTTGTATTCCTTTTGCTTCTCTGGTTGTTGAATCAAATTGAATTTCGGACTTTGATTTTTTTATCCCACCATCTGCCCCATAATGTCCCACGGTCTGACTTTTTTTTTTTTTGGTTTTAGACGTCTGCCTAAAGAACCAAGGAACTGGACCACCTGGCACTGAATGAACTCACGCTGGTCGCATCATTCTTTGTATTGATTACACAGTATGTACTGCTATTGGTTTTGATGCAAAAAAAATATAATTTTTAAACTAAATGTCTTTGGCCAACTATGATTAGCGTAGCTGAGAAGGCAGGCCGTCCATTCCTTCTCTAGCAGCAGAGCAAGAGGACATTCTTGTGAAGTCCTCCATTGAAGGACTAAGTTTGGAAGTAAAGTTGGCCCCAGTGAGCAAGGGCTCCTCAACACATGGGGTACAGCATGGACAGCGAGATGGGTAACATGCAGCACTCGTACAGCAGATGCGACAATTGGCAGAGCTTCTCGGCATCCTTTTATCGATTTTCGTAAAGCATTTGACTCAGTTGACCGAGTTGCCCTCTGGGACATCCTGAGACTTCGTGGGGTCCCCTCAAGGTTTCCTGTACACGGGTACTGGGAGTGCCATGCAAAGTGGAGGTAGACCCTCTGCGTTTGTCCCTGGTGGTTCAGGGGTCCATCAGTTGTGTATTCTGCTCCTTCTCTGTTCAATGCTTCCTGGACTGGGTGGTGGGCAGAGTCGTGGAGTCCAGCAGGTGGGGGGAATCTGTTGGCAAAGAAAGATTCACTGATCTTTACTTTGCTGACGATGCTCAATGGAGACTCTGATCGGGGCTCTGAATGAGGACTCTGAGGGTCTGGGCTTGCGAGGGTCCTGATAAAAACCAACAGCCAGGCCTTTAATGACCTCCTGGGCATGGCCATCAGCAGTGTGTCTGTCTGCAGAGAGAGTGCCGACCTCGTCGAGAGGTTTACTTACCTCGGCAGTGACATTCATGTCTTCCCAAGAAGTCAGTAGACAGATTGGAAGAGCATTCACTGAAAAGGGGTGTATGGTGGTCCCGATATCTATAAAAGGGCGAAGGACCAAGTCTTTAGAGTCCTGGTGCTCCCTGTTTGTGAGACATGGACGCTATCCAGTGACCTGAGATGAAGACTGGACTCCTGTGTCTCTTCAGAGGGTCCTTGGGTCCTGCTGGTTTGACTTTGTGTTGCTCATGGGGTCCCGAATGAGGCACATGACCAGCATTATAAGGAGCGGCAGTTACTGCACTACAGCCATGTGGTGTGATTACCCAAGGCCGATCTGGCTCATTGCGGAGGACCCAAACGGCTGGAGCAGGCTAAAGGGATGCCCACATAACACCTGGCTGTGGCAGACAGAGGGTCCTTTCCGGACTGGGGGACTGAACCGCAAGTCTGCCTAGAGGGTTGCCAACCAGGATCTTGAGCCGTTTCGTCGTGTGGTGGGTGCAGCAAAACGCTGTGCCAGTGCACCAACCCAACCTGACCTGTACAGTTGTTTTTGACATTTTCTTCCTATCGCCCATTAACCCTTAAACTGTCGGAACTGGCTATAGTCGGTTCCCAATGCCACTTGGCAGCACGTCGGAGCTGATCAGTCAGTGCTGAATATTCGTTGACCAGCCAGCTCATGAACACTGGCGCCCCCTGCAGCACCAGTCTCTGGGATTCAGCGGCTGTACTAGATAAGCCTGTAGGCCTCAGCGTTTACCTCTGTGTGTTTGCGTGCAGCCTGATCAAGTGCAACTCTTTTCTTTTTGAAAGCCTTTCGCAGCCAGGGATATTCTACGGGTGGCTGCCCCAAACCTTTTCTCGATGTCTGGTCTGTGTTTCTATCAGAAGAAGATAAAACAGCTGTAAGTACTTTAGCACTTCTTTACTTCCTAAGGAGATTCGAGTCTTCTTGATGTGTGCAACACATTGATGGAAATGTCACATCGGTGCATAGTGGCGAGGGTGCCATTCTACGCTGTGGTCTCCTGGGGAAGCAACTTGAGCTCAAAAGATGCACAACATCTGAACAAACTTATCAGGAAAGTCTGCTCCATTACAGGGCCAGCTCTGGACACACGGGAAGTTGTTGTGGAAAAGAGGACCATCATGAAAAATACCCTCCATGCCCACCAGGAGGCGCTCTCTCTTACAGCACTTCTAGCCACAGGCTCATCCCACAACAGTGCGCTCAGAGGCACCTCTGAGGGTCTTTACTGTCCAGGAAGTTTAGTGTTCCCTCCAGACCACCTGAATGCTGATACTCTTAGGTTCATCTTGCAATTTCTGCACAATCTACATTATTTCTTGAGATTATTGCTGGTTCCGAGTTTTTATGTTTATTTGCTGTATGCACCAAAACGTCCCCCTGAGGTTAATAAAGTTTATCTAAATTTTTTTGAGTGACTATCACGGAAGACTTGAAGTGGGCACAACACATTTGTGTCTCTTATCAAGAAGGCTCACCAGTACCAACGCTTCCTTAGACGTCAAAGGCCGGCTGACCCTTCTCCATCTGTTCTCGCCAACGTCTACAGATGCGGAGTGGCGTCCATCCTCACATCGTCCTGGTATGGCACCTTCTCAGCTTAAGGGCATAAAGCACTGTGGAGGGCTAGTGAAGGTGGCACAGAATGGCACTGGCACACTCTTCAGGACACATACAGTACAATTAAAAGATGTCCGCCATTCTGCAGAGCCACTTTTCTCACTCTCCCAATTCACAGTTTCTACCCACAAATTGAAAGATTGCTCAGGAGTTAATCATAAAAAGATAACAGACAGCAGCGTATGTAAGTATAGGACACTTGCAAATGTGTAGATTTGAATATTGACAGCATCTGCTGCACGCTACATGCACTAGGCATACTATTCAGTTTTTTATATTATATTTTTGTCAATTGTGCAACCAAGAGTTTCAAGACACCATTTCCACCTGACAATAAGCTTGACTTGAACCCCTGCTGTTAGGCCAGCTATCTGTCACAAAATGACACCATAAGGCTGGGTTTATATACACTGTGTGCACAATTATTAGGCAAGTGAGTATTTTGACCATATCATCATTTTAATGCGTATATTCCAACTCCAAGCTGTATTAACTTGAATGCTTATTGGATTTAAGCACGTCAGGTGATGTGTATTTGTGTAATGAGGGAGGGTGTGGCCTAAGGAGATCAACACCCTATATCAAGGTGTGCAGAATTATTAGGCAGCTAGTTTTCCTCAGGCAAAATGGGCCAAAAAAGAGATTTAACTGACTCTGAAAAGTCAAAAATTGTAAAAAGTCTTTCAGAGGGATGCAGCACTTTTGGAATTGCTAAGATATTGGTGTGTGATCACAGAACCATCAAACATTTTGTTGCAAATAGTCAACAGGGTCGCAAGAAAGCGTGTTGAGAACAAAAGACAAATTAGCTGCCAAAGATTTGAGAAGAATCCAAGCGTGAAGCTACCAGGAACCCATTATCCTCCAGTACTTTCATATTCCAGAGCTGCAACCTACCTGGAGTGCCCAGAAGTACAAGGTGTTCAGTGCTCAAAGACATGGCCAAGGTAAGGAGGGCTGAAACCCAACCACCACTGAACAAGAAACATAAGTTGAAACGTCAAAACTGGGCCAAGAAATATCTGAAGACAGATTTTTTCAAAGGTTTTATGGACCGATGAGATGAGAGTGACTCTTGATGGACCAGATGGATGGACCTGTGGATCAGTAATGGGCACAGAGCTCCACTCCAACGTGGAGGTGGGGTACTGGTATGAGCTGGTATTTTTAAAGATGAGCTAGTTGGACCTTTTTGCATTGAAGATGAACTCAAAATCAACTCCCAAACCTACTGCCAGTTTTTCGAAGACACTTTCTTCAAACAGTGATACAGGACAAAGACCATGATTTTTATGCAGGCCAATGCTCCATCACTTGCATCGAAGTTCTCCACTGCGTGGCCAGCCAGTAAAGGCCTTAAAGATGAAGGAATAATGACATGGCCCCTTCCTCATCTGACCTAAACCCTATCGAGAACTTGTGGGCACTTCTTAAACGCTAGATTTACGGGGAGAAAAACAATACACCTCTCTGAAGAGTGTCTGGGAGGCTGTAGTCACTGCTCCACAAAAAGCTGATCGTCAACAGATCAAGAAACTGACAGACTCCATGAATGGAAAGGCTTATGACTGTTATTGGAAAGAAGGGTGGCTATATTGGTCATTGATTGATTTTTTTTTAAATGTCAGAGATGTTTATTTGTAAATTTTGAGGTGTTTGTTTATTATTCTCACTATAACAGATGAAAATAAACAAGTGAGATGGGAAAATTTTCATTTTTCCTTTAGTTGCATAATAAATCTGCACACTAATAGTTGCCTAATAATTGTGCGCACATATGTATTCCCCTGATGATGTTCACACTCACATTTCCGTTGTGAAACATTCAGGTTTCAGGTTTATTAACATTTTGGATTGACTGATAGCACTGTGTTTGTTCCATATTAAAATTAATCCTCAAAAATACAACTTGCCTAATAATTGTGCACACAGTGTACTTTACATGACGTGACGTGTGCACCTGTGGACGCTACTGCTATGCAAATGGTGTACCGTTTATATTTGTGTGCGTACTTTACGTAAATCTGGGAGGTTCCACCAGGTGGCAGTGTGAGATATCACGGTGAGCACAGGTTCAGGTAAATTGCTTGAAAGGTCCATTAAATTCCCAGGACACCTTGGCATAATCTCTCTGAAAAAGATGGACATTCAATGATTACATCCATCGATCCAGGGATGTGCCCATTCCAGCGAGCATCGGGCACGAGGCAGAAACAAAAATCCCTGGACGGGGCATCAGCTCATTGCAAGGTAAACACAAACAAACACACACACACACACACACACAGGCGTCATGTTAGTGTCACCAAATCCCCAAACCTTTATGTCTTTTGAAGGAAACCGCAGCCCACTGTAAAAAACCCACCAGGAAAACATGCAAACTCCAGGCAGGGAAGACAAGGAACGCGACTCTCTACTGCTAGGCAGCAGCACCATCGCTCTGCCACCGTGTCACCCAAATGTGTATTCATTATCTAAATGACGTTAACAACTTATCTGTAAAATGTCACATACATACTTTAACGCAGTGAAAGGCGACCTTTTTCGAGTTGCGGCGCACTAAGTCCAAAAATTTTCTTTCACAGCACACCTGAGGGACTGCCCATAAATAAAGTCGTGACGACACAAGTTTGAAAGACATTTTATTAATAAAGGAATCAAAAGGAAAAAAATCTTAAAATGTAATTAATGTGAACGTTGAGATTGTCTCTCAGCACATGAGACGAGGATCAATTTTCGAAAGACAGACGTTTCTTAGACTTCATTTTCGTAAGTGTTCCGTTATCTGTTTTTCCAACACAAAATATATATTTTAAATTATCTTTTTAATCAACCAAAAGTTCAAAAACACTACCAATTTTAAATATTTTACAAAAGTTTTTGCAGCGCCCCTAGAAAATTCCGCGGCACACTTGCACCGGTTGCCCGACAATGTTTTAACGCATTCCATCATGAAAGGGATGTCAAGTAGAAATCGAAGGCAGGGTCTCCAACTCCAGTCCTGGAGGGCCGCAGTGGCTGCAGGTTTTCATTCTAACCCTTTTCTTAATTAGTGACCAGATTTTGCTGCCAATTAACTCCTTGCCTTCATTTTAATTGATGCACAACTTAAGACTCAGGCCCCTAAATTATTTCTTTTTTCCTTAATTAGCAACCAAACAATACTAACACACAAACAACCACCTGTGTGCATCACACAATAGCAGACAATAAAGAAAGGTGAGGGCCTCAGCAATGCTGATCTGCTCAGGTCCACAAAACATTTTGACAGCCAGGGCTCTGCCAAGGCAGAATGAGCGGCACGGAATTAAATAACAAAGAGAATTGGCTTCAAATTAAGAAACTGAACAAAGTGAAGTTGGTTGGAGTTTGAGGACCTGACTTAGTTGCTCTTCTGTTAGCTCACTTCACATCAAATTTATTTTTAAGTGCTGTTTAAGGGGAAAAAAATCAATTCAGTGGTCAGAGTCTCATAAAAAGTCAATCAAAATAAAGGGAAAATTTTAATTAGCAGCAAAATCTGGTCACTAATTAAGAAAAGGGTTAGAATGAAAACTTGCAGCCACTGCATCTCTCCAGGAGGACTGGATTCTAAATGTGCAGAGACTATCATAAATGTGACGTGTTCTGTGTGGCGATCACTGCCTGCCAGTACGGTTAGTTCAGGAGGAAGACCCAGCAGCAGGTAACGATTAACAACTGGGTCAGATTTAAGATGACGTTTACGACATTCTACTTCAATGATAAAGTAAACTACGAGGTTAAAGAATAATAATAATAATACTTTGTATTTATATAGCGCTTTTCTCGCTACTCAGTGCTCAGCAATTGCACGTTAAAGGCCTCGCTCAAGGGCCCAAAAGAGCAGAGTCCCTATTGGCATTTACAGGATTCGAACTGGCAACCTTCCGATTGCCAGTGCAGATCCCTAGCCTCAGAGCCACCACTCTGCCTTAAATGGAGAGGACATTTCGAGATTAAAGCTGAAAAATTTCTACTTTAATCACAAAATACACCTTTTCACTGCATCTCTTCATTTTTTTTCCTCTGTGGCTCAGATACGGCGCCGTACATTCGGATGCTGTTGTGAAGGTGCAAAAGACGGCACAGAAGATGGTATTTGAGACTTTTAAAATGTAACGTGTCGTTACGGTGAGAAATATGCGACACTTGAATATAAGAGCACCACAAATGTATTTGAACATCGCGGCCACACATCGATCTTATAGGATCCTCAAAGTGGCTTGCCGATAGTAAACCGAGACTCTGACGTCACATTCTGACTTGATCCCACTGCACCACCCGATTTTTTGCTGGTACTGCAACTCATGTTAATTTCTGAGGACGTGCTCAGAGGACGCCTCAAATAAACGCTGGGAACTTGTGGCAGCCATGATGTGTGTGCGTACGCATTCTGAGCATGAAGTATAAACAGGACCTAAGGAGATGACTGCACGAGGGCCTGAGAGAGCAACAAGGAGTGTATGGAGCTAGGATTTGCATGGGTGAAGTATAAAACGGGCCCTAAGGCACCCAAATCACCTGACGGCTTTATACAGCGGCATTCTTAACTCTTTTAGGGCGGATGTCGACTTATGTCGACAGGAGGGGTTGAGGGCGCATGTCGACTAAAGTCGACATCCAGGGATAGAGGGCGATAATCAGCTGTTAATGACGACAAATCTCACCGTCACGTCACAGGCATTCCCTCTGTGTTTGGAGGAATGCTAGACTCATTGACTCGGCAACTAATCCTAGCGTGTGCGTGAGTTGCGAAATGCAAACAATGGCAAGATGGCATCGACATGTGACAAGGGAGCGAAGCGAGTGCAGGAAAGAAAACACTCGGCAGACAATGTTTTTGCGCATTATCGCGGAGTCGGACTCTATGATTTTTCAGAATCGGATTTTATTGACAGTGATCAGGAGATCGAGCAAGAGAGTGAGAAGCCGGCATCAGCTGATCAAACACCAGCCTATGCCGCGCCAGCAGATCTGCTGCCAGCTGAGCGCTTCGCGCAGCCGATGCATCTACAGCAAGGTTCGCTTGGGATAAATACAGACATTAATCCGTTGAGAGCCGATCTGGCTGCTGGACTTCACAAGACGGCATGGCTTGCTGTTGGACACGACAGATCACCAGCTGCTGTACTTCAGGCTGCTCTCTCCTGATGCTGCTTTTCAGCTACCGTCAGACGAGATCAACAGGTAGGCAGAGAAATTTTTTGAAGCTCGGGCTGCGTTTGCATCGTTTTTCAAAGTGTAAACCCACAACAAAAGACGAGATGAAGCGTGCTGTGGTATTACAAATAGAGATGGGACAGAACTGGTGATAGAACTTCAGGGGGCATTGGTCCAAGCGTGCTTTGTCCCCTGGTGCCTTTGGACAGGTTATGCAGCATGGTGATAGGTACGTGCTGCGCTGCTGCAAAGTTTTATTCACTTCTGTAATAAACAGAAGCAAATCCCATGGGGTGAGCCAGGCTATAATGCCATAAAAGTTCAGAAACTTTCAGAAGATGAAGAGGTGACAATACGGTTTTCATGCAGGCAGACAAGTTGGTGGCAGTGGAATGGCACGATGGCAAAAGGGTGACTTGTCTCTCTACAGTACACACTAACAATATATGTGAGAAAGTGCAGCAACAGACAATTGAAAAGTCGGCACCAAAGCAACACGTATTGTAAGCAGTGCAATGTGGCAGTGACTGAAATTGGCTGCTCTGAGCGACATCAGACTTTGCTGTGTAAAATGTATGTGATATGTACGTGAAGTCATAGAGTATGCAGGCTCATACAACATGCAAGACAGGAACATTTGTCAAAAGTAAACATTTTTTGTTGATTTGATATGTTAAACAATTGCTTTGCGTTCTTTTTTAAAAAATGTTAGTTTTTGGAAAAATATTCAGCCCTGGGAGATAAGAAACAAAAAAAAAAATTAGCCCTAAAAGAGTTAAAACAGTGACAGTTAACAAGTGCTACACGTTAAACTCAGGAGGAGGTTAGGAGAAGGCGTTGATACACACGACAAACTAACTGAGGATCCCAGATTAAGACCCGAGTGCAGCCATGTAACGGGTGACACCTCAGCACAACACTAGTTCAGGTGGAATGGAACCAATGGGAGGTTTTTTATGGTGGCTGGAGTGCCAGTTTTTCCCTGCAGGTTGCTTGACCTAAATGCAGGGCTGGATGCAGATTAATGTCCTAGCCGGGACGGAGCAATTGCAGGTTAAGGGCCTTGCTTAGGGCCCAACAGAGTAGAGTCACTTCTGGCATTAATGGGACTTGAACTGGTAACGTTCCGCTTACCAGTGCGGACCCCTAACCTCAGAGCCACCACTCCGCCCAGGTGTGCATGTCTTGACAAATCAGGTCATCAGTACTTTCTTTGGTTTACTTTACAGACTGAAGAGCGTCAAGCGTCTTGTGTTCTTAATAAACACACAAATGAGGGGAGACCATCGCGTCTGTTGGGCTCACTTGGTTAGCCACTGGCCAGGCTCCCCTAATGTCTCCCTCAAGTGCTTATTTCTTAGCAGAGATAAGCCGCCTAAAAGTGAAAGTGGACATTTTTAAGAGCCACTCCCCAATTTGAAACAAAATGTAGTCTACAGATAGCGATAATGTAACAGTAGTTACTAACAAGGAGTTTGCTGATTTTGCCCACAAGCAGTAAATTTAACGTCAGTTTTCAACATTTGGGATGACGGAAAAGAAAACTACAGAGACGGACTGTGGGGGGCCAGCACATGCGGAGCCGGCTTGTTTCAAAGTTCACCAACTTCCTCATCGCAAAGGCAAACACACGACTTGTTCAGAAAGGGATTCTCCAAGTCTTCTGAAAACGGTAGCAATGTGTACCGATTTATTACTCAGAACAACTCCTAGTTTTAATTTGGGGGGCTCAAGTCAACAGGAACGCACACCAAGAACAACTGAAATAGGGCAAGTGCCAATCAAGAAGCTGCTATCGCAGCCCGTCACGATCCGTAAAGGCGAGTCACTCCACCTGGCAGAGCTCACGCTCTAGTAATACAGCAACCTGTGGATCAGTTCAGTTACAGGCAGCAGGTAGTACTGTGGTGTTGTACTGTGTTATAGCCATTATGAGTGGGGTGGCTGACTAAAAAGATTACAATATGCAGACTTTTGAGGCAACTCAGGCCCCTTAATAATAACAAATAATAATAATAAGGGGCCTGAGTCACCTCGAAAGTCTGCATATTGTAATCTTTTTAGTCAGCCAATAAAAGGGGTCATTTTGCTGGACTTGTCAAGCAGCAGATATGCAAAGAACAGGAAATGAAAATCAGCAAACCTTGGCCTGGTTAGCTTTGTGTTCCTGAATGTGCAGAGTTGCCATTTTGGATTGAAAATGGCCTGAATTATAACATTCACAAAGTAGGTGGGGGGGCTTTACACCAGGGCCCACCCTGCCCCTCCCAATAGTAAGAATGAACATTAGCCACAAATGTGGAGAGCTTTTGAGGAACCATGGAGAGCCTTTCAGAAAAGCTTTTCCAGTACAGTATGTGGTTCCTGATGTGTGGTCTCCAGGCCAGAGTGAAGCATTCAGCAGGCCCCAGTGTGCAGACAGACGTTTGTGGTGGTCTGTTCTGCTCCACACACCTTAAAATGCCACATTCAGGTTGTCCCAGATTGATGGGCCGGGCCGACAGATCGATCTTTTCAAGGGGGAGCCAAATTGTTAATTTCACACAAGTGATGCGAGTTCCTCAACAAACATCAAACTCACATTTTCACTAACAGGGTTTATATTCAAAGTCTGACATAACCAACAGTCGCTGCTGCCACTACAGACCCCTGTGTTAAAATCTAAATATTTTTTCCTTTCCATAAGCACCACTCAACACTACAGAATGGCAAAGTTGTGATTTTGTAACAAAAATCATTAAAAATAAAAAACTGAAATATCACATTGACACAAGTAATGAGACCCTTTGCTAGGACACATGACCTGTGGCTCAGGTACACCCCATTCTATTTGATCATCGCCGAGATGTTTCTACACCTTGTTTGGAGACCACCTGACGTCAATTCAACGGAGCACCCGAGAACCTCTGTGGAGATGGGAGAGCCCTGCAGGAGGGGGACCACCACTGCAACACTCCGCTAATGCAGGCTTTAGGGCAGGCGGTTCAGACAGAAGCATCTCTAGACGACACATGAAAAGCTGGCTTGGAGTCTACAAAAAAGGCACCCAACTGCAGAGGACCACCGCACTCGGAGAAAGACGATTCTCTGCTCTGCTGGGCCTCAACGTCAAAATCCGGAAACGTTACACCCCACACTTCACTCCAGATATTATTCCTATCACCTACCTCGATTATTTAATTTTTTTTATTATGATGTCCTGTATTTTATTTATTTATTTTAATTTCTCTCTATTATATAAAAAAATCCTGAGATGAGACAAGACTTTTTTGAAAATTTGAAAATCCTGCCCTCCTCTCCACCATTTCCGGTTCACGACCCACGCCCGCGGTCCTCTCACCTCTCATTGGTGTGAATGCTTTTGTCAGACGCAGCTCCTGCGCTCTCGGCTCTTATAAATATTTACGTTTTCCTCAATTAAGTTTTTTTTTTTTTTTTATTTCGCCATGTACAATTTCTCGTATTAGGAATTTGTTCGTTTTCGCATACCCCTTGGGGTCAGAGCACAGGGTCAGCCATTGTACAGCACCCCTGGAGCAACTGAAGGTTAAAGGCCTTGCTCAAGGGCCCAGCAGAGTAGGATCTCTTTTGGCAGTGATGGGGATTCAACCCGGCAACCTTCAGGATACCAGCACAGATCCTTAGCCTCAGAGAAAAGTTCCCAATTAAAGAAGACGTATTATGACTAAATCTTATTGAAGAATTTCATCCCGAAGGGATACCAACAGAAGGAATTAGTACACGGACAATCCTAGCACTGAGAAACGAAGTCAAATGAATGAACATGAAAACTGTCGATCGGTTACACGTCGAATTGCTTAAATGCGTATCAATAGACTCTGCTGAAACAGTTGGTGGTGATGATGCAGAAGATGAAAACATCAACTCACAATATCACGAAGAATATCTACAGCCATTAACACGGTCTGGTCTTCCACCGGCCGATTACTGTAGAAAGGAGGATGTATCCAAGAAAGGTCATGTAGTCCATCTTCAAAGGAGATCTCGATATGCCATTCTTATTAAAACGTTCCCAGTTTCCCGATAGAACAGCTTTTGCAAAGACAATTCACAGGGACAAACGTTCAAAAAAGTCATTTTATTTATTAGAGAGAGAAAGAAACGAAATTCACTCATGGGCAGTTATACGTTGCGTTGTCACAATGAAAAGTCCAAACACAGAATCAAAATTCAATGCGATATTGCCGAAAATTTAATTAAAAAAATTGTTTTTACTAAAAGTTTTACAGTAAAAGTGTTAAGTTTAAAAAGTATTTTTGTGTTAATTTCAAAACCAAACGGAACAAAATCATATAACGCAACAAATACCTCTAACGCAACATGAAACGTAATTGGTTTTCAATTTATTATGTTTTGCTCTTTTAACTATGGTTAATTACTTACTGTAATGTAAAATAGTTAGTTCTATTATGTATATGTAACAATTCCCATGAAAATAATCTGTTTAAATTGTACGTCCGCATCCCCAGAACGTGAGCGGCAGAACTGCAAAGAGGCTAGTAGTGTGTAGCGCCGGCCAAGGGGTCAGTGAGCGAAGCCCCCAAGTTATTTTAAATATTGAAATAGAGTTCCACTGAACTAGAGTTACTGGATTTCGCACAGTTTTTTTGTCAGCACCGTTACTCAATTTAATGTGTCTGAACACACTATGGGTGTTACGCAGTGCACTTTTGCGTTTTTTGCTGCCCGACTATTGTCGGTGCTGAAGAACAAGCAGCGCATTGCAGACCGTGCAATATCAATATATATAGTGGAACCTCGGTTCACAAATGTCTCGGTTCACATACAATTCAGTTTACGACCTGCGGTGGATGGCCGGCATCATATTCCGACCCTCACCCCCAGCAGGAGCTCTCCCGACAACATGGACGGGCCCCCGAATTCCAGCAGGGCCTCATGGTTTATGTAGTTTTTATGCACAACCCTGCTGGATACCTTGGGGACCACTGGGAGTCGCTGTCGGGAGGCCCGTGGACTCATATGCCCTATAACCCGGAAGTGCGTCATAATCCCGTGACAGGAAGAAACGACGTGCTTCCGGGGTAAAGATAAGGACTATTTACCCTGACCCAGAAGGAATAAGGACTTGTGGACTGTTGGGCTGGAACACCGCCAGGTCAGGGAGAATAAAGGACTGTGGGAGCTCCCAGACGGCGAGCTGAGCTGGGTGGTAGGAGGGCAACGCGTCTGGGAGTGGAGGATTGTGATTGGTTATTTAGGAGTAGTGTGGAGTGGAGGGTGCTTAGTGCACATTATTAGAATAAAAATAATTATTGTAGCACTTTTACCTGGTGTTTGGCGTGGTACCTGAGGGTTCAAGGGAGCGCTAGCGCCCCCTACTGCTACAGACCAAAAAGTTCGCCAAACTTTTGCCTCAGTTCACGAGCACACACTCAGTATACGAATAAGCCAGTTTCCCTTTCAGTCTGTACGTGTTCAGTCTCTCCCTGTGCAGCGAGAAAGAGAAAGAGCGCCATACACACACACACACACACACACACACACACACACAACAGAGGCAGCACAAGAGCAGCACACACACACACACGCACACACACAGGCAGCGTGAGAGAGGGCTGGACACATTAAGGTAGGAAGGCAGTTAAAGAATGCACTGGGCTTGATTTTGTTTTCACTTCTGTTTCCAGCGATCAGTTCGCAGCGTGCATTGTTGCAATGTTACTTTTCTTGGTGGTTTATTAAATTATGGATTTTTTCAAACGTTCATTTTTTTTCAGTGCTTAAACTCATTAAAAAAGTGCTTTTAGCCAGCGGTTGGTAGCGCTATAGCACGAACTACTGCAGTGTTAGTTTTCTCTGTTGTTCAAGGTTTTCTCAGTGTTATTCAATGTTTTTACATTTAGTTTACTATTACGCTGTGCATTCTAGGTTTTAATTAACTATACTTATGCTAAAAAAATATATATTTACATACAGTTCGTATGGTCTGGAATGGATTAATTGTATTTACATACAATCCTATTGGGGAAATTGCTTCGATTCACTACCAAATCGGTTTACGACCGGAGTTTTGGAACGAATTATGGTCGTGAACCGAGGTTCTACTGTACACCACCACACCACGCCATATATTATTATACAAATTTACAAGGGCAAACAGTATTCCATCAATAAAAGGCAACAGAAAAATCAGTAGATGATGACAATCACATTAACGTGTTTTCAAAGAGAACAGTAGGTGAACAACATGGAATTTGGGTTTGTGAAAAATGTTTGACCTGCAAAAGGCGTGTTTAATTTTCTGGCAATTTTAACACATGCATTTATTAAACCAACATAAATTACAAGATATAAAAAAAAATGAGGTGCATTATTTACATTTCTGTAACCTACTCATTATCTACAGGGGGCAAACTGTGGAAGGCGAAATGTGGTGGGGGCGAAATGTGACAGGCAACTTTTCCGTAAACCCGAAATATCACATCTGAAGGACACCAGGGACCGCTCATCATCTGAGTAACAGCATTCCAGTGGTGATCATGGTGGTGGCAGCATCAGGCCATGACAGGTTCCGGGGACAGGGGACTAGTTAGGGTTCAGGGAAAGCTGAACAGATCAAAGTATTGAGTTGTCCTTCATGAAATCCTGCTTCAGAGTGCTGTGTCTCAGACTGGGCTAAAGGTTTACCTTCCATCAGGACAATGACCCCTAGTCACAACACAAAGTGGAATAAGGACAACTCTGAGAATATCCTTCACAGACATGAAGGACCCAACCTGAAAACAGCTGTCCACCGATGATCAGAGAAGAGGCAAATCCAGGTGTGACAAAGCCAAGAAGACACCAAAGTGTCTGAAAACTTCAGGTATTTAGAATTAATAAAATTAGCAGGAAAATCTGCAAATCCCAATTTCACTTTGTTATTCTGGGGTATCAAGTGTTGTTTGACGAGGGTAAAAAACAAGAAACTTGCAACAATTTTAGCAAAACTGCTACCTGACAAAATGTGTGAAAAGTAAAAAGGGGCCTGAATATATTCTGAAGGCACAATACATCCCTCTTTATTGCTCATAATAACTTCTTGGATTTTTTTGGTCATTTTGTACAAATAATGTATTATCTTAATTAAGAATCATATCAACTAGAAATTACAGAAGAGCTCCATGCATTTCTTAACGTTTAGTGCATGCACAGACTACCAGACCTGCAATTCATCAATAAAATGATTGTAAAATCTTTGGGTGGACTTCTACTGCTTGTTACTTTCTCTGCTGCTCTTTTTCTGTGGTGGTGATCTGCGCCCCCCACCTGATCAGGGTGCCATGCAGTCCTGATGGATTAAAGGCCAGATGCTCTCATAACCCTCATCATCATCTAATTCTGCCATGTGAAGCCTAAAGACCATGAGGACAGATTGAGATCATTGATGCGAGGTAGAATGCCCACTGGGGGTCTCGTGGCTTTGGACCCCCTGCACATTTTGTCTTTTTGCCAAATCAATATGCGGACAACAATACAAATTTCCATACTGGATCAGTTGAGCCCCGGGTTAACAACGACCGACACCAGTACTGTTAGCCAACAGGGTGCTGGCGGAAATTGAGCTACTGTTGGCTGAAGAAGGAGGAGGAGATGGATGTGGTGAGAGAGGACATGCAGGTGATGGGTGTAACAAAACAAGAAGCAGAGGACAGAATACAATACAATGCAATACAGTTTATTTGTTGTATAGCCCATAATCACACAAGAAGTGCCGCAATGGGCTTTTACAGACCCTGCCTCTTGACAGCCCCCCAGTCTTGACTCTCTGAGAAGACAAGGAAAAACTCCCAATAAAAACCTTGTAGGGAAAAATGGAAGAAACCTCAGGAAAGGCAGTTCAAAGAGAGACCCCTTTACAGGTAGGTTGGGCGTGCAGTGAGTGTCAAAAGTAGGGGGTCAATACAATACAATACAATACACAGAACAAATTCTTAATACAGCCTAATAATAAAAATTTTAGAAGTACGGAGCAGAACTTAACAGTAGATGATATCACATAATCACACAGAATGATATGGAAGAAGATGATCCGCTGTGGCGACCCCTAACGGGAGCAGCCAAAAGAAGAAGAAGAAGTGTTCCTCTGGCACATCTGGAGTAATTTTTTTTTTTTTTTTTGATTTTTCTGTCCTCCTGGCCATCGGATTTTACTTTATTCTTTGTTACTTAGTATTGCCTAATCTCATTTTTATAAAGACGAATGGCTGCATCTGTCCATCCATTTTCCTAACCCAAACTGTCCAGGGAAGGCAATCCCAGCAAGCAGTGGGAGCGAGGGAGGAAGAACGTCTGGACAATGTGCCAGCCCATCACAGAGTGAAAAGACACACATGCCAGCCCAACAGGGTCCGTCGCAAGTCAGCAGACTGAGGGAAAAAACCCACACAGACACGGGGAGGACATGCAAACTCCATGCAGGAAGTACCCAGGACTTGGACCCCAAGTGCCCTTCATGTGAGGTAGCAGCAGCAGCACTACCACTGCACCACCAAGCCATCCAAAATGGCAGTATGAGTAGAAATTATATACTGTGGGCCAAACAAGACTAAATACCGTAAAAAATAATTACCATAACAGACGGCTAACATGTCATTTACTAAATTAAGGGTTTGTAACGAACAACGAGTTGTGTGTTAAAAATGAAACACGAGACAGTAACTGAAAGTTCTACCCAACCATTTCCTTAATCTTGGAGGAAGCTGAAGTTAGCAGTGAAACATTAGAAAACGGTGAGGAGAACAGGCCATTCAGCCAAACAAGCCTTTGTACCCCGTTCACCTGTCCAAAAAAACAAAAAAAAAAAACCCATCAAGTTGAGATCTGAAAGTCCCTAATGTGCTGCTCTCCACCATGTTACTCGGTAGTTTATTCCACGTGTTTTCGGTTCTTTGCATGAAGAAACGCTTTTTAATGTGTATGAAATCGACCCTTAGCAAGTTTCTAATCATGCCTCGGTTTTCTTGCTGTAGAATTATGGGTTCATTACCAATTCACCTTAATAAAAGGATCAGGGTCGGTCGGTCTGTCTGTCTGTCTCTGTGTGTGTGTGTGTGTGTGTGTGTGTGTGTGTGTCCGTTTGGTTGCCATGTCTCTGCCACAACAACAGCCGGTGCATCGCAAACATTTTGAATAATCAAAAAGGCATTGAATTCACAATTTCAACAGATGCTGTCTGCCCTTAATGAAATCCTACTCCAGAGTGCTCTGCGTCTCAGGCTGGGCCAAAAGGTCTACCTTCCATCAGGACAATGACCCCTAGGCAACACAAGAGTGGAATAAAGACAACTCTGAATATCCTTCGCGGACAAGAACCCAATCCAACATGTCTGGAGACAACCTGAAAACCGCTGTCCACCGACCCGTCCCAAATCCAGGTGTGCAAACCCAAGAAGACTCCAAGCTGTAATGGCAGCCAAAGGGCCTTTAACAAAGTACTGAGGAAAGTGTCCGAGTACTTCAGCTTTGTAGTTTTTGCAAGAAAATCCACAAATCCTAATTTCACTTTTGTCATTCTGGGGTATCGAGTGTTATTTGATGAGGGAGAAAAAATAAACAAAAAAAAAATCTTCAATGATTTTAGCAAAACTGCAAGCTGACGAAGGGGCCTGAACACATTCTGAATGCTCTAAATGTCTCCCTCTTTATTGCTCACCATAACTTGTTTTGTATGAATAATTTATTATTTTAATCAAGAATCATATCAACTAGAAATTACGGGAGAGCTCCATTACACTCGGGTCCTAATCTGGGATCTTGAGTTGGTCTGTCATGTGGTGGGTGCGGCAATGCGCAGTATCAGCGTGTGCTCCTAACCGCTCTCTCCATTACCGTTCTTGATGTTTAGTGCATGCACAGACTACCAGAACTGTAATTCATCAGCTGCTTCATATAAAGATATGCATCACAATCATTAGCACTGCTTGTACAAATCCCATACCAACTGGCACATAACAGAGACAGGAGCATTGCATGGCGCAATGCAAACACTGATTCTGAGGTCTATGCTGATAATATAGATTTCGCCCCACTACTTTCTTTTCAACGTTAAACACTTCAAACATGTCACAACTATTAATCTCCATCTCTTAAAATAAAAAGCTTCATCTCCGTCAATCTCTCCTCATAGCTCGCAAGTCTTACTCCTGGAATCAGCCTAGTCGCTCTTCTCTGGACTTTCTCTAATGCTGCTGCCATGTCCTTCATGCAATATGGAGAGCAACACTAAAAACAGGACTCCAGGTGAAGCCCCTCTAGTGTGTTATGTAACTTAAGCATAACTGCTCTTGACTTCACACCTCGTGACGTATAACCTGACATCCCATTAGTTGTCTTGATCTCTTCTCTACACTGCCTGGTTGCAGACTCCTCTGTGACTCCCAAATCCTTCCCATGAGGTCTACTTTCTATTTTCAGACCTCCCATTGTGTATTCAAACCGAACATTTTGACTCTCCACATGCAATACTTTACATGTACTTACATTAACGTTATCTGCCCAAAGCTTTACGCTGTAACAATTTAGTGGACACACTACATTACCTGCCTTCCACCTACTTTGGTATCATCTGCAATCCCAACCAGCTTTTGGATTCCATTCTTGTTCAGATTGTTTATTTTTATTATTAAAAAGCTCAGCACCCCCTGCACCGAGTTTTGAGGGACACCACTTTAACATCACTTAACCCTTTGCCTCCGGTGTCTGAGCAAATCTTGTGCCCCAAATTTTTAGTTTGTTCACTAACCGGTCGTGTGGTGCCTGATCAAAACCCTTCTGAAAATCATGATAAATATTCACCTCTCAGATCATAATCTTTTGTTGCTTCCTCATAAAATGCTAGCATACAGATTGAAAAAGGAGCGTCCTTGTCTTAACCCACGTGTACAAGACACTGGTAAAAAATCAATTTAGAAAAAAAAAGAAACAGACTAAGTGATTACAAGATATTTTATAGAACAGTCTGCACGGAAGGAGATGTTAAGTCAATCTGCGATTCTGGTGGCAGAGGTCACGGCAGCCCGACTTTTCTCAAGAAGCCACACAGAGTCGCAGGAGGGCAGCAGGATCAGCTTTTACTGTGTGATGCACACATGGACTCGAATCAAGTGAAATGAGGGCTCAAGGATAGGCAAACCAAACTTTTATTACAATTCTTATCTCCCAACGCATTTGTCTTTGTCACCGGACTCCCTAAAATTCCACTCCCTGCTATCCTGCCTCTTAACTGGTTCCACCAACATTTCCCAGTTCATCTTTCTTATACATCACATATGCTTGATGGGGCCTAATCCCACCTAGCACTGGTCCAGATTTACAACCTCAAGTTCACATTTCTTATATGGAGTAGAGGAATTCACTCTCCCTGCCCTTCATTGCATACTTGAGCCTTAGTTTATGACAAACTGGTGTTTTGTAGCTTATACAAAATAAACAGGCCTAAGCCTTCCCAGTTTAATTCTTACAAAGCTCTGGCTCAAAAAAACACAAGACTTATTTCTTTTATGTGCTCTTAACTCATTTTGAATACATGTTAATCAAAAGTAAGATACCAGGGGTTCTTAACTTGGGGTTCATGGATGGGTTTCAGGGGGTCCATGAGAGTCAGATAAAAATTAACATTTATATTCAGTATACAACCTGGAACTGTTGATTTAGAGTTGATGTAGCAGCAGCAATAGTAATTGTATTAGAAACGCAGATGTTTTAATTTACACAAGACGATTGTATTTCACAATTATGAGTAGCCATTACTTTTGCATAAAAAGTTTTATTTTTTAAGATTGTTTACTTTAAAGTTTAACAATCCTTTATGTATGGAGGGGATGCTGGCGCACGCATGCAGTTGCCGCTCCTCCCTGTTAACACTTTTTGTGAAATTTGCCTTAGTCCTGCACTCTCACGCTTGTTTTCTTTATTGTATGTATAGTTCATGGATGCAGCCAACTCGAATCGTACCTCTACTTCAAGATTCTCATGTAAACTGGATGTGTGTGCTAGATCATCAATTATGTTGTCTGTTAGTCTTTTCTCTGAATTTACTATCTTGCTCTTCTTTATTTATTTCTCTGGTTTATTACAATGCTATACAGTATACTGTATACCCTGCCGTTCTTTGAAGTGCCTTGAGCATGGGAAAGGCGCTATATAAATAAATTGTATTATTAATATCTTGTATATGTATGAGACAATCAAATCTCGATAAATAAAGTGCATTATATTCATTGCATGCAAAGTTGTGTTTATGTGAATATCTCTGGGGAAGGGGGTCCATTGCTTTCATTAGATTCTTAAAGGGATCCGTAAATCAAAAAAGGTTAAGAATCACTGGCCTACATGATCTGCAAAATAAACTGTTGTACTAAGAAAAATGAAACCTAAAACACTGGTCAAGAGTGATTTAGTGAAGTAATCAACTGATAATAAACGCCCTCGTAGGTTACATCAACCTGGAAGTGACTTCTGGAGAAGTCTCTTACTTTTCCTTCCTTGTATTTCATTTCGTGTCAAAGTCCATGCGACACGATGGCTTCCACCGGCTACATGCTGGAAGGGCACACAGGTTTCGGATCTTCACAGCGCTCTTGAACTTTTTTTTTAGCCAACTACGTTAAATGTAATACATGCAAGGCATCAACCCGGCCTGCAGGCGACGCCAGGACATCGCACACGGCCTCAAAAACAGTTTACAGACCTGTCAACAGGCACACCAAAATACCACACAGCCAGCAAGTCCGACTACATTCGAACCGAAAGAACGAGGGCAGGCGGGCGACTGCGCTTCACCGCCACCTCTGAGTGAGTCCACTCCTATTGGAACTTAAAAACCGCACCTCGTCTGCGGCTACAGAAAAGTTCAACCGAATCTTCGGAGCCGACTGTCACGTGTGCGTTTGGACCAGCGAATGGCGCTCAAGAGGTCAGTATGGGGGGTCCGAGTCCGAGCCCACGCCCACCAATGGAGCGGCCAGTGCCGCGTGACAGGACACACCAGAATAGGAACTCGCCTCGCTTAGCCCACGGTCACATCTGAAACGTCGGCGTGACTGTCTGCAGCTGGACACGCCGTCCCTTGTCGCCCGTTTCCCACAGCACACTCCCCCGACCGCCACGAAGACACGAGCCTCACGCTTTACCTGCTCCGCGTCTCGCCGAGACTCGTCAAACCTCCGCCGCAACTGCCCTTCGAACTCTTCGTACTCGCCGTTTCTCCCAACCGGCGAATCGCGGGGAGGAGAGATTAGGGCCGACATTGCACTCCGCTTGTCCGTGGCGACGTCGTCTTGTTCCCTTCTTTTTATTTCTCTCGCCCCAGTTCTCTTCGGAATTCCAGTCTCGTTGACAGCCAGTTGCTTTCCCCGCTCCGGTGCGGACAGACTGCCTGACTGAGCGGCGCGCGGCTTCTCGTAATCTCTTGCTTCCCCGCCTCTTTACTGCGGGGCGTGCTGACGGCCGCAGGGGGCGTGGTCACGGGAAGCGGGGCGATGACGCCTATTTTGTAGTTTCAAACTGCACTCGCAGGCTGCGGCGGTCGGAAGTCGCTGCGATTTCCCCTACAGATTAACCGAGGCAGGTTGCAAGCGGAACGCGACCGTTCTGCCGGTGGGTTTCATCTGTCAATGTGAACTATAAACTTAATGAATGGTGAGTAATACTTAATCAGTCTGATCATTGGAGTTTGTAGAGGAGGTGCGTCTCTCTCTCTAAGCTAGATGACTTGTGCCACAGGGATCGCTGGTGGGTGCAATGAGAGGACATGGTAACTTTATATCCACCTGTCCTTCCATAACTCCCTAATCTGGCAGGGCAGGATTTAGGAGCAGCTGGAGCCTATCCTGGCAGTCACTGGGCGCAAGGCAGGAACAATCCCCAGGACAAGGGGGTCTAGACCATTGCAGGGCCGTAACTTGACATTACATTCTCAGACCCACCTACATTTACATTTATTTGTTTAGACGCTTTTATCTAAAACGACTTATAAATGAGGTCAACATAATCAAGCAGACAGGAGCCTGGGCAGGGGTATAGACAGCTTCCCAGGTGAGGGGGGGCTTTTTTCCCAAAAAAAATGAACTTTAATCAAATTAGCTTAACATTTTGTTCATTTTCAATAAATGTTATACAGATATTTTACTGGCCTAAGGGTTTCTCGTGAAAAGGTTCCAATAAACTGAGATACAACACAGACCTATTGAAACAATTACATTTACTATTCAGTGCCTAGCTTTGTTTCTTATTCTCACAATTTCAACTACATAAAGAAATAAACCTTGTAAGAAAACTGTAAAGTAGAACAGAATATTTGATATATTATATACTAGTAATGCATCAGTGTTTTATTCAGTTTCAATATTGTACTTTTAAGTTGACTTTTGCAAGTGTTATTTAAAAATTACTTCATTTTTAAAGGCGGTTAATATTTCATAGTGAGACTTTTCCAGATGGCACATTTCAAAGTAGCTGATTATTTATTTCAGAAAGTCTCTTTTAACCTGGTGTGGCGGTCACCTGGAAGGAGGAAGGACCGGGAGAGGGACAATACCTTCCCCAGGCCACGAGAGGGTGTGCATAGGGCATTGTCTCCCCCAAGACACTAGATGGCAGCCTCCCTGGGTTACAGCACCACTACAGATTCCCACAGGGCACAATGAGAACTGTAGTCCGTGCCAGGGGGAGCGGAGTGGAATAGTGAGCCATACTTTGTTGGGCTTCAGCCTTACCCCATGGTTTTGGGACACCAGAAGTACTCCATCCCAACCCTTACAAGGTGTGACATAAAAGGAGCAGCCTGCTGCAGTTCGGGGAGCCAGAGTTGGGAGGAGGAAGATAAAGCTTAATGGAGGAGTGAAGGAGAGACATGTATTAGAATTAGTGTGGCAGTCATGTGGGAAACAATTCCTTGGAAGAGGAACTTGGTGAACTTTGTGGTCAAGCCTTTTGTGTCAGGAGTTTGGGGGGCTGCAGCGCCCCCTGGGGACTACAAGCATTAGTTATGAAAACCGATCACCACAAGTGAAGAACTCTGCACAAACTGCAAGCTACCATAGTTACAATCAGCCGTTCGACAGAAATTCACCAAACGGGAGTCTTCAAGTGCTTCCTAAACACATGATGGGGGTCAGAATTTTGAATGTACAGTAGGTGGGCATATCACTCCTCCACCAACTGGGCAGTACACATAAAAAGAGTCTGAACTGAGACTTGATGCCATCACCCTCACTCTCCAGAATACAATGAAGACTGACTGGGGTAGGAGAATCCCAACTACTCAGTAATCCATCAAAGCAGGCATCTCATGGACTAAAACCCAACACTATAAAGCTGCAGTGGTGATTAAACCCCACAGATGGTGTGCCCCCCCTTGGACAGCTATTATCTTAGTCCCTCTGAGCCACCTCCTGCAGCTACAGTGCAAAGTCCAAGGTCACCGTAGATGAGAACTGCCACTCTGTTTACTTCTGATTGGCACACAGGGACACTTAGGATGGACTTATTTAGGACTTATTTGTTCATATCTCAATCTGGGTGGTTTGCTGTGTGGTAGGTTGTAACAAGAATGACATGAGTACATCAAAAAAAAGGTTTGGGGCGGCTACCCATATATTATGCCCTGCCTGTAAAGGGATAATTTTTGTGAATTGTGTTCAGGTTGAAGTCCAAAACAGAACTAAACTTAGTTTGGTATGAGGGGCGGTTTTAAAGGCCATGACAGGAAGTGATGTCATGTAGACTGGAACCAGAAGCGATGTCGATGAGACTGGAAGTGACATCATGCATAGCACCGGAACCAGAAGTGACACCTTTGGGACTGGAAGTGCCGTCATCTGTGGCGCTGGTGACGGAAGTGATGCCATCAATAGTGCCAGCACCTACTGGGTATTCCCGGAGATAGTCTGCAGCGGACGGAGAGAGAAAGTTAGTGCAGCACACCACCCCCTGGTCTGGCGTGGTACTACTATTATTTAGGCCCTCTAGCTGCCTTCCAGTCAAACGATATTATATAATAGAGAGATGTCACACAAAAACTCATGAACCAGTGGGTCTTGAACTTTGAGCGACATGCACAGCGGTAGGAAAAAATTGGAGAGTCTTAAATTCAAAAAGAAAATCCTCTTCATTTCAGAATAAATTAAAAACAGCAGTGATTTGTGACGGCCATGAAGCCTGCCATTGGAGTTTGGGGCTAGGCTGCCCGAGGCAGTCTCAGTGTGTCTGTTGTCACGCACGTGCGATTAGGAGACAACTAAACTAATAGTAATTCCATGCCTGACCAGGGGGCGGCAGGGTGCACTAATTGTCTCTCTCGTTCCCTTACAGACCATTCTTGGGAAAGCCTGCCTTGCTCCAGCACCACTGATGAAGTCACTTCCGGTTCCGGCCAGGATTACATCACTTCCTCTGTTTGTATTTAAAAGCTGCCATTTTAAAGCAGCAATTCAGTTCTGTTTTGGACTCATACCTGTGAACATGTCTGTTCAATTTAACCCATTTTGCAGCCAGGAAACATTATACGGGTGGCTTTCCCAAACCTTTGCAATAACTCTTTGTCATTCTTGTGACACTGTGTGGCAGTGTAACTGATGCCAGTGCAGGTCAGATGCGGTTCTTGAAAAGCTGACCTGCTCAGGCCTCTACCTTGATGTCCATCTCAAGAGCCCACCGCCGGCCACACAATGTCCCTCAATTGCACCATCAAGGCTTTATCATGGATCATTGGCTGAAACCTGCTGACTTTAAAACTTAAATCCAGCATGACCTGAATGTTAGTCTTGTAATGAGGACTTGGGGGTGCAGAGTCAGGTCAAGAGATTCAAATAGGGACAGCATATGCCATCCAGACCCGAGAGGAGACGCCAGGTGAAACACCAAGTAAAGGATCTGGCATGGCAGCTCATAGAAAGAGACTGAGTAGAAGTTCAAGTGTGACACAGTTCTGTTCCTGGGGGCGGGGGGTGCGAGGGGTTTGCTGTCTTTCTTAGGCCACCTTAACAGTGGGAGGAGCAAAGCCCCTAAAATAAGGAGGATCTTTCCATTAAACAGCCCTTCTTGCTCCCTGTTTGAGTTGGACTGCAAGTTGTTCTTCCTGGCACCTCGGGTCCTTTCAGTGTTTTTCCTGTAGAATAAAAGAAAGTGGGCTGCACGGTGGCGCAGTGGGTAGCGCTGCTGCCTCGCAGTATGGAGACCCGTCTGGGTTCGCTTCCCAGGACTTTGCATGTTCTCCCCATGTCTTCTCCTCGTGTCTGCGTGGGTTTCCTCCCACAATCCAAAGACATGCAGGTTAGGTGCATTGGCGATCCTAAATTGTCCCTGGTGTGTGTGTGTCTGTGGTTGTGCTGGCGCCCTGCCAGGGGTTTGTTTCCTGCCTTGCGCCCTGTGTTGGCTGGGATTGGCTCCAGCAGACCCCCATGACCCTGTTTTTTTTTGATTGATGGACTGAAAGCCAGAAGTCTACGTGACCATCATCATCAGGTCCTTCCATGAGAACCCTAAATACAAAGAGGACTGTTTGACTTATGTTAGGTAGATTGCACAGAGGGGACTGGGTGGTCTCGTGGTCTGGAACCCTACAGATTTTATTTTTTTCTCCAGCTCTTGGAGTTTTTTTTTTGTTTTTTCTGTCCACCCTGGCCATCGGACCTTACTCTTATTCTATGTTAATTAATGTTGACTTATGTTTATCTTTTATTGTGTCTTCTATTTTTCTATTCATTTTGTAAAGCACTTTGAGCTCCATTTATTTGTATGAATATGTGCTATAGAAATAAATGTTGATTGATTGATTGGTTGATTGTAGTTAGGATATAGTGGGATGGATGGATAAAAGAATGCGATGGTTGTAATGTGGAATTTATGGTAATGAATGGTTGTCCGCCATAGGTGGTCCTTCATATTATTCAGTTTGACAAAGTGGTCCTCAGTCCAAAAACACTTTGAGAAGCACTCAAGGAAGGGGTCAGGAGGGTGAATACTGGCCTCCTACCTGCCCTACCTTGGCTCACTCTAAAATGGATCACCTGGCCCTGCACTTTCTTGCCAAACTCTCACATTACAGGGGGTCCTACCTACAGGATCACCTGCCCCTCAGCATCCTGGCAGGTTCATTTCAAACGAGCAGTTCAGCTTTAGGACGTCTGCAGCGTTGCACAGCACAGCGAATGCCCGAAAGTGTTGATGTTTGTTATCATGGCATGGATCTCATCTTACAGGATGTTGGCATCACTTATAAGATGCCATCTGCACCCGGGGGTGGTCTAACAGTACAGAAGTCAAGTGTGGAGGAGCCACAAGAAGTGAGAGCGTTGTAATGAGACCGCACTGAAGCCACAGGGGTGGTACGGCTTCCTGCATAGACTTACACCGTGGCAGCTGCTCACAATCTGCTCAGCCGAGGAGCGCCCCGAATGGTGCCATGCAGACGGTGGCAAGACGCAATGGGGCTGATGGTCTGTGGAGAAGAGAAGGCAGAGAGAATGCAAGTAGTGGGCTCTGCGGGTTCAGCAGCTCATCTGTAGGAATGAGAGGAGCCCCCACGCTACTCCAAATCCTGACCCCCTTATTTAGTTTGGGGAGCTTATTTAATTCTCTTGTATCCCAGGCCCAGCTCTGCCCCCCAGATAAGCCCCCCAAACATCATTTCAAGCCCCTTACCCATGTTGTAAAAGGTTTCCTGTTGGATTTTTCGGACTTCATCATCATGCCCCCCCCCCTTTACACTGTGTGCACAATTATTAGGCAAGTTGTATTTTTGAGGATTAATTTTAATATGGAACAAACACAGTGCTATCAGTCAATCCAAAATGTTAATAAACCTGAAACCTGAATGTTTCACAACGGAAATGTGAGTGTGAACATCATCAGGGGAATACATATGTGCACACAATTATTAGGCAACTATTAGTGTGCAGATTTATTATGCAACTAAAGGAAAAATGAAAATTTTCCCATCTCACTTGTTTATTTTCATCTGTTATAGTGAGAATAATAAACAAACACCTCAAAATTTACAAATAAACATCTCTGACATTTCAAAAAAAATCAATCAATCAATCAATGACCAATATAGCCACCCTTCTTTCCAATAACAGTCATAAGCCTTTCCATTCATGGAGTCTGTCAGTTTCTTGATCTGTTGACGATCAGCTTTTTGTGGAGCAGTGACTACAGCCTCCCAGACACTCTTCAGAGAGGTGGATTGTTTTTCTCCCCCGTAAATCTAGCGTTTAAGAAGTGCCCACAAGTTCTCGATAGGGTTTAGGTCAGATGAGGAAGGGGGCCATGTCATTATTCCTTCATCTTTAAGGCCTTTACTGGCTGGACACGCAGTGGAGAACTTCGATGCAAGTGATGGAGCATTGGCCTGCATAAAAATCATGGTCTTTGTCCTGTATCACTGTTTGAAGAAAGTGTCTTCGAAAAACTGGCAGTAGGTTTGGGAGTTGATTTTGAGTTCATCTTCAATGCTAAAAGGTCCAACTAGCTCATCTTTAAAAATACCAGCTCATACCAGTACCCCACCTCCACGTTGGAGTGGAGCTCTGTGCCCATTACTGATCCACAGGTCCATCCATCTGGTCCATCAAGAGTCACTCTCATCTCATCGGTCCATAAAACCTTTGAAAAAATCTGTCTTCAGATATTTCTTGGCCCAGTTTTGACGTTTCAACTTATGTTTCTTGTTCAGTGGTGGTTGGGTTTCAGCCCTCCTTACCTTGGCCATGTCTTTGAGCACTGAACACCTTGTACTTCTGGGCACTCCAGGTAGGTTGCAGCTCTGGAATATGAAAGTACTGGAGGATAATGGGTTCCTGGTAGCTTCACGTTGATTCTTCTCAAATCTTTGGCAGCTAATTTGCGTCTTTTGTTCTCAACATGTTTCTTGCGACCCTGTTGACTATTTGCAACAAAATGTTTGATGGTTCTGTGATCACACACCAATATCTTAGCAATTCCAAAAGTGCTGCATCCCTCTGAAAGACTTTTACAATTTTTGACTTTTCAGAGTCAGTTAAATCTCTTTTTTGGCCCATTTTGCCTGAGGAAAACTAGCTGCCTAATAATTCTGCACACCTTGATATAGGGTGTTGATCTCCTTAGGCCACACCCTCCCTCATTACACAAATACACATCACCTGACGTGCTGAAATCCAATAAGCATTCAAGTTAATACAGCTTGGAGTTGGAATATACGCATTAAAAATGATGATATGGTCAAAATACTCACTTGCCTAATAATTGTGCACACAGTGTAGTATTTCAGGCCCCCTGCCTTTGGTCTGCAGCCGTGTGAGTTTTCCTTTCAGTTCGTCCCGAGTGTTGAATTTATTTGGAATATCGAAATTCATTCATTGATCATCAAGCCCACCTGGTGTTATTTATCAGAGAACATGCAAACTCCACACAGACAGCGACTGGATGTTGAACCCGGGACTCCAGAGCTGTGAAGCGGCAGCACTGAACTCAAGTAAGCCTTATTTGATATAGCGCCTTTCACACAGGACACTCTGCCCGTGTTGGTCCCAAGAACTATTTTAGTAAATTGAGGATGTAAAAAGAATTTAAATGAACAGGCCCTACATTATAAGAGGAGATCGGTGAAGCCCCTGACCTCCAGACTGTGAGTGGACATCAACAGAGCAGACCAAAGTGGACTTCACAAAAGAAAACCCTGAAGCCCAGGCAACCACAATTAAAAAGAGCATCGAACGCTTTCAACACCACGGAGGGAGCTGCGGGCTTCACTTTCAATCAAATCAAAAATTCAAGGCAATTTGAAAGTTTTTCGGTAACCGCGGTGGACAGACGCCAACCCAATGGCTTATTGGAATTGGTACAATCTAGACGAGGACAGGCCGGTCAGCCCAGTAAAGCTTGTCAATCCTGTCCAATTCATTCTTCTAAAAAAATCAGGAATGGCCTCCTCTTGACTTTCTCGTATATTCAGATATGGGGATGAATACAGTTGTGCTTGAAAGTTTGTGAAGCCTTTAGAATTTTCTATATTTCTGCATAAATATGACCTAAAACATCATCAGATCTTCACTCAAGTCCTAAAAGTAGAGAAAGAGAAACCAGTTAAACAAATCAGACAAAAGTATTATACTTGGTCGTTTATTTATTGAGGAAAATGATTGAATATCACATATTAGTGAGTGGCAGAAGTATGTGAACCTTTGCTTTCAGTATCTGCTGTGTCCCCCCTTACTAAACGTTTCCAGTAACTTTTGCTCATTCCTGCACACCACCATTCCTCCGTACAGAAGAGACTCAACTCTGGGATGTTGGTGGGTTTCCTCACATGAACTGCTCCTTCAGGTCCTTCCACAACATGCCGATTGGATTAAGGTCAGGACTTTGACTTGGCCATTCCAGAACATTCACTTTATTCTTCTCTAATCATTCTTTGGTAGAACGACTTGTGTGCTTAGGGTGGTTGTCTTGCTGCATGACCCACCTTCTCTTGAGGTTCAGTTCATGGACAGATGTCCTGACATTTTCCTTTAGAATTCTTTGATATCATTCAGAATTCATTGTTCCATCAATGAAGGCAAGCTGTCCTGGCCCAGATGTAGCACAACAGGCCCACACCACGATACTACCACCACCACCATGTTTCACAGATGAGATGAGGTTCTTATGCTGGAATGCAGTGTTTTCCTTCCTCCAAACATAACGCTTTTCATTTAAACCAGAAAGTTGTACTTTGGTCTCATCCGTCCACAAAACATTCTTCTGATAGCCTTCTGGTTTGTCCACGTGATCTTTAGCAAACTGCAGACGAGCAGCAATGTGTTTTTTGGAGAGCAGTGGCTTTCTCCTTGCAACCCTGCCATGCACACCATTGTTGTTCAGTGTTCTCCTGATGGTGGACTCATGAACATGAACATCAGCCAATGTGAGAGAGGCCTTCAGTTGGGGTCCTTTGTGACCTCGCCGACTATTCCACGTGTGCCTTGCTCTTGGAGTGATCTTTGTTGGTCGACCACTCCTGGCGAGGGTCACAATGGTCTTGAATTTCCTCCATTTGTACCCAATCTGTCTGACTGTGGATTGGTGGAGTCCAAACTCTTTAGAGATGGTTTGGTAACCTTTAACAGCCTGATGAGCATCAACAACTCTTTTTGTGAGGTCCTCAGTAATCTCCTTTGTTGGTGCCATGATACACGTCCACAAACATGTGTTGTGAAGAGCAGACTTTGATAGATCCTGTTCTTTAAATGACACAGGGTGCCTACTCACACCTGACTGGCATCCCACATGACTCGAATTTCACCTTCAAACTAACTGATCATCTGTGAGGTTCATATACTTCTGCCACTCACAAATTTGTGATATTCGTTCATTTTCCTCAATAAATAAATGACCAAGTCTAATATTTTTGTCTCATTTGTTTAACTGGTTTCTCTTTATCTACTTTTAGGACTTGAGTGAAAATCTGATGATGTTTTAGTTCATATTTATGCAGAAATATAGAAAATTCTAAAGGCTTCACAAACTTACAAGCACAACTGTATTTGAGGAGTAAACCACAAGACAAGGATTCTATTTTTAAAGTGGCCGTCCCTGCTAGTCGCTCGGCCTGCATAGAAGTGAAACAGGACAAACTTTAAAAATCAATAAATAAACAGGTATTGCTAGCTAAATAAAGCCGAGGCACACTCCAACACGTGGCCAGAGGAAGAGCGACTCGAACAGAAGCTGGTGAGTGAGCGAGGAGGCCCCTGCCTGGCTCACCACTTCTGAGGTACCACTTGGCCTTCCCCTTGGGCCGCAGCCTCTGTCCCAGATTAGCGTGAATATATCACTACCGCAGGTGAACTGTGATTCTTAGGGCGATGAGAGAAGTCACAAAATTTCAGATGCTTCAGTAAACGTTCTGAGCATCAACTGGATAATAACATACATACAAGACAGCAAGATTGTTACAGTCTACTTTATATATAAGACTGCTTCACAGCAGAGAAGTAGTGTGTTAAAGAAGTTATGAAAAAGAAAAGGAAACATTTAAAAAATAACGTAACATGATTGACAATGTCATTGTTTTGTCACTGTTATGAGTGTTGCTGTCATCAAGGATTTGATCCTCATTATTTCTTTCAATTAGGTTCGTATTTGGAGGACGTGTTGTGTTCAAGTTACATTCCGTGTTTGTCAACCGTTGTAAAGATAACAGGCTTCATTATATATACATATATATATGTGTGTGTATATATATATATATATATATATATATATATATATATATATACACACACACACACATCGAAGCTTCTCAGCTGTGCTTGTGCTATCCTGTGCGATCTCGCGATGCCCACGACTTTATTTAATGTTAGCTCAGCAGCAGAGAAGTAGTGTATCTGAGACGTCACACACTGCATGCACAGGTTTACCTTTCCCAGTCCTACAAAGTCAGTTCACGTGAGCCGCTCAGAGTACACACATCGAAGGTTCTGAGCTGTGCCTGTGCTATCCCGTGCGATCTCGCAATGCCCACGGCTTTATTTAATATTAGCTAAGACCCGGCACTTAAACGTGTAGAATTTCAAAATGAAACCTGCTTAACTTTTGTAAGTAAGCTGTAAGGAATGAGCTGCCAAATTTCAGCCTTCTACCTACACGGGAAGTTGGAGAATTAGTGATGAGTCAGTGAGTGAGTCAGTCAGTGAGTGAGGGCTTTGCCTTTTATTAGTATAGATTATGTACATTAAAGAACCATGTTCTGCATCCGAACAGTTTCGGCGCCCGGGTCCTCTCCGAAAACATATCGAAGGTAATTCATTTTTCTTGACTATCTATCTCTGCTCTAAACCCCTTCCGAAATAATACTGCTGTGCCAGGACATGATGAATGTTTAATAGAGTCTTCCGTTAAAGTTCACACCATTAATACTGTAATAAGCAATCTCAATGCACGTAGAAAACCTAGGAAATACGGCATAAACTCCAATAATCTAATTAAAATCACTATTTTAATGGAACAATGTATTAAAACTATAAAAACAGATCACAGATTAAACAAAAAATGCACACAGAGCAGCGCTAATAATAATAATCTAGTTCCTATTCCAAATAACAATAACGCACATAGTACTCATCTCTGCACCTCCGAAACATTAAATATGGCACTATTGAATGTTAGAGCTTTAACTAACAAAACATTTTTTATCAACGATCTTATTAGTGATAAAAAAATAGATCTTATTGCACTAAATGAAACATGGCTGAATTCAGATGCGCGCAGTTTTAATCGAATCTGCCTCCGGATTACAGTTTTACTCATGCAAACCGCCAGGGAAAAAGGGGGGGCGGATTGGCTAACATTTACTCGAGCCGATTAAAATGTAAAGATGTCAGTTTTGGTAAGTTCAAGTCCTTTGAGTATCTCGCCGTTGTTATTCATGGAGATTCTCAAGTTCTAGTACTATCCGTGTATAGACCTCCTAAATATAACGCGTCGTTTTTTGAGGAATTCTCTGACTTAATGTCAATTTTAATTACTAACTATGACACACTCCTAATAGTTGGCGACTTTAATTTTCATATAGATAATCAGTGTGATCTAAAAGTAAAAGAATTTATGAACCTCCTGGATTCTTTTGATTTGAGACAACTCATAAATCAGCCTACACATAAAGCAGGTCATACATTAGACTTAGTGATTACTAAAGGACTGAAAGTTGATATAAAACAGATCATTGATATTGGTCTATCAGACCATTTTCTTCTACTTTTAATATAGAAATAATGATAAAAACACTCATGAGAAGCATATTGTTAAAAACGCTTCTTTGATTCGCAGCAGCTTTAAAACTTACAAACATTTTAAGCAATCAGTCCGTTTATAGTGCCAGCTATAATAGCGAGGACAATGTAAATAGTAAGGTGGAAAGATTTAATTCTAAAGTGAGAGCTGCTGTTGACATAGTTGCACCTGAAAAGACAGTGAAAAAATCTTCTAGCATTGTTATACCATGGAAGACCCAAAGAGTGTCTGATTTAAAGAGAACATGCGTAGAGCTGAGCGTCAATGGAGGAAGACTAAACTTACTATCCACCACGAAATATTAAAAGTCAAAATAACAGAATACAATAACACTGTCCGTCTTGAGAGACGCTGCTATTTCTCTAAGATTATAAATAACAATGCTAGTAATCCCAGAGTCTTATTTTCTACAATTGATCGCCTACTAAACCCAGGTAGCTCAAAGGAATGCCTCCTAAGTGCTTCCAGTGAAACCTGTGAGGCTGTCGCTGTATTTTCAATCAAAAATTAATGATATTAGAAATAACATAGTATATCTCCCCAACACTAAGGATCCCTAAACCCCAGCATCCTGTTATAAACAAATTAAACTCTTTCACTAGGATAGATTTACCTGATTTAAAAAAATAATCTCTCAATTAAAACCCTCCACCTCGTCCTTGACCCGATACCAACAAGGTTTTTCAAAGAAGTATCAGGCGTGCTAATTGATAATGTTCTTGACATAGTAAATTCGTCACTAGATACTGGGGTCTTCCCAGACTGTCTTAAGACTGCTGTAGTTAAACCCCTACTTAAGAAACATAATCTTGACCCTCAGCTCTTGAAAATTTTAGACCCATCTCTAACCTGCCTTCTTAAGTAAAGTTCTAGAGAAGGCAGTCATTATGCAGTTAAATGACCACCTAAATAAACATGCTATTCTTGATAAATTTCAGTCAGGTTTTAGAACAAATCACAGCACAGAAACTGCACTCGTTAAAGTAGTAAATGACTTGCGGGTAAATGCAGACAGAGGCCATTTATCTGTTCTCATCCTCTTAGATCTGAGTGCTGCATTTGACACCATTGATCACAACATTCTTAGAAATCGCCTTAGTCAATGGGTGGGCCTCTCTGGCAGTGTCTTAAATTGGTTTGAATCCTACCTGACAGGGAGAAAATATTTTGTTAGTTGTGGGAATTACAACTCAAGACACATGATATCCAATATGGTGTTCCACAAGGCTCTATCCTGGGTCCGCTGTTATTCTCAATCTACATGCTTCCGTTAGGTCAGATTATCTCAGGGCACAACGTGAGCTACCACAGCTATGCTGATGACACACAGCTGTACTTATCAATAGCACCTGATGACCCGATTCTATTGATTCACTAACACAATGTCTGACTAGTATCTCAGAATGGATGAATAGTAATTTTCTCAAGTTAAATAAAGAGAAAACTGAAATTTTAGTGATCAGCAATAATGGATACAATGAGGCTATTAGAAATAAACTGGATACATTAGGATTAAAAGTCAAGACGGAGGTAAAAAGCTTAGGGGTGATTGTTGACTGTAATCTGAATTTTAAATCACATATTAATCAGATCATTAGGACAGCATTTTTCACTTAAGAAACACAAGTAAAGTTAGACCTCTTATATCACTGAAAGATGCTGAGAAATTAGTTCACGCTTTGTTTTCAGTCGACTAGATTACTGTAGCACTCCTCTCAGGACTACCCAAAAAGATATAAATCGTTTGCAACTAGTGCAGAATGCAGCTGCTAGAATCCTAACTAGGAAAAGAAAATCAACACATTCTCCAGTTTTATGTCACTACACTGGTTACCTGTGTCATTCAGATTGACTTTAAAATTCTGCTTATGGTTTATAAAGCCTTAAATAATCTGCCCCATCTTATATATCGGAATGTCTGACACCTTATATTCCAAATCGTAACCTCAGATCCTCAAATGAGTGTCTCCTTAGAATTCCAAGAACAAAACTTAAAAGAAGTGGTGAGGCGGGCAGGCGGCCTTCTGCTGTTATGCACCTAAAATCTGGAATAGCCTGCCAATAGGAATTCACCAGGCTGATACAGTAGAGCACTTTAAAACACTGCTGAAAACACATTACTTTAACATGGCCTTTTTATAACTTCATTTTAACTTAATCCTGATACTCTGTATGTTCAATTCATCATAACAACTATTCATGGTGGCTCTAAAATCCGTACTGACCCCTACTCTCTTTTCTGTTTTTTTTCCGGTTTCTTTGTGGTGGTGGCCTGTGCCACCTCCACCTACTCAAAGCTTCATGATGCTCCAACAATGATGAACGGATTAAAAGGCAGAAGTCTACGTGACCATCATCATCATCAAGCCCTTCCGTGAGAACCCTAAATCCAAAGAGGACTGTTTCATTTATGTTAGGTAGAATGCCCAGAGGGACTGGGCGGTCTCATGGTCTGGAATCCCTACAGATTTTATTTTTCTCCAGCCGTCTGGAGTTTTTGTTTTTCTGTCCCCTGGCCATTGAACCTTACTCTTATTCGATGTTAATGTTGATTTATTTTGTTTTATAATTGTGTCTTTCATTTTTCTATTCTTTAATATGTAAAGCACTTTGAGCTACTGTTTGTATGAAGATGTGCTATAGAAATAAATGTTGTTGTTGTTGTTGTTGTTATCAACGACAAATAAAATCAAATCTCTCTATTACAATAAAAGAAAATCCTTGGATGAGACGACTTTTTCAGAGAGATACTTTCATGTTCCACAAGACAAAACTTTGTGCCAAGATATTTAACCACACCAGGGCCGGAAATAAAAGACAAAGAGTAGATGACAAAGTGGAACATCGTAAAGAATTTAAAAACGTTGGCGCAGTACACATGCAGAGCAGGTTAGAGATAATGGAAGTACGAAAATTTGAAAGTCTCAAAAAACGGACAGTACAGATCGCATTCACACAAGCAAACAGAAATTATTACTCGGTGAAATAACGGAACAGCAAAAAGAGATGGCATACGTGGACATAGGTGATATGACAGAAGTATGGAGATATTGTTCAGATTTAAACTTTAAGTCGGAGACTTACAGATCATCTGATTCGTGTTGCGTTTCGCGTTTCTAGCTAACGAAGAGGCGTATCTATGAGGGTTAAAAGCTTTGTTGTTTTGTGAAAGTGAAATCCACAAATGTGAGCGGCAGAGACGCGAAATGGCTGGTGTGTAGCTCAGGTAGGGGGGCTTGGCGAGCGACGCGAGCAGGGGGTGAAGCCTCCTAGTTATTAATATATTTAATTATTCTAAAAGTAAAGTTGAATAAATCGGACTCTGCAGCTGCATGAATAAAAGGTAAAGTTCCACTTCAGGTTAGCGGAAAGACCTCAAACGTTGGTAGAAAGCTACGTTTTGTACTTAATACTTGTATGCAGAATTTGATTGACCGAAGTGAAAGCGAACTCAAGTTTACACACACAGACACACAGACAGACAGAATTCCAAAAATGGTATGTTCAGACTCAGGGAGGTCCGTCAAAATCTCGACATCGACTTTTTGGACAATTCCAGTACTTTTCCTGTACTTTGTATACGAGAAAGTAAAAACGTGGAGTTTTAAAAGTCCCTGAGGTCCTGCTGTCTGCCACACTACTTGGTCTCTTATTCCACATCAATCAATCAATCAATCAATCAATCAACATTTATTTCTATAGCACATATTCATACAAAAACATGTAGCTCAAAGTGCTTTACAAAATGACGAATAGAAAAATAGAAGACACAATAAAAAATAAAAATAAGTCAACATTAATTAAGATAGACTAAGTAAGGTCCGATGGCCAGGGTGGACAGAAAAAACAAAAAAAAAAAACTCTAAAAGCTGGAGAAAAAAAATAAAATCTGTAGGGTTTCAGACCACGAGACCACCAGTCCCCTCTGTGCAATCTACCTAACATAAGTCAAACAGTCCTCTTTGTATTTAGGGTTTTCATGGAAGGACCTGGGGCCTCATGTATGAACGGTGCGTACGCACAGAAATGTTGCGTAAGAACTTTTCCATGTTCAAATCGCGATGTATAAAACCTACACTTGGCGTAAAGCCACGCACTTTTCCACGGTACCTCATGCCTTGTCGTACGCAAGTTCTCCGCTCGGTTTTGCAAACTGGTGGCACCCAGCGTCAAAGCAGTGCTTCTGTTCCTGTGTGGTTACTATTTATTTTCCTGACGTGGCTTTATAAATACACAGAAACTAACCGCATATTGTTTATTAGTGTAATGCATCTGATTGTAATTAACTTGTAACAATATAATGGTTCAGGGAACAGCCATAGTATTCCAAATACCAGAACTGCTTTAGCGTTGTTACTCTCACTTCTTCTTCTTCTTCTTTCAACTCCTCCCGTTAGGAGTTGCCACAGCGGATCATCTTTTTCCATATTACTCTCACTGCACCACTCGGAGTATTTCTATCACTGTATCTGAGTGTGAATCACAGCAGCAGCTGATCGGAAAGAGAATTATCGGGATACAGCTTTAAAGACACGCTACCTCAGCCACTGCAAAATGTTTTAAAGCCTTTCCTGTACGGACCTCGCGGTTCAGAAACAGTTTAATCCCAAGAACTCTAAACGCACTCAATCAATTGCACCTTGTAGAACTGTTAGGACTTATAAGTACAATCACCTCACTGTAAACTTGCACGACAGTTATAATATCTCACAACCTGAGCCACTTTATAAAGCGAGTATTTACATATGATGACGAGATCATTTTTAAGGTGAAATGCAGCAAAATATGTTTGTTAAATTATACACATAAAACTTTAACTTCATTTAAATAATCTATATTCTTCACTGGGAGTGTCGTGAAGGATAGAATAATTAAACATGTACTACGAAGATATTTCAATGTTCTTTAAACGTTTTGAAGAATCGGCGCTAATCTTACAGATGGCTTAACGTCTATTACAGAGCTGATTGTGTGGCGATCGGTTACTTGGGGAAAGAAAAGCAAGGACTGCAGTGCCGGCTACGCCAATATATATTGAATATAAAACAGAAAGAGAAAATAACAACACAGCTAAAAACGCAGCGACAAATTTCGACAAAAGATAAATGCTTGTCATGAGCACGAGGCTCATGAAACTCATGTTTAATAACGTGCTTTAGCTCCTATCATCATGAAAATGACATCACGTATACATCTCAGTATTTTAGTTATTCAGAGAGCTGTAATATCACGAATGTCATGGACTCTGTGACCAGTTGGAGGAAGAGAGCCGGTTTAAGAAGCAAGTAGTGATTCACACACATAGATCACATACGAGTAGAAGATCAAATACAAAACAAAGCATTTAACGTGCTACTTTAATTACGATGTGATTTGAGAAACTGGTTAATTAAACGATTTTAAGATGAAGTTTATAATGTTCTACTAAATGACAAAATAAGCTACGTGATTAAAATGGAAATGTCGAGATTGAAGTTGACATTTTGTGCTTTTTCCCCACCGTGTGCCTTTCTTCTCTGTACCCTAATAAACTTTCATATGACACTCAGACAGCGGGCTACAACTCTTCTTTTCACGGCGACTTTGATATGTGACTTCTTTTTTATTTCCGGCACTGTGCGATTTTGTGAATGTGAGCTTTCAAGTTTCTCCAACACGCTACGTCACTCGATCAACTTCATTTTGTTGATTATCCCACAGTTTATTTGAACAAATAGTATGTTTTTCCTTTGCCTCCACTTGGTATTCGCTGAAATTCTTATATTTTCCCCGTGCTTTTCCCATTGTCTTTTCACAGAAGGCTGCGCTTAAGGGCGATTTATATTGATTTGCATATTCAAAGAGGCGTAATTCTGGGAGGATTTGGGGCGTTACAAAATGCGCGTGCACGAGCGTTAGTTTTCACGCTGATCGGGATTTATGTAGCAGAAGAATGTGGAAGTTGGAGTACACACAGATTCCTGCATCTGGATTTTTCTGTGCGTAAGCACATTTCGGCTTTTGTGCTTACGCCATGTTATAGTGCGAGTTCTACGCACGGCGTTATACATGAGGCCCCTGATGATGATGGTCACGTAGACTTCTGGCTTTCAGTCCATCAATGTTGGTGCTATGTCTATGTCTATGGTTCTCTGTGTGAAGAAGAACTTCCCAATGTTTGCAGGAAATGTCCCCTTCACACGTTCCCAGCTGTCCCCCCCCATGTTCTTGCTGAACTCAGTTTAAAGTCACCGTCTCGATCCTCTGCACTAATCCTCTTCCTAATTCTGTACCCTTCAGTCGGGTCTCCTCCTGGACTCAGCCTCGTCACTCTCCTCTGGACCTTTCTCTAGTGCTGTTATGTCCATTTTGTAGCCTGATGACCCAAACTGCACCCCCAGGACTCCAGATGAGGCCTCACCAGTGCGTCATAAAGCTCGAGCAGACCCTCCGAACACACACAGTGCAGCGCTCTGCTGTCCGTCTAGTTGGAGCCAAAGTCAAATGGTCACGCGGGATTGTGCCAGTCTTGCCATAGTGACATTTCTTTGGGCAGAGGGAGTGAAACCTGCCGACATGCACCGAATGCAGCGGGAGAAAGGAGCAGGGCAGAGCTCAGTGGGTCTCCCTCTGAAACACGAGCCGATCTGAAGGCTGACCGCGCTTGGCCGAGGACAGGAGACCTGATAGGCTGAGCTGAGGAGACGTCCGACAGCAGAAAGAAGCACCGAAGTGCGTTTTGAGCTGAATGGGCAGGCCCTGGTAGGTCTTATCATTGGACTCTTTATTGATTATTTAGGGGTTTTTAATCTCCACTGAACACTTTGATGGATTTTGTGATTTATTTGAGACTTTTGCTCTGCGCTTTATTAAGAACCTGATGTGGGAATAACAAGCACTGCACACTTAACACCCGCCCTTACTGTGACATGTGTCCTCATTGCCCTGTCCATGTCACCCTGTTTGTGCCTATCAAGAGGAGTATGCCAACTCCAGGCATCACTGGGGCTTACTGGGATTCTCGCTGGAAGAAGTGGTGTGATATTCTCGCTTGCTGGGTGCCAATTGAGGAGGCAGAGCGAGATGCTGTGGACATCGCAGGACAATCCGCTGGTACTGATGGAGTCAGGGGCCAGTGGAGGTGGCAGAAGGGGGGAACAGACTGGGATCTGTGGATACCATTAGAGCCGGCAGACTAGAATCTGCGGGTACCAATGGAGGTGGCACACTGGAATGCTGAGGGCTTCACAAGAGGGACTGGGGGTGTCTGATGGATGTGGCAGTCTGGGATCTGCGGGTACCAATGTTGGTAGCAGGCCAGGATCTAAATGTGCTGATGGAGGTGACAGACCAGGGTTTGTAGATGCAGATAGAGATGGCAGTCCAGGACCTGTGGGTGCCAATGGAGGTGGCACACTGGAATGCTGAGGGCTTCGCAAGAGGGACTGGCGGTGTCTGATGGATGTGGCAGGCTGGGATCTGCGGGTACTGATGGTGGTGGTAAACGGAGATGCGAGAAAATGGAGCCCATCGTGAATGGGTTTTATTTGGTTTTTAGTGGTGTTCATTTTTTTGCTCTCCTGAAGACACTTTATGGGCACAATTTACCTGCTGATTTATTTATTGATTCTTTTGGATGCCCCCTGGCACTTTTTTTCTTCATTGTTGTTTTTAGCAAACACTGTTCACTCTTTCAACTTTGTAGTCTTGTTTGCCTCCTCACATGCTTGGTTACGAACATACAAAATGTCTCAGGTGCCCACAGCTACGGGCACAGGGGCATCACAAGCACACCCACAAGGACGGGTCTGGTTGTTAATAGAAAAGCTGACAGGCCTGATCCTCCACTGTCACTGAGCCTCACCAATGGTGGTCTACTGGTCAGATAGTCCATAACACACACCACCATGAGCTCAACCACCTGCATATCCCTGAGCTCACCCTGTAATGGGGATGGCTGGATGGCACTGAAGGCACTGCCAGCCTCGTGGAGCAGATCGGCCCATTCTTTGTCTGATAGGCAAACTTCAGAGGGTCCCGGTGGTCCTTCACAACAGGACCAGCATCTCATGATGTGGGACATTCAGGGCCCCTGGCCTGCAGTTTTCTACAGCAGTGGCACATTCTGGAGCTTACCAGGGTAAAAGAAGTTCAGTGCGTGTGACCTCAGCTCGGCATCTGACTTTGCCACACCGCGGAGTCTCTTGGTGGCTTTGGTGTCAATGCAATAAAACCCGTGAAGCGCATTTAATGATGCAATTAAAAAAAGCCCTCAATGAGGCTCCCCAGGGACTCCCAGCGCCTGCCACTGGAGGACGCGCACCGAGGGACCTCAGATCCCAGCAGCACTTCTCAAGGACTCAGAAGCTCAGGAACCCTGGGATGGCACATAATTGGCAGCGCTAACGACCCTCAGCGGCGCGGCTCTGACAGAACCGTTATTTATTTTAGGGCGCATCATTAAGGCCTCGGCTTGTTGGCCTCCGTGTGTCTCACGTCTCTCGCGACTCGGCCATGTTCTCTGTTTGTGTGTTTGCATCTTTTCTTGTGGTGCCAGGGGTGTCGACATTGCAGAAGGTGTTAGTTAGGCAGCGAGTGTTCCCCAGATGGCATGGAGCTGAAGCTGCGAGGCCTCAAGCTGTTTGCACCGACTCTCCCTGCACCTTACAGGGCACAGCCAGCGGCCGGCCGACATTCACAGAGCAGAGTCCTGGCACAGGGTGGTCAGCTGGGCAGCCACTGATTGACATTTAAGGTGGGTGCCATGGGGGTCAGACGGCGGGTGTGTGGGGTCCACTCAAGTCTCAATCCATCAGGTAGACTGACAAATTCTTTTGGTTTTACCCGACATCAGTCACCATTCCCTTGTGTAAAGGCACTATATAATATAACAGAGCCCGGCTTATGCTAATGGGCATCTGTGGAATGGCCAGCTGGGCACGAGTGTGGCCTGTGATGGACTAGGCCAGCGTTTCTCTACCTTTACGTATTTATGACCCGAGTTTTCATAACAGTTTTAATTGTGCCCCCCTAACGTTTTTTTTTAAATGAGCCCACTAATACCAATTTGTTCTTTTTTAATTAATGATATATCAGAGATGCATATTTTATTACACTTACTTAACTTTTATCGACATTTATCGAACTCTAGATTTATTTTCTAGTGTATTTGTCATATTTTTGATTCTTGTTTTCTTTTTTTCACATCTTTGTGCCCCCCTAGGGTGGCCCGCCACACAGTTTGAGAACCACTGGACTAGGCATCCAATTGTAGCCATTTATCTTGCCTTGCAAAGGACTCATGTTGGCATGTGGGTATGTGTGTGACTGATGGACTGGCAACCTGCCCTGGGCATCAATCCTGTCTTGCAATGGACCCCCATACTGTATGTTTGTGTGTTTGAGTAGGTAGACCCCAGCTGGGATGCCTTCTGTGTACAGTTGGCTCATTCTCTCTGTGCCCCTGCCGTCTCACGTTCTGTGGTATTGATGACTGGGCACTAAAGTGACCACTGATGGACTGGCAGTCTCTCTATGTGCCATGTGCAAGGTGCTGCCAGATGTTGTTATTCACAGTTTGGTGCCACTCATTTACGATTTATTTCATGATCTCCAGGGAGCAATCCTGCCTGTGCCCGATGCCACCAGGGTCAGCTTCAGTTACACAAAACTAAGTGGGCTTGAAACTGAATGAATGGAGTGATGGATACTTGGCCAGCCTAGGATGTTATTATTATTCACAGCTTTGTGCCACTCATTTATCACACCGCTGCTTACGTTTTATTTCAAGATTTCATTAATAAATATAAAGCAACTGCAATGTTCATCCTGTTTAACAATAAGAAACTGATGTGCCCTTGCATGGGCACACTTTACATGAAACTGGAGTAAGTCAGGTCAAAATCTGAATGCCCTGACTGTTTTAATAAGACCCAGGTGGCACAGTGGTTGGCACTGCTGACTTAGAGCTCCAGAGTGCCACGTTCAAATCCCACCCTGGGCACTGTCTGTGTGGAGTTGGTATGTTGTGCCCCTGCTGGCACGAGTGCAGTGTCAGCTCTCAGTGAGGTGCAGGCCCTGTCTGCATTGGCACAGACTACCACTAGATGGTGCACTGCCACCTGTGGAGAGCGGACCTTCTTGTGCGTTTGGAAAGGAGATGACAACGTGGTGCAGAGTTTAGAAAGTCCGTTTTTAAATGGCATAGGTGACACTTGCAGGTGACTGGTTTAAAATGGTGGTCCCAGACCCCAGCTGGGATGCCTTCTGTGTACAGTTTGCTCATTCTCTCTATGCCTCTGCCATCTCAAGGTCTGTGGTATTGATGACTGGGCATTAAACCGACCAGTGATGGGCTGGCATGTGCCATATGCAAAGTGCTGCCAGATCCAGGTTCAGGAAAAAAAAGTGAAGAGGATGGAGGGCTTTGGACCCTCCGGCTGAATCCAGTCAGGAGCCTGGAAATGGGGGATCGATGTCTCAGCATGTGGGGCACTCAACTGGGTTGGTTCTTTGGGGCCCAGTGCTCCCAGTTTCAAGAATTAAGAGAGCCTACACAATATTTTATTAAAGAGAATGTGAAACAGTGACAATTAAAATAAATCCGAACACACAGCACAGCGCAAATAATCACGCAGGCGTAAAGGCGGCTTACCTGACTCACGGCGCCCTCTGGTGGACAGACGAGGAATTTAGAATTCGGAAGGCTGAGGCTGAAGAATTAGCGGAAATGGAGCAAATGACTGCGAAGAGGGCAGACTGAGGATGAAGGTGGCATTCATGACGGGACAGATCGGGAATGAGTGGAGTGAGGGCGGTCTAAGGCTAAGGGTCTCGTTCACAGTGGCATTAGGAATAAGGTGAGACAATCCTGGAATAATTTGACTATGAAGTGAACCATATGGGGTCATTTTAAATAAGAGCCTTGGGCGAGGGTATACTTTAGAAAGGCGCTATAAAGAATTGCAATAGTATGCCTATAAAAGACCTGAGGTAAGTGTATAGTTTAGAGAAAGATGATAAATAAATAAAACAGTAATACTGTGGCTGTAAAGGGCAGTTAGTAAGTGTCTTCTTTGGAAAGGCGCTATATAACATAGCAATGCTTTGCCTAAAAAGTATAATGGACCAGGCTTCTGAAAGGCACTGCAGTATATAAAAATAGATTACTGTGCCTGTAAAGGGGCCTTAGATAAGCGTGTGCTTTAGAAAGGCACTATATAAAACAGTAATAATAAAGTGCACTGAGTTACTGTGAGTTTAGAAAGGCACTATATAAAAGAATTAACATCAATGTCAGTCATGACCTTCGACGTCACTCTTAACAAATCTTTTCACCCTGCAGTCGTCACACTGCACAAGGCTGGAGAGTGTTTACTTTGGAAAGGCGCGATATATAATAAGTAGGATCGATATCAGTCATCGATTGTCTGTGTCACCCTGAGTTAGTGACGCTGCACAAATATGAATGTAACAGCAACACCTCACCTGGTAACGGGACTCGCGCCAGTGAATGCTTTAGAAAGGCACTATATAGAAAAACAACGCAGTCCCTGTGTTGGAAAAGGGCCATGAAAAACTACAGCACTGTCTCTGTAAAACACTATGGGCCGTATGCTTTTGAAAGGCGCTATATAAACCAGTAAAGAGAGTGACGGGCAGCAGCACTCCTGGTTCAATTCCTCAGATCACTACAATGGCTTCCTGTAGTGACACATAATAAGTTCAAAGCCTTGATGGTCGCCTACAGAGTAGTCAGAGGGTCAGCACCTCAGGTGACGTCACTACTGCGTGGTATCAAATCTCAGTCCAGACTCTTTTCATGTGACACTTCTTGCTGGTGGAACGAGCTGCCCACCTCCATTCAGAATTCTGATTCCCTCTGTAATGGAGCTGGGCGGTCAGCAAGCCCCAAACCCTGAACATGGGTTCAAATAATGGAAGGTGTATTAACTAAATACCTCCAAAAGTAGCACAAGCGCAGGCTTTCTTTTCAGTTCCTCTTCCTCCACAACACTCTCTCCTGTCACCACCACCGCACTGCCCTCCTCCATTCGAGTGTTGCTCCATGTCCTTCCAGCCCCCTTTGATTAAGGACCCCTGGAGTACTTCCGGTGCTACTGCCAGATGGAAGCACTTCCATGTCGTATGGAAGTCCCATTCATTAGACAGCACATTTCCCAACAGCGCCCCCTTGCAGCACCTACGGACCCCAGTAGGGCTGTGTTGCTGGACTACAGTTCCCAGCATGCCCTACTGGTTCTGTGCTGGGCACTGAAATCCAGGGATGCTGCCATCTTGTGTCCTGGGGGAATAAAGAGTCCCCAGCGACATCTTCTGGTGGGCTGTCTGTCCATCCCTTCCAGCCATCACTTCTGGGTCTGGTTCTTTCCTCTCTCCTGCTTGGAGCTTCCCATCTGGGAAAGGAGCCATCCTGTCTTCAGGTCCAACCCCAGTGTGTTTACAAGACCATTGAAGACCCTCTGGTTTGGTCAATTTCCATCTACTGTAACTTGCTGCCATTTACAGTCATATGGAAAAGTTTGGGAAGCCCTCTTAATTCTTTGGATTTTTGTTTCTCATTGGCTGAACTTCCTTTAAATATCTGACATGCCTTATGGACACAGTAGTATCTCAGCAGTGACATGAAGTTTACTGGATTAACAGAAAATATGAAATATGCATCATAACAAAATTAGACAGGCGCCTCAACAGAGATATGACATCAATACTTAGCTGAGCCTCCTTTTGCTCCTTTGAGCCTCTCGACGCTGTCCTCCTGTAGCTTGTGATGAGGGTCTGGACTCTGATGTTGGTATTTCAGACCATTCTTCATACACAATCTCTCCAGTTCAGTTCAATTTGATGGACAGCCTGCTTCAAATCATCCCATAGATTTACGATGATATTCAAGTCAGGGGACTGTGTCGGCCATTCCAGGACATTGGACTTCTTCCTCTGCATGAATGCCTTTGTGTTTTGGGTCATCGTCTTGTTGGAATATCCAACCCCTGCTTAAGTAACTTCAACTTTGTGACTGATTCTTGAAGATTATCCTGAAGAACTGGTTGATATTGAGTTGAATTCATCAGACCTCGACTTTAACAAGGGCCTCAGTCCCTGAACTGGCCACACAGCCCACAGCATGATGGGACCTCCACCAAATGTGACAGTAGGTAGCAGGTGTTTTTCTTGTTCTTCTTCCGCCATGCAAAGCTCTTTTTGTTCTGACCAAATAACTCCATTTGTGTCTCATCAGTCCAAAGCTCTTTGTTCTTAATGAATCTGACTCGTCTAAATGAGCATTTGATACAACAAGCGACTCTGTGTGTGGTGTGAGTGCAGAAAGGGCTTCTCTCTCCTCACCCTGCCATACAGATGTGCTGAATTGTAGAACGATGTACAGATACACCATCTGCAGCGAGATGTTCCTGCAGGTCTTTGGAGGTGATCTGTGGTTGTCTGTCACCATTCTCACAATCCTGCCTCTTCATATGCCACTCCTGGATTTCTCTTGGTTGGTTTAACAGCAACTGTGCCTGTGGCCTTCCATTTCCTGATTCCATTCCTTACAGTTGAAGCTGACAGTTTAAACCTCTGAGATAACTTTTTGTAGCCTTCACCTAAACCAGGAGACTCAACAATCTCTGTTTTCAGATCTTTGGAGAGTTGCTTTGAGGATCCCATGCTGTCTGTCATTCTTCAGAGGAGAGTCAAAGGGAAGGAAGCACAACTTGTGATTGACCACCTTAAATACCTTTGACCACTCATGACTGGACACTCCGGTCTATGAAGTTCAAGGCTTTACGAGCTCATCCAGCCAAGTAATCAGCACTGAGCAGTGACAGGCATTCAAATCAGCACAATGACAGGGGGGCACACATTTTTGCACACATTTGATTTAATTCCATACAACTAAATACTGCGTCACTAAAAATCTTTGTTCGTGAAACACCGCAGTACTCCTAGGAAATGACAGACACACCACTGGTATCATTATTGTTGAAGGGAGAGTCGATTATTCTGCAGGCTGAGAGGGGGTCCCAAACTTTTTCACACGACTGTATTTCTGGGCTCTTCACTTGTGATGGTCACACATCTTCCCAAACCGTTCCCAGCCTAACGTGTACTCAGTTATGTTGACCTCCTTTGTAAGTCGCTTTGGATAAATGAGTCTGCCAAACAATGCCATGTTAATGTGCTTGTAAAGTTAAACATACAAAGCGTCACGTTGTCACCGTTAAGCAAAGCAATGGTGGGCCAAGGCTGGGACGTGCGGTGCGCCTCCCTGCTTTGATGTCAGCGGTTTGGTGACGGACTTCCCAGCCGTCTAGGAATGCACAGCGCCAACACTTTCATGCTTTGGCTGTTCCGTTTTTTTTGTTCCACTCCTTGCCTTTAAAATGGAAAATTAGTGAATGTCTTCAACTTGGCAGCTGCCTCGTACGCTGCAATCCATCACTGATACCGAGTGGCAGATTTCCTCTGTGAAGTGTGGCTGGGAATAAAAAAAAAAAGCATGGAAAAGAGAAAAAAAAAAGACAAAGAGGTCGCTGAAAGCCTTGACAGGTGGGCTGTGAATGTGGAGGCACGAGGCTGGACTGGGGTGAGCCTTGGACATCAGGAGCGCCAGCGCGTTCACCTCTCCTCGAACCCTCTCCTCAATATGAAACAAACGCTCTAATTACTTTCGGAGGGGCTCATCGTTTTATTCTTGGCTCGCTCTGTTAATCTTTACACAAACACCGGGAGACACCCGTTGTACAAGTGGGCCGTCTGCTTTTCTTCCTCACCGATTGAGATGTGTTAAGAAAAGAGCTTCTCGTGTTTGATTTTGGTCCAGCAGAACAGCGAGAAAGAAAATGTCAAGGGACGAGAACCTGGAAATCAGCCTGCATTCTCAGATTTTCCAGGAGAGTTGGAAAAGGGTGAAATAGAAGCCAAGAATACAAATGAGAGGCCTAAAAATAAGCTTCATTCATAAAGACGCAGAGAACATCTACTGGTATGAACAGCAGAATGGAGCTCAGGGGCCGCCAGGGTCCATAAGACGTGACGGATCAGGGTCAGGACGAGGACAAGGGGAGAACAACTGGGCTCAGGACTGGGGGTCTGTGCATGGGCAGTGCAAGTGACCTCTGTGGCCCAGTAGGGAAATGAGTGAGGGATTTCTGTTTCGTGCCTCATCATCCTCTTCATCTTCATCTTCTGGCTGCTCCCGTTAGGGGTCGTCACAGCGGATCATCATTTTCCATCTCTTCCTGTCCTCGTCATCTTGCTCTGTCACCCCCATCACCTGCATGTCTTCTCTCACCACGCCCGTAAACCTTCTCTTAGACCTTCCTCTTCTCCTCTTTCCTTAGCATCCTTCTCCCAGTATACCCCTCATCTCTCCTCTGCACACCCAAACCAACACAATCTCGCCTCTCTGACTTTGTCTCCCCAACCGTCCATCCTCGTCACGCCCAATGTAAATCTTAGCATCTTTAACTCTACCACCTCCAGCTCTGTCTCCTGTGCCACCGTCTCCAACCCAATCAGGGATGCCAAATGAATTATTAATGTTATTATTATTAGAAGAATCTGAACGAGAGCAGGCCATTGAGGCCCAAAAAGCTCACCAGTCTTATCCACGTAATTCCTCCAAATAACATTAAGTCGAGTTTTGAAGGACCCTAAAGTCCTACTGGCCACCACACTACTTGGTAACGTCGGAGATGTGGCTCCTCTCCTGGCTGGCTTTCTCTAAACATGTGGTAGGGTCTTCTTCCTTTGTTCAGAGACTCTTCTCTTTCCCCACCTTGGTCGCACCTGCTGGTTGTCGGCGGTACTGCAAGTTTTTCTTCAAAGTTTCACATGCAGTGTCCTCACCGGCTGGGGCAGATGTTGGTTAGTCACCTCGCGTTGTTTGCAAGACGAACGTTGGCTTTTACTTATGGCCTCTCTCTCTTTCTCTCCCTCTTTTGCTTTCCTTAGCAAGGGTCAGACTTGTGGCCCCCTTGGTCACCTCCAAAACAGACCAGCCTACCACCCTTCCAGTCCTGCACCAGATTGCCATTTGGAGTTGAATAATTTTGTGCCAACCTGTTTTTGTGATTCCACCCTAGACAATGAAGAAGCTGCTATTGAGGACAGTCCCATGTTAGGGCCTGGTTGAGAGCAGTGAGCGCCCACCTCAAGCAGTGGTTCAGTTTCAGTCAAAAGTCCACTTTTGGTTTTTTGTTTGCCATTGTGTTTTTTTGGTTGATGGCTCCACCCCATTAATGAATATTGATGAGTTACCATCACATAGAAATTTTCAGGATTATTTTGCAGCATAGGGTGGCGCAGTGGGTGGCGCTGTTGCCTCGCAGTTAGGACACCCGTCTGGGTTCGCTTCCCGCACACTGCAGTGGGCTGGCACCCTGCCCGGGGTTTGTTTCCTGCCTTATGCCCTGTGTTGGCCGGGATTGGCTCCAGCAGACCCCCGTGACCCTGTAGTTAGGATATTGCGGGTTAGATAACAGGTGGATGGATGGTGTTATTTCATCCACTAGAGGCAGCAGAACACTGTAAAGTGGATCATCACACGTCACCCTGAGTCTGACTCGGCCTTAAACGTTTTTATATACAATTCCGGGTCCACGTCATACTTGGGGTTAACACCAATGTGTTGGGGTGGTCATTTGCAGGGGGTGATTTCCAGGCTGGTGGGAGCGAGGCAGGGGTGTGAAATCAGGCTGTGGTGGATTTCATACAATGGTTTGTCTGATGAGTTAGTTGTTTTATGGCAGATGGTTTGGGAGAAGGTGCATTGTGATTATAGTGGACGGAGCCCCTCATGTAGGACCCTCCACCCCCAAACGCTGGCTCAGCTACTGATCCTTACACTATAATGAAGATTACTACTGAGTGGGCGTGACTTGTAGTGGGCGTGTCATGTAGCAGGTGTGTCCCTAGGGGAGTGCTCAGGCCCCTCTCCCTTTCTGTGTAAATCACATGACATAAACATGCAATTTGATTGGCTGCTGAGTGGTGCACCTGAATTTCTAGACCCTTCTCACTTCACTTTAAATGGGCAGGGTTACAATGTCCCATTTGTCTTTAAACCTTAAATTAAGGAAAGAATCGTCGAAGAATAAAGTGAACAAATGAATTGACACCGAGAGGCAGGTTTCAACAGCTCAGTGCCTGAAACTTCATAAAGCTTAGGGATTCGTTTGTACTGCGCCTTTCAAAAGAATTTGACCCCTTCCTAATGCCCTCTATTTTGAATTATTCTTAACACTTGATTGTTTCTGATCTTCAAACAAATTAAGTAGAATACAAAAAAGACAACCCAAGTGGGCACAATACACAGTTTTTAAATCATCCTGAAATCTCTTCTACACAGAGCTATTCGGACCCTTAACTCCCAAAGCACGCAAGTCCCAAAAGCACTTCTAAAAATGCCCACTAGAGGGGGAAATACCATCAAAAACCCTGGCTGGACACAAAAAGGGCCAATCTTTATAAAATAAAAGATTTACTCTTCACATACAATGTTCTTCAATAACAATAAAGCTCCGTGCAGCACAAAGGCAATAGGATTTGCCCAAAACAATATGGCAATGCTATACAGTGTAGAGTTCCAATATGAAATCCTGAGAATAGTCGATAAACAGAATGAAATGTCAAAACTCCCAAAAAAGCCAATTAAATACACAAAAGCACAAACACTCACCAAGTCCAAAGCGCCTTCACAACGGCCCACCAGGAACTGTTGGAGAGCCTCTAGATTTATCGGATGATATGGGCAGATCCTGGCGATGACTTGGCAGGTGGCCCCGCCTCTGTGGGCGCCACCCACAAAACACACGTAATATAATGCAGCCTGAGATACAGACACATAAATGTAAAGAAAACTGCACTTCAAAAACAAAAGAAAAGAAGGCATACAGATTGTAGCCACAAGGGGGCATCACTGAGCCCTGGTCCTTCCATTATCGCCTCCTCTGCACATGCCTGTCCTTCCTTCTGGGCACCCACAGAATAAACCAAAAGAGTACAACAAAGAGACATAAAACAAGCATTGAAACCTGAGCCGAGATTTGACAGCAGACTCCCGCTTTGTCATTATGGGTTATCAGGTGTATACTGGGGGGAAAAATGGCAAAGGCCTCCATTTACAATAAAATCTACAACACAATAAGGTGTGCAGAGAGTGCAGGGGGTCCAAGTGCCCCCTGAATCCACCGCAGGCTTCTGGCTCAGTGAGACCAGGAGCTCCTTAACGAAACTGTCGTGCCAAATGGGACCCTCTTTGCCATCGAATCATTTTTAAATGGTACTCCCATTGATATTCTACTAATTTTTCCATACAGGGGGTCTTTATTTTACTTTCTCGTATACGAAGTGTAGGGAAAGTATTGGAATTGTCCAAAAATTAAATTTCGAGATTTTGATGAATCTCAACGTCTTAGGGCTTCCTGAGTCAGAAAATACAATTTTTAGTTTCTCTTATACAAAGCACAAGGAAAGTATTGGAATCGTCCAAAGATTTGATGTCAAAATTTTAACGAATCTCGACGTTTTAGAGCTCTCTGTCTTTCTTGTATACGAAGTATAGGGAAAGTATTGGAATCCTCAAAAAAATTGCATTTCGCGATTTTGATGAATCTCGACATTTTAGACCTTCCTGAGTCCCAAAATACAATTTTTACTTTAAAGTGCAAGAGAGAGTGTCATCATCGGAATCATCCAAAGATACGATGTCAAGATTTTGACAAATCTCGATGTTTTAGAGCTCCCTGACTGTCCTTTATTTGATGTATAAGGAAGTATTGGAATTGACCAAAAATTCCATTTCGAGATTTTGATGAATCTCGACATTTTAGACCTTCCTGAGTCCAAAAATAGTATTTTTACTTTCTTGTATACAAAGTACAGGGAAAGTATTGGAGTTGTCCAAAGATTCAATGTTAAGATTTTGACGGATCTCGATGATTTAGAGCTTCCTGATTCCAAAAACACAAATTTTATTTTCTTCTATGCAAAGTACAGGGAAAGTATTGGAATTGTCCAAAGATTCAAAGTCGAGATTTTGATGAATCTCGATGTTTTAGACCTTCCTGAGTCTGAAAATACCATTTTTGGAATTGCGTCTGTCTGTCTATCTGTCTGTCTGCGTGTCTGTCTACACGATAATTTGAGTTTGCTTGCACTGAGGTCAATCAAATTTTGCATACACATATCAGATACAAAATGTAGATTTCTATCAACCTTTGCGCTCTTTCCGTTATTCAAACAACTGCAGAGTCCGATTTACTCAACTTTCCTTTGATAATATTTGTTCAATATATTATTAATTTGATTTGATTTGCTGTCGATGGTTCTTTAATGCACAGAATATGAAAACAGAATCCTTGTCTTGCGGTTTACTTCTCAGTTATTCATCCCCATATCTGAGTATATGAGAAAGTCGAGGGGAGACCATTCCCGATTTTTCTCTCTTCTTGAAAGACCCAAACAGTTGTGCCCAAAGCCCACCGGTCCGCGCCATCCTGGTCAAACACACAACCGTGGGCCGCTACTTGGAAACGCTGAGCACGGAGAGCAGAAGCTCAGGAGAAAGTTTTCAAGAAGAAAGCAACCCGAGTGGCTTGAGTTCATTAGGTGAGCGCAAACAATCAATCCATCTGTGGGTAACTGACAGTGTGCTGACATTTGGTGCAGGGTGGCATTGATCGCTTTACTTGTTGTGCAAATCAGAGCTCCTGCATGGCAGGGCACGAGGCTCTTCTTGTCTGAAACTGAGAATGTTCGCTGCCAGGCTTACTTCTCTTTGTATTCGTCTCTTTTCCGCTCGCCGTTCTGATATTTGCATCGCGCAGAGTCCTGCCTGCCAGAAGTGCGCCAAGGCCCGCTCTTGCAGATGCACATTTGACAAATTCAATGAGGCCTGAACGCTGGAGGGCATGAAAGGTATAAATTATTTATAATGCGCTGGCGTAGATTTTCCCACATAAATTTGACTTGTCAGTTCGGCTCTTCTTTCTTTTAAAGATGGATGCGTTCTTTTTTTTTTTTCTTTCCTGTGCATATCTGAGCCAGGGGTGGCTGAAGAAGAAAGGGGGAACACGAGTGGTCAGGAGTGAGATCTGAAAACATCAAGTCTATGAAGGTGCCAAAGAGGGCATCACCACCACCCGCCCCTAAGAAATGCCCCTTTGGGACAGCCCTGAGCACTCATGTCCATGCCCAGTGTTAAAACTCAAATTAGGGCATCAGCCCAAAAACTAACCCTCAAGGCCCTGGATGAGGGCTCCAAACTCGAGAAGCAGGCTTTGAGGCCTGCACAGACCAACGGAGCCAAGTGTTATGAAGTGGTGACACAAACGTAGTGACAAAGGTGTAAGGCCTACTAAAAGTCCCATAACCAGATCAGGATCTTCACAGAGCCCTTACCCCGGGGCAGCCAGGTCCCAACATCCACCTGCAAGCATCGGCCTACAGCAGACCCAAAAACGAGGAGCTGGCTTTAAAAGTTCAAAATGTCATGAATGTCCCAGAAAATATACACAGTGCCCTCCATGGAGTGTGGCGAAGGTCAACCTGTGACTTGCTGAGACAACCCAAAGCACAGCAGCTTAAAAAATGAACCCTTTTCTGTTTTTATGGGAAAAATTATTTTGTGGGGTGTCAAGGAAGCTCAAAAATGAAAAAAACAAAAACATCATCATCATTATTATTATCCATCCATTATCCAACCCGCTATATCCTAACTGCAGGGTCATGGGGGTCTGCTGGAGCCAATCCCAGTCAGCACAGGGCGCAAGGCAGGAAACCAACCCCGGGCAGGGCGCCAGCCCACCGCAGTATTATTATACAATAGCTGCCAAATACTTCAATAGTACTTTTTTCACTTCTGTGTGTGACGATGCGGGTTCGGCTCCATGCCCCCATCTCTGTTTGGGAGCCCTTGAACCCAACACCGTCAATAATGTTACCGAGTGAGCTAGTCAGTGAAGTCAACAAGTAAGCAAGGGGATGGTAAAAAAGTGCAACAAAAACTGTCAAAGTGTTCAATGAAATAAAGTGCAGTGCTTCAAAGGTTCAATAAATAATCCAATAAAAAAAAAACAATGTGCAGGTTTAAAACAATAGAAAAAAAACAATCCTTTTTAAACCAGAGGTTAAAACATCCAACAAGAACAATCTTTAAAATCCAACAACAAGCTCGGTGCTTCTTTTAACCTGTGACTCCTCTGCTTCTCCCTGTCCAGGCTTCACAACAGGGGAGCCACTCTCACTCTGCAGCTGCCCTTTTCCCTTCACTCACTCGAGACTGGAGACCTCCTGATCCCTGGCATCGGTCGGGCACTCATCCCAGTCCCCGAGACTTGGTTTCCACCAATAGCCAGGTCACTCACGGTGGGGACTCCACCACCAAGCCTCCCGACTTCCGTTGCCTTTCCGGCCTTCTGCGGCTCGTCGCCATCCCCTGGTCACTCAGCGGGAGCAACATCGACTCAAACGCCCCTCGCAGATGCCCGTGAGCACTCGCTCACCCGCTCTTCGTGGCTCTCTCTCTTGCACCGACCTGCTTCCCAATAACCTCCGTCTTTCTTTTCATTTCCGATCTTTTTTCCTTTTTGTTTTTTTTCCCACACTTCTCCAACCGACTCGCGCTTCTTATATTGCGAGGGGCCATAGCAGCTGTAGCACATTAGCCACGGGAACAATGACGGATGTGGGCAGTTCCTCACCTGTGCACGCGGTAAGAAACGCCCACACCGCAGATCGCCCCGTGGCTTGCTATGGCCCAACGCCCCCTCGCTAAGCCGCTGCGAGTGCGGTGATTATTTAAAAATGGCCTTTACTAAGAGCGCTGTGGACCCGCTATACCACACAGTGTTTCAAGGACTGTATGCCAGTCTCGCCAGTCTGCACTAATAGCAGTGTGCCCAGTTCCAACGGCTGAAAACATACCTGTGCTTTACAAAAACGGCTGCATATATATATATATATATATATATATATATATATATATATATATATATATATATATATATATATATTGTGATAAAGGTGCTATATAGCGCCCGACCCGGCACAGACTACGCAGAGGCACGTGTTCACACTCAATACTTTTTTTTAATTTTCTTTCTTCAGCCATGGGCACACGTCTTCCCCGTGTCCCACCGGCCTAACGCAGTCTCAAGCACAAAACACACAAAAGCCACACTTTCCTGCTCCACCACTCCTCCCAGGCAACTTCGTCCTCTTCCTCCCGATTCTGGCCTTGACTGCTGGGAGGCAGGCCCTTTTATACCCCTCGACATTTTAGACCTTCCTGATGGGGCTGATAAACCGTCCAGCGTGGTGGCTGGTTGTCCGCAGCACCCCCTAGCGGCCACCCATCCCACCATCTCCCATGGAGCCACGGGGAAGATTGAGGAGGGATCCACGGCCAGGGAGACTGCCCCCAAGCACCCCGGGGAAGGTACTGCAATGTCCATGAGGCGTCCCGGCCGGGCATGGGACCCGGCTCTCCATCACAATATATATACATGTATATATATAGTCACACATGTGCAATTAGGAGGCAGTCAAAGAGCCTAAAGGTGAGTGAAACATCGCGAGATAAGGGGTTGTCACGTGGTGCTTACCTGAACTCTCTTTATCAACAGAAACCAAGAAGAAAAATAATCCTGCAACTTCCGGGTTCCAAAATGGCCGCGGTGACGTCACTTCCGGCACCCACAAATCACCTCACTTCCTGCTGCGGCGTCACAACATGCCAACCATTTCCTGTCACATGTTTTTCTCTGCTATATAACCGCCATTTTGTTACAGTAAAAATGTTCATTGGAATTCCAAACTTTGAATCGCTTCTTTTTCTTATTGTCTGGACGACGATATACGGGGACGGTCCCCAAAACTTTGCTTTTGTCTTTGTGAAGGATTTATTCTACCACAATATATATATCATGGCCTTCGTAGTCTGAATCACAATCTGATTGTATGGGTGATTACCTACCAGGTAACGCTTGTGGTTGGTCAGCAAGTCGGCTAACATCCACCACGGTGCCCTCTTTCAGTTGCGAGAAGCTGATCATAGAATGGTCGAAATAGTTTACTGTCAAATAATGCAAAGAGTACGCGACACGTGTTTCACCCTTATTCTGGGCTCATCAGGCGTACCCACTCATTGCACCCCATCTCAGTAATCGCACCTCGGATGTTAGCCGACTTGCAGACCAACCACAAGCATTACCTGGTAGGTAACCACCCATACCATCAGGTTGTGATTCAGACTACGAATGCCATGAATGTAATGACCCCGACCTACATGCTGTCCAATAAACGAGCCACACGCCGTGGCGCAATGCGCTGACATCCGAGGTTCGATTCCCGAGAGGGGGTGCAGTGAGTGTTTACGCCTGATGAGCCCAGAATTACGTGTTGCGTACTCTTTGCATTATTTGACAGTAAACTATTTCGACCATACATATATATATATATATATATATATATATATGTACAGTATATTTTCAGACATGTGCGATTAGGAGGCAGTCAAAAAGCTCAAAGGTAAGTGAAATATCACAAAAGGAGGGATTGTCACGTGGTACTTACCTGAACCTCTTCTCTTCACAGGAGAACCGAAGAAAAATAATTGGGGGCTATTCTGGGCTTCAAAATGGCCACCGTGACGTCACTTCAAGTGACTCCATACGGCATCACTTCCAGCTCTCACCTTGGACATCACTTCCGGTTCCTCCCCCATGACGCCATTTCCTGCCAACCATTTCCTGTTTCCATCATCTACCATTCTATTAAAACGCCATTTTGTCATCTGTTACAGTTCATGTACTTTTGATCATTTTTTGCATCGTTTTGATTTCATTTGTCCACAGGACAATATATGGGGACGGTCCCCAAATCTTTATATTGTGAAGATTTCTTTTTGTTTGTTCGCAGCGGAGAAGTCGTGTGTTAAAGAAGTTATGAAAAAGAAAAGGGAACATTTTAAAAATAACGTAACCTGATTGTCAATGTCATTGTTTTGTGACTGTTAGGAGTGTCGTTGTCATCAGGGATTTGATTCTCATTATTTCTTTCAGTCAGGTTCGTATTTGGAGGACGTGTTGTCTTCAAGTTACATTCCGTGTTTGTCAACCGTTGTAAAGATAACAGGTTTCATTCATCGAAGTGTTCACTACACAAATCGCTACTCGTGAATCTAAGATGTTTAACAGGCATTCCCGGTATTGAGTTGTGGATTTGCCTCCGAATATTTCCGCCTTTCCGATGTTTTTTCCGTCTCGCTGCATCAGAAAATGTACCACAGCGTCTGACGCGCGTCCTTTTTACTGTTTTCTCACAGCTTGGATTGCTGCTGTCACAATCGGTTTGAGTTTCATGGTTTGTTTCAATGACGACAGTATTTGCAGGATTTGTTGTGTTGAAGTGACATTCAGCATCTGTCAAGCGTTGTAAGCACACAACCGGTTTCATCGATAACTTCACATCCAGCTTTTGAGAGTTTAAACATTCATAAACATCAAAGTGTCCACTACTCAAATCGTCACCTGTCAATCTAAGATGTTTAAGAGGCGTTGGCGGTTGTCGAAAGGTGTAAAATATGTGGCCATTTCGGTACACTTGAAAGTGACAACCGAACAATTCAGTGGCAGCCATCAACTCACATGCAGAACCACAGGTGAAGGACTTAAGCATTTGACTCTTCTAGTGCTCCTGTGTAGTCTAATTATCTCCTGTGCCGTCATCAGTCCACACCTTGAACCTGTCCAGTCATTCAATACATAAGACACAATGGATATCAAGAGTGAGCCTGATATGGCCGTGCAATATGTAACACAGAGAATGGAAAAGGTAGGTGCCATCTCCGGGCATGGAAACCACTCGGTAAGTGACAGTTCTTTGATCGATGGTGATCACCTCGACAGACATCTCACCACCCAAATCGCTACTCGTGAATCTAAGATGTTTAACATGCGTTCCCGGTATTAACTTGTGGCTTTGCCTGCGAATATTGAATGGCACCATCTCTATGAACTTGTGGATTTTTCTGCGAGTATTTACAGACAGCGTCACGAAGTTGTTTCCGCCTCGCTGCATCAGAAAGTGTAGCACGACGCCTGACACGCCTCCTTTTTACTGTTTTTCTCACAGCTTGGATTGCTGCTGACGGACGGCCTTATATGGGCAGGCAGCCAACTACGTGGGAGGCGTGACGATGAGGGACGTAACTCCGCCTCACACGGCGACCGAGCTGCAGGCTATGGACGTATATACAGTATGTACGTAAGTAGGATTCAGTTATGACCGTTACGCGGAGAATTTCAAAATGAAACCTGCTTAACTTTTGTAAGTAAGCTGTAAGGAATGAGCTGCCAAATGTCAGCCTTCTACCTACACGGGAAGTTGGAGAATTAGTGACCGGTCAGTGAGTGAGTGAGGGCTTTGCCTTTTATTAGTATAGATATATATGTACTAGTGTATCCAGCAGGGGGCGCTGGCTCCCTAGGAATGAGTTCCTTTTTAATTGTGGCGTGTTACAAAACCCAAAACTATATAGATATAATATAAAAAGGTGATACCCTTCCCTTAGTGATATGGAGGTAAGAAATCACATAGGAGAAATAACTTTGCTGTCTTTAATGCCAGTTTGTGCAGCATAACAGATGAAGGAAGCCGTGACAAGGACCCAGTTTGGGAGTGGGGGCCCGATGTGTAGAGTCTGCCATTTTCATTTGCTGCGTTGGAATGATTTTTCCGGATCGGATGACGTAATCTCCCATCCGTCCGTCGGCTTCAAAGGTGTGCCGGGCGATGTGCCACGACTTTATACTCTTCCTCCATGTGCAGGGCCCCACTTTGGTGAATCGTGCCATTCCAAACAAGGCACAGAGAGGATACAGTTTCATGCTGACTTTGACACACAGAAACAGTACACGTTGCCCATTTCACTGTTGCCCCTGTCTTGTCTTAAGATGCTTGCCTAGCAGTTCTAAATGATGAGCCCCTGTGTGCCAAGTCTGGCTTTGTGTTAGCTGTGCAAGTGCGTAGAGAGAAAAGTAGATTTATAAAATATTTGCACAGGGCACAGTGACATATTAAACTTATGTTTCAACTAATAATAGGATGTCAGGGCCGAAAGGGTTAAGGATGAATTAAAAAAAGAACAAAACACGGAGAGAAAGCAAAGCAGACAGTAAAGAGAGTCTGCCTAGAAAGGCCACCGAAAACTTAAATCCCAAAATGAAAAATGAAATCCAAAAGCAACAACAAGAACAGAGACAAGAAAAATCCATCCATCCATCCATTATCCTCCCGCTATATCCTAACACAGGGTCACGGGGGTCTGCTGGAGTCAATCCCAGCCAGCACAGGGTGCAAGGCAGGAACGGGCAGGACGTCAGCCCACTGCAGGGCACACACACACACACACCAAGCACACACTGGGGACAATTTAGGATCGCCAATATGCCAACCTGCATGTCTTTGGACTGTGGGAGAAAACCCACGCAGACACGGGGAGAACATGCAAACTCCACGCAGGGAGGACCTGGGAAACGAACCCAGATAGGTCTCCTTACTGAGAGGCAGCAGCGCTACCCACTGTGCCACCATGCCACCCTAGAAAAATCCAATAAAGCAGAAAATATTAAAGACAGCAAAACTTACAAAAATCTCCAAACAAAAGTCCATGACAACCTGAGGGAAGTCGTCACTTCCAGCAGAATATAAATGAGGAGGGGCGGGCCCTCCTGTGTGATGTCATGATGGCCCACCTCTAAGGCTCCACCCACAGAGCACATGAAACACACAAAAATTGAAAGACAGAATATAAATACTAAACAAACAAACATTAATATTAAACAAACATTAAACATTAATATTATACAAAATTATTGTCTGTCTGTTATACTTTCATTGTTATCACTCTTTAATATAATATTGTTCTTTATCAGTATGTTGCTGCTGGAGTAGGGGAATTTCCCCTTGGGATTAATAAAGTATATCTATCTATCTATCTATCTATCTATCTATCTATCTATCTATCTATCTATCTATCTATCTCTGTTATATAGTGCCTCTCATTATCTATCTATCTATCTATCTATCTATCTATCTATCTATCTATCTATCTATCTATCTATCTATTTATTATATAGTGCCTTTCATATCTATCTATCTATCTATCTATCTATCTATCTATCTATCTATCTATCTATCTATCTATCTATCTATCTATCTATCTATCTATCTATCTATCTATTACAGAAATGAAATAAAAAACAATCACTTCAAAGCAACAATAAAACAGAAAATCCACAAAAAGCAGCGAATAAGCTGACACAACACCAAGGCACTATGGGAGAGGGAAACCATGGAAACCTCTGGCTCCAAAGGATAAAGAGAAAGTTTTTTGATCATTCTAGAGGTTATTATACAAAATCAAATCAAAATCATCAAAAGGCACCAGAAAGGAAAATCCAGAAATCCCAAAGACAGAAGGAAAAATTCAGAATCAGCAAATCAAAATCAAGCACCAATAACAATTAAAATTGAAAATCCAGAAGACTGAAATGGAGCCAAAGAAACCTGAGTGAACCTCAGTGACGGCTCTAAGACTTACATACCTGGGTGGTCCAACAGCCTGGAACAGCTTAAGGGTACATGGTGCCCCTAGGCAGTGATGGGTGCAAGTGCCCATGCCCTTGATTGGTAAATGGTATTGAAGAGTGACAAGAGAGACAATTTAGGATCGCCGATGCACTTAAGCTGCATGTCTTTGGACTGTGGGAGGAAATCCACGCAAACACGGGGAGAAAATGCAAACTCACTTCTTTATTTCGTCGATAAATTGTCCTTTCTTGCTGTTGCTTTGTTCCCACTGGTCACCATTTTGGATCTCATTTGGGTCAGCACTGAGCGCCCCAATACAATTAAGGGTTCTGATCTTCAAGGGTTCTGGTGCTCCTTATAGTGAAAAGCCACATGGAAAGAGCAGAGTGGTGGCGGTGGTATTGGAGGTCGACCAAAGATGCAGATGATGTCCAGTAGACCTTATGTGAGGAAGCGATGGAGAGACCCAGAGTTTGATATCAAAGTGTTACACCATCAGCACCAGTGAGGCTTACACTCATACTTGATCATTTCACCAAACGATGGGCAGGGGGTCCCCCTTGATTATTTCCACTGACCCATGCACACCCCTTACCATCGCAGGCCCTTGGGTGGGCATCCAGAATGCCCTGATGGTAGCTGCACCCCTACCTTGGAAGTCAGAATTGGAAGAAAGACAACATTTTCCTGAAGGGAGGTGAGTGGAAGGAGAGAAAATGGAAGGATCTCATCCTATTGTATTGTGCCGTGTGTTGCTCAACAAGGTGAGAAGAAACCTCTTCAGGTACTTTTGTGAATGAAAGCTCTTCATTGGAACCTGTGACTGTGGTGCTCCAGGTGTGCCTTGGGTTTATAGCTTGCATATGCCCCCTAGTGGCCACAACAGAAAACCAAAAAAATAAATACAAAGAGAAGACCAAGCTGTGTTGAAGTGCATTATAGGGTCCGTGACATTGTGTGACGATGGAGTCTCATTCATAACAAAGTGGAGAAGAAATGAGGCGTCAGCCATAATGAAACGTGGAGCAAAGTGAAAGTGAAATGAAAGTGTCGGTAACGTTGCGTGTAAAAAGCAGCTCTACGACAGTGATGGTTTGAGGTCTGTGATTGGTGATATTTATTCATTTGGCTTTTTTTCTGGGACTTGTTTGTGACTATTATGGGGCTTCTGAGGTCGAAGAATACGAATCAAACATTCATTTTGTCCTGTCTTGGTTCCTGACTTAGATGTCATTTTTTTAATGTCTTATCACGGCGCCATTTTGAATATTGACAAGTGGTGCCATCTTGATGATCTTCATGTTGACCGTTGCTGGCATGACATCACCAGCGTGGCCCTGTCTGGATATCTGTGTTTGAGTAAACTAAAGACTTAACGTGCGCTCCTCGGTGTTCCGACTTATGATTCGGACTCTTGTCTCACGTCTCTGGCTTAGTGAAAGATCAGATTGTCTCATTGGTGTTGACCTTGGCAATAATTTTTTCCTGTTTCATCTTCTGGTCCCAAAATAAAAAGTCATTTTGATTCGGTAGGACGTTGGGTCTGTCACAGGCAGCCATTTCCTGAAGTCTGCACCCAACTTTGAACGCCTGACCATCAGAACAAAACAAACCCATCAGAGAGATGGCAGAAAGACCAGGAGTGGGCAAGTCAACCATTTGGTAGATTCGTAAAGAGAAGGCGCACATCGGTGAACTCAGAAACACCAGAAGGTCTGGAAAACCACAGTGTGCTGGATGATCACGGAATTCTGTCCTGGGTGAAGAAGAACTGCTTCACGACATTTAGCCAAACTAAGACCACTCTCTGAGGGGTCGGCCTGTCACTGCCAAAGACTACAATCAAGAGAAGACTTCATGAAAGTAAAGACAAACACAAAGGTGCTGACCACTGGTGCTCCTCAAGGACAGATTAGACTACACCAGAAGACATTTTTAAAAAGCCAGTCCAGTTCTGGAACAGTTTACTTTGGACAAATGAAACTAAGATCATTACGCAGCAGAATGGCGGACAGAGAAGAGCGTGGAGAAGAGGAGGAGCGGCTCCTGATCTGGAGAATACCACACGGTGGAGGTGGAGTGTTACGGCCTGATCCATCATGGCTGCCAATGCAAGTCTGTTGATGGTACAACTGCTGGCGGAAGTAGCAGGAGGAACTGTGAAGTGTCAGACAAATGCGACAAAACTGACAGGACAGACGGACAAAGAGCCAAAAACACACTGGGATGACAAACCGAGGGCTTTACAAGGCAAAGTAATGGAATATTCATCAATGGCCGAGTCAATCAACTGACCTCAACCCAACTGGACACGCGGTTAACTGGCTGAAGACAAAACTGAAAGCAGAAGCACCTGAAGATAGCGGCAGTAAAGGCCTGGCAGGGCATCAGTAGGGTGGACACCTGGCACTTGGTGATGGCCGTGGGTTCAGACTTGACTGGAGAGGACTTTCAACTCAGTAGTGACATGATTGGTACATTCACGATTGTGTTAGTTTGTCCAAACACATCTTTAAAAAATGTTTTATCATCCCTAAATGGCTCATTAAATGAAAGTTGAAAGTCTACACTTCAGTCACACCTTGATTGCTTTGTTTCTGATCCATTGTGGTGGCACACCGAGCCAAAATTGTGAAAACCGTGTCAGTGTCCAAATACTTATGGACCGAACTGTGTGTACCTAAATGATTTGGATAGGAACACAAAGAACAAGCTGGTTAAGTTTGACGATGGCACCAAGCCGAGGTGGACTGGCAGATCATCTGGAATCAAGGAGGGACTTGGACGGCAGACAGGCTTGGGCAGATTTGTGGACGATGAAATGTGATGTCCCTAAATGTGAAGTATGACACGTAGGAAGTCAAAATGTGACGTTTGAATACACAATGGGGGTCTGAAAATCCAGAGTCCACCTCATGAGAAGGATATAGGAGTCGTAGTGGACTCTAAGCTATCGACTCCCAGACAGTTCAGAAGCCATTAAGAAGGCTAACAGAATGTCAGGTTATATAGCGCCTTGATGTGTTCAGTACAAGTCACAGGAGGTGACGCACAGCCTTTATAACACACTGGTGAGGCCTCATCTGGAGTATTGAGTGCAGTTTGGGTCTCCAGGCTACAAAAAGGACATAACAACACAAGAGAAGGTCCAGAGAAGAGCGACTAGGCTGATTCCAGGGCTACAGGAGTTGAATTATGAGGAAAGATTTAAAGAGCTGAGCCTTTACAGTTTAAGCCAAAGAAGATTAAGAGGTGACATGATTGAAGTGTTTAAAATTATAAATTGAATTAGTACAGTGGATCAAGACTTGTATTTTAAAATGAGTTCATCAAGAACACAGGGACACAGTTGGAAACTTGTTAAGGGGAAATTTCACGCAAACATGTCCTAGGTGCAGTTTGGGTCTCCTTTGAGAAGAACCTGGGAGTCATAGGGGACTGGTCACTGTCTATGTGTAGGCAGACGACAGAAGTGATCAAAAATGCTAATCGGATATTAGGTTAAATAGTGCCATGATATGTGGAGTACAAATCAGGAGAGTTTCTCTATAAGTAAATATAAAGTATTACGTGTTAGAGCTAAAAATGTTAAGTTGGAATACACAATGGAAGGTCTGAAAATCGAGAGTCCACCTTCTGAGAAAAACTTAGATGTCGTAGTGGACTCAACACTATCAACTGCCAGACAGTGTTCAGAAGCCATTAAGGAGTTTATATAGCGCCTTGACGTGTGGAGTACAAGTCACAGGAGGTGACGCACAGCCTTTATAACACACTGGTGAGGCCTCATCTGGAGTCCTGGGTGCAGTTTGGGTCTCCATAAAGACAAAGCAGTGCTAGAAAAAGCCCAGAGAAGAGCAACTTGGCTGATTCCAGGGCTACAGAGGATGAGTTATGAAGAAAGATTAAAAGAGCCGAGCCTTTACAGTTTAAGGAAAAGGAGGTGAAGAGGTGACATGATTGAAGTGTTTCAAATTAGATGGTGACTTTAAAACGAGTTCATCAAGAACACGGAGTCACAGCTGGAAACTTGTTGAGAAAACATTTTGAGAAGAACTCGGAGTCCCAAAGCACATAAGTAAGAAAACATGCCCACTAGAGAGGGAAATCCAGTCAAAAACCCTGGCAAGACACAAAATGTTGCCTGTAGAATCTTGATAAAATAAGAGTTATTCTTCACAAAAAATATTTTTTCAGTAATGGAACAAAAAGGCAAATCGGATTTGTCCAGAACGAGAAGGCAAGCAATACAACCAAAAACGAAATCTCAAGAAAAGTTGAAATACAAAGTGAAATGTCAAAAATCCAGCAACCACAAAGCACATTGAATTTACAAAAAGCACAAGAACTCGCCACACCTAAGTACATTAGGAATGAACGGCCGGGAACTGTGGGAGACCCTCCAGATTTATAAGGGAGCAAAGCAGCTCCTGGCAGTGATTGGCGGGTGGCCACGCCTCTTGGGGACCACCCACAAAACAAAGGCAGCTTATATACAGGGTGAGTCAAAACGATGTTAGCACTAATGGCACTGCTCTGTATGTATTTACTGCGGTGGGCTGGCGCTTTGCCCGGGGTTTGTTTCCTGCCTTGCGCCCTGTGTTGGCTGGGATTGGCTCCAGCAGACCCCCGTGACCCTGTGGTTAGGATATAGTAGGTTGGATAATGGATGGATGGGTGGAGGTATTTATATACAATTTATGTGCCACATATGGTACGTGTATTGAACGTGATGGTGAACAGGTTGAGACATTCCTGGAAATCTTGGATAGCAGACAGGCTTGGGCAGATTTGTGGCAGATGAAATTTAATGTCAGTAAATGTAAAGAATTACACATAGGAAGTAAAAATATTAGGTCTGAATACACAATGAGGGGTCAGAAAATCGAGAGTCCACCTTATGAGAAGGATTTAGGAGTCATAGTGGACTCTAAGCTATCAACTTCCCAACAGTGTTCAGAAGCCATTAAGAAGGCTAACAGAATGTCAGGTTATATAGCGCCTTGACGTGTGGAGTACAAGTCACAGGAGGTTCTGCTCAACCTTTATAACACACTGGTGAGGCCTCATCTGGAGTCCTGTGTGCAGTTTAGTGTCCAATCTAATATAAAAGACATAGCAGCACTAGAAGAAGTCCAGTGAACAGTGACTAGGCTGAGTCCAGGGCTACAGGGGATGAGTGAAGAGGAAAGATGTAAAGATCTGAGCCTTTTAACCATTTAATATCAGTAAATGTGAAAGGTCACATGTAAGAAGTAAAAATGTGAAGTTTAAATACACAATGGGAGATCTAAAGATCAAAAGTCCACCTTATGAGAAGGATTTAGGAGTCACAGTGGACTCAACACGATCAACTTCCAGACGGTGTTCAGAAGCCATTAAGAAGGCTAACAGAATGTTAGGTTATATAGCGCCTTGATGTGTGGAGTACAAGTCACAGGAGGTTCTGCTCAGCTTTATAACACACTGGTGAGGCCTCATCTTGAGTCCTGTGTGCAGTTTTGGTCTCCAGGCTACAAAAAGGACATCACAGCACAAGAGAAGGTCCAGAGAAGAGCGACTAGGCTGATTCAGGGCTACAGGAGTTGAATTAGGAGGAAAGATTAAAAGAGCTGAGCCTTTACAGTTTAAGCAAAAGAAGATTAAGAGGTGACATGATTGAAGTGTTTAAAATTATAAATTGAATTAGTCCAGAGGATCAAGACTTGTATTTTAAAATGAGCTCATCAAGAACACGGGGACACAGCTGGAAACTTGTTAAGGGTAAATTTCGCACAAACATTAGGAAGTTTTTCTTTACACAAAGAACGACAGACACTTGGAATAAGCGACCAAGTAGTGCGGTGGACAGTAAGACGTTAGGGACTTTCAAAACTCGACTTGATGTTTTCTTGGAGGAAATAAGTGGACAGGACTGGCGAGCTTTGTTGGATGGCCTGTTCTCTTCTAGATTGTTCTAATGTTCTAATCATCTTGCACATATGAAGTGAGTTTTGTGAATAACTTGCTTCCGCCATTCAAATGTTAACATCATTTTGACTCACCCTGTACACAGACAAAACCAAAAAGAAAAAATGATGCACACAATTAACTTCAATAAAAGGATCAAGAATGAGCAAAAGAGACGCAAAGTATGACTAGAAATAACCGACTTGAAATAAACATTCAGAGGTTTTACTTCAAACACAGTTTGGTGGGCAGCAGGGCTTTAGGGACCTTCACAACTTGACTTGATGTTATTTTGGAGAAATCCATCCATCCATTATCTAACCCGCTATATCCTAACTGCAGGGTCACGGGGGTCTGCTGGAGCCAATTCTAGTTTGGCTAGGATATTCAAGCTTTAATGAATGGCCCGTTCCTGTCCAAATTTTTTAAAATGAAGCCATCATGATTTTGAGCCCCAAAAAGCCGCCTTGACAGTAAAATGCACCCATTAAAGAGAACCTTCTTTTGAGAAGACAAACCCGTGTGAACCAAAATGAATTTTTATAGTTCATAGAGGACAGAGGATTGCTGGCATCACAGCTCAAATAGCGGGTTCTTTGCCTGGCTGGTAAGCCTTTGTAATGGAAGGATGTAAGGTGACTGCCTCCTGGGCCCGTGTGCCCCCCTACCACAATAGGTGGCAGCAGCCCTCCAGGGGATCTCCTATGTGTGGACACTTGCAGGGATGAATGGGAGTCATCGTCTGGATGGGCAGCCCTGCTGGGTTTCTACAATGGGAGCCACAAGGGGGAGCTGCAGGGGAGCAGCATTTGTAGCTTTATGGAGGGCCAGCCAGACTCACAAGTGCTTCATGGGTGCAGTATGGTGGCACCAGAAGAGCTCCCGGGTCTGACATAATGGAAGCTGCCCCACGTCACCTCGGTGAGATGGAACTGGAAGAGAAGGAGGACACTGCTTGCCTGGGAAGGAATGGAGGAACACGAAACTGTTCATTTCAGGGTTGTAGGTTCGAGACCCACATTGGGTGACAATAAAAATGAAGGAATGGAGGAGAACAAACAAAAAGAAATGCGCTTAAGAAGACATCTGAACCTGGGACTTGTGTGCTATGCAGTTGAGCCTGGGGTTCAGGGTCTGAGGTGCCCCCTACTGGCCACATTTTCTCCAAATGAATAAATAGCCCACTTTGGATTTACTTAATGCAAGCAGATTGGCAAATCAATGGTTCTGCAGCTCCACTCTTTGTCTCGATGGGGGATTTTTCACTTATTTATTATTTAATTTATTTTTTCCTTTCACGTCTGTCTCCTTCCCATTTCATTTAATTTCCCGGGATTATCTGCTTTCTTAAATGTTGGGTGACAAACAAACACGCCGCCTCGTCTGTAGCTTGACTTGCACCGCCACAATGATCGACAGACACGAGCATCCCAGGAGTCTGGGACGCCGTTGCATTCATTTAGATTATTTTTTAAAGAGCATTTAATTTTGAAAGATAATTGAATAATAATGATAAATCAAAGCTGAAGCAAATATTGCCCAACTGACTTATTAGGTAAATAAATGCCAAAGGAGTCTCTGTTTTCCTTCATAATATTTATGTTCGGATCAAAAGCTTTCGCTTTAATTATTCTCTTACGGGTTATGCCAGCAGTGCCCACTAGATGTCACTGTTGCTCCACCCGACCTTCTGGGCAAACGGCGAAGGGAGCCGCGCTTGAAGATGGCAGCAGTCAGCTCTTTAATTGAAATGGATTCATTAATAAATGTCACGCATATGCCTTTTAAAAAAAACAGCATGTTGATTTAAATGGGCACAACTCTGCATATTTCATTAAAAAAGAAGGCTCTTTTGCTCAGCTTCTCTGCCAGGACGGCTGGATGATGACGATTTGCCACAGCAATAAGATTCAAATTTCTTGGCCCCATGCGGTGTGAACGGGCTGTAAAAACAGATTCCAGGGATGAAAGAACAATGCCTAGCTGTGCCCCGGTGAAACTGGGCAGGAACAGCTGCTCTCGCTCGGTTTACAACGGGGGCTAAGGTTAACGTCTTTGTCATAACTTAAAGACTCGCCGGGCTCCAGTTTCCTAATTTCTGTCGGGAGATGTGGGGGTCTAATAAACTAACACCCACCTTACAATGGGCACAGCATGAAGAACCTTGGGACTGCCCGGTGTCATCGCGTCGTCACTTGACCCTGTCTGCGTAGAAACGCCAGCAATAAAAGAAGTTCTGAGCCGTCTGTCGCCTCCGAGTTTCCGTCATCAGAACCCTCAGCAGTTGCCGCCGCTTGCAGACGAATGCCAGGTGGGCGCGGAGGTTACGGAATGAGCGGGCATCTGTCCTTGGCTTTTATTTTTTAATACATACAGTCATATGAAAAAGTTTGAGACCCCCTCTCAGCCTGCAGAATAATCGACTCTTCTTTCAACATAAAAGATCACGCATTTCCTAGGAGTACTGCGGTGTTTTCTGAACAAAGATTTTTAGTGACGCAGTATTTAGTTATGAAATTAAATCAAATGTGTGCAAAAATGTGTGCCCCCTTGTCATTGTGCTGATTTGAATGCCTGTCACTGCTCAGTGCTGATTACTTGGTATGATGAGCTCATTAAGCCTTGAACTTCATAGACCGGAGTGTCCAATCACGAGTGGTCAAAGGTATTTAAGGTGGTCAATTACAAGTTGTGCTTCCTTCCCTTTGACTCTCCTCTGAAGAGTGACAGACAGCATGGGATCCTCAAAGCAACTCTCAGAAGATCTGAAAACAAAGATTGTTGAGTCTCCTGGTTTAGGGGAAGGCTACAAAAAGCCATCTCAGAGGTTTAAACTGTCAGTTTCAACTGTAAGGAATGGAATCAGGAAATGGAAGGCCACAGGCACAGTTGATGTTAAACCAACTCAGCAGGTCTGGCAGGCCAAGAAAAATACAGGAGTGGCATATGAAGAGGCAGGATTGTGAGAATGGTGACAGACAACCACAGATCACCTCCAAAGACCTCAAGAACATCTCGCTGCAGATGGTGTATCTGGACATCGTTCTACAATTCAGCACATCTGTATGGCAGGGTGAGGAGAGAGAAGCCCTTTCTGCACTCACACCACAAACAGAGTCGCTTGTTGTATCAAATGCTCATTTAGACAAGTCAGATTCATTAAGAACAAAGTGCTTTGGACTGATGAGACATAAATGGAGTTATTTGGTCAGAACAAAAAGCGCTTTGCATGGTGGATGAAGAACAAGAAAAACACCTGCTACCTCCTGTCACATTCAGTGGAGGTCCCATCATGCTGTGGGGCTGTGTGGCCAGTTCAGGGACTGAGGCCCTTGTTAAAGTCGAGGGTCGGATGAATTCAACCCAATATCAGCAAACTCTTCAGCATAATGTTCAAACATCAGACACAAAGTTGAAGTTACTTATGCAGGGGTTGGATATTCCAACAAGACGATGACCCAAAACACAGTTGGAAATCTACAAAGGCATTCCTGCAGAGGGAGAAGTCCAATGTTCTGGAATGGCCGTCACAGACCCCTGACTTGAATATCATCGACAATCAATGGGATGATTTGAAGCAGGCTGTCCATCAAATTGAACTGAACTGGAGAGATTCTGTAATGAAGAATGGGGTCAGAAATACCAACATCAGAGTCCAGACCCTCATCACAGGCTACAGGAGGACAGCATTGAGAGGCTCAAAGGAGCAAAAGGAGGCTCAGCTAAGTATTGATGTCATATCTCTGTTGAGGTGCCCACCTGTCTAATTTTGTTATGATGCATATTTCATATTTTCTGTTAATCCAGTAAACTTCATGTCACTGCTGAAATCCTACTGTGTCCATAAGGCATGTCAGATATTTTAAGGAAGTCGCTCAGCCAATGAGAAACAAAAATCCAAAGAATTAAGAGGGCTTCCCAAACCTTTTCATATGACTGTAGCTGAACTTGTATGGATGGAGTCCTTGTTAAAGGCCATGTCACATTACACGACGTTCCCAGCAGTTTTTGGTTTCAGCCTTCACTTCGTAACGTGAGCGAGTCGGAGGCAGTTGCTCCTGTGGACTCTGCGACAGGCAGTCATGTATAATCTGATGTACCCAGCGACTCTCTCCAACTAGTCCACCCAAGGCTGGATTAAGACCCCCACAAACCCCTTGGTGACATAATGTACAATACAACACCTGGGCACCCTGCTGTTTAAATGTGCACAGAAGCTGGAGTCAAATGGTGAACCCCTAAAGGGTGACAGTGAAATCTACTGATAGATATGAACTTCCTTTTGTGAAAGGGAATATGTTTGAACCAAAATTATTATTATTATTTTTGCCATAGAGGACACAGGATTGATGGCATCACAGCTAGAATAGACGATTCTTTGCCTGACTGGTAAGCCTTTGTAATGGAAAGATGGAAGGCGACTGCCTCCCAGGCTCATGATCTTCCATGTGGGCACCTGCAGGGCTGAATGCCAGCTGTAGTCAGGATGGGCAGCCCTGCTGGGTTTCTTCAATAGGAGCCACAAAGGGGGAGCTGTGGGGGACAAGGAGTTGTTGCTTTATGGAGGGCTGGCCTGACTTGGAAATGCTTCCTGGGTACAATATGGTGGCACCAGAAGTGCTCCTGGGTCCGACATAATGGAAGCATGGTGAGATGGAGTTGGAAGAGGAAGAGGAGGAGGAGGTCACTGCCTGCCTGAGAAGGACTGAAGAAGCACAAAACTCTTCATTTCAGGGTTGTGGGTTTGAGCCCCATATTAGGTGCTTCCCCCCTAAAAAAGGAAGGAATGGAGGAGAATAAATGAAAAGAATTGCGCGTAAGAAGCAATTTGAACCTGGGAATTGTGTGTTGTGTAGTTGTGCCTGGGGTTTAGGGTCTGAGGCGACCCTTAATGCCCACGTTTCATTCCGAGGTCTGACTCAGAAGGGCTTCCTGCGAGCAATATGGTGGCCGGATTAAGACCCCGACAGGCCCCTGGGTGACTTAATGAACAATACAGGACTCAGACATCCTGCCATTTATAAATGTGTGTGGAAGTTCGATTCAAACGGTAAGGAGGGGCCTTGGGGTTCTCCCATAGTGATTTTTAGATCATGGTCGCAACACCAAATTGTTTCATCGCGCGGAGGTGGGGGGGCTATGGGTTCTCCTTGTTCAGTTTTGATGCACAAACTCCTGATCATCACATCAAGCAGGGGGTTTCCCTTAATAATGTAGCCATGTAGAGGAGGGTTGTGAGTAGTCACAAGGAAGCCCCTCACCGTCACAGGCCCCTGGGCTCCTGATGGTAGATCCACCAATGAGTCCACACCTCGCTCCTCAAACAGGTTTGATTTTTGTCTTTAGTTTTAGTGGTGGCTCTGTGTGCATTACAGCGGACAACCAATGAGCGATCAGACGGATGAACAACACCCAGAATACCAACACCACACACGAGGAACGCTGATGTTTTGAGATGCTGGTCTGTCTGATCTCTCGTGTTCTACATGCCATAACAAAAAATAAAGAGACTGCAGCTGATCTCGCCGCATCGTTACACCCTTTCCATGGCCACGTTATTGGCTGTCAGAAAAGGGATGGGCTTGTGACGCTTTGGAAGTGTGAAACTATCCTGGCGGGTAAATTGTCATGCCCAGTGATTTCCAGTCATGCCAGGATGACGAGATCAGTAACAGCGGTCGTCAAGTCTGACGTTCCCTCCAAGTAGAAGTCACATAATGTGACATCGGGTTATGTCAAGCTCGCATTCCACTCGCTCAGTTCTACATACTTGGGCCCCGTCACACCTCACAATATGTCCAGCGATTTTCAGACTTCATTGTGTTTAGCCGGGAGATGTCCCGTGATCGCCAGTTGGGTAGTCTCGATACATACAGCAGGTGAGTCCAACTGCTCAGCGACTTCCTCCAATAAAATCCACTTCCATGATGCCTTTCCAAGCTTGGTCTCACAATTCTAAAACATCAGAAGTTATCTCTTTTTCTGATGGCTACTAATGTGCGGCCTGACTGACCGGTGCTTTATGAACGGTTGACAAGTACGGCGAGTTCAGCCTCAATCTCGGCTCTTTTTTGTTGTTTTTTTTCCAGTCTGTTCTGGCACGTAAAACACGAGACATCAGACAGACGTGCTTCTCTTCTGTTTGTGAGGATCTAAACAGCTGTGTTCCATACTCCTCATCGCTGTATAGTAAGTGCTGTACTACTGGACGGGCGCTCATTGGTTGTCAGCGAGCCACGTCTACGACTAAAGACAAAGTCAGAGAGAGTCACAGACTGGTTGGACTGAATCGCTGGGGATGTCAGACTACACGACCGGCCATTATGGGAGTGCGCTGTGACTCGCTAAGGTTATTTCACTGAGAGGTTTGCGACAGTAAATAACAGACGGTGAGATTAGCAACTGCAGCTGGAGGTTGTGTTAGGTTGATGTTATTTAAATCATTGGAGGGACCACCCTAGGTCAGCACTGGGCACCCCAAACAGAGTTGGGGTAACGCGGCTCCACATTCACATACCGTATGTACTCGCGTTTAAGTTCTCCCGTGAATAAGTCGGGACTTGACTTTACTGTAGAATTTCTGGTATTTTATAATGTCGGTCATATAAATCGAATGCAGAAAACTCCCACTATTGGTCCAAGAGATCACGATATGGTAACGCCCGTCTGAGATAGTCACCACGGAGCACACGGCCTTTCTGGTTCTCTGTATTGTGCCTACGTGACCACACGGTAAGACCCGCACTATTTCCGAAGTGACGTTTGCACTGTTTTGTGTTTTGTGTATCTCACAACCTCATACCCCTTTATCGTAAGAGCATCCCTTATCTACGATCAGAAGAAAATATGAAGCTGGTTTTAAATTAAAAGTCGTTGAAGTGGCGAAAGAAATTGGTACAAAATTCAATGTGTCTGAGAAAGTGATAAGCGAGATTGGAGGGGCAAGAAGATGTCGTATTTTTGAGTCGGGGTCTGATTTTATGGTCTATTTTTCGGGTTTCAAGACGTGAGTTTGTACGTCACTCACAGACTCTCATTCAACGTACAGAAGAAATGACAAAGGCAAAAAAAAAATGTGGACGTGAGCGCCAGTAGGCTTTGCGGCCTCAGAACCAAACTACCCAAACTACTCCATAACGTTTCAGTCATTATTTACCACTGTGATGCTGATCTTTCTGATCGTAAAATAGGTCATTACGATAGAAACTAACGAGAGGAATTCATCATTAGTTGAAGAATTGCGCTATTTGAAGGTTCCTCTAGAGGGCCTCCTTCGCTGACACGATTTGGCTGATTAATCAGCACCTCGTCATCTCATAACAGGCTGAACTTTCAAGTGGGCCGTATTTTCCATCCAGCCATTTTAGCTCTAGACTGTCCTCAAGAAACTGTGACACACACACACGCACCCCCATTGTTGAGATATCGATGTTTTCCGTATCAGGGGACCCCAAAATATTGAGATTGGTTGAAAACCGGACATCGACATTTTTGACAAATCTAAAGCATTCGCTCCTCCCCCATAGACGACAGAGTATGGTGGGGGAGGGGACAAAGCAAACAAACACGAAGGCTTGAGGGGGTCGTTAAGCTGACCTGATTGTCCAAAACCAACACTGGTGAGATGCCACCTCATTGGGTCCACTGACCTCAACTTTGGCCTGAAGGTTTCCACACTCATTTTTTTGATCAGTGGCATTTGTGCATTACAGGCCTCATCAGATGTTATATACACATTTTTGTTTTCTTAAATAATTTAACTTGTCATTAAACTGCTTAGATTAACCCTCAACTGATATTATTTATCTTACAAAGTGTCCAAAGTGGCGTGAGGTCTTCAAAAACAGCCAGGGAGGTAGACCTGAATGCCACCGGAGTGCCCAGAGGAGGTGCCCCGAAGACAGTCCAGCCTCGACCTCAGCCTTCACCAGACCAAAATGCTCTTCTGTATCAAAATTCAAAAGATGAGCCGTGAAATGTCAGTAACGGTGTTCAAAATGCCCCACAAGGGAGGGGATTACTTTCAACCTCTGGCTTGTTGAAGGCAAGGAAAACAAAACAAAAAAACTATAGAAAAGAAGGATTTAATTAGAAAAATAGAAGAAATACAACAAAATAATTCACAGGAGAAAAAAAGGAATCAAAAAGGAAAGGAGTACCAATATGAAATCTGCAAGAAACACCAAAGTTAAAGAATCTGAAAACAGCGGAGAGGCAGAAAATGCGATACTCACAAAGACGACAAAAGTCCTCCTGATGGATGGGTGGCCCCGGCTCTTGGGGATCCATCCACAAAATACAAGAAATATGAGAGAACCACAAAACACACGAAGATACCACATGACAGCTAAACGAAAAAAAAAATCCCAAGTGGTCTCCCTTCGACCTTCTCGTATATGGGGATGGACATTTGAAGAGTAAACTGCAAGACAAGGATTGTATTTTTATATTATGGATATTTAAGAACCATCAACAACAAATCAAATGAAATGAATAATATATTGAACATTTATTATAAAAGGGTGGCACGGTGGCGCAGTGGGTAGCGCTACTGCCTCGCAGTTAGGAGACCCGTCTGGGTTCACTTCCCTGGTCCTCCCTGCCTTGAGTTTCATGTTCTCCCCGTGTCTGCGTGGGTTTCCTCCCACAGTCCAAAGACATGCAGGTCAGGTGCATTGGCGATCCTACATTGTCCCTGGTGTGTGGGTGGGTGGGCCTTGCGGTGGGTTGGCGCTCTGCCCGGGGTTTGTTTCCTGCCTTTGTCCTGTGCTGGCTGGGATTGGCTCCAGCAGACCCCCGTGACCCTGTAGTTAGGATATATCGGGTTGGATAATGGATGGATTTATTATAAAAGTAAAGTTAAACAAATTGGACTCTGCTGCTGCATGAATAAAAGGTAAAATGCCACTTCCAGGTGACAGAAATAGCACAGAAGTTGATAGAAATCTGTTTTGTACCCAATACTTGTATGCAAATTTGGTTGACCTCAGTGAAAGCGAACTCAAGTTATCGTGCTTACACACACACACACACACACACACACACAAACACGCAGACAGATTTAATTCCAGAAGTGGTATTTTTGTACTCAGGGAGGTCTAAAACATCCTGATTCATCAAAATCTTGACGTCAAATTTTTGAATATACTTTGTATATGAGAAAGTAAAAATGGGCAAATAACACAGTGCAAGAGCAAGAGGACACAAATAAAGGGTTGGGGTACCCGAGGGTAAACCCCATAAAAGTCATTTTAAATAAACAGCACGCAATTTAAAGTCCATCCATCCATCCATTTTCCAACCCTTTGAAGCCAATCCCAGCCAACACAGGGCGCAAGGCAGGAACCAAATCCGGGCAGGGCGCCAACCCACCGCAGGCAATTTAAAGTGTTAGAGAAAACATCTTTTCAGACACAACTCCACTTCTAACTGACTCCAAGATGGCAGAGCCTCCATTTATGTGCAGGTCTATGAGGCAGGTTCAGGAGGATGGACACAGGAAGTGACATCAGAGGTAGAGGAGCCATCAATCTTCTGGTCTGCGCAGTGCCAACCCCTGGAATCACCTTGAGCATGGGAAAGGCACTATATAAATACAATGTATTATTATTATCACCAAAGCCCTTAAAGTGTCCCCTATGTGCAGATGCGACAACAGGAATACATGTTCAAAAAATTGATTTGATCATTTCCTGTGACTTTTATATATTTTTGGATGCTGAATTAAAATAAATCAACATTTTTTTTCCCCCAAAAGTAAATTTTTTTTCCATATATTTTTTAGCTGTCAAATATAATTGTTTAATCATTTTCACGCTATAATTAATCAAATCTCGATATTTTAATTATAATTTCTTTCTAATTTTTCCAATGTTATAATCTGTGTTTAAATCAAAGCAGTTGTTTACTTGGATAAGAAGGTCAGAATATAAGACATGTGTGAGTCTTGTCTGGCTTGTCCTGTCCTGTCTGTCCCCGTCACCGGAGCGTGGCGCACACCCCTCAGGGTCACACCTAAAAATATTTCAAATTATTTTAATCTGCGAAACCCCTATGAAAATCTAAATAAAAGGCACTATATATATAACAGGTGCCAAAGACTCATTGACGTCTGTGGAGCAAAAGCTCGCCCACAGGGTCTGATCCCACAGAAGAGCTTCTGTAACACAAACTGCTGAAATAAGCAATGTGGGTCATGAGAGAAAGGTGGCAGAGCTCACAGGGCAGGGCAGCATTAAGATGAGGACCACCTGTAACGACGCAGTTCTACTCCCTGACCGATGGTTTATTTTTCACGTCGTTTGAATTACAAGTGCAATAAAAATACTGAAGATGGATTACGTTCAAATGGATTGTGAGTCACACTATAAACGTCAATGAAACGGAGGACCACACGGGCACCTGATGGAGACAAACAGATGGGACCAACGGTCTGTTTGAGACTTCTTATAGAATTGTGTGCTTCTCGATGGCAGCATCCTCACTGAAAGCAGGGTCTGCAATGATGACACACTTCCAGTCACATCTCTTCTTCTATTGGTCCTACAGTGGAAATGTTAGGGGACAGGGTTGTAGTGCCAGACGTGGCATTGTTGTTTATCCCAAAATTCATCTTGCAGTTTGAGGGAAACAAACGAGGTTTAGTTAAGCGTGGTGTAATAATCTTGTTCTTCCTTGCCTTCCATTTCAGTGCCAACGACTTGTGTGTGTGTGAGAGAGACAGCGTTCATTAAATAAATTCCCCAGGGTGAAACATTTAGGTCACAAATCCTAATTTCACTGATTAAACCAACTCAACCATTGGCTCATATATCGGGGGTATGCGGAGGGTCTCTGATTAATAAAATTAAACCAACTGAATCTCAGAAGTGAACCCCAGCACTAATTATTGCTGTGTCAATTTGGTGGCCTGTGCCATCTACTCAGTTGGTACAGAAAAAATTGTGTTTGATGTCCTAGAAGTACAAATCAACACTTGCACTTGGGGGTGAATAATGCATTTTAATGTGACATGTCTGCAGGTTGGTTCTGGCTGCCCACCACAGCCGGATGTCTTTTGAGGACGGGTGGATTTGGAATCCATAAATCACAGCAGGCTGTTGTCTTCTTTAAGCCTCTTTTGAGGTCTCCTGAATTCTGATGTATTCAAGTCTGGCACTTCTTATTCTGCATTTACTGCTCAATTATGTGCGGTTTCTCTCTTCACATAAAGTGAATTATTACACAAGCGATGTTTACTTGATATAGTGCCTTTTCCATGCTGGTCACTACCCACAGTGTTTTGTGTTGGACTCACACACACACACACCGCGAGCCATCTACGTTTGCAGATTTGCATTGTGGTAACAGCCAGTAGCCAGTCATGACCCACAATGTCTGGATTGCAATGATTGTCAGAAGAGGTTTCTTTTCCTGAGCTAGGCGAGAATCCCAGACCTTTGGCCGAGCAGATTGCATTCCTAAACGCTGCGAGCAGGGTCCTTTCTGCCAAAACGAACAGAGTTGTTTCTCTCTCACTCAGTTCCCATTGTCCTGTACAGCGCCTCCTCCTCCTCCTCCATACTCCAGCCCTTCACAGTGGAAATCCTGCCAACTACACCAGGTTTTCTTAACATAGACTCACACGTGCCATGAACCATCTATTTTTGCAGATCTGCAGTTTGTTAAGAGCCAGTGAACGGCCATGAACCCATCATGTCTGGATTACAATGGCTCTCAGAAGTAGTTTCTTATCTGCCTGTGCTAAAAAGGCTCTGCGACTCTGTGAACACTGCAAGTAGAACGTTCCGTGGTAATGTTAGCTGAGCTCTGTCTCTCAGTCAGCCCCCCATTGTTCTGAACAGTGCCTCTGCCTCCACAGAACAAATCCTGCCGACTATGTCAAGTCTACTGATATGGATTCACACATACTATGAACCACCTCTTTTCACAGATTTGCACTGTGTTGACAGCCGGTGACCAGCCACGAATCTGCAATGTCTGGATTACACGGGCAGTTTCCTAGCAGTCAGAGCTTAGGAGACTCCATGACTCTGGCCAAGCAGATAGCATTTATGAACACTACGAGCAGAACACTCCCAGGAAATATCAAGTGAACTCTCTCTATTAGTCAGCCCTAACTGTGCTGCACAGTCCCTCTACCTCCACACTCCATAGTGCAAATCCTGCCAACTACGCCAAGTGCTTTGTCATGGAATCATACACACTGTACCATAAGCCACCTCTGCTCATAGGACTACAATGGCTCTTACAAGCAGTTTCTTTGTGGCCTTAGCTAAAGGAGAAGCCCTGACCTTTGGCCGAGCAGATTGTGTTCCTAAACGCTGCGAGCAGGGTCCTTTCTGCCAATACCAACAGTGTTGTTTCTCTCTCGCTTAGTTCCCATTGTTCTGTACAGCGCCACCTCCTCCTCCTCCATACTCCAGCCCTTCACAGTGGAAATCCTGCCAACTATGCCAGGCCTTCTTAACATAGACTCACACGTGCCATGAACCATTCATTTTTGCAGATCTGCAGTTTATTAAGAGCCAGTGAACGGCCATGAACCCATCATGTCTGGATTACAATGGCTCTCAGAAGTAGTTTCTTCTCTGCCTGTGCTAAAAAGGCTCTGCGACTTTGTGAATACTGCAAGTAGAACGTTCTGTGGTAATGTCAGCTGAGCTCTGTCTCTCAGTCAGCCCCCCATTGTTCTGAACAGTGCCTCTGCCTCCACAGAACAAATCCTGCTGACTACGCCAAGTCTACTGATATGGATTCATCCATACTATGAACCACCTCTTTTCACGAACTTGCACTGTGTTGACAGCCGGTGACCAGCCACGAACCTGCAATGTCTGGATTACACGGGCAGTTTTCTAGCAGCCAGAGCTTAGGAGACTCCATGACTCTGGTTATGAACACTACGAGCAGAACACTCCCAAGCAATATCAAGTGAACTCTCTCTATTAGTCAGCCCTCACTGTGCTGCACAGTCCTTCCACCTCCACACTCCATAGTGCAAATCCTGCCAGCTACGCCAAGTGCTTAGTCATGGAATCATACACACTGTACCACAAGCCACCTCTGCTCACAGGACTGCAATGGCTCTTACAAGCAGTTTCTTTAAGGCCTGAGCTAAAGGAGGCTCCTTGACTTTGGCAGAGTAAAAAGTGTTTTTGAACACTCCAAGAACAACACTCACTGGCAATGTCAGCCGAGTCCTGCTGCGCTCTCTCACATGGTCCCCAATGTCCTGCAGAGCGTCTCTGTCTCCACACCAAGGTCATCTTCAAGCATATTTGTTTATATGACAGGGGAGTTCAGTGACTCTCACTGGTTGGGACTCAAGTTTAGTCTTCCAGGTGCCTTAAGCACTAGGCCGCACTGCGCTGTGTGTGGTCAGGTCTGTGCATGTGTTGGCATCGATTTATTCACTTTGGCCTCTAACTGCTGTGATGACTGAGGTTTTGAAGTCAACATCCCCCATGTGTCCATAGCGAGAAGTGTCTAACTGCAGATTGCAACACCCTTGGCATAGATCAGGTAATGGCCACAATGTCAGTCACAAAATGTCCTTTGACTCAGATATCGCACCTAGCTCTCTAATCTTAACCAGAGTGCAATGGGGCCCCAATGTTAATCATAGTGTAATAAAGGGGTCGCCAAATCCAGTCCTGGAGGACCACTGTAGCTGCAGGTTTTCATTCTAACCCTTTTTTTAATGAGTGCCCTGTTTGTGCTGCTAATTAACTTCTTGTGAGTTCATTTTAATTGACTTGCTTTCTTAAGGTTTGTTCCTCTGAATTTCTTCATCGTTCCTCTTAACAGCTTCATTTCTTTCCTTAAATGGCACCCAAACAGAAATGAAATGTGAAGCGAGGGAGCCAAAAGAAGACCAACTAAATCAGGGCCTCAAACTCCAACTAATTTCACTCCAACCAGTTGCTTAATTAGGCATCGAGTTTTGTCGCTAATTAAACTTGTTCTATAATTCCATGGCTCATCCTCATTGTGCTTTAGCAGACGTTTTCAAAATTGTTAATTTTCTCTTTTCTAAGAGCTCTGTTAAAATGTTTTTCGGGGCCTTGAGCAGATCAGCATTCCTGAGACCTTCATCTTTCTTGATTTTCAGATATTGTGTGATGGACACCAGTTGGTTTGGCTCATTTTGTATCTCATTATTCTTTGGCTGCTAATTAAAGAAAAAAGAAACAATTAAGGGGTCTGAGTCTTCAAGAGCAAGTCATTAAAATGAGTTCAAAAGAAATTAATTAGCATCAAAAACAAGTCACTCATTAAGAAAAGGATTAGAATGAAAACCTGCAGCCACGGTGGTCCCCCAGGACCGGAGCTGGGGACCCCTGGTCTAATGTGATGGGCGCTTCGTGACTGACATGATGTTATCACATGACTGACCTCATAGGTACTGCGGTCTGCAATTTCACTCTCTAGTCCATAGCAGGGTATTACTAACAGTGTAATGTGCAACACTTTCACCAGAGGGCAGCCTTCCCAAATGTAAAGAGGCTCAATGGGCAGGCTCTCCGTTTTTTTTAAATCTGCTGTCTTAGTGTTTCTTTTTAGAATTTATTTGCTTACTGAGCACATTGAATTTTAGCATAAATGAGAATAAAAGAACGCCATTACCTTGGCATGTCTTTTCAGGTGGGGTGACCCACTCTTTTTATTTACAAGTCATCATTCTGTGTCAACGGCGTAATTAGTCACGTTCACGTGATGGGGTGACGGGCCCATGTCCTATGGTCCATTTACTCTGAAAGAGATTAATCAAAGCTGGAGCTGCTGATCAAAATACTCATCGAGCATGAGCTCAGTGTGCAAACACGGGCCTGATGGGAGGCTGTGCCGCATTTCCACCTTTGTTCTTCGTGTTTCTGTCTCAGTAAAGCCAAGGCAAGGCTGCATGTGCGGCCTGATCTGTTTATCTTGGTCCAACCACTGTGTTTTTTTCGGAATCAAAATGAGACGATTGTAATTAAAGCTGTGTTATTACAGGGATGCCACACAAGATCAGAGCGCTTCCTCTGTTTGATCCCAAAAAAGGAGAAAGAAGGAGTCTATCAGGGAGCCTCACCTTCTTCCAGTGTGTTTGGTTAAGGCTACCATTACAGGCTTTATTTCAGCAGTGGTCCGGCCAGAGAGTAGGGGGTCTGCATCACCTTACTTAACCTTTACTGCCTCAGGCACCTGGAGGGACACATCTCATAATATTCAGGACAGGCTGTGGCTTAAGAGCAAGTCCAAGGGCTTAACCTATCTGGAAACAGCTGTGCCATCTGTTTGAAAACGAGGTTCTGGCTGAAAGTGAAAGGCCATATAGTGCCTTGTCCAGTTCGGAGCCCCAGACTGACGTTTATGAAGGCAGACTCTCATTATTGGGCTGTGATGGACTGGCATCTTTGTTATAAACAATTCACTGATTTAAGTTATTGAGGAAAGTTTACTGCTTACTTAATTTATGCACAACAGCACCACCTACTGGGGAGTGGAGGATAAGCACCCTACAACGACAATAACAACAACATTTATTTCTAGAGCACATTTTCATACAAATAATGGAGCTCAAAGTGCTTTACATGGTGAAGAAAGAGGCCACGAGACCACCCAGCCCCCTCTAGGCATTCTACCTCACATAAATGACCTCAATCATTTTATTTAGGGTTCTCATGGACGAATGTGATGATGACGGTCATGTGGACTTCTGGCCTTTAATCCATCAATGTACCCAACCCTTTGTGCTCATAATGCACAAACTTCACTGTCTTGGGAATCGTTTCTGCTTACTTTGGATAGATGAGCCTCAAATTCAAAAATGGGATTAGTGGATGGATGTATGGAGGGAGGGGGGACTCACACTGAGTACTGAGATCTGATAAGAGAATTACCCAGCAGGTAGCCATGCCATAGATGGCTTTGAGTGGGAGCCACAAGGAAAGTAGATTGGCATCCCATGCTACTGCGGCTCGAGCTTTGTGCTCAGTGTTTCTTATGGAGGTAGCCTCAAAAAATGGGAGGACAGAATGATGGAATGGTGTGCACACTGGGTAAAGGAGATGTGTTTGAGAGGCTGGCACGACAGACTGGCTTAGAGAGGGAAGCAGTTGGACACAAGGCGAGTGGGCTCACGCATCAGGTGTGCCTTTAGCTATGCTGGAGATTTCATATCCACAGTGCAGGACTTTAATAAGAGATAAGATAGAAATGGAAGTCACCATATAATAGATACTGCAGATGTGATAGATAAGATAGATGTGAAAGACCCGGTATAACCGGCTTATAGGGTCATTACTGTCATGTGTATACACACTACACTGAAATACTTACTGTTATGTGCCACTCAACATGCAACACACCATCACTCTCCAGCACCAGGGATAGTTTTAGAAAGATATGAAAGTCACTATAAAAGATGTCAAGGCATTATACACTTACAGGGTCATTATTGTTATACATACAGTACATAAGTTGATAGATAGATAGATAGATAGATAGATAGATAGATAGATAGATAGATAGATAGATAGATAGATAGATAGATGAAAGGCACTATAGATAGATAGATAGATAGATAGATAGATAGATAGATAGATAGATGAATGAAAGGCACTATATAATAGACAGATTTAAAAGGTGCTCTATAATGGTTTATTGGATTGACGACTGGATGTTGGGGTGCGCCTTTGGCTCTGTGTGGCCGCGGAGGTAAATTGCCACTAGGGGTGCCGCTTTAATTATTTTCTGGCCAGCAGTAGGGGGTCTGGTGCATTAAGCAGGCCAGGCTACAGACTCCCCAGCCTTTTGATCGTTTAACCCTTTCAGACTCTTCTCTCCATTGTTTAGGCCGTTCTGAACTGATCAAGCCCAGGGTTATTGGCACTTTGAAGTTGTATCTGGACTTACAGTGGGGTCTGAGACACAAGCAGACAGTAGGGGGCGCTGCAGCCTGATGAAAGCAGGAGTCCCAGAGTTAATCTGTTAAGGCCTGAGGGTAGCAGTGCTAGCTTGGATACACTTGACCATCAAAAGTCAGAGTATGGCGGACAGGTGGGATCAATCCTGCTGCCTCATGGCTGCCATTCCGGTCACTGGGTGGAGGTGGCATGCTCTGCCTTTGTTCATGGGAGGTTTCTCTGGGAACTTTGGTGTCCTCCTAAACCTTACGGTTGTGTGTGTCACACCAACTTGTGTCCTTATATTGACTATATGCGTGTATTTCAGCATGGTGGCTCAGTGTTCTGTCATGACCAAATGCTTTCAGGAATGTCTCTAAAGGAAAAATCCATGTTTAAAGTCAATAGGTGGACCAAAACTGGGGAGTAATGAACATTTTGTCCCCCAAAATTCATTTAGGTGACCCACATTTTTTGCAACTCCCTCTTGACATTCTATTTGTCTTTTGTGTTGAATACACATGGCAGACATCTCCACACGCAGAGTTCAAAAGAGTGAGAAACCCTTTCAGTTTTAACAAAATCTAACAGGTCGTGCAGCCATCCCGAAGCATTGTCTGGGTGCCCCCCTTTACCGGAGAGCTGATCTCCCGTTTGTGTTTTGTTTTCTTAAATGTGCATTTTATCAAAGTTAAGATCCTCGTCGTGTGGTGACTTGGAGACCGTCTTGGTGTGACGGCTTGTCATCACTTCATCCAGTGACAATGTGGCTGCTCACAACACACAAAGGCTGTTATGTCTCCTCTGACACCGTAAATGTGTTCACTAGCAGAGAGGGTGACAAGTTTGACTAAAGGGATGAATCAGATAAAAGGCTAGATGGCATTAAAGGCTACCGGGTGCGGCCGAACATCGAGACATTCAGCCATGTGATGGCCAACTGCCCTCGGGCACAGAGAAAAGGACATAAGTGAAGCATTCAGAGCACTGCAGTCAAAACAAAGGCTCAGCTTGGAAAAGTCGATGCGTCTTCACACGTCAATCTGACAAAAGGTCAGGAAAGACGGCCTTGCTGTACACTGCTGTGATTTGAGAAAAATTCATTCTTATACAAGGGTGGCACAGTGGCGCAGTGGTAGCGTTGCTGCCTCGCAGTAAGGAGGCTTGGGATCGCTTCCCGGGACCTCCCTGCGTGGAGTTTGCATGTTCTCCCCGTGTCTGCGTGGGTTTCCTCCCACAGTCCAAAGACATGCAGGTGAGGTGCACTGGCGATCCTAAATCGTCCCTAATGTGTGTTTGGTGGGTGCATGCCCTGCGGTGAGCTGGCGCCCTGCCCAGGCTTGTTCCTGCCATGTGCCCTGTGCTTGCTGAGATTGGCTCCAGCAGACCCCCGTGACTCTGTGTTAGGATATAGTGGGTTGGATAATAATGACTGGCTAACTGACTCTTCTGCAAAGGCAGCTTTAGAGGTTTAGGAACACAGAGAGCATAAAGGTATCATTTCCACCCATCTAAGATTAGGAAATAAAACATATTGTAAAGACATGCAAGTTAGGTGGATTGGCGATTCTAAATTGGCCCTAGTGTATGTGCTTGGTGTGTGGGTGTGTGTCCTGCGGTGGGTTGGCACCCTGCCCAGGAGTGGTTCCTGCCTTGTGCCCTGTGTTGGCTGGGATTGGCTCCAGCAGCCCCCGTGACCCTGTGTTCGGATTCAGCGGGTTGGAAAATGGATAGATGGATGGATGCTATGTTTTGACTTTTTCACCACTTTGAATGCTTTGCAGCTTTTCTTGTATTTTTGAGATGGTAGAATGATGGTGCCCGACCTGCACGACTGACGCACCCCTTGTGTTATTGTAGGTGACTACAATAGCAATTACCGTATATACTTGGGACTTGATTTTACTGTATAATTTCTGGTATTTTATAATGTTGGTCATATAAGTCAAATATGGAAAACTCATGCTATTGGTCCAAGAGATTATGATATGTTAACGCCCACCTGAGAGAGTAACCACGGGGCACACGGCCTTTTTTTCTATGTGGGTGTGGCAATGCGCTGTATCAGCGGGTACTCCTAACCTCTCTCTCTCTCTGTTGTGCCTACGTGACCACACGGTAATACTGAACTATTCCAAAGCAACACTGGCACTGATTTGTGATTTTGTATCTCAAACCCTCATAACACCTTCATCGTAAGAGCATCCGTTATCTATGATGGAGCAGAAGAAAATATGAAGTTGGTTTTAAATTAAAAGCTGTTGAGGTGGCGAAAGAAATTGGTAACTGCGCTGCTTTCTTTCACTAGGATAGATTTACCTGATTTACAAAAAATAATCTCTCAATTAAAATCCTCCACCTGCGTCCTTGACCCGATACCAACAAGGTTTTTCAAAGAAGTATCAGGCGTGCTAATTGATAATATTCTGGACATAGTAAATTCGTCATTAGATACGGGGGTCTTCCCAGACTGTCTTAAGACTGCTGTAGTTAAACCCCTACTTAAGAAACATAATCTCGATCCCTCGGCTCTTGAAAATTTTAGCCCCATCTCTAACCTGCCTTTCTTAAGTAAAGTTCTGGAGAAGGCAGCCATTATGCAGCTAAATGACCACCTCAACAAACCTGCTATTCTTGATAAAGTCGGGTTTACAACAAATCACAGCACAGAAACTGCACTCGTTAAAGTAGTCAATGACTTGCGAGTGAATGCAGGCAGAGGCCATTTATCTGTTCTCATCCTCTTAGATCTGAGTGCTGCATTTGACACCATTGATCATAATATTCTTAGAAATCGCCTTAGTCAATGGGTGGGCCTCTCTGGCAGGTCTTAAATTGGTTTGAATCCTACCTGACAGGGAGAAAATTTTTTGTTAGTTGTGGGAATTACAACTCAAAGACACATGATATCCAATATGGTGTTCCACAAGGCTCTATCCTGGGTCCGCTGCTCTTCTCAATCTACATGCTTCCGTTAGGTCAGATTATCTCAGGGCACAACGTGAGCTACCACAGCTATGCTGATGACACACAGCTGTACTTATCAATAGCACCTGATGACCCTGATTCTATTGATTCACTAACACAATGTCTGACTGTATCTCAGAATGGATGAATAGTAATTTTCTCAAGTTAAATAAAGAGAAAACTGAAATCTTAGTGATCAGCAATAATGGATACAATGAGGCTATTAGAAATAAACTGGATACATTAGGATTAAAAGTCAAGACGGAGGTAAAAAGCTTAGGGGTGATTGTTGACTGTAATCTGAATTTTAAATCACATATTAATCAGATCACTAGGACAGCATTTTTTCACTTAAGAAACATAAGTAAAGTTAGACCTCTTATATCACTGAAAGATGCTGAGAAATTAGTTCACGCGTTTGTTTTCAGTCGACTAGATTACTGTAACGCACTCCTCTCAGGACTACCCAAAAAGATATAAATCGATTACAATGAGTGCAGAATGGAGCTGCTAGAATCCTAACTAGGAAAAGAAAATCTGAACACATCACACCAGTTTTATGTCACTACACTGGTTACCTGTGTCATTCAGGATTGACTTTAAAATTCTGCTTATGGTTTATAAAGCCTTAAATAATCTGCCCATCTTATATATCGGAATGTCTGACACCTTATATTCCAAATCGTAACCTCAGATCCTCAAATGAGTGTCTCCTTAGAATTCCAAGAACAAAACTTAAAAGAAGTGGTGAGGGCAGGGCCTTCTGCTGTTATGCACCTAAAATCTGGAATAGCCTGCCAATAGGAATTCACCAGGCTGATACAGTAGAGCACTTTAAAACACTGCTGAAAACACATTACTTTAACATGGCCTTCTATAACTTCACTTTAACTTAATCCTGATACTCTGTATGTTCAATTCCTCATAATAACTATTCATGGTGGCTCTAAAATCCGTACTGACCCCTACTCTCTTTTCTGTTTCTTTTCCGGTTTCTTTGTGGTGGTGGCCTCGCCACCTCCACCTACTCAAAGCATCATGATGCTCCAACAATGATGGATGGATTAAAAGGCAGAAGTCTACGTGACCATCATCCTGAAGTCCTTCCGTGAGAACCCTAAATCCAAAGAGGACTCTTTCATTTATGTTAGGTAGAATGCCCAGAGGGGACTGGGCTGGCGGTCTCATGGTCTGGAATCCCTACAGATTTTATTTTTTCTCCAGCCGTCTGGAGTTTTTGTTTTTCTGTCCCCCCTGGCCATTGGACCTTACTCTAATTCGATGTTAATTAATGTTGATTTATTTTTTTTTCTCACTGTGTCTTTTATTTTTCTATTCTTTAATATGTAAAGCACTTTGAGCTACTGTTTGTATGAAAATGTGCTATAGAAATAAATGTTGTTGTTGTTGTTGTTGCTGCAACAAAATTTGATGCGTCCGAGAAACTGGTGCAAAAAAAAAAAAATGAAGTGTCGCATTTTTGAATGGGCATATAAGTCAGGGTCTGATTTTATGATCGATTTTTCGGGTTTCAAGACCCAACTTATACACGAGCATATACAGTAGTGACCCCCACATTTCCAAGACACGAACAACGACCGTCACTGCGTTCTGAGCAGTGCTGAGGGGGCGAACTTCTTTCATCTTTCTAGATGGTCAGAACCATCTTGGCTTTTTGCCACTCACCTATCTGCATGGTGAACCCTCAGGTGACCGAGTTCATCAGACATCTCACAGTAGTTTGGTCATCCAGCACCGTGTGCATCTGCTTCACTAGCCATGGTAACGTCGGATGACCAAGTCACATTGTCCTCACTATCGCTTGGTCCAGCTATTGGTTCAGGTTCAGGTTGTTCTAAAACTGGCTTTACAGCTTCTCGTTTACACGCCATTGTGTGTTTTGTTTGAAAGCTCCACCCCACTCATGAATATTTATGAGTTACCTTAGAGAGGCAAACTGCAGAGAAAAATTCATATTTTTTGCACCCTAATGTTTTATCCATTAAATGGCATAACACTGTTCTAAGAGTTACTCAGGGTTCACAATGTAAAGCAGATCATTAATAACAAGAATTCTTTACATTTATATAGCGCTTTACTCCCTATTAAAAGTGCTTTGCATAGCGAGTGGGGGGCCAGTTCAAGCACCACTAATGTGTACCATCCACCTGGATGATTGAAGGCAGCCATTTTTGTGCCAGTACGCTCACCACACATTAACTGTTAGGTGGATAAGGGTGAGAGAGAAAAAGCCAATTAGTGGTAGGGGATGATTAGGTCAGAATGACCAGGCCTTGGTGGGCAATTTAGCCAGGACATCAATACATTAATGACCCTAGAGAGTCAGGACCTCGGTTTTACATCTCATCCGAAGTGTCCCCGTCACTGCACTGGGGCTTTGTGATCCACATCCAGCCCTCAGGATAAGCGCCCCCTGCTGGCGTCACCAACACCTCTTCCAGGAGCAACCCAAGCGCTTCCTGGTTGGTCTCCCCTCTAAGTACTGGCCAGGCCTGAACAGGCTTAGCTTCAGGTGGATGACCTCTTCTGAAGTGCAGGTGGGATGGCTGCTGGATGATTGTTATCAACCCAAGTCGGACTCGGGCTTTACCATCATTACATAGAATTCCATGCCTGAGTCGTCCTCAGGGTTAACGCCAAGGAGGTTAATGGATGGCGTTTATTTACCTTGTCTTAATTTTTTATAATGTTTTCCAAATGAGCTCCACTATTAGTAAACGATTCCAAATAAATTTGCATATCGTTCAGCATATCCCAGTCTTCATTTAATACTTCAATAAATTGAGTACAAATAGTTGAGTCACATAGCTAAATTATTCCTTAAGCATATTTACGCACCATTTGTGTTTTACACTGGTGATAGGATAAATCTTTATGAAGAACCCAGTGAACAGTCCAGTCTAAAGTGTGTAATGCAGCTGACTGACACTGTGCCGATTCTCACTGATTCTCAACAAACACGTCCTTCAGACAATCTACTGATAGTAGTAGAAATAGATTTTAATTTATTAAATCACTTTAAAATACTGTGACAAGGATGAATTTGTCCTTGGTGAGGTGCATTAAGCTTAACAAAAAAATGTCTTTACTGCATATTCAATGATGAGGCCCCGGCCGATCGCACATCACCTAGGAATCTGCGTTTAGGATAACACACTACCTCAGCTCTACATATACCCTCAGCATACTGGACGAGTCCTCCCTCTCATGAAAGAACACATAATCCCAATCATGAGTGTCTTCACGGACATCACAGATAGTAGTAGTAGTAGTTTATTTAGATCACAGAGTGCTGAACAGCAAATCCAGTACAAATACAACAGTTTAAACATCCATCCATCCTCTTCCGCTTATCCGAGGTCGGGTCGCAGGGGCAGCAGCTTGAGCAGAGATGCACAGACTTCCCTCTCCCAGGCCACTTCTTCTAGCTCTTTTCCAGGGGAATCCCGAGGCATTCCCAGGCCAGCCATGAGACATAGTCCCTCCAGCGTGTCCTGGGTTTTCCATGGGGCCTCCTCCCGGTTAGACGTGCCCGGAATATCTCACCAGGGAGGCATCCTGATCAGATGCCCGAGCCACCTCATCTGACTCGTCTCGATAAGGAGGAGCAGCGGCTCTACTCTGAGCTTCTCACCCTATCTTTAAGGGAAAGCCCAGACACCCTGCGGAGGAAACTCATTTCAGCCGCTTGTATTCGCGATCTCGTTCTTTCGGTCACTACCCACAGCTCATGACCATAGGTGAGGGTAGGAGCGTAGATCGACTGGTAAATTGAGAGCTTTGCCTTACGGCTCAGCTCCTTTATCATCACGACAGACCGATGCAGAGCCCGCATCACTGCAGATGCTGCACCGATCCACCTGTCGATCTCAAGACCCCGAGATACTTGAACTCATCCACTTGGGGCAGGATCTCGCCCCCAACCCTGAGAGGACACTCCTCCCTTTTCCGGCTGAGGACCATGGTCTTGGATTTGGAGGAGCTGATTCCCATCCCAGCCGCATCACACTCAGCTGCGAACCGATCCAGAGAGAGCTGAAGATCACGGCCTGATGAAGCAAACAGGACAACATCATCTGTAAAAAGCAGTGACCCAATCCTGAGCCCACCAGACCGGACCCCCTCAACACCCTGGCTGCGCCTATAAATTCTGTCCATAAAAGATATGAACAGAATCGGTGACAAAGGGCAGCCCTGGCGGAGTCCAACTCTCACTGGAAACGGGTTCGACTTACTGCTGGCAATGCGGTCCAAGCTCTGACACCGGTCGTACAGGGACCGAACAGCTCTTATCAGGGGGTCCGGTACCCCATACTCCCTGAGCACCCCCCCATAGGATTCCCCGATGGACACGGTCGAACGCCTTTTCCAAGTCCACAAAACACATGTAGACTGGTTGGGCAAACTCCCATGCACCCTCCAGGATTCTGCTAAGGGTGTAGAGCTGGTCCACTGTTCCTCGACCGGGACGAAAACCACACTGTTCCTCCTGAATCCGAGGTTCGACTATCTGACGGACCCTCCTCTCCAGGGTTAAAGTTAAAACAAAACCAATAAAAATAATAAATAAACAACCTGGAAGTATTCAGCACTGATTAAAACCGTTTAAAAAAATGTTTTCAGTTGTTTTTGAAAAGAATCAACAGACTCGGCTGCACAGATCACATGGCAGGCTATTCCATAGTCTTGGTGCCACGGACTGAAAGGCACAAAAGTGTACGGGGGACAACTAGAAGACCCTTTTGCTCAGATCTGAGAGTCTGACAAGCTGTACAGTGTTGGAGCAGGCTGGTTAAGTACTCAGGAGCTCGTCCATGCAAAGCTCTGAAAGTAAAGTACCCTAAACTTTAAAATGAATTCTATAAAACACTGGGAGCCAGTGCAGTGTGTGCAGAATGGGGGTGATATGATCACTCCGGCTAGGTGGCGCCAGTTAGGAGCCTGGCAGCTGCATTTTGAACAAACTGAAGACACGAGAGAGAGGACTTGCTCAGACCCGTAAAGACAGCGTTACAGTAATCAAGAAATAAAAGAATGAACAAGAATCTCCAATTCTGATTTTGAAACAGCATTTCTTAGTTTTGAAAGATCTCAGTACTGAAGTATTGGTGGACAGAATGACAAAGAGAACCAGAGATCCCAACAGTCATTCAATGTGTATAAGACTGGGCCACATAAATTCCCAAGAAGGAGAATCTGATCAGGAACACAGTTTGAACCTTTCTCAGATAAAGGGTAAAAGACAGATTGATGGTGTACAGCTACACAACAAATACGCAGATCATCTGAGACACATCCGACTGAATGGGGTCCTTATTACCTTAGCAGGAGGAACACCTTCAAATGAATCCTGAACAAGTATACTACCATCTGTGTACCTTCTCAAGACAAGAAGTGTTTAAAACACATCAGTCTGATCCACACGTGTACTGCTTCACAAGAAGAAGCATCTGACCAGAATCAAAAACAACATGAAACTGACTGAGAATGAACCTGTCATCCAGACCATGACCACGAGTATGGCCACCTGAGACACATCAGATAGAATTGGACCTTTATTAATTTTACCAGCGGGAACATTTGAATTCAATCCTGAATGACTCATCTGTATGTGTACTTCTACACTTTGTGTTTAGATAGTCACCTGAACTTGTATCATTTTGAGACTGACAAGTCCTCTCTCTCGAGAAGGAACGCGTGATCTGCATCAGGAGTGGTAACACTGTCATCTGAGGTGCGTGCGAGTCCATAAAACTGCATGAGAAAAAGTTGCGGTCCTGCTGAATGGGTGCCTACATTGCCCGTGATATCACCCAGACCACGAACATTTGAACGGAGCCATGAACATCGTCACCTCCCTCCGAGACACCTCACATCATTGCTGGAATTCTACCATTTCGATGGCAACTCCGTTATTTCGTACATCATGCCGTTAGCCAATCAGGTATGTGGCCATTTCTGAAGCAAGTCTCCAGATACAGGCGGGTGGTCTTCAGTGGGATGAGGCCATTGTTTACCTTTCCTTTGAGGTTAAACCTCCTCAGAATGAACCTCTAAGGTCAGCCTAATTGATTTATTTTTTGCTCAGCCTTAATGTCAATCTCTTTTCCTAGAGCTCAGCTCTGTATGCACAGCCATCGGTTAGTTTGCCCATCTGCACTCCGCCATGCTTGTGTCCCATGGGGCTCTCTGGGTCATTTCCTGGACACCCACCTGACAGGCACATCTTTTGGACGAGTGAAATTAGATCCTCTAAAAAATGCCTTTTCGATTGTTTTCTTTAAAGTGTATGTGGTGTTAATAGTGATACACTGTTAAAAGAAATAACCAGTGGTGGGACGTCACACATTTTCTGAGATTTTGCTTTGAGGATTCTTTTGAGATTTCTGGTAATCGACCCCTTGCTTTGTTTTCAACTTGGCGATTCCATTAAGAGAAATCCACAGTGAAAGTTGTAAATTTGAATGGAGGGATTGGGAGAACAATGTGGTCAGAACACAAAGCTGAGGTCAAAACCAGAAGTCAAGAATTGATCATGACAACCAAAAATCAAAGTCTTAACTTCAAGCAAAGATTTAATACCAAAACACCAAGGACAGATTTGAGCTTAATCGCCAGTTCACTTACCTAATGTCTGTTACTTTGCAGCTTGCGTGAAGTGACCTTCATGCTGTCACACTCAATGGGGTCGTCAACTGGTGAGAGTGGGCAATGTGAAGCTCTCAAAATGGTGGTACCTGGTACCAAAATAACTAGAAAACCAAGATAGATCATGTTTTGACCTTAAAGAAAATTTCGTAAAAATGAATAAACATCACCAATCCCAACATGTCGGATGGATTTCTTGGTTATGACTTTTGGCTTCGTTTTATGTCCATCGCCTGGCCGATACAATTCAAACTAACCTTTTGGAAGGCTGAATAGAGAAAAGGGCCACAGTGATGTGCAATCTTCACGGCTATAATACAAACGACAGATTTCACAAATTACTAAATGTATGCACATAATATTACAGATTAGTATAAAAAACACAATAATACAAGCACTTTCAAAATGGATCCAAAAATTCTCTCTCTGTTATCATGACTGTTGACATCTGGTCAGTGGACGATGAACTGGTAAGGCCCTAGCAAACTTACAAAAGGTCAGAAACTGCAAATAAAGGCTCGAGGTCCACTCATTCAAAAAAGAGAGAGGGGTGTCATGTTTCAGTCAGGGTGTGCTGCTGGATAATGTTCCTTTTCTGTGTTGTCTTTGTTTATTACTATAATTTATTAGTTATATAATTACAATAAGTAATATATTGTCAATCAGTCAGTTATTGTCCAACCCGCTATATCCTAACACAGGGTCACGGGGGTCTGCCAGAGCCAATCCCAGCCAGCACAGAATACAAGGCAGGAACAAGGGTGCCAGTCCACCACAGGGCACACACACACACTAAGCACAATTTAGGATGGCCAATGCACCTCACCTGCATGTCTTTGGACTGTGGGAAGAAACCCACGCAGACATGGGGAGAACATGCAAACTCCACACAAGAAGGACCTGGGAAGTGAACCCAGACGGGTCTCCTACTGTGAGGCAGCAGCGCTACCACTGCGCCACCCCTAGTATATTGTTATAAGTATTCTTTTTATTATATTTTATCATATGTATGTCTTTTAATTGAGCCTAAGGAGGCGGGCCACCTAATTTTGCAGCATTTGGGGGGGGATAAGGACTGGCCCAGCAGGATTTGCACTGAATCTGAGGAGCGATCAATGCCTTCAGCAGTTTTGTGATTGGTGCTTCTGAATTTGGATGCCTGATTTTGACCCCCTCTTATTGTTTAAGGTTATTATTTTTGGATTCTGAATTGAATTTAGGTGTACCTTTCAGGCAAAATGCATTTCTGCTAAGCTTGCCTTTTTTGTGATTTATTTATTTTTCTGTTAAAAAAATCTTAATTATTAAAGATTGGGGCAGTGCAGGCCAAAGCCTGTCATTTGACCAGGGGATTAGGCTGCCTAGGGTGTGGCCAATCCAGAAGGCCCCAAGCTCAGTTAAGCCCAGTTTTGGCCCTGTGTGTGTATTTTTGGAGTCATGTTGCACTTTTTGGTGTGTTGCATGGTAGGAACTCATATCAATGGAGGCAAACCCTACCCTGAAAGGCTGAAGGAATGAAAACTCTTAAGTCTTTAATTAAAAAAGGAGCTAATCTTTAGAAAGTTGTTCAAGTTATTAATCACTTTGTCACATTTAAGCGCTGGGCATCTTTTGCTCCTGAAGTGGCACTGGATTCCTTTCTCTGGCATCCATACCAGCGGTAGGTTTTTATTTTTCTCTCCTGCCTGGCCACTTGAACATAATGTAACCAACTTGTACCACTATGACCATTAGATACTTTTTTTTCCTACTGCTATTTGTCTTATTTGTAAATCACTCAGAGTGACACTTTTGAGAATGTGCTACAGGAATAAATGTTATAGTCTGCATGTACTGTATAAACGTTTCTTCTTGGTAAAGACCCTACAGTACATGCTGGCTATTTTCTCACGTTACGTTTTCTACCGATGAGTTACTTTCGTTTTGTTTAAAAAGCAAGTCCCACTGGTTCTTATCACTCTAATCTGCTCCCTAGCCTGTCAACACCATCGTGGGCCTCACTCTCCAACCCTTGGCTTTCATTTTCACCACTCCTCTGTCTGACTTTTTGCTCGCCCATCGGTTTCAGAACTGGTTTTACAGTCTGAAGTATGAGGGGCCAGCAATGCCTGAGAGCTCCAAGTTCGCCCCAATGAGTCAGGATTTTAGTAGCAATATGGCGCAATGAGATCATTTACAGAGCCTTCAGAAAGTCTTCAGACTTTCACATTTTGTTATGTTGCAGCTTTGTGCTAAAATCATTTCAATGAATTGTTTCCCTTAATACCCGAGAATGACAAAGCAAAAACAAAAATTTTAGAATTTTAATAAATGTATTAAAAAGTAAAAACTTACATTGACACAAATATTCAAACCCTTTGCTATGACTCTTGAAATCGGACTCAGGTGTAGCCCACTCTATTACTCTTCCTTTAGATGTTTCTACACCATGATTGGAGTCCACCTGTGATCTGTTGAATCGATTGGACTGATTTGGAAAGGCGCATAGCTACTCATGGAGGGTCCACCAGTCATGGAGGTCAAAGGAATGGCCTGCAGAGATTAGAGACAGGACTGTGTTGTTAGGCTTTAAAAACATCCAGCAGCACTGAGGGTCCCAATAGCACAGTGGCCTCCATAAGCAGAACAACCATGACTTCTAGAGCTAGAAAGCAGCCAAACTGAACAATCAGGGAAGAGAGGTGACCACAAACCCAATGGTCATTCTGGTTAAACTCCAGAGAACCTATGTGGTGATGGCAGAAACTTCTAGAAGGACAGGCCAACACTTCATTGATGCTAGAGTGGCCAGGTAACACACATGGAGGTCTGCTTGGAGTTTGCAAAAAGGCACCCAAAGGACTCATGAGCTGTGAGAAACAAGATTCTCTGGACTGATAAAATAAAGATTGAACTGTTTGGCCTCAGTTCTAAGTGCCCCATCCGGAGAAAACCTGTGTAATACCATCCCAACGATGAAGCATGGTGGTAGCAGCTTCAGGGACTTGAGGATAAGCTGAACAGAGCAAAGTATAGCGATACCCTTAATGAAAACCTTTTCAGTGTGATCTGGACCCTCCAATAGGACATAACCCAAAGACAACAGAGGAGTAGCTTAGGGTCCACTCTGTGAATGTCCTTGTGTGGCACAGACAGAAACCCGCACATGAACCCGGACTTGAACATCTCTGTAGAGACCTGGAAACAGCAGTCCAACGATGGTCTCCATCCAACTTCACAGAGCTTGAGCTCATATTCAGAGAAGAATGGCAGAACAAATCCAGGTGTGTGAAGCTTACCACGTCCAGCCCAAGAAGATGCCAGGCTGGAATTGGTGCCAAGGGGGCGTCAACAAAGTTCAGGGAAAAGGGTCTGACTACTTGTGTTAATGGGATATTTCATTTTGTTTTATTTTTAATACATTTTCAAAGAATCCCGAAATCCTGTTTTTGCTTATCATTCTGGGGTGTTCAGGGTTGTTCTGATGACAGAAAAAAATCAATTGAAATGATTTTAGCACAAGGCGCCAACAAAATGTGTGAAAAGTGAAGGGGTCTGAAGGTTCTCCGAATCCAGAACATCCAGCATGTACAGTGATCGTTCAAATGGTTGTTTTGGATAAAGATGTGCACTGAATAACCGTAGCAAAAAATATCAAAATAAATGAACAATATCAATCATGATAAGAAGCACTAAGCCAGTAAAAGTAGGGTTTCTCCAATTAGCAAAATAAATGGACTCTGCCAGCAATACCAAGCGATTTGTCCCAGTCCTGTCATTTGCACTGCGGTAGTCGCCACAGGCCCAGGTGAATGGATGGATGTGCACGGTGACAGACTGGCACTTTGTCACTTGTGCCCAGTGCTGCTGACATCTAGCTCAACTCCGAGCCTGTAATAAATTTAGGGAGTTCGGAAGTGGAGGATGGTTGACTAAACATTCACTAATTCAGCTTTTCTGTTGTAATATATTTTTGTTTAAAATTATCTCAGCTTCCATTTATGTTTTTTGCTGTCACTGTTGTTTCCATTTGGAGTCTTCAGATATGGGGGTGTCAAATTCCTGCAAATAAAATGTGTGTGTCATAATTGGCTTCGGGCGGCACGGTGGCACAGTGGGTAGCGCTGCTGCCTCTCAGTAAGGAGACCCGCCTGGGTTTGCTTCCCGGGCCCTCCCAGTGTGGAGTTTGTATGTTCTGCCCGTGTCTGCCTGGGTTTCCTCCCACAGTCCCAAGACATGCAGGTTAGGTGCATTGGCGATCCTAAATTGTCCCTAGTGTGTGCTTGGTATGTGTGCGTGCCCTGCGGTGGGCTGGCGCCCTGCCCGGGGTTTGTTTCCTGCCTTACGCCCTGTGTTAGCTGGGACTGGCTCCAGCAGACCCACGTGACCCTGTAGTTAGGGTATAGCGGGTTGGATAATGGATGGATAATTGGTTTCATTATTTAAAACTGTCTTGCACATCCATGAAGGGAGTGGGATAATCTACCTATCTTGTTAAAAATAAGAAAACTGGTCTTATCGGCTTATTCTTTTGTCCAACGTTATACGTTGGCAATAGCAGCCTGGTAGCCACTTTCTTGCTGCCAGTCAGGCCAGCGTGAATGAGGAATATCCCTGGAATGCTAATGACTGATATCCATACCATTTTTATTTGTTGAGCGCTTAAAAACACAATAAATAATAATTAACAATAAATCAATGCACACACAGTATGGGAAGAACCCAAAGCCCCAACACAACTAGGCTGGAGATGATAAAGCAGGCCAACTGTCGCATTTTCCCAGCAAAACACTTTGACTATCAGAGGGGTCACTTCAACTAGCAATGCTGGGAGGAAGTGGCGAAAACGAGCATGCTCTATCCAGATATACGCCACCATGAGGGAAAGGGATTGGGTAAGTGTTATAATATGTAACTAGCCACGGTACCTGTCGAAGACACGTAATAGAATAAGTTAAAAATATGTGTTATCTCTTGCTCTACATGTACCTTCAGTGCTTTTCCTTGATATCCACGTGTCTGACCTTCTCTGAAGCATCTCAGTGTGCGCCTTTAATCCTCCTCATGTGTCTCACACTTCCTCTTTGGTCGTGTCACCAAAGCCAAACTGGCCAATCAGATTGCTCTGAGAGACTGGACACACAGACTGTATGTAGAGTTTTACTGAATATAAAGACCAAAGCGGCCCTGCAGTGGTCAATTTGATGAATGTATTGGAAATAATGGGCTGAGAAGATAAGTGAATTAAAACAAGTGTGGAAGTGTGTGTGTGTGTTCAGTCTGCAAATGGCCTTCACTCCATCCAGGTGTTCCTGCATTGCACCTGATGAATGCTGGGATAGGCTCCAGCTTCCCTGTGAATAAGCAGGGTGATGAAATAGATGGATGGATGCTCAGATAAAGGCTCACTAATGCAGTGCTTAGTGCTGATGTACCTTGAATCCAGTGTTCTGAATCTGACTCCCATGCTTCGTCACTGTCTTTGTCAGATTTGCATGTCCCCCCATGTACTTTTATGGATTTTCCTTCAGATGCTCCCACTATCTTCTTACATCTCCAAATACAAGACAGTTTGGTTAATAAGCAACTCTAAACATGAATGCACATGAGTGGACCCTGTGATGGACTGATGCTGTTCCTTGTCTTATGTCCAAGTCTGCTGGAATAGACTGAGCACCTGAATGGGATTAAGTGGGTTTGAATATGAGTGACTGGAGAAAATAATATCATATAATAATATGTGTGCTGCGGGTGACACCACCACTCATGACTTAAAGCCCCACAGGGATTGAACCCTGGGTTAGTTGCTACAAATAACGAGAAAATCCAGAGGATACATCAGCACCTCGGTCCAGATTCTCTCTGTATTTCTTTTGAACTACACTCACCTATTCACTCTTTTTCTTCTTTCCAGCTCCCCACTTGTAAATCTAAGTCATCTACTTCTCAGCTGGGCCCCCAGTTCTGGTCAAAGCCTGCCTCCTCTCTCTGATCCCTCTCATTTCTGCCATAATTCACTCCTCTCTCGCTACTGGTGCTGTTCCTTCATCTTTTAAAACTACTGTAATAACCCCAATATTGAAAAAACCTGGTGCTGATCCTACGAACTTTGATAATTTTCACCCTATTTCTAATCTGCCCTTTATCTCCAAAATTCTTGAAAACATAGTAGCTATCCAACTTCACTCCCACTTATCTCATTATAATCTATGAAAAGTTCCAGTCTGGTTTTCGCCCCCTTCACAGTACAGAAACGGCACTTCTTATGGCTGCTGACTCCAGTTTAATTACTATTCTCATCCTTCTTGATATTAATTGTCCTACCACTCTCCTTACTAGATTATCTCTGATTGGCATTACCCACACTCCACTTGATTGGTTCAGATCCTACCTCTCAGGCCACACTCAGTTCATTCAGCTTAAAACTTTCACATCCCAACCCACCGCTGTTACTTCAGGTGGGCTCTGCCCTGGGGGCCTCTTCTTTTTATTATTTACCTTCTTCCCCTTATCAAAATCTTTCGTAAAAATAACATTAATTTTCACTGTTATGCTGAGTAAACCCACCGCTTCCTTTCCACCACCTTCGCTTATTGACTGCATTGCTGAAATTAAATCCTGGTTTTCTTCGAATTTCCTTAAATTAAACAGTGACAACACTGAGGTTCTCCTCATTGGCTCAAAATCATCATCACCCAAAGCCGATAATCTTTCTCTTATTATTGATAACTCTGTAGTTTCCCCATCACCTCAGGTCAAGAGTCTGGGTGTCATCCTTGACTGTCCTCTATCTTTCCAATCTCACATTAATAACATCACCCAGTCTGCTTATTTCTACCTGCGTAATATTAATCGTGTCCTCCTCTCCCTCACTCACTCCCCATACCACTGCCATTCTTGTTCACAGTCTTGTAACTTCTCGCCTGGACTACTGCAGTTCACTCCTCTTTGGTCTCTCTAATAAATCTCTCCATAAGCTTCAGCTAGTCCAGAATTCTGGAGCTCGCATCATTACTCGAACCTCATCTATTCACTCCAGTCTTGCAGCAGCTTCATTGGCTCCCGATTAAGTTTCAAATTGATTTTAAAATCCTGCTGTTAACATTTAAGGCCATTCATAACCTCGCCCCTCCATATCTGTCTGACCTTCTTCATGTTGCCATTCCCTCCTGTAACCTTAGATCCTCCTCTTCCTCCATCCACCTGACCGTCCCTCTTGCCCATCTAACCTCCATTCAGCTGTTCTGCTCCCAAGCTCTGGAGTTTGTTACCTACTGAGCTCAGAAATATGGAATCATTTTCAACCTTTAAATGTAAACTTAAAACACATCTGTTTAAAATGGCTTTTTCTTTATGATTACAGTGGCTTTGTTTGGTTTTAATTTTATACCTTCTGTTTTTTCTGATGTTTTAAGCTGTTTATAATGTGTTTTTTTATTTATTGTTTGTTCAGTACCCTCGAGTTCTCAGAAAGGTGCCTTGTATAAATAAAATGTATTATTATTATTATTAAATTAACACGTCCATACCCAAGGCCTGCTGAGGTCCCCGACTCTTTAATTCTACTCACATCCAAAAGACTTGCATAGTTGTGTTGATTGGTGATGCCAAACAGGCCTCATATGAATGTGTGTGCCCTTCTAGGTGCCCCATCCTTCACTGGTTCCTGCGTTGCTCCTGATGTTGCCACCTTGGACCTTCACATTGACTTACGTGTGCCTGAAAATAAATGGATGGGTAATAAATATATACATTCTATACATATAAAATATCTATTCATCCATTATTCCAATCCTTAATTATTCTATACCCAGTATGTGAAAGTCACGTTTAAGGCAGCAGTCAACCTTTAATGGAGTGCCAGCTCATCACAGGGCACACCAACAAGCACTCCCCGCAGGCCAATTTATAATATAATCTATCATTTAAAAGGTCTGAATTAAGAAATCTGTTATTCACCTGAAATGTTTAAGAGGTAAATCCTTGCACTGCTGTTTTAAGTTTTCAGTTATTGTCTTCCTTGTCTTTACAGAGGATTTACTTTAATTCTGAGACTGAAAAAAAGGCAAACAAAAGGAAGATCTCGTCTAATCCGCTCAGGAGTGCTGTGGTAAAATAAAGCAAACGCTCAACTGCCTTTTCAGAAGAGCTCGCTTACTAAATGTGATTGCATTCTGCAGTGAAAGGTTCAGAGAGGACTTGATGTTATAAAGGAAAAAGGTTCAGAGGCGAGCCAAGCTGGTCAAAACTTGACGAGTGAGGCCCAGAAGTCTGAGGAACACAGGAGCTGAGACTCATTAGAGGTGCCACGCCCTCGCTAATGCCATTTCTGTTGTTACAAGACGGCTCACCTCCAGTAAAGCAGCCTTCTTTAATCTGACCACACCTGGCAGAGACCGCAGAGCTTTCTGCCAAGAGTGGCATTAAAGGTAATTTTCACTCTTTTCCTCAATAGCTACAAATAATCTTTAGAAAGCTAATTTGTCTCTAAGGACAAGACTTTGTCTTCTTCCTGTTTAGGTTGTTAACATAAAAAAACTACTCAGAGCTGGACAGCCTAACGGGCAAATCGTCTAAACCAAAAAATGAGTCTTGAACCCAGGAGAGCTTTAGCGTTGGTGCACACACTTAGCCATTGTGTGCCTCTGGACGCCCCCACAGCTTGAAATCTTGGCATCAAAGCGCCACAAGACGCGTAATTGGGATGTTTGTGTTCAGCTTTGCCACCCATTGTGCAAATATGCAGTAGAAGGATGATAGATTAGATGTCTTCAAATGTTCACACTTTGATGCTCCTGTTAAATACTGCTTGGTAACATTAATCTTCATTAGCCTTAAACGTGAGAAATTCTCCGAAATGTAATTTGAAGAGTCGTGTTGTGTTAGCAGAAACACAAAGCTGTTATCGACCAAACGATAATATAGTGGCCAATCTGTACATCTACCTGAGGTGCCTAGAAAAGTGTTCATCCCCTTGAAGTTTGAATATTTTCTCATTAAACAGCACAGTCCTTCAGCAGTGATGTCACAGTGGCCCCGCCTCTTATGGGGCCACCCATAAAACACGACGAATGAATGTGAAGGTATTTCCAAAATATTTAAATACAGAGTAATTAGTAATCCATCCATCCATTTTCCAACCCGCTGAATCCAAACACAGAGTCACGGGGGTCTGCTGGAGCCAATCTCAGCCAACGCAGGGCACAAGGCAGGAAACAAACCGCAGGCAGGGTGCCAACCCACCGCAGGACACACACAAACACACCCACACACCAAGCACACACTAGGGACAATTTAGGATCACCAATGCACCTAACCTGCATGTCTTTGGACTGTGGGAGGAAACCCACGCAGACACGGGGAGAACATGCAGACTCCACGCAGGGAGGACCCGGGAAGCGAACCCACAGGTCTCCTAACTGTGAGGAAGCAGCGCTATCACTGCGCCACCGTGCCGCCCGTAATTAATAATATTTTTTAAAAGCTATACTAATAAAAGGCAAAGCCCTCATTCACTCACTAATTCTCCAACTTCCCGTGTAGGTAGAAGGCTGACATTTGGCAGCTCATTCCTTACAGCTTACTTACAAAAGTTAAGCAGGTTTCATTTTGAAATTCTATGCGGAACGGTCATAACGGTTGACAATGTTCGCCATGTTGAACTTTCTTATGTATGGCCCCATCTTCACGAAATTTGGTAGGCCGCTTCCCTGCGCTAACCGAAACCAATGTACGTTCTTATTTCGGTGGTATGACGCCACTGTCAGCCGCCATATTGAACTTTTCAACGGTCTTTGTTACTTATGGGCCCATCTTCAAGAAATTTGGTACGCGGGTTCCCAACGCTAACTGAATCCTACTTACGTACATATATACGCCCAGAGCCTGCAGCTCGGTCACGTGTGAGGTGGCGTTGGGTCCCGCATCCCAACGCCTCCCACGCTGTTGGCTGCCTGCCTATATAAGGCCGTCCGTCACTCCGGTCTCTCCATTCCCTTCGTTGCTTCGCTACGGGATTCACGTCTCCCTGCTGATAACTGCAGCCTTTTTATTTAATCCACGGCGTCTCCGCTATTTTATTGTTCGTTTATTACGATTATAGTTATTGTGTAGGTATTTTAGACTTACTTTACATTGTTCAGGTCCCCATTTCCTTTATCATTCCAACTGTACCCCCATTAACATGTCTATCGAGGTGATCACCATCGATCAAAGAACTGTCACTTACCGAGTGGTTTCCATGCCCAGAGATGCCACCTGCCTTTTCCACTCTCTGTGTTACATATTGCACGGCCATATCAGGCTCACTCTTGATATCCATTGTGTCTTATGTATTGAATGACTGGACAGGTTCAAGGTGTGGACTGATGACGGTACAGGAGATAATTAGACTACACAGGAGCACCAGAAGAGTGAAATGCTTAAGTCCTTCACCTATGGATCTGCATGTGAGTTGATGGCTGCCGCTGAATTGTTCGGTTGTCGCTTTCAAGTGTACCGAAATGGCCAAATATTTTACACCTTTCGACAACCACCAATGCCTCTTAAACATCTTAGATTCACAGGTGACGATTTCAGTAGTGGACACTTTGATGTTTATGAATGTTCAAACTCTCAAAAGCTGGATGTGATTTTATCGATGAAACTGGTTGTGTGCTTACAGCGCTTGACAGATGCAGAATGTCACTTCAACACAAGTCCTACAAATACTGTCGTCATTGAAACAAACCATGAAACTCAAACCGATTATGACAGCAGCAATCCAAGCTGTGAGATTTGAAACAAGATTACTGTTCACATGGCCAACTGTACGTTACATGCTCAAGAGTAAGCTCAGCGCACAGCTTGGTCAGATTACAACTGGAGGGCTGAACTCACAATGTGGTATACAAAGAGATCCTTAACAAATAATTAATGGGAGATTTCCCCTCAGTTTAAAAAGGTTTAATTTTCATCTTAATAAAAATTTTAAGGCAGTACTTCGCCGCTGCGCAGCGCGGGTATTTTGCTAGTTATTTAGATTTATACAGCACTTTTACATTGACAGTGGTGAGCCACTTCAACCGTCACTAATGTGTAGCATCCGCCTGGATGGTGCGATGGCAGCCTTCCTTGCACCAGTATGCCAACCACACATTACAGTGGTTAAGGGCTCAGAGCGATGGTCAGCCCATAAGGGATAGAGGATGAATCAGGGGCTTGATGAGCAATTTAACCAGGAAATCTGCATACACCCTGGGATTTTTGATGACCACAACAGTCAGGAGCTCAGTTTTAGGTCTAAGTCTTACAGCACAGTGTTCCTGTCACTGCACTGGGGGCATTTAGGTCCATGCACAGACCACAGGGTAAGTGCCCCCAGCAGTGGCCTCACCAACACCTTTTCCAACAGCAGGCCAAACGTCTCCTAGTTGGTCTCCCATTCAAGTAAAGGCCAGGCCCAAACACACTTATCCTCAGGTGGACTAATGTTCTGAAGGCACGTAGTATGTATGGCTGCTGGAAACTACACACACTAAAGGAAAAGGAAAATCAAAACCACAAACAAAATAAAATGGCAAATTAGGTTTGGGGAAAAAAAACAAAACAAAACCAGCACACAAGTCCAGGATAAATATGAGCAATGGCTACCACCCTGGCTAAACCATCACATTGTGCGGTTTGGTGGTCCTGTAGCCCCCTAATGGTCACTACGTTCACTTAAGCAAAGCAAGAAGTGTGGCTGTGACCTGTGATGGATGGACTGTCACACCCACCATAATAGGTTTCTGTCTTGTGTCATAGTTGCATTAATGGAGCAGAGTTCTTTCTGTGGTTTGCTCCAGCCTTTACAGCGAGTCCTTCATATCTGTTGTGATCTTTTGTCACAATTAAGTACAAAAAGGGGGACCAGGCCTCCAAAAACTCACACAGAAGAACAGACCAACCACTGGGCCTCAGGCAGACTAAACCCAAACTCTTTCCAGCCTGCATAGACCCAAAGTAGGACCTCTAAAGCTCAAAAAGATTCACAAAAAAGGGAAGTTGAAAAGCTATAAAATCCATGGACTCCTGGATCCAAGTAGGCTTTCAAATGGCTTCCATCTAGAAACTCTACCATAAACACCTGATTAACGGAGTGCTACTTAGATGGCCATCATTCCAATATGCCTTAACCCCATCTCAAGGCCCCTCTTGCACAGCTATTCAATTTTGCCAGACAGTCAACTCCAGGTTGAGTCCTGGTGGTCCTACACTTCTTCCATTTCCCAATTATTGAGGCCACTGAGCTCCTTAGAGCATTCAAAGCTTTTACAAATGGTTTCATCCCATAACCCTCATCTATGCCTCACCATAATTTGATCACAGTGGTCTACAGAGAGTTCCTTGGACTTCACAGCATGGTTTTATTTTGACACACAGTTTGACTTGTGGGACCTTCTACACACAAGTGCACTTGAGTCTTTCTAAATGATGTCCAGAGGGGTCTGAGTACTTTCTGGATCCACTGTACACAATAATAGTTTGACATTGAAATATCAATAGAAAACCAAAATATTACATTAAAAGAACAAATATATATATATATATATATATATATATATATATATATATATATATATATATATATATATATATATATATATATATATATATATATATATATATATACAGGAGTGCAGAATTATTAGGCAAGTTGTATTTTTGAGGATTAATTTTAATATGGAACAAACACAGTGCTATCAGTCAATCCAAAATGTTAATAAACCTGAAACCTGAATGTTTCACAACGGAAATGTGAGTGTGAACATCATCAGGGGAATACATATGTGCACAATTATTAGGCAACTATTAGTGTGCAGATTTATTATGCAACTAAAGGAAAATGAAAATTTTCCCATCTCACTTGTTTATTTTCATCTGTTATAGTGAGAATAATAAACAAACACCTCAAAATTTACAAATAAACATCTCTGACATTTCAAAAAATAAATCAATCAATCAATGACCAATATAGCCACCCTTCTTTCCAATAACAGTCATAAGCCTTTCCATTCATGGAGTCTGTCAGTTTCTTGATCTGTTGACGATCAGCTTTTTGTGGAGCAGTGACTACAGCCTCCCAGACACTCTTCAGAGAGGTGTATTGTTTTTCTCCCCCGTAAATCTAGCGTTTAAGAAGTGCCCACAAGTTCTCGATAGGGTTTAGGTCAGATGAGGAAGGGGCCATGTCATTATTCCTTCATCTTTAAGGCCTTTACTGGCTGGCCATGCAGTGGAGAACTTCGATGCAAGTGATGGAGCATTGGCCTGCATAAAAATCATGGTCTTTTCCTGTATCACTGTTTGAAGAAAGTGTCTTGAAAAACTGGCAGTAGGTTTGGGAGTTGATTTTGAGTTCATCTTCAATGCAAAAGGTCCAACTAGCTCATCTTTAAAAATACCAGCTCATACCAGTACCCCACCTCCACGTTGGAGTGGAGCTCTGTGCCCATTACTGATCCACAGGTCCATCCATCTGGTCCATCAAGAGTCACTCTCATCTCATCGGTCCATAAAACCTTTGAAAAAATCTGTCTTCAGATATTTCTTGGCCCAGTTTTGACGTTTCAACTTATGTTTCTTGTTCAGTGGTGGTTGGGTTTCAGCCCTCCTTACCTTGGCCATGTCTTTGAGCACTGAACACCTTGTACTTCTGGGCACTCCAGGTAGGTTGCAGCTCTGGAATATGAAAGTACTGGAGGATAATGGGTTCCTGGTAGCTTCACGCTTGATTCTTCTCAAATCTTTGGCAGCTAATTTGCGTCTTTTGTTCTCAACACGTTTCTTGCGACCCTGTTGACTATTTGCAACAAAATGTTTGATGGTTCTGTGATCACACACCAATATCTTAGCAATTCCAAAAGTGCTGCATCCCTCTGAAAGACTTTTACAATTTTTGACTTTTCAGAGTCAGTTAAATCTCTTTTTGGCCCATTTTGCCTGAGGAAAACTAGCTGCCTAATAATTCTGCACACCTTGATATAGGGTGTTGATCTCCTTAGGCCACACCCTCCCTCATTACACAAATACACATCACCTGACGTGCTTAAATCCAATAAGCATTCAAGTTAATACAGCTTGGAGTTGGAATATACGCATTAAAAATGATGATATGGTCAAAATACTCACTTGCCTAATAATTGTGCACACAGTGTATATATATATATATATATATATATATATATTTTTATATATATAATAACCACAAGATTAAATAAATAAATAGATATGAACCCTGGGTGTATTATGACGCCTTCCAGCATTTTCATTCTTAACAAGAAAAGCATTCACAGTGTTTTAGGAAGACCTGGATGCATGGATGGGACCTTCAGCAAAGCTCCTGGTATTTATTGCCCAGGCCCCTGGTGACTCCATATTGGAATAGACAAACTAATTGGGCTTATGGGGTTTTCTCATTGGTTCACGTTGTCCACAGTCCGATTTCTACCGATTGTCTTGTCAGGACACCCCTAACCCTGTCAGAATGACACACAAGGATTGATGAGCACAAAAGTTTCTGACTGCATTTGAGGCTTAGCAGCCTCATCCTCGACTACTAAAGTTGACTAAGAAGACTAAGGAGTTAGTAGTTGGTTGGAGTTGTCTGCAAGTATCACTGTTTGTTGTTGGATTTCTGGATTTTTAATTATATCCTTCTTTGTTTTAAGGATTCCGATTTTTGGAACTTGTTTGCTGAGGATTGCCTTTTAGGCCACTCCTTTGTTCCTCTTTTGCTCGTTTTAGTATTTTGCTATTGTTGCTAATAAATCTTTCATTCATAAAGATTATTTGTTTCCCCTTTTACTATAATCTGAGTGCTTACAGTCGTTTCTCCTCTCTTGGGTCCTTTGCTATTTTTGTAAGACATATAAAGTTCTATTTATGTTTATTTTTTAGGCTTAATTCCCCCTTTGGAAGCATGAAGCCTCAGTCAGGCCAGTAGAGCTGGGATTAAGCCCACTGGGGTGAGGCCTTTTCCAGACCTGGCCAATGAAGCCTTTTGGAGGCCTTACATCCTTTTCGCTAACAATAAACCGTCTACTTGAGCCCTTGAGGCCTTTTTTTTCCCCCAAGATGGCGGTGTGGTCAGACACAACGGCTTTATGCTCTCCAGTGTGGTGCTTTGGTTGTTGGTTTTCGTGTTTGATTGTTGAGTTGTGTCATGCAAACCTTGTATGTAGCCATCAGAATTTAACAGATATTGAATTGTAGCATAAATGAAACATCATAAACTATTTTCAGCAGATTAATAACATACCTGTAACAGCACACTGCTATAACGATAACGTGCAGTGAATACACTTGACTTGAGCATTCCTAGTTTTCATTCTCTTTCTCTGTACGTTTAGCATTCGTTTGCTCAGAGGTTGATGTGCTTGCTGCTTCCTGACCAGCTCTTCTTTTCTGCACCCTAGCAGCCCGCTTCTTCTCTTCTTCGTCGGCATCTTCTCTTTAAAACCGATGAAGTCAGTGTTTGTGTTGCAATTACTTAGTACGTTTTCTTTACTTTTTCACTTAAGCTGGCACTTAATCCAATCTGTCTGAAGAATGATTTAAGATATGAAGAGGGAGAGGAAGTGATGGCGAAGGTGGTAGGGATGAGAAAGGCACCCGTATGCTTGCGCTGTATGGCCACCCCTGCCCGCCACCGAGAGTTGATTTAACAATAAAATAAACATAAAAAGAAGAATAACCTTAGAGGTCAATGACCACCCAAAAGCAGATAGTAGATGTCATGTAGTATATTTGCACGAATTTCAGGTCAATAGATAGATAGATAGATAGGAAAGGCACTATATATAGGTAGATAGATACTTTATTAATCCCAAGGTGAAATTCCCATACTCCAGCAGCAGCATTCTGATAAAGTACAATATTAAAGAGTGATAACAATGCAGGTATAACAGACAATAACTTTAATGTATAATGTTAACGTTTACCCCGAGTCGCATAGTGTGGGGTCTCCTCAGTCTGTCAGTGGAGCAGGATGGTGACAGCAGTCTGTCACTGAAGCTACTCCTCTGTCTGGAGATGATCCTGTTCAGTGGATTCTCCATGATTGACAGGAGTCTGTCTGCTCAGCGCCCGTCGCTCTGCCACGGATGTCAAACTGTGCAGCTCAGAGCCTACAATAGAGCCTGCCTTCCTCACCAGTCTGTTCCTCTTCATTATGCCGCCTCCCAGCACACCACCGCGTAGAAGAGGGCGCCATCACAACTGTCTGATAGAACATCTGCAGCATCTTATTGCAGATGTTGAAGGACGCCAGCCTTCTAAGGAAGTATAGTCGGCTCTGTCCTCTCTTACACAGAGCATCAGTATTGGCAGTCCAGTCCAGTTTATCATCCAGCTGCACTCCCAGGTATTTATTGGTCTGCACCCTCTGCACAGTCAACTCTGATGATCACGGGGCCTCCTAAAATCCACCACCAGCTCCTTGGTCAAACAGGTGATTTAAAATCCTGTACAGACAAATGGACAGCCACGGTAGCGTATTATATAAGAAGATAGCGAGAACACCAGAGATGCTGTGGATTATTATCAGACCCAGTAAGCGACAGAGACGACGGAGGGAGAGGAAACAGAAGCGGGGATGTCGATCAGGTCTACGAGTTTGGCTAATAAAACAACCCCACAAACCTCCATTCCCTGTCATCTTTCTCTTACAAAATAGATGAGATTGAGTTACAGATTGCTGCAAATGTTTTTGTCCAGAATTGTTGTGTGCTGATCATAACAGAGACTTGGCTTCACCCACAAATCCCCGATACTACAATAGAACGAGTGGACTGTACAATCCACCGGGCAGGACAGGAATAAAGATTTGGGTAAGAACAGAGGGAGGTTTATTCATGTATGTGCACACTGACTAGTGTATGAACAGCAGAGGTATAGACAGACATTGTTACCCTGCCTTAGACGTTCTGTCAATCATTTGCAGACCATTCTTTTTACCAAGAGAGATAACTAACTGTGGTAATTGTGACTGCTATTTACATTCCGCCAGACACAAATGATAGTTTGGCTCTTCACATCCTTTATACTAAAGTAAATAAACAGCAGCAGGCTTACCCCGATGGGACACATATCATTGCTGATGACTTTAATCAAGCATCTTTAAAGACTGTACTTCCTAAATTCCCCCTTTATGTGAAGTGCTTCACTTTATACAGCCAATCATGTGTATTGAAATATAAAACACACTTATAAAACCACAGTCCTCCCCCCCTTAGGTCAGCCGGGTCATCTCTCATTGCTCCTCATCCCAACATACACACCCCTCAGGAGTGTAGGACAAAACCAGTCATGATGGCCCGAGCAGCACCGTTTAGCACAAACAGACTGGGATGTGTTTGAACAACAAGACTTGGGGGGAGAATACAGAAACAGTTCTATTGTACATCGAGAGCTAGGCTGATAATGTCACTGTCACAAAGAGGTCCCATGAGTTTCCAAATCAGAAACTCTAGATGACAAAAGAAGTACAGACACTCCTCAAAAAATGTAACCTTCAGGTCAGGCGACAGGGTGTCACACAGTACAAGCCAGAGCTGACCCGAGGGATCAAAAGGAGCCGAAGAGGCCTATAAGAGGAAAAAAAAGAGAAACACCTCACAGAGGACAACTCTCAGCGGGTGTGGCAACGAATTCATTCAACACATTACAAGGGCAGCAAACCCAGGTCTGCTGGCTCCAATGCATGGCTGGTGAAGGCACTGAACCTCTTCTTTGCCAGGTTTGAGGAACATGCCAGCCTCCAGAACCCACACACTCAACTCTGCAAGAATAGGAGGTGGAACTCAAGGAGGGCTACTGGCCTGAGAGTATCTGGGAGGACACTCAAAGCATGCGCTGACCAGTTTGCTGGAGTCTTCACAAAGATTTTTAAATCATTCTCTGGCATGAGCCACTAATCCACCCTACCTAAAATCATCAATCATTACTCCTGTCCCTAAAAAATGCCACAGAGACCTTAAATGATTATAGACTGGATGCCGGTAGTAATGAAGAGCTTTGAGAGATTGGTCTCACAGCTTATTAAATCCTGCCTCCCGTCTACTTTCGACCAGCATCAGTTTGCTTACAGATCAAACAGGTCCCTAGAAGATGCCATTGCTATCGCTCTACATACTGCGCTGAGCCATGTAAACCAAAGAGGAGATGTGTAAGGCTGCTCTTTGTAGACTACAGTTCAGCATTTAATACAATAATCCCTGACATACTGGTAAGCAAGCTGGCAGATGTAGGCCTCCCCTCCTCTACCTGCACCTGGATAAAGGACTTCCTTACAAGCCGCCCACAAAGGGTTAAACTTGACCGTCTTTTTCCCTTTTTGCTCAGCACAGGATCTCTACAAGGCTGTGTATTGAGCCCATTACTTTACTCTTTGTACACATATGACTGCACCCAATCTGTCCCACAAACACCATCATTAAATGTGTGTGTAGATGACACCACTGTAATAGGACTCGTATTAAAAGGATGGTCTACAAAAACGAGGTACACGGGCTGACAAAATGATGTTCAGTGAATAACTGAACACCACTAAAGCCAAAGAACTTGATCTGGATTTCAGAAAGCAAAGCACAGAACCAGTTCCTCTTTATATCAACGGAGACCATGCGCAAAGGGTGAAGACCTTCAAATTCTAGGGGACACACATTTCTGAGAACACCACCACAATGGTCAAAAAAGCACAAAAGAGACTGCACTTTCCGAGAGTGCTCAGGAAAAACAACTTGGAACAAAAACTAGTGGTGGCTTTTTATTGATCACCCATCGAGAGCATCTTGGCATACTGTATCACACTATGGTATGTCGGATATCCAGCAACAGAAAAGAAGGCTCTTCAGCACACAAAAAAACAAACACACACAGGTTGTTGTCTGCCCACCCTGGAAGATATTCCCACTCCTGCTATCTGAAAAAGCCGTAAACATCATTAAGGATCCTTCACTCCCTGGTCACCAACTCTTTGAACTGTTGCCCTTAGGTTGGCATTGCAGATCTTTGAAAGTATGGACCGACAGATTCAGAAACAGTTTCTTTCCATCCATCTATCCATCCAACCTGCTATACCCTAACTACAGGGTCACGGAGGTCTGCTGGAGCCAATCCCAGCCAACACAGGGCACAAGGCAGGAAACAAAGCCCGGGCAGGGCGCCAGCCCACCGCAGGGCACACACACACACCAAGCACACACCAGAGACATTTCAATCACCAATGCACCTAACCTGTATGTCTTTGGACTGTGGGAGGAAACCCATGCAGACACGGGGAGAACATGCAAACTTCACGCTGGTAGGACCAGGGAAGCGAACCCTTAAGAGTCTCCTAACTGTGAGGCAGCAGCGCTACCCACTGCGCCACCCCACAGTTTCTTTCCAATGGCCATAAATACATTGAACCAAATTAAGCAAATAAAGGCAGTTTAAATAACATTTTTAGTCAAAACTTGTACATACTTCTACTCCCTAGTGGAATAATATTATTTAATTGTATTACCACTGGTTCCATTGTTATTTTATCGAACTATATTTTTACATATAAAATTACTGTTTTATATTTTTTTCTCTCTTGTATTATGTGTTGTAGCATTGGTTGTCTTTTACAAAAAGTGGTGTCGTTTTTGCTTGGCGCTTGTAATTTCGTGGTCATTATTTTACAATGACAATAAAGGCTTTCTGTTCTTGCACTGCCTTCCAATAAAGCTCAGGGCTGATTTCAAAAATTCTCCTTCCTGCCTATATAAAATTTATGGGACTTGGAAAACGCATTTCTCTGCAGATAAACTGTTAAATGTTTGTGACAGTCAAAGCAGTAGAGTGTTGTACCATGTTAGCCATAGATTGGTACAGGAGAGAGTAGGGTGAAATGACACCTTTTATTGGCTAACTAAATAGATTACAAATGTAAGCTTTCAAGGCAGCTAAGGCCCCTTCACCAGTCAAGATGTCATAGTTATAGCTATAGTTAGTGGTTTTGTGATTGCCCCATTTTTGGGCCTCTTCTGGTTAAATCCTGCAGGTAGCCTTAGGGGCCTAACTAGGATAATGTTAAGACTCTGCTGAATGGATCAGTTGCTAATTGTTTACCAGAGGAATAGATTATGGAAAAATAATGGAGGTGACCAGAACAGAAATGCCAAGAGTCACACAAAGATCTAAAACTGAAGGTCCACCCTCTCTTTCATAAGAATCAAATCACTAAACAAGAATCAAGGTCTAAGAATTTAGGAGAAGGGATCAGAAACAATGAAGAAGCAAGATAACAAAAGGCTCTCGTAAACTCTTAAATGATCTGCAAACTCGGACAACAAATGAACAAGTAGAGGTAAACTTTATAGGTTTGATGTCCCAAGTGTAAACACATGATTTCCAGCTTGAAAGCCTAGCAACCTGGCCAAGCCAATACACAAAATAGTGGTTGTCAAAATTCACAAAATGGCAGTGAACATCCAGGCCTACTTGAGGAGCCTCACACCAACTATTCTTGCCTCGGAGTAAACTCCATTTCATAATGTCTGTGATTTCTGGAGTGGGTTCCAGCTGCCCTGGTTAAGCGAGTTGGGAAGATGGATAGATGAATGTGTGCAACTGAGTCTTTAAATGGACTTGAACCCCATCCAGGGCTGGTTGCATGCTGGTGAGAAAGGCCTTGGACTCCCTGCAACCGTACAGTTACAAGAAATAATTTTGAAAATGTCAGTTACTGTTAAGCCTTAAAATGTGCCAAGTATCTTTAACAGAAACATCTGGAAATTTACAGAAATTGAGGTCATTAATGGAAAGCAAGCCAGTGATGGTCGTTATCATGCTCCTCTGTACTGCATGCACCTTACTCCTGCTCTTCTTCTTCTTCAAGTAAGCCTTAATGGTGACTTTGACCGATCGTTCTGGCCGTCATCCCACTTAGGAGGTTTCATGCTCTTAATTGCAGTTGACATATTTAGTTAAACACTCAAAAGAGGATTGGATTGGCATGACAAGAAAGAGAAATTGTGAGGGGATTGAAAGCAGAGAGATGATAGTAGGCAAAGGTTAAAAAGGACAAATAGAAAGCTGGTCAAGGACAGCCCTCATAATCACTGGCTGTAGGCCTGTGCCGATCAATCTCTCGACCTGATTCTATACAATCACTTTGCTAAACTTTGTAAAACGTTTGATGTGCAAGGAAAACTGAAGAGCAAACTGCATGGAAAAAGAAGCAGATGAGTCAAACGAGAAACACCACCGAAGCCCGTTATCTGAGAAGCAAAAAGTCGGCTCTGCTGAGGTTTCATAAGACTAATAGCTTGTGCTGGCTGCCAGGCTGACATTTCTTGATTTTTATGTCATTCTCAGAGTTGGGGTTGTGTTCAAACGCAGGCAGGTGCTTTCTAAAATGGTCCATAACAACATCTCCATCATAGTATGAAAAAGGCTAGTTTTAAACACCAAAAATAAAAGATTAGTCCTTCTCTTTATCTTTTATTTATTTTGCAGTCATATGAAAAAGTTTGGGAAGCCCTCTTAATTCTTTGGATTTTTGTTTCTCATTGTCTGAGCTTTCAAAGTAGCAACTTCCTTTTAAATATCTGACATGCCTTATGGACACAGTAGGATTTCAGCAGTGACATGAAGTTTACTGGATTAACAGAAAATATGCAACATGCATCATAACAAAATTAGACAGGCACCTCAACAGAGATATGACATCAATACTTAGCTGAGCCTCCTTTTGCTCCTTTGAGCCTCTCAACGCTGTCCTCCTGTAGCCTGTGATGAGTGTCTGGATTCTGGATGTTGGTATTTCTGACCCCATTCTTCATTGCAGAATCTCTCCAGTTCAGTTCAATTTGATGGACAGCCTGCTTCAAATCATCCCATTGATTTACGATGATATTCAAGTCAGGGGACTGTGTCGGCCATTCCAGAACATTGGACTTCTCCCTCTGCATGAATGCCTTTGTGTTTTGGGTCATTGTCTTGTTGGAATATCCAACCCCTGCTTAAGTAACTTCAACTTTGTGACTGATTCTTGAAGATGATCCTGAAGAATTTGTTGATATTGGGTTGAATTCATCCAACCCTCGACTTTAACAAGGGCCTCAGTCCCTGAACTGGCCACACAGCCCCACAGCATGATGGGACCTCCACTGAATGTGACAGGAGGTAGCAGGTGTTTTTCTTGTTCTTCGTCCGCCATGCAAAGCTGTTTTTGTTCTGACCAAATAACTCCATTTATGTCTCATCAGTCCAAAGCACTTTGTTCCAAAATGAATCTGACTTGTCTAAATGAGCATTTGATACAACAAGCGACTCTGTTTGTGGTGTGAGTGCAGAAAGGGCTTCTTTCTCATCACCCTGCCATACAGATGTGCTGAATTGTAGAACGATGTACAGATACACCATCTGCAGCGAGATGTTCCTGCAGGTCTTTGGAGGTGATCTGTGGTTGTCTGTCACCATTCTCACAATCCTGCCTCTTCATATGCCGCTCCTGTATTTTTCTTGGCCTGCCAGACCTGAGTTGGTTTAACAGCAACTGTGCCTGTGGCCTTCCATTTCCTGATTCCATTCCTTACACTTGAAACTGACAGTTTAAACCTCTGAGATGGCTTTTTGTAGCCTTCACCTAAACCAGGAGACTCAACAATCTTTGTTTTCAGATCTTCGGAGAGTTGCTTTGAGGATCCCATGCTGTCTGTCACTCTTCAGAGGCGAGTCAAAGGGAAGGAAGCACAACTTGCAGTTGACCACCTTAAATACCTTTGACCACTCATGATTGGACACTCCAGTCTATGAAGTTCAAGGCTTAATGAGCTCATCCAACCAAGTAATCAGCATTGAGCAGTGACAGGCATTCAAATGAACAAAATGACAAGGGGGCACACATTTGTGCAGAGCCAGTTTTTCACATTTGATTTAATTTCATACGATTAAATACTGCGTCACTAAAAATCTTTGTTCAGAAAACACTGCAGTACTCCTAGGAAATGAAAGACACACCACTGGTATCTTTTATGTTGAAAGGAGAGTCGATTATTCTGCAAGCTGAGAGGGTGTCTCAAACTTTTTCATATGACTGTATCATTTTGAATTTGGATTTTTACTTTTTTATATAATTATCTTAGAAGGTACAAGGAGCAGATAGCAAATCTAACCACTGTGCTCAGTAGAGGGTACTCACAAGTTAACAACCTGCTTATTGTCTCTATCTAGGTGTTATGTATGCTAGGGACCAGGAAATGACTAAGAACCAGGAAGTCAAAATAACTGTCACCAAAGCTAATGAAAAATCTACGTTGGAGGGGATTTATATCATTTTTCAGCTTTGGCTTCATTTTTGTTCTGACTAAAAGAATTTTTTTTTGTTTTGTAAAGAAGAGAGATGCAAACCAGAGACCCGCAAGACTCGAAAACATGGACTCAAACTGATCTTTTAGCAACATAAGGGTGAAACAAAAATTGTAGTCGAGAGTTCAGAAAAACAAGTCTTTACCTCTTTGCTGTTTGTTGCCCCGAGAGCATCTCGGTCTCAGAATTCTATGTAAATATGGTTAACCCCGAATGTCTCCTGGGATTTAACTATTTAATACAACGTCAAGCCTAAATAACTCTCGGGACATTATTCTGCTGCCATCTAGTGGATAAAGTATTATGCTAAAAAAAAAAGAATTACTTGTTGGTAGCCTTCAACCAAAACACAACAAGGAATACATGAGAAGCTGTAAATCATCAAGTCCCTCCGTGAGAACCCTAAATACAAAGACGACTGGTTCATTTATGTTAGGTAGATTGCCCAGAGGGGACTGGGCGGTCTCATGGTCTGGAATCCCCGCAGATTTTTTTTTTTTTCTCCGGCTGTCTGGTGTTTTTTTTTTGTTTTTTCTGTCCACCCTGGCCATCGGACCTTACTCTTATTCTATGTTAATTAATGTTGACTTATTTTTTTACTGTGTCTTTTATTTTTCTATTCTTCATTATGTAAAGCACTTTGAGCTACATTTTTTTGTATGAAAATGTGCTATAGAAATAAATGTTGTTGTTGTTGTAAAGACAGTTTTAGAACAAAACGAAACTGAACCATGAGTTGCATCAAACAACGGTGAAGACAATGTGAATTGGATAATGAAACGGATGCTGATGCCACTGTACAACTAATCCGCCATCATATGCCTGGTGATTTCAGTGTCAGCAAGTAGCTACAAAGCAAAAAGGCAAAAGGACCGCAATCAAGTAGAAGGACAAGAAAGACGTTAACCCCCTAAGCACTGTTCACAATGCAGCAGCTGTCAATGTTCATGTCAAGGGAAATGTGGAAGTTACTGAGCCTTGCACTGTGGTAGCCTACAATAATACGAGCGGCACATCGATCGTGTAGATCAGGCCCAGACATTCGACACTTTCATGCTCAAGTAAGAGAAGAAATGTTAGAGGAGTGTGCAAACAGACAAACTTCTACAGTGGCGATTGGAAAATTGGGCTAATATTTGCGACCATTTCCAAACATGTCACATGAACGACATGTGCTACATTGGCATCACTACAGCTGTGGAAACCAGAACTCCCTTTCCTACCATATATATGTTGACATTTTGATAGTTGCATATTTTTCTTACACATAATATTTTTTTCTTGGTGAAAAAAATTCAATATTTAGTTACTCGTTTTCTGGGGGTAAACATAACGATAAGGAGGCTACACTGGCAAAAGCAGTAAAGAAATGATTCACAGTATTTTAATTTTTAAGTTTAACCCAATCTCAGACACAGCATAAAGGATGGGCCAACATTTACACTCTGCATCGATAGCATCACGCATGGCACAATCCCAGAGAATTCTGGGACTCATCACCATGGCACCCATCAATGCCGTTGTCAGAATAAGGGTGTTGTCAACCACAAAAACAAAATGGCTTTCCCTAGAAGATATAGATAACAAAATAAATCCCTCTTTGGTTAACACCTTCAAGTAGAGCAGCAAGTTACCAAAACCACATCTCGGTAGCAGCAGTCCTAATGTGTCATTGTTCTTATTAACACTAAAGCCTGTCACAAACTAAACAAAGAGCCATAGCAAGGTTTGGGGCTGCCACCCATATATTTCGTTTCCTGGCTGCAAACTGTAAGTAAATGATGGCACTGATGTGCACAAAACCGAGTCCAAAACAAAACTGAGGGAATAAGGAAAAGGTGGAGGCTTTTAAAGGAAAAGACAGGAAGTGATGTCAGAGGGGTCGGGTTCAGAAAGGGTCTTCAGCCATAGGCTCGAACCCGGACATGACATCAAAGGGGCCGGAGCCGACAAAGTCTTCCTCCATAGGCTCGGACCCGGAAGTGACGTCAACAGGGCCAGGTGGAATCTCCCGTGGATGGTCTACAGGAAAGTGAGAAAAAGAATCAGTGCACTCTGCCACATCCCGGCCTGCCTTGGAATTGCCCTTATTCAAGCCCTTTAGCTGCCTCCCATGAGCATGTGTGTGACAAGCCTTTGTTAAGGTCTTATTAGGAGGTTTGCTCTTAATGTCACAAGTGCTTTGTAAGCCTTATTAACACCAAACAAGGCCACGTTTAAGGTCTTGCTGGATGGCAGTCACTCTCTAATAGGACCTCTAGCGGTTGCTCCTATCATACCGTTAATGCTGCTTTACAGCGGTCATTAAGACCAAAGCCTTAGTAGAGGTTCTGTTATTTAGCACTAAATGACTCACAGATTCTCCTAATTGTATTTCCACAAAACTTTTCAGAGGACAAAACTTCATGCCCTCCTGTTATTGATAAAGACTTCTTAGATGGAGATTTGTAACCTTTCATGCCATGCTATGTGCCAAATGGGCACTCATTGTGAGGGCATATGGCCCGCCGAGGAGCCCGTTCAGATGCCAGGAAGCTTTCCTATTCACCAGAGAAAGAATGCAAGATTATAGCAGCCTTCTGTATGCTGCACAATCTGGCAAAGCGGAGCGACGTGCCAATTTTGTTCAGGGATCTGAGTACCATCAGTCTGTTCCAGAAGCGAGTGTGAGAAGACAGACGCGGACAGCTTGGCGTGAGGATAGAGAATTCACTCGCCGTGCATCACATTATTTCTTGATGATCTAGAGCAGGACCCTCTGCAACGTGATTCGTCCTCTCGGTTGTGTAACCTCACAAACTCCATCCCCTCCACCCACAATGCTGGTCAGTGTCCACCGACACAAAGCATGGCTGATGATTAGTGAGCCAAGAATATTGTAATCATTCAACTGTCATCTCTTTTTTAAACCTGCTATTTCCTAGTCAGCGAAAATAAAAGCTTTGGCCTGCAGTAAAAAGCAAAAAAAAAAAAACTGATAGGGGGTGCCAGTGCGCAATAATAGTTGAAAAAATAAATATTTATTAAAAAAACATAAGGCTTATTTAATAGGTGAGGTTATTAGCATGGCAGCAAAGGTCAGAGGAAAGCCCCACAGGAAGTCACTGCAAAAGAGGAGGGTGCCCACCCTGCATGCTACTGTCTGAGAGCAGGGGCCATTAGGGGACAGTAGACACTGTCACTTTTGAAATTCTGACACAATAGAGGGAGATGGAATGGGGGTGACAAGGAAGTAGGAGGAAATTCTACCCAGGGTTCAAAGAATCAAGGTAATTAGAAGATGTCATGGGTGCCTGACTCCCTACTTAAACAGGGAACTGCACAACACATGATGGCAGCAGGGGGTGCTAGCTGTAGTAATTGAGGCTTGTTGTTCAATTAAGGACAAAGCCAGGGAGGCTAATGCAGACCCAGTGCCCAGGCCATAACAAGAGGCAAATCAACAGCAGCGTCACCACTGCATCAAAGGGCAAGTGTGGCACTGATGCCCATCTGCTAGCAGGTGGCGCTATTGTGCAAAATTTATATAAGTAGTAAACCTCCCAGTATAAATGAACGTGCTGTTAAAATGTTTATAGAGAACTCAACATAGTCATCATAATGAAACTTCTTCCAATTTTCCATGACATGCTTGATGCAATTTCTTGTTCTTTTTGAAGTGTGTGACGTTTTCTTTGTGCCTGGCACTACTAGCCTGTTTCAGACACTTGCACCGTCAGTGGCCTCCCCGTACCTTTACTCAGGTGTACACAGGTGCAGCCTCGCCTTTTCAGATCCACATTGGGGCTTGAAGGCATGAGCTCTTTAAAGAGAGACATTTTCTGTGACTCAATTTAAAGGACTGTGAATTTGTACATTTCACTATTTTGGAGTAGTCATCGTTATTATCATAAATCATTCTGAATACTCATCTACAATACAATTTAGCACCTAGACAGCCATCTATCCATCCATTTTCTGCCACTTTAGGGTAGCAGTCTAAGCAAAGAAGCCCCACCATTTCTTTTTCCTGCCTTCTCCTCCATCTCTTCCGGGGGGATACAGAGATGTTCCCATTCCAGCTGTGAGATCTAATCTCCCCAGCATTCACTGGGTCTGCCTTAAAGTCCTCTTCCCATTTGAAGGCATCCTAATCAGATGCCTGAACCACCACAGCTGGCTCCGTTCAATGCATTGGAGCAGCAGCTTCTACTTTGTGCTCCTCCTGAATATCTGTGCTGCTCACTCTCTCTCTAAGGCTGAGTGCAGATAATCTGTGAAGGAAACCAAATTTCAGCCACTTGTATCTATGATCTAGTCCTTTCAATCACTACCCAAAGATTGGGACCAAGCCAGATCGACTAGTAAATTGAGAGCTTCACTATGACTGACTGGCACAACATCTACATGACTGCAGATGCTACTGTGATCCGCCTGTCGATATCCCACTCCCATAGTCTAGCACTTTAGACACTGAATAAACAATAGACATTTATCAATATTAATATGCATTTCTACTTCAGGTGTTGAATATTTGAGGCTGAGATATTTTTCAAACCTGTTCTTTGGTGGTTTCACTTTATGACAATATGTTTTGTGCAAGTTTTTTTTTTTTCCTTTTCATCTGACGTTACTTCATCACTGAGAGCCTAATACCTTGTCAAGTGCTATGCATCTCTCTTGGTCTCTCACTGTGGGTGACTGACAGCCATCTTCTCTCTCATCTGCCCTAAAACATCCCTGCTGCTGCTCTAACCTCCCATGATTCCTTCAGTGCAGTTACCTCCGCCATGTCCACTGCCAACACATTCACACTACTGGCTCCAACTCAGATTGCTCTTTTGAGGTCCAAGGCCACAACATTTGACCTCACTTTCCCACATCCAAGCCAGGATTATTCTTGAGATCACTGGTGGCTATGTGCCTAGCCAATGGGCTTAAGCAGAGAAGCAGGTTTTGTATGTACTGCTCTTTAAGCACTTCATCATCCCCTTTCTGTCTCACACAGATGGACACACACACACCCTCTCTGCACAGCCTCTCAGGGGGCTTCAACCCCTAATGGCAGCACCCTTTTCCCAAACTCCACCTCTTCTGTTCGTGTCTGTCCGTCTGTCACTCTCTCTCTCTCTCTTCTCTTCCTAAGCTCCACCCCTTCTGTTCATGTCTGTCTCTCTCCTTCCCAAGCTCCACCCCTTCTGTTCGTGTCTGTCTATCTGTCTCCCTCCTTCCCAAGCTCCACCCCTTCTGTTCGTGTCTGTCTCTCTCTCTCTCTCCTTTCCAAGCTCCACCCCTTCTGTTCGTGTCTGTCTGTCTCTCTCTCTCCTTCCCAAGCTCCACCCCTTCTGTTTCTTGTCTGTCTGTCTCTCTCCTTCCCAAGCTCCACCCCTTCTGTTCATGTCTGTCTCTGTCTCTCTCTCTCCTTCCCAAGCTCCACCCCTTCTGTTTGTGTCTGTCTGTCTCTCTCCTTCCCAAGCTCCACCTCTTCTGTTCGTGTCTGTCTCTCTGTCTCCTTTCTAAGCTCCACCCCTTCTGTTTGTGTCTGTCTATCTGTCTCCCTCCTTCCCAAGCTCCACCCCTTCTGTTCGTGTCTGTCTCTCTGTTTCTCTCTCTCCTTCCCAAGCTCCACCCCTTCTGTTCATGTCTGTATCTCTCTCTCTCTCCTTCCCAAGCTCCACCCCTTCTGTTCGTGTCTCTCTCTCTCTCTCCTTCCCAAGCTCCACCCCTTCTGTTTCGTGTCTGTCCATCTCCTTCCCAAGCTCCACCCCTTCTGTTCGTGTCTGTCTCTCTCTCTCTCTCCTTCCCAAGCTCCACCCCTTCTGTTCGTGTCTGTCCATCTCCTTCCCGAGCTCCACCCCTTCTGTTCGTGTCTGTATCTCTCTCTCTCCTTCCCAAGCTCCACCCCTTCTGTTTGTGTCTGTCTGTCTGTCTGTCTCTCTCTGTCTTTCCCCGGTTCCACACCTTCTTACAGCACTACTTTATTGGGCCTTCTGGCAGAGTTTCTCTCTCCGTCTCTCTCCCCACCCCAGACTCCACTCCTCTGACACGGTCTCTCTACGTGGTCTGCATGGCCTCACAAGAATTTTCACATGAAAGCAAAACTGATCAACAGAACATACAGATAACTAAAGAATGGCATTAAGCCTAGGCCACCAAAACAAGAATGTATGAAATTCTTTCGACATCAAGGCTGGGGCATCAAGTGTAAGACCAAATTAATCAAATGTTATCAAACCCAAATGCTGCTGCAGACTCCATTAGCTCAATACTAGACAGAGAAATCACTAAATTAAGACACAAAGTGATCCAATCGCAAAGCTGCATAAAGAGTTGTTATTTTCGGTAAACCTTTTCATCAAAGCATCTTCTTATAACTTCCTACTACTTGTTTGCTACCTTCTGTTGCTATCAATGTGGCCTTCTTCCTCTGCAATACCAGACTGAGGGACACACTCTTTTCCAGTGTGACCGCCGACAGATTTCTGAACACTGCAAATCAGACATAAATGAAGACAGCCTACTTACAAAGTGAGTTCAACTAGCAGTCCAGTGGATGTCTATGTGAAGTTCATCCAAAAGACATTCATGTTAGAAGAGGTAGTGACTCAAAGCTGGCCCAGGGAGGATGAGCCTGCCCAGTGATGCGCTGGTCCATGGCTTTGTCTTGCCTTGTGCCAAGTGCTGCTAGGGTTCTATTATGAAAAAAAAAAAAAAATTAATGGATGGTTAGTTAATGTGAAGACAGAACATGGCATTGGTTAGGAAACTCCTTGGAGCCTCTGATCTCATACGTTGTTTTTCAGTCTCTTTCTTTACAGTGCATACTGAATAAGCTGTGCAGAAAGGTCAATACATGTGAAGGGGCCAACACTTAAACTCAAGTTAGGACTCAAAGTGATTTCAAAGTATTGATAACACAAATGAGTGCAAACTTTTGCCCTCATTGACTGTTGAACAAATTGTGATGGGGTGGAGCTTGGAAAGGAGACAGAGAGACAGACACAGACAGAAGGGGTGGAGCTTAGAAAGGAGACAATAGCCAAGTTTCCATCCAGTTTTTTGCGACGTTTTGTTATCGACAAACAGAATATACGTAAAAAAATGTCTGTTTTAGCCTGTTTCCATCCAACTGGCTTTTTATCGATAAAATGGTGTGCGTGATGACGTCATCCCCCCCAAAACGAACTGTCGCATAAGTTTTGTTGTATCGCGAAAAAAAAATCTGCTCTTGAGCCGTTTCCATACATAATTTTGTGTATGTCGCAAATTATCTACCTTTTGTTTTCCACGTTACACCCCCTCCACTAAACAAAGAAGAACAAAGAAACAAAGAAATGGAGAGATTATTTAGACCGTTTTTTGAAATTTGCCAGCTTACTGTTATTTCAGTTTCACAAATAATTGGAATTGTACAAAATCTCCGAAGACGACAGCAGAATGAAGCAGTTGCTTGTCCGATAGCCCTAGAGCTCGAAGAAAGTACCCCAGTGCGACGAAACCCACGGGTATGGGAGAGACGACGGAATAAGAACTTCTGGGAGGAGGTGGTGGGGAGACACTTTACAGAAAATCTCTGGCTGCAACATTTTAGGATGACACGGCCAACGTTTGAGATGTTGTGTGGATTCATCAGTCCTGATGTTGCCCATCACAGGTTGCCATCGACCACCGGTTCCAACCCCAAAGCGGATTGCCATCGCCCTTTACAAGCTGGCAACCTGCGCCAAGTATAGAGTAGTTGGAGAAACTTTCGGGGTTAGTAAAACTACCGTCCATCGATGTGTATATGCTGTGTGCACCGCAATTAAAGAAAAATGAATGCTGCGTTATATCAGACTTCCGACTGTAGCGGAGGCCAATGAAATTGCATACCGCAATTCCTTGGTGCATCTTGTGCCACAGATTTACGGTGCGCTGGATGGCACGCATGTGCCTATTCTTCCCCCGACGGAAGGCTACTGCGATTACATTAATCACAAAGGGTGGCCATCTATTGTTCTCCAGGCCCTTGTTGATGACAGGTGCATGATACGAGACATTTGCGTTGGCACTCCTGGAAGTGCCCATGATGCAGCTGTGTTTGCAGCATTGGATCTGTACAGGTGAGCCTACCTTTCAACATCCCTTCTCAGTGCGATAACAACTGAATTAGTACTGTAACCTGCTTCCCTTAAGGTTTTTAATTAAAACTGATATTTGAATTAATACAAAATAACGACGTTTAATCAAAAAAAAACTAAAGTTAATATTAATGAGAGAATTTCTCATATATGCTAAAACATCTGCCATTTAATAATAAGAAAAAAAATGTTTAGATAATGAAACACGCGGTTTATTAAATATTTTGAGTGGCACAGTAAACTACCTTTGCGGTTTTTGTATTATTTAGACATCCTGAGAGACCCCGCCAGGCTACAGTTGATGTGGAGGGAGTTCAGGTACCCCTTTTAGTAGCAGGAGACCCAGCCTCTCCGCTACTGGATTGGCTCATCACAAGAAATAACGAATTTCTTCATCAGACCATGCGAACCGCTCCGCTTCTCGTTTTGATTGCACGTGATGAAAATGGATCACGTGACACATTTATTTGCGTTAAAGCCCCTGTTTTCCGACAAAAAATGTTTCCAATGTAGTTTTTGCGACATCTGAAGTATCGATATGGAATTTATGCGCTAAAGTTAAACGGAAAAATATTATGTCGACATGTACAACATTTTATCGATAATTAGCATTTCCATCAGCTAAAATTTGAAGCGCTAAATATTTTTTCGCAAAAACTCCTTGGATGGAAACCTGGCTATAGAGACAGACACGAACAGAAGGGGTGGGGCTTGGGAAGGGGAGAGAGAGAGAGACAACCAGGTGACCAAAGGCCTTATTTGATGCATTTCTTGTAGGACACGTCCAGCTGTTTCCAAAGGTGAAACAGGGAGACGGCTAGCATATCGTTTCATGGAGCATGTTTCAGCTGGAAAAATTAAAAGCCCCATATAGACAACTGTAGAACACCTTCCATCCCTTGATCATAGCTACACTAAGCTCTGTGCTCTTTCACAGGGCTTGAAAGACACTTTTAAAAGGAAAATAGAAGAAGTCTACTTCATTCTTAGTTTGGGATCTCACATTTCTCTACATCTTAATGACTGATCTCTCCCTTCATCCTTTTTAATGGCAGCTTTTCCTCACCTCCTGTTACCTTTTCTCCTTTTTCATCCCAAAGACATTTTAACTGGCAGCTCTCAGTTATCCCATCACGGGCATATGGAGACTTTGAACTCAGCTGGAAGAAGGTTCTGTGGTCTGATGAGACCAGAATTGAGCTCTTCAGCATACGGGGTCCCAATGTGACCAGCTGCAGATTCACACCAGTCAAACCCATTCCACTAGGTGTCCTGCCTTGTGCAAAATGCTGCCAACATCGGCTGACTCCCTGTAACTCTAACATTAGATGAGGATGGTACAGGAAATAAACAAATGAGTAAAATCCAAAGCTTCTTCCCATCATAAAACCTCTTTTGACAATAAATGGATCTTCACATTTGTGAAGGCTTTGGAGTTTTCTTTGATCTTTACAGCAATAATGTTCAACCTGAAACACCTAGCTAGCTGTCCAGCCATCTACAAAGGTGAAACAGGGAGACATGGCCTACATTAAATGCAGTAAATTAGATTTTTAGACTAACACAGAGGCCCATTTTTTAATATTGAATATTACAAGGCAACAGAGTTTTTTTTTTTTGCAGTTAAGTTACATTTTATGTGTTGTGATAGAAACACAAATCAGACATTGTGAAAAGGTTTGGGGCAGCCACCCGTAGAATAACCCTGGCTGCAAAAGACTTTTGGAAAGAACAGAGTTGTTCACAAGACACAGGACAAGTCCAAAACAGACCTGATTCTTTGGTGGTAAGATGGCGGCATTCAAGGCGCGTATAAGAAGTGATGTCATCGAAGGGGCCGAAACCGGAAGTGACATCATCAAATGGGCTGGAAAATGGAAGGGAGGTCTTTAGAGGTGCCGGAACCTGGCAGGATTTCTCGGGAAAGGTGTGCAGGGAACGGAGAAAGACAGTCAGTGCACCCCGCCGCCCCCTGGTCGAATGTGGTATTACCATTACTTAAGCCCTTTAGCTGCCTCCTACACGCATGTGTGCGACTGGGTTTATTTAAGATGTTAACCTTGCTTGTGCGCTGGCTAAACCCCACGTGAACCTGAGCGGCTGATGAGCTCCTTTCCTCAGTTCATCTGTGCCCGAGGGCAACAAGCTGGCTGGTGTATCGTGGACTTCACGGGGTGCTTGGGTTCTGTGTTGTCTTTCTAGTCGTGACTCTTGATTTTCTGAAATTAATCACTCAGGTTGCATATACAAACTCAAAGATAACTAATTGCCTTATCAGTGGGAGGCATTCTTTTCAGACAGGAGAAAGAAGAGTGGAACACATCGTGGGAAAGATGACAAGTCGCATTATGCCCGGCGGAGTATCACCTGAAGGAGGAGGAGATGGGTCCATGTGTTTAGTGAGCCGACTCAGTCCAATTGTAGAGTCATTATGGGCCACAGCCTATCCCTACAGCGTTGGACAGAAGGTAGGAACCAACCCCAGACAGGATAGCAGTTTTCTGGTACTGCCCATTCAACCTAAACCCTTATGCTGAACTAATCATTAAGCTCAAGGCAGGGCTCTGATGTGGGAAGCTGAAGCCAATCATGGCAGCACTGGATGGGACGTCTGCTTTGGGAAATGGAGCTATTAGCTATCCATACACACCCGATGGAATGAATGGCGTATTTGTAAAGTGCATTAACATTTGGAAGGTCCCAGGATGTCTAACTGAAGCTTTTAGCAGTCTGGTGTTGCTTGTCCCTTTTAAATGATTTTACCAAGAAAAGATATTTCAGAAAAGACTCCTACAGTCCAAGAGCCTGATTTCAGGTTAACTGATGACATGACAAAGAATCAGCTCAAAAAATGGAGCACTAAAATGCATGGACAACAACAAGTGTGGAAGAAAGATTCACATAAAGGAACAGCCATCATCTGCAGCAAGTGTGACTGAAAAGCCTCCTCAGAGATTAAAGAGTGACGGCAACGGGAAGGCCCCGTGTATTCTGAAATCACTCTTGTCAAAAGTGCAGAGGCCGCAGCAATGCACCTGGCATTTAAATTGTGTGTAATTGCTAGTCTTGTAATAATGGAAACCACAGCCATTTATTTTTACATCTGTCAACAAATGTGTTGAGTACACTTGATGGTGCCGACCTCCGGCATTCTAAACAACATGACGTGCAGTGCAAACACTAATTTACAATTCTTTCAAGAGGGGATGTGAGACGGCAGTGAGACGGCCATCGTAAGACTTTGCAAGCTAATGAGAAACTAGATCAGCATTTGATGAAATCCTTTTATTTTACACGCTTCTTCAACTTTCAAAATGAAAAAATAAAATACCTACAGTCAGTCTAGACAGATAGACAGGCACTATAATAAAAGAGATAAAAAATGCACTATGTAATAAATACACAGGAGAGGACCTGTGTGAAGGAAAGATCTGAAAGGCACTATATAATACATAGTCACTATGTAAGAGATACTGATCTAGCTATCTGCATGAAAGGTATTAAATACAGATATGGAAAGAATGATATAATACATAGATAAATAGGAACTATATAATAGATTAAAAAAAAAACTATAGACAGGCCTGTATGAAAAAAAGGGAAAGGGAGATCTTAAGACAACAACAATATAGAAGATACACAGAACAGGAACTATGGAATAGGTAGACACTACATATATAAGAGATAGATAGGAAAGGCACTATATAAAATATAGCTTTGAAAAGTACTATACAGTAAGTAAAAGGCACTATATAATAGATTTTAAAATCACTATAATTACTATACAATAGATATGAAAGGCAGTATTTATAGTTTTTTTCCTCAAATGTAATTTTATAAGATAGGAAGAAAAGGCACTAGTTAACAGATTTGAAAAGCACTACATAATATATATAAGATTTATACAGTATATCTTTCTGTGGGCGGCACAGTGGCGCAGTGGGTAGCGCTGCTGCCTCCCAGGTCCTCCATGCGTGGAGTTTACATGTTCTCCCCGTGTCTGCGTGGGTTTCCAACCACAGTCCAAAGACAGGCAGGTGAGGTGCATTGGCGATCCTAAATTGTCCCTAGTGTGTGCTTGGTGTGTGTCTGTGTCCTGTGGTGGGCTGGCGCCCTGCCCGGGTGTTGTTTCCTGCCTTGTGCCCTGTGTTGGCTGGGATTGGCTCCAGCAGACCCCCGTGACCCTGTAGTTAGGATATAATGGGTTGGGTAATGGATGGATCTTTCTGTCTAAGAGAGACACAGGAAAGGCCTTATGCTGTATAGATTTGAAATGCATAATAAAATACACAGACAGACACCGTAAAAAGAATAGACAGATGGACATGAATTGAAAAGGTCCTATATAATAGATTTGAAAATCACTATATAATATAGTGTACACAAAAGACAGACAGACAGCTATGGAAGGCACTACATGGCTTCTTCCTTCAAGCAACTGGCCTTAACTCAAGCACTGCTCTTTTGTATCAGGTGGCTTTAGCTGTCCTCCCAGTGTCACCTCCTTAGCCGTGGCCAGCCATATTTTGGTACAAGAACATCCTGGCACTCCCTCTACTACTCCCTGGTATCCCTGCTGGCCTCATTTATCAGAACCTCTTAAGGGTCTGAAAGACTCGAGCAGCTTTTTGACTGCCTGCATTAGAAAGACAACACAGAGCCAACCGTTTCCACCTGACACAGTGGGCTGGGAGTTTATAAATTAGTTACATGGCAGAATCCACATTGCAAAGGAAAACACATCCCCCTTCTTTTCAGCTGCCACCATATTCTGCCTCCTATTTTGCAGGACATTTCACACTGGGCCACCGGTCCTTGATCATCAATGGGCAGAAATTGCCCCCTCTGATTTTTGTGTGTGTGTGTGTGTGGGGGGGGCTGCTTCATATTGGTGGTTCACCTTATCCCTCGTTCTTAACCCCCATACCCCCTTCTGTTATGTCTGTTTTCCCAGTGAATTCGGTGGTTGTCTTTGTCTACTGTATGTCCCATGCTGGACTTGTACTGCTTTGTGCTATCCTTTTAGTAATATAACCCCTGGCCACCCCATATAAATCATTTTAAACACACTGCCACACACAGGACAGGATGAGGGCCTGACTTGTGCCAACCAAGGGATAACCCAAAATGGCATTTGTGATCACACAGGGTGAGGCGGAGTCATGAGCACTGGAAGGGGCTTCTCTACTGCCATTAACCGACAGTTGGTGTCACGAGTGGAACCTCAAATGCGTCAGGTGTTGAACCTGGACTATGGTTATTGTGGGGACAATGGGGATTTATGTGGCAAGTGGTCAAAATGACTTAATGGTGTCTGCCCCTTGAAACACATGAGCAGTATGTAGTGTTTAGAGGGAACTCAGAACTGTTGGTCTTAGTATTTTGTAAGGGAGTCCCTGACCCCAGGGCCTCGCTGATTGTGACATCTTGGAATGGATTTGGGGCAAAATAAAGCAAATGACTAGGGAAGTGGAGAAGCCAGTGACAGTGACAGAGATGATGAGACTGCTTTCGATATGAAGAAACTAAGCAAGCCTTCCAATTGGATAGCTGAGGTCATTCTGACAATTGAAGAGAGTTACAAGTGGTCAGCTGAGACATTTTAAATTTCTTTTTATTGACATCTTTGTGTTTTCCCTTTGTTCCCTTTGCTCCTTTTGTGTTTCCCTGTGTTTATAGTTGTATTTACATGCATAGTACTCTGGGAAAACAGAACGTGTCAGAGAGCTTTAATGGTCTCTGTTCTCCTCTCAGGTAAGAAATGAGGATGGCCTTACCAGGACATGCCCAGAAGACGGTAGGCACACCCATAAATGTCAAGGCAAACACAATGGCCTCAGTCTTCCCAACCACACGAGAACTTCATTTAATACCTGGACACCAGTTAATGGAGACCTCCACCTAAGGGGCAGCTAACAGTACTCTAAAAGAAGTTGGCCAGACAGATTTCTCCATTTTATGTTTGAAAGATTACCAACACCATTCATAACAGCATAGATTTACAACAAAATCTGTAGAAAGTGGATGTAGCTGAAACACCTTACCAAACCCTCTAAAAACAACAATATTTATTCCTATAGCACATTTTCCATACAAATGATGGAGCTCAAAGTGCTTTACAGGATGAAGAAAGAGAAAAAAGACAAAATATAAAAATACAATTAGGCAAAACTAATTAACATAGAATAAAAGTAAAGTCCAATAGCCAGGGAGGACAAGAAAAAAAAAAAAAACTCCAGAAGGTTGGAGAAAAATAAAAATCTGCAGGGGTTCCAGGCCACGAGACCACCCAGCATTCTATCTAACATAAATGATCTCAATCAGTCCTCATGGTTTTCAGGCTTCATGTGGAGGAACTTGATGATGATGATCATAGCCATTTGAGCTCCTGATTTTCAGCTTTTAAGCTCAAGGAGTGGTCTTAAGACCCATTGGGGTTCCTTCTGGGATCACCAGTAGCCACCTGACATGTGGATCTAGGGGAGAACATCTCATTTCACACCTGATGGAAAAGCAGAAACCTTAGGTGTTCAATAATCTTGGCAGGAATGTGGTGGACTCTGGACAGAGTAGGAGGAACTCCTTTTAACGATTCACCCAATGAACCAGGGGTTCCAACCTCCAGCCATGAAATTGGCTATGCCTACCATCCATTTTTGACACCATGTATGAAGAGGAGATAAAATGAAATAAAGGGAAATGGGTCTCTTTGACATTCAAAGAGCCTTCAGTTGGTTTAAGTGGGCTCAGAAAATGAATGAGCCATATGAGCTTGTGTTAGAATGTGTCCTGTGATGAACTGCTGAACCCTACAGGCCATTTGTTACAACAGTGCATGGCTCAATTCTACAGCATCACAGCTCCAGGAGACTATGCTCACATCTCAGATCTGGCGTGTGGAGGTTGTTGGTTTTCTTGTGGTACTCCAGTTCATCTCCCATAACTCAAAGATGTGAAGTTTAGGTTGTTTATCCCCGTGTGTTTCTGTGTATCAGGACTAACATCCTATACAGAGCTGGTAAGACGGACACAGATAGATAGAAGGGCTTTTCATACTGGTGTCATAAACTTGACAAAGAGACACAAAAAGTTTTGGGGTAGACAACCGTATATTGGTTTCCTGGCTGCAAAATTGGCTGAATAAATGTATTACAGATTAAAGTCCACAACAGAACTGATTTGAGATGGTCAAAATGGCGGTTTTAAAGGCAAGCAGAGGAAGTGACATCATCAAGGGGGCCGGGACCTGAAGTGGCGTCATCAGGGTCAGGCAGCATTGCCCAGAACTGGTCTGTAGAGAAGTGAGATAAAGACTTAGTGCACTCCGCCACCCCCTGGTCTGGCATGGAATTACTTTCAGGCCCTTTAGCTGCCTCCCACGCACACTTGTGTGACACTGGACATACAGTGGTGTGAAAAACTATTTGCCCCCTTCCTGATTTCGTATTCTTTTGCATGTTTGTCACACAAAATGTTTCTGATCATCAAACACATTTAACCATTAGTCAAATATAACACAAAATGCAGTTTTTAAATGATGGTTTTTATTATTTAGGGAGAAAAAAAAATCCAAACCTACATGGCCCTGTGTGAAAAAGTAATTGCCCCCTTGTTCAAAAAGAACCTAACTGTGGTGTATCACACCTGAGTTCAATTTCCGTAGCCACCCCCAGGCCTGATTACTGCCACACCTGTTTCAATCAAGAAATCACTTCAATAGGAGCTGCCTGACACAGAGAAGTTGACCAAAAGCACCTCAAAAGCTAGACATCATGCCAAGATCCAAAGAAATTCAGGAACAAATGAGAACAGAAGTCATTGAGATCTATCTGTCTGGTAAAGGTTATAAAGCCATTTCTAAAGCTTTGGGACTCCAGTGAACCACAGTGAGAGCCATTATCCACAAATGGCAAAAACATGGAACAGTGGTGAACCTTCCCAGGAGTGGCTGGCCGACCAAAATTACCCCTTACCCCAAAATTACCTACTTTTTCTCCAGGAGGAAATCAAGAATGACCATGAGGAATAAAACTACACATCAGAAAATGGATGTTTCAGTCAGCTGATGCAGAGCAGTGTAGATTTGGAGGACATCAACCATGGGAGGTCTCCAATGTGTACACAAGGAAAATATCTGGCAGACCAAAGCCAGCTGGCTACCCACTCTCTGTGCTGGTCAACAGAGGCAGAAATGTCCAACAGTCAGGCAGTGCCAAGTGAGGGGTGCCATCTGGAAGTCGTGGCCACTCTATGGTCTTCACCTATGCACGACAACACAAAAATAATCCAGTGGTTCCTTGAGTTAGTACCATTTACTGGTTGTACCATCCCGATGCTTTACTGCCCTCCCCAACAGGTACACTTAATAATATTTAAGGTTATCGTTTCCTTTAGAGATGGCACCACTAATGTGTTGTCAAAAGAAAGTGAAGTGGTTCAGGTCGGTCACTAATAAGGAGCATGGCGTTAATCCTTTAAATAAAGCACAGCTCAGAGAGGGTCCCCTTTGAAGTCCCACATAATGGATATTTTTAATATGCTGGTGGAGTTCGAGCTGCAGTCTCCAAACAGCCATATTTTATCAGGGCCCTCCGCAGTTTACTTTAATTAGTGTGTCTGAGAGCTCGGGGAGTCGGCCTTCCTCTGAAAACAAACAAAGCCTCAGTGGCTGTAAAACGTTGGCGCTCCTCCGCTAATACTGACGCTGCGATGGCTCAGCGAGAAACACATGGTGTAAGCAAACACTCATAATTGCATTAGGGTCCCCTGGCGAATTACTAATTCGACTGCTGTCGCTTGATATTGTCAGACGAGAGCAGGTTTTTCAAAACGGTGGCCGTACCGTGTGAACTGAGACCTTCTGGCTGGCTGACGGCCCAGCTACTCAACAAAGAAAAAGAGAAGAAAAGAGAAGAAAGGCAGGAGTGCAGGGGAGAGCTAAAGGTGTACAGCGTGGTTATTGGGTGCCACCCTAAAAAAAGAGAAAAATATAAAGAGCGGGGCTTTGTTACTTTTCACATACTAATAGAGAGTGCTCAGAGGATGGACTGTCGCCCAATCCAGGGAAGGTTCCTGCCTTGTGCCCGATGCTTCCAGGGTAGACTTCAGCCAGGCAGCCTTTACCTGAAAGAATGAAAAAAGAAACCTAAAACAAGGGCGGACAGTAATCACACTTCCAGTTCCTTATTATTACAGTCTCATGATTGTCACATGTACAGAATCCATAGAAATTCATACTTGCATGTGCTAATCAACCTTTAAATACATAGCACCTTCCAGAGTATGGTAAATCAAGGATCTTTACAAGTGGTAGTAAGTCACCACTAGCACTAGGATTAGCAAGAGATGGATAGAAAAAGGCACTATACAGTACAATAGATAGATAGATAGATAGATAGATAGATAGATAGATAGATAGATGTGAAAGGCACTATATAATAGATAGATAGATAGATGTGAGAGGCACTGTCTATCTACCCATCTATTTAAAAGGTTAATAGGGCCCTTATTATCATGTGTACAGAGTTCATTGAAATTCTTACTTGCATGCGTTAATCAACATACAAGACACCACAATATCTATTTATATAGTAAATCACCACCCTCTGGAACCAGGATAATAGATAGATAGATAGATAGATGGATAGATGGATAGATGGATAGATATGGAGGGTGCTAAATATAAGACACAGTGCTGTGAAAAAGTATTTGCCCCTTTCCTCATATCCTCTGTCAAAATGAAGAGCTTCAGATATTTAACTAAAGTGTAATATTAGATCAAAGGAACCCCAGTAAACATTCAACATGCTTTTTAAGTTGCTACTTCATATATTGAAGTAATAAAGTTATCCAACACTTGTGTGGTCTGTCTTAAAAGGTAATTGATTCCTACCCAGTTACACACTCAAACAGCAGACCAAACTTCATGATGATTTAACACCAATGACTGAAACTTATCAGTCATGAAAGAGAGACAAAGTCATTTCTATGGCAGTGGGACTTCAGCACACCACAGTGAGAACTACTTTCAATTCCCAACAGTAGAACTGACAAAATCTATCTATCTATCTACCTATCATCTCAAGGGTGAAGCAACAAGTCATTCAAGAAGTCACAGGGAATCCCAGAAGGACATCCAAAGAACTGCTGGCCTCTCGGCCTCCACTAAAGTGAGTGTTCAGCCGCACCTCTGGCAGCTCACTTTACAAAAACTCAGAGGCCACCAGAAGCAGGCGGTCAATCTGGACCTGCAGCAGAGGAGGACAGGAGCTTTAACTAAGAAGTGGCTCTTTTAATTTATTATTATGCTGTACTTTGTACCCTTGTGTGCCTTTTTCTTTTTCTGTCCTTATTTTAACCATCGTTGAATAGGGTTTGCCACCATGGCATCTCTTTGTTTTGATTTTCTTGTTTTGTTCCTACAATAGATAAATGGATAAACAGATTGGTACAAAAGGGACTACATGATAGATAGATAGAGATAGACAGACAGATGTGACAGGCACTCTATCCACCTAACAGGTTAATTGGGTCCTTAATATCACGTATACAGAGTCCAGTGACTTTCTTAAATTCATGCATTTATCACCATGCAACACAAGGTCACCCACAGGCATCAAGAAGAGGACACAGAACTATGTTACCTCAAAGTTTCTGCCTTTTCTACTTGACGTAGAAGTCAAGAGAGACCAGTTTGTACTATTACTGTTGAGTGTGAGTGCAGTATTAGGGTACGATCCTGCTCACTGATGTCTATTTCATGCACATACAACATGGCCCTGAACGTTTTCAGCATTGCCTTAGTGGACTTTGTATGCTCCTCTGGTGCGGTTCAGGTTCACTGGCGACTTTAAATGGACCCCTCAGTGATGTGATGGTATCCCGTCTAGGGTTGGTTCAAGACTTTAGCCTGATGCAGCCAAAAAAAAAAAACTGCAAAGAATAAACAATAAGCCTTCTTTGTGGAAATGGACCAATGGAATGTGGTACTTGAAAAATGACTTGAATAAAACTACACTGACACGCTGGCACATTTACTAAATCACATACACACACTCACATGTACTGTATATTGCCACACAACTGTGATTTTCTGTTTCACTACTGTTCCAGATAACTATATAATAATTACAGAAAAAAAAATTCACTTATAATCACTCATATTTTTTACAGTGCATGTACTGTAATAAGAAAGATCATACCTCAGTGCTGCAGTTATTTCAGTTAGCTAAAAAATAAATATATATAAATATATATAAAACTCACCTGAAATAGCATTGCAATGTTTTTGCACACTTGGAATACAAAGAACAACAAAGACGTCAATTTAATGAGGGGAAAGGAGAACATGAGGGGTGGCATATCGTGAAAGAAGTGAGCTACGCATGAAGAGCACAGCGGCGGACAGAAACTTACTTGTAAAGCTGCCACAGGCACTACAGACCTGACCATGCATACTTTCTTTGAGGAAATGGAAGAAATGAAGGAACAAAACACTTAGCCACAAATGAGGTGCCTTTAATAAGGAAAAAAAAAATGACTTGAGTACAACTATATTGGAATGCTGGCGCACATATTAAATCTTGTACATACAGTAAACTTGCACGGATTGAATCACACACATGGTTTTATGGCAGATACGCAAACAAGCAAAGAAAGCCAACAGTTTATTCTTGCTTTTACTTACACTGGTGGGTAGGCCAGGTCTTTGTATTGTAATGTTTTTCACACACCACGGAATACAAAGTACTGTACACAACCAGCATTAATTTGACGTGTGTTTTACTCTTACATGCAGTTCACTCCATCCATGATATGCCACCTTGTGGGTCATCTGCTCTTCATTACATCAGATTGGCGCTGGCTGTGCACGTTGTATTCCAAGATGTGTGAAAACTTTACATGCAAGATAGCGTAATGAGGACTTCTACCAGACTATTCTAAAACAATATTTATTACTTGATAAGTTTGTTTTCAACTTGATTTTACTAACATGTTGGAATTCTATGAGGTTGCAACAAAAGCATACGATCAAAGTGGAGCTTATGAGATTATTTATCTGAACTTTCAGAAAGCATTTGATGAGGTGCCACATGAGAGGTTGGGCATCAAGTTAAAAGAAGTGGGAGTCAGGGTGATGTTTTTAGATGGGTGCTGAATTGGCTCAGACACAGAAGGCAGAGGGTGATGGTGCGAGGAACCTTATTAGAACTGGCTGATGTTCAGAGTGGTGACCAGCAGGGGTCAGTGCTAGGGCTGCTGCTATTTTTAATATCTATAAATGATTTAGATAGGAATATAAGGAACAAGCTGGTTAAGTTTACAGATGATACCAAGAAAGGTGGATTAGCAGATAATTTGGAATCCATTATATCATCACAGAAGGACTTGGATAGCAGACAGACTTGGGTAGATTTGTGGCAGATGAAATTTAATGTCCGTAAATGTAAAGTATTACACATAGGAAGTATAAATATTAGGTTTGAATACACAATGAGCGGTCGGAAAATCGAGAGTACACCTTATGAGAAGGATTTAGGAGTCACAGTGGACTCTAAGCTATCGACTGGCAGACAGTGTTCAGAAGCCATTAAGAAGGCTAACAGAATGTCAGGTTATATAGCGCCTTGATGTGTGGAGTACAAGTCACAGGAGGTTCTGCTCAACCTTTTTAATGCACTGGTGAGGCCTCATCTTGAGTCCTGTGTGCAGTTTGGGTCTCCAGGCTACAAAAAGGACATAGCAGCACAAGAAAAGGTCCAGAGAAGAGCGACTAGGCTGATTCCAGGAGTACAGGAGTTGAATTATGAGGAAAGATTAAAAGAGCTGAGCCTTTACAGTTTAAATAAAAGAAGATTAAGAGGTGACATGATTGAAGTGTTTAAAATTATAAATTGAATTAGTACAGTGGATCGAGACTTGTATTTTAAAATGAGTTCATCAAGAACACGGGGACACAGCTGAAAACTTGTTAAGGGGAAATTTCACACAAACTTTAGGACGTTTTTCTTTACACAAAGAACGACAGACACTTGGAATAAGCAACCAAGTAGTGTGGTAGACAGTAAGACGTTAGGGACTTTCAAAACTCGACTTGATGTTTTCTTGGAGGAAACAAGTGGAGAGGACTGGCGAGCTCTGTTGGTCTGAATGGCCTGTTCTCGTCTAGAGTGTTCTGATGTTCTAATTTGCAGTCTCATCATGTTGAAGTGCAATAAAAAATAAATCTGTTTGATCAAGTTAAAACAAATACTCAAGCAAATTGTTTTAAAATAAACCAAGTCAGAACACTTCATTGTAGTCATTTTAGTTCTATACTGTTGTACAGTATATACTGTTATTGTCCAAAATTTTAACAAATCACAATATACTGTATAATTGTGCCCACCCCTGCACACAAGCTGCTTTTTCATGGATTTCCCAGACCCAACTTATTAATCAGCCACTTTACAAGAACTGCAAAGAATCGACCTCACCCTGGAAATTAGCAACAAAAAAAAAACATTCTAAGTTGCCAATCGATTGACAAGACTTTCATTATATGGGGTCATTCCTGGTCTTTCAGGGTAAATGAAATAAAGTTGTGAAAGGTAATATGAAGCAAGCATGACGCCATAATTTAACAACCAAACAAAAGATAAAGGGTATAATCAGCTCAAATTCAGACAGCTATTGTTTCAAAGACAAACTCTTTTCCCCCTTATTCACTTTATTTTGCTGTCCATCAATCTATAATGTTTGACATATTGTAGTATTCAAATATACTAGCCGATGTCTGCTGCAGTATACGGCGGTGTAAGAATAGGAATGTAAATATATTCGATTACGTAAATATAAGAGATAACAACCCCAAAAAGATGTTCTTGTAGAATGTCTCTAAGTGATTCCTGCAGCGTAATCAAAAAGACTCGTGCTACAATATCAGGTCTGTGCTCCGGTCTTTCGGTATCCGACAGTGAATGTAGAATTTCTGGCCAAGCAGGGTTACATGTGAAAGTGATACATAAATCAGGCTTTTCAAATTTACGTACTATGGCCGTGGCATCCTGATAGTTTTGTTGCATGTATCTTGGACTTCCTGGAAATGTGGACGGTAATGTGATCATTTTGCCTACTCGTACATTGTTATTTGTTATTTTTTTAGTTTGCTTGCAGTGCGTCTGACTGTCCTTTGTATTGTTCCACATGCAGATCTTCTTGATGTAATCTGAGATAATCGAGATGCGCACCCCTTGTTTTAACATACACATCTACAACGTACTGTTGGAATAGTTTGCCGCTGGAGTGCAAAATACTAAATGGATTCCTCACTGATAATCTGTACGCGTAAAATTGGCATTGAGTAAGCCTGATTTGGTTGGCGGTTCTTTTATCGGGAACATGTTGTAAATCTTTGTGCCAGCCAATGTCCCCGTAAGGGAATAAAAGTGGGTAAACCATAGGATCGCAATTCATATTGAGCGTGGAAATCTGTTTACAGGAGTTGCCTCTGGGAGAGATGCAAATGTCCCTTTCGGTAGGGTGTTCATCATCTTGTCCGACGAAAATTGCTGCAACATCAGTGTGACATGTCGGGGCATTGTATTGTCGTAAATCTTGCCTAGGGTTTTCCTTGAAAACCATTCGTACAGATGCTGTTGGATTGGACTGAGCGATCTCATGCACGTGTGATTTAGCGAAGGGGTTGATGGTTCTGAGCATGGACTCTAGCTGGAGAAGGAAATTTTCCCTGCATGCAGAGTTTGCTTTATTTTGTAAGCGTACTTCAGTAGCTGTGTCAAAAACATACAACTGTCCATATCCTGGAGAGAGAGAGAAGTGTTAGCGTATAGTGGAGAGATTTGGTGATAGAATTGCCTGTGTATTTTAAAACTGTACGGTCCGTGGCCAGGAGGTTGAGTTATCTGTGCACCCATGGAAGCAAAGGTGTATGGGAGGCCACAGGCAGCGTGGGGATGGGTTTGGAAGAGGACGAATAGGAATTGAGAACTGGCGTGTTGGCAGGACCGGATTTGAAGTGGAAGCAGGACGAACCAGAAGAGAAATATATATAAGAGATTATACTGCTAATGAAGCACATCTCAATTGGCAATATAATTAACCATCTGAATCATAATAAAAAACAAGAACCAGACAATTTATATAAAAAAATGTATAAATAAGGAAAGGGGAATATAAATAAAGGAATTGAAAGTCATAAAAAAATGATATATGGGTAAAGGAACAACTAATTATTAATTACTCAATATCCCCTAATTTATCAATCTTTCATCTTTTCTTCACATATATTAAGGCAGAGAAAATGATTATTCATGTAATTTAGAACAATCGAGAATGGACAAATTTTAGAATAGTTACATTTATGAATATAAAATGTAACAAAAAGATCACCTTGGTTGTTTTATACCATAAAACCCCAAGTAATGCAATCGCGAGAGAAACTGTCAAGGTAAGATAATTTTTTGGTTATAACTGCTTATGCAAATCACACCACAACTTGTTGGAATAAATACAAAAAAATAAACGATCAGCTGCTTCAGTATTTGCAATCACTGTAATAAAAATCAAACCAACATTTTAAAAATCTCACCGAAGGGTAAACAGCATTCAACATTGTAAAGTACATTTCTTTAGCGTTTGGAGGTGCAGGACACTTGAAATGTTTTGCTCGTAAATGATGTTGCCTGGAGAACACTGCGACATGAAAAGGCTGGATGTCATAGGTTGTTAAAAGAACTACGTATGGATTTATTTGAAAGAACAATATTATATCCTTAACTTAATAATGAGGGAAGAAGGTCATTTACTGTAACAAAGTTTGAAAAAGTACTCCGTGCCATGCTTAGAACTGCAGATGGAACAGCTTTAATTAATCAAATTATATTCATTTTGACTAACATTAAATTTATAGTTTTCTTTTCTTTTAGTTTCTTTGGTGTTCTAACAGGTGCACTAGAGACCAAACTCCTGTCCCATCCAGATATTGCTGTACTCCGATTTGTTTCCCATTAAAACGCATCTATTACCCCAAATGGAGCCCTGCTAAGATTGTGACCATACAACAGTTGCCAGTATTCAAATACTTTATGGTGAAAGACAACCGCTTCAAAGGCAACGTGTGCATAAAGTCACAAAAACAAAGGAATATGAACACCACCCGCAATTGTGGAAAACGTTTCCTGAGGAATATGATGCCAAAAGTTATTACTCGTCAAACAGACTTGGGCCCCTTGATCGATACCGTAGCGCTCTTACGAGTAGTGATGGGCCGCTCGATACTCAGGTTTCGACACTGTGTCGAGCTATCGAAGCACTGGAGATCGAAGCACCGCTTCGAGGCTTGCTTCAAATGCGCCCGTCACGTGATTTTGAGCACGCTAGCGTAATGACGTCATTGATATCCGCGCAGTCAGCAGTCGATTTGGTCAGTAACTAGTTGCTGAAGTGCTTTGGCTCAAAGCGTAAATAGCGGTTGTCTGTGTTATATTGATAAAATACGCTAACCCGAGTTCAAATCCTAGTTGGGGCTCGCATATGTTGAAATAAGGATTTTGTATAAAACAGTTAAGTAGTACTTGTTTGAAAGTTAACAAATATATTTTGGAGACATTATGAACGATTTACATGGGGCACCTTTTTCCTCGGTGTGGAATTGTGTCCACCAAGAATCTGTAACAAATCGATGAGCATATTTTGCGTAAGGTAGCACGTATTGTAACAATCCAGAATCTATTCTACCCCATGTCGATCATATCACAGAGGCTAAGAAATGCTTCACTAAAGCCGACGTGGTCATTACACCAGTATATGCGCAAGACATTCCTCATTAAACGTTTTACTATTCAGTGATTCCCAGATCTGTTGCCGATTTGTATTATTGATTTCCAAAAAGCAATGTGAGTAAAAGCGTGTTCTGCATAACTAATCACAATTGTCTTTAAAACAGAATCAGCGCCATCAACAGTGTCTTCTGCAATTTTAGGAAAGCCTTGGGATTTCTGGTTAATGAGACAAAAAAGTTGTAAAGAAACTTTGCAAATTCATCCAAAGGTGAACGTAAAGATCACTCAAGTACTGAGAAGAAGGAGAAGCTGGATAAGCACATCTGGAGCCAAACTTTCAAAAAAGCACCTGACTTTGTCATGAACATTCCTTTAGTTGTGAATTCATCTTATCAAAGGCTGCGCTGGGGGGGTAAATAAGTAATCTTCCGAAGTGCAGCACAACAGAGTAAATAATTGATGTAAATAGAATTACTGAAAGACTAAGTTTTTGCCGTTTCTGTATTCTTAAACCATCTTCCAGTTACACAATCCCCCGCAGTCAATATCACATTCAATGTTCTCTGCTCCTTAACCTGTCTTGTTACCCAAAGCATCAACACTCAGTTTCATTCAAGGCTTTACCGTCCTTCCTTTCATAGACATAAAATAAAACACATTTCCTCTACATGTCCAATAATAATAGTAAACTTGCAGGAACGAGAAAAGCACAAGATGGGAATATTTATGACAAGAGCCTGGACATCAGGATGAGAATGTGCCTTGTCACCCATTACGTGAGCTCGTCTGCCATCCCTCGGTTACACTGGCACACGTTACACTCTGGAGCAAATGCAATGGAGAATATCATTCAATCTATCAATCAACATTTATTTATATAGCACATGTTCATACAAAAATGTAGCTCAAAGTGCTTTACAAAATGAATAGAAAAATAGAAGACACAATAAAAAATAAACAGAAGTCAACATTAATTAACATAGAATAAGTAAGGTCCGATGGCCAGGGTGGACAGAAAAAAAAAAAACTCCAAAGGCTGGAGAAAAAAAAATAAAATCTGTAGGGGTTCCAGACCACGAGACTGCCCAGTCCCCTCTGGGCAATCTACCAACATAAATGAAACAGTCCTCTTTGTATTTAGGGTTTTCATGGAAGGACCTGATGATGATGGTCACGTAGACTTCTGGCTTTCAGTCCATCAATGTTGGTGCATCAGGATGCTTGAGTAGGTGGTGGTGGCGCAGGCCACCGGAAAAGAAACAGAAGAGAGAGTTGGGGTCAGTATGGATTTTGGAGCCACTGTGAATAGTTATTATGAAGAATTGAACATACAGAGTATCAGTATTAAGTTAAAGTGAAGTTATAAAAGGCCATGTTAAAGTAATAACATGTAATAAAGTAATACCGACAATGTACACCTTCAGAAGTGGAATAAATCGACTGTATACGTAGAACATTTCAGATAAACGATGAATTTTGTTAATCATAAACAATGCAACATAACTATTATATGTGTTGTTACTTTTTATTTATACTCACCAAACGTTACAGATCTACATGGGAAATGAACACAGGTAATATGTTTATAATCATTCTCACTAAAAGACACTGTCAAAATATATTAATGAGAAAATTGAGACACATTGGCCTTTAGGAAATATAAAAAAGTGTGTGCGCTGTCACTTAGGACAGAATGCATTGTTAACGTGACGCACTCTCTACTGACACGATGTCACGAAAAAAAAGAAACAGTGCAGTCCATGCTAACTCAAATCCTCCTTGATGTTTGACCTAATGATTAATTGTCAATATCAAATCGATAAAATCATTTTAAGAAGATGACAAGTCTGCTATAGTCAGTTTAATCAACGCTACTTTTAAAAAGTTTCCTTATACAGAATATAAAACAGAATCTCAATGATACGGGACTCGCGAGTAGTAACGAATAATATGTGACACTGAGAAATTATAATTCCTAATAACGGGAACAAGTAAAACTACGACTTCCTAAAACGGACACTGTAAATGTAGGCATTTCAATAAATAATTTAGGAGACTTGTGTGTGCATTTCAATATCGATTTAAGAACTACGTAGGCCACCTGTTGTACTATAAACGGTAGCTCAAGCAGCACTTAACAGTAAATAGTCTAACAGGACAATGACTGACTGAAACGAAGATGCTGCCGCAACAATTAAGGTTCACACTGTCGTTCTGCATGTTTAGAAGGTTGGCTGAAACTGTTTATAGCGAATTGTCCCAAGTTGGAAGTGCCATATAGCGATCAGACACGAAAAGACACATTTAGGCATAATGGACAGTAGTATATTTTTCTACAATACAAATTCAGTACGACACCTGGGTCTCCAAACACACAAATATGAAGCTTATTACATTTTACAGTGAAACTCTTTACATACACAATATAATTAGGGGCGTGTGCCACCTGCCCGACTACGGTGGCCCAACCTTCCCTCGATAGCTCGATTCGCTCACTATCCGTCCAAGCTTGTTAAATGGAGGAATAGAAAAAAAACTTTCACAAGAGGAGGATCAGCGACACGAACCTGAGCGACAACACCACTGAGCCACCTAATCCGGATAATTAACGAGCTCTGCACAACTGAACTACTACTACTGTTCTTACTGCGCGGATGAAATATGTTGTTTGACATATGCACGTTAAAATGGTTTAATTGATACGAGAGTATCATTGTTGTATTCTCCTAATGAAGACGAAAAAATTATATGTATAGATGTATACTATATGACGACGGTTTTGAACAAAATTAAGTGTTCCATAAAAGGTTGAACGATTTACCTAATCTTTTCATATATATATAAAGTTAATATATGACAATATATCTTTGACACTATGTATCAGACAAAGGAAATCACAGCAATCCACAAGAACAATAATTAATTCTCAGCAACTACCTGAATTGTAGCTTAACCATATCAACTGAAATGTGTAATGTCAATACGAATTACAAAATATAACTAGAGAGTTAAGTGTCAGATAGACTCTCAAAATTAAGAGGTCAATGCCTTTCAGTGTGCTGAGGCTTTACAAAGATTCAGTAACCAGTGACCATGTCTGCTCGAAGCCCTATCATGATCCAATCTCGGTACTACGCATGTCTGAGGCTTCAGTAGCCGCGTCATCATCTCAGTAGTACGCATGTCTGAGGCTTCAGTGCCCCGTCATCATCTCAGTAGTACGCATGTCTGAGGCTTCGGTGCCCCGTTCAAAGCCTGTCATGACGCAATCTCATTTGTACGCATGTCTGAGGCTTCAGTAGCCGCGTCATCATCTCAGTAGTACGCATGTCTGAGGCTTCGGGCCCGTTCAAAGCCTGTCATGACGCAATCTCATTTGTATGCATGTCTGAGGCTTCAGTTGCCTCGTCATCATCTCAGTAGTACGCATGTCTGAGGCTTCGGTAGCTCCGTCATCATCTAACTAGTACGCATGTCTGAGGCTTCGAGACCCGTTCAAAGCTCGTCATGACGCAATCTCAGTACTCTGCGCAAAGCTTCCACTCATTATTTGTTCAACGAGCTCCCGTTTGAAGTAGGCTACATATGGCATCAACAGAGTTAAAAAACTCAACAGAATTCCCATTGAAATGAAAGTTTGTAGATGATCAATACATGTTAAATGATCGTGCCCGATATACGTGGCAAAAATAAAATTATAAATTATACATCATACAAACGCCGACTTGTTGAATGCATAATGCTGCAAAGAAGAGCTTTAGCAATACGGGTGACGACACATCTCTCACTATAATACTCTCCTAAATATCCATTCTTCGCCTCAACGTTTTCATGCAACACTGAAGGTATGTCATATAGTATACATCTATATATAATTGTTTTCGTCTTCACTACATACATACATGTATACATTAAAAAACATACATTATATACCATCCTCCTGAAAATAGTAGTGGTGCAGCGGTAGCGTTACCGCTTCATACTAAAGCATACGTGGGTTCGGGTCCCACGTCCACTCCTGTAAATTATGACCCAAAAGAGTCTGATTTTCTTTTTTTTTTTATTAAACAGCAAATTCCAGCGTGGACCGGGAGCGAACAAGGCGAGAACACTAGTAAAGATATATCAAATGGAAACGTGCATCTTGTTTTATGTCTATAACAAAAAATATTTGAGTAACGATTTCAACTGTTTTTGTAGTTGTTGATGGCGGGTTTAGCGGTTTAAATTTTTAAATATTAAATTGATAAGGTGGAATGTGTTCTTGCTTTGAGTGTTAATGTGTTAGTAACTGGGATTGCGCCTCTATTACTGGAAGATTGCTTAGGAATGATACAGACTGGACAACTATGTGTTTTAGGAAATGTTTTATTATTGCACTGTGCTGTGACTAAAAACTTTTACTGATCACCTGTCCGGACCTTGAAGATGTGTTCACAGGGAGGGATGCTGCTGTTAAAAGCAAATGCTTTTTCAACAGCAGGTCCAGATGTGTTTATCCGCTGCTTTTGTTGCCTCAGCACTCAATCTTTAATGCCGACCTTGATATGTGCACTGCTCACCTTGGAGTGCCCGTGTGTGTCTGTGCCGGTGACTGATCTGCGCCGTGTCTCTCAGCCTCTCTGATGTGCTCTGGATTGACACCTTTGAATGTTTGGTGCAGCAGAGCAAATTCAACCTGATCTACCACAGTGGCTTTGTTATCACCTTATTCCAGCGTTTCTCAACCTTTAAGTATTTGCAACCAGAGTTTTCATAACAGTTTTAATCGCGCCCCAACATTTTTGAAATGTAGATGCATATTTGATTATACCTACTTAACTTTTATCGACATTTATCTAACTCTATACAGTATTTATTGTTCTATTATCAGAATGTAGTTTAAGTTAATTTGTTTTGGTTCCAACAGATGTTTTCTTTTTTCACATCTTCGCGCCCCTTTTGTTACTTCGCGCCCACAGGTTGAGAACCACTGCCTTATTCAATGGAGGGGTTCATGGATGTCAAATGGCAATGAATAGAAATGCATTAATGTAAATATGTGAGCTGCCATCCGCAATTAGACATCGCATTTTGATGGTGATTTTGGTGATTCCCGAACAGATCTCTTATGCGATCCTTCCACAGTATCTCTCAAAATTATTTAGTTCAAATTGGTTATAAAGATTTCAATTCTGATCATTTTTTATTATTGTTAATTTTGATGAGTCTTTAAGTGGGATCGAACTCGGGCTAGCACTACGTTCAGAATTTGAAAAGCAACCACCTTAGTTAATTGTGCCATTGACGGCGTCATTTCGTTGTAGCTAATTCGTTACTTTCGTGCTCCACAAAATATTGTAAAGTACTAATAAATGAAATATTTCAATACTTGATCGAATAATAACAACTGATTTAAGGATTTCACCTTTTCTTTCTCAAATGTGCTTACCTATATCATGGCAAAGTACAGGGATAAACCATTATTTTCCGTCTACTCCATTTTAATTAAGTCAAACCAAGGAAAACATTTAAGGCTATTAAATGTGATCTCAAGAAAAGATGAGGGTTAATTCTAATACTAATAACAGGAGCGATTATAATGATACAGTGCAAAGGTAAATACTAATTGAAAGAGCCGGGAATCCATGCGTGAGGCGTCTTATTTTAACTCTTGCTATCGTATAGTGCATTCTGCTTGTCGGCGTTAGTTATATATATATATTTATATTTTTAGACATCAGACACTAGAAGTTGCTGACGAACCCTTCTCTTCGTTGTCAGTCTGTAGCAGCGAAAAAATAAAAGCAATAAGAGTTATAACAGACGTCATTGAAGTGGATCATGAGTTTGTGTAATGTTAATGAAAATGGCCAGGAGGGGTCACTAAAGAGGTGAGTGTCAAATGCTTCGAAGCTTCGATACGATTTCCGACACAATTGCTTCAAACGTTTTGATGCTTCATGAGGCTTCACTCCGCCCATCACTACTTACGAGTAACGAAACGTCACGACCGAGGAGTGCTGACGTCACAAGTAAGGGTACTGCAGAGGACCAAAACAGACGGTTAACAACACGTAACACTAGCAGACAGGCGACCAACCGCTTTCCGGCGAGATTAATTTTTAGACTTTACTCAAACTGCAAAGCGTTTCTGAAAACGATAAACCACGCTGGATGTATGTACGCTGCGTGGTATTTTTATATTTTAAAGTCAGAAATGCAGGGGGTCCAGCAGGGCACTCACGAAGCGGGCGCCTATGAACACCTGTACCACCCCGCAACATGGCATGACTTCCAGTGAAATCGCTTACTTTACATTCACGCCCACTTTGAAAGAAAAAATGCCGATGCCCAGTGCATTAACCAAAGGAAAAATACCGGAGGGTGTTGTTGGTAATTATGACTTGGTATCTCAGAATCACAAGATACGATACGATCAGACGCCCCCCATTATATTCTTTGGTGAATGTGCCAGATATTATGTTGTACATACGGGATTGGAAGCCCTCAGTTTATTACTTTTTCCTTCACTTGAAGGTTCAGGGTTTCCGTAACAAAATAACCCACGTCGACCCGCTGCGATGACCTCCTAATTAACAGACTTACTGACTTAAAATTCAGCCAACAATGCAACCAGGAAGAGCCAAGATGGCGTCTTCAGCTCAGCAGTGAAACACGAGCCCAGGTGAACACCGAATAGGCCGACGCTTCCTTAGCATTTATTAAACGTGAATTCGTAAAACCCGTACCATCGATACCGTTTGATATACCCAAAAGGGTTTACTCATCCTGACACTCTCGTTGGCGACAACTTTGGTAAACTACAACCGTGTAAAAAAGGTGTTCAATTTTCGAAAGCTGAAGTGATTGCGCCACCTGAAGCCCTCGGCAAATCACCAGCCTACAAAAAGGGGAAAATCTGAAGCGCTAAGCGACTCCGATATTTTTTTTAAACAAAACAAACAAAAATAAATATATTAAATGCTTTGCATGGTCCAAAAATATACAGCATAGATATTCTTACATTTGTATACACAGAATGAAGTACAAGATAAGGAATGAATCGGTACCAATAATATTTAAATTAAATGAAAATGTAAGACTTTGACAAAGCAACAGCCTTGTTTAATTTATTATGTTTTTTTGGAGATCGCACTCTTTGATGTTGTTGAATAATTCAATAAACGAGTGCGTACAAACGGTTAAAACAACGATATCCGTCCGGAGAGTCTCATCTTATGTAAATAAAAACCAAGCTTGTATAATAATCAAGTTAATTCCATAATATTTATCTGAGCTACAGGAAGCGTCATCAAAACATAACGGTACGTAGAAACTCTAGAACATCTCTCTTCGATGCTCTCTTCTTGAATAACAAAACAAAAAAAAAACTCCAAATAAACATATGTGCCCGAATTGAAGGTCCGAAAAAAAATTGATCTTGCTTCTAGATTAAAATAGAAAGAAGATGGACAAACTTTAAACGCAGAAATTTCCTACTCACTGTACCCATAAACGAGCTCAACCTAATAAGTAGGCGGGAACATTTCCGGTACAGGGACTTCCGGCATGCAGAACTGGCGCGCTTTTTGAGTCCGAGAGCCCGCCTTTTCAGCGCAGCGCAGCGCAGAGAGACTGGGCGCCTGCAGCTATCAGTTGGAAGAGAGGAGCGAGAAAATGAAACAAATATTATCCTGGCACCCAGTTCTTTAAATACTATGAGGTATTTTAGCTGTTAACTTAAAAAAAAGAATTATACTTAAAAAGGAAATACAAATAAAATCACATGAGCTATAGTTTAGTTGTTTGTCAGTTTATCAAGTTCTCTGCACTTTTGCGAAGCCACCAAAAAACTTCACGTGTTGTTCAGCAGAGACACGGACACCACAGTTCTTGGACAAGATGCACTTCATTGCCAAAATACAAGTGATTTGATAGCAACTTTCTGATCAGGTATGTAAACCCTTGTAAATGTCATCATTACTACCTCAAAGAACAGTATTATCCATCCGTCCATCCATTATCCAGCCCACTATATCCTAACAACAGGGTCATGGGGGGTCTGCTGGAGCCAATCCCAGCCAACACAGGGCGCAAGGCAGGAACCAATCCCGGGCAGGGCGCCAACCCACCGCAGGACACACACACCCACACACCAAGCACAATTTAGAATCGTTAATGCACCAAACCTGCATGCCTTTGGACTGTGGGAGGAAACCCACGCAGATACGGGGAGAACATGCAAACTCCACGCAGGGAGGACAAGGGAAGCGAACCCAGGTCTCCTAACCGCGAGGCAGCAGCGCTACCACTGCGCCACCATGCCACCCAGAACAGTATTATTTACAAAAATAACAAAATTTGATACATTTTTTAAAGTGTAGGCAGGAGCCTAAGGCAACCCAAGTACTGCATTTTTATTAGTGAATCAAAGGTGGTGCACATGCTCAGTGTTGGGTACATCCGTGGCAGATATGAGTGTAATAAGAAGTTGCCCAAAATGACTACGTCAAGTGGCAACTTTAATTCAAGACCCTCTGAATTCATCATCAGCCATCTGCGTCTGCTTGAGAGCCGATGATTCACCAATCAAAAAGCAGGACTAGCTGGAGCCCACCCTTTTCACTGTGACAATTTTCATTTGAAGGCATATTTTATGTTGTGTGCAGTGTCACTGAAATAAATGAAGGTTATGAATAAATGAAACAAGAGACGATAAAGTATTGGGGTCTTAGAGGATTCCCTTTTTAATGTTCTGAAAAGAAAAATGAAAATCATTGTGTCAAACGCCATAAAGGCAAGGAATTTAGGCGAACTGTATATCTAGCAAGGTTCAAGTCACTAGCTGGCTTGAGGACTGACGGCTTGGTTAGCTGGTTTCAGACTGAACACAGACTTTCAGTGTAGTCCTGGGTAATTGGGCCTCGTCTGTAGAGGAAGTGAAGTGAGGGAGTCATGGGAAATTTCCAAAAAGTGACGTCGTCTCACACCTTCCAGTGATGTTGTTCCATGTGGAAACGGAAGAATGGTCAGCTCCTCTGCCACACCCTTAATCTTACCCTGTGCTTCCTTATGCGATGACCTGTTAGACCAATACTCATGACATAGATCAGGTAATGGCCACAATGTCAGTCACAAAATGTCCTTTGACTCAGATATTGCTCCTACAACCCTAATCTTAAACAGAGTGCAATGGGGCCCTAATGTTAATCATAGTCTAATACAGGGGTCACCAAATCCAGTCCTGGAGCACCACCGTGACTGCAGGTTTTTATTCTAACCCTTTTTTAATGAGAGCCCTGTTTGTGCTGCTAATTAACTTCATGTGAATTAATTTTAATTGACTTTTCTTTTAAGATTTGTTCCCCCTGAATATTTTCATCATTCCTCTTAACAGCTTCATTTCTTTCCTTAAATGGCACCCAAACAGAAATGAAATGTAAAGTGAGGGAGCCAACAGAAGACCAACTAAGTCAGGGCCTCAAACTCCAACCAGTTTCACTCCAACCATTTGCTTAATTAGGCGCCGTTCTTTAATTCTGTGGCTTGTTGCTGCTGTCGTGGTGCATTAGCAGACATTTTCTCTTTTCTAGAAGCACTGATAAAATGTTTTGTGAACCTGAGCAGATCAACATTCCTGAGACCTTCACCTTTCTTTAATTTCAGATACTTTGTAATGGACACCAGTTGTTTTGGTGCATTTTGTATCTAATTATTGTTTGGCAGCTAATTAAGAAAAAAGAAACAATTAAGGGGCCTGAGTCTTCAAGAGAAAGTCAAATAAAATGAGTTCAAAAGAAGTTAATTAGCAGCAAAAGCAGGTCACTCGTTAAGAAAAGGGTTAGAATGAAAACCTGCAGCCATGGCAGTCCTCCAGGACCAGAGTTGGCAACCCCTGTATTAGACATTTCCGAGGCTTACATGTTTGATGATACATAAAGAAGTAAGCAGCAAAAAAAAATTGTCATGTACCATTTATTTTTTATTTATTTATTGTTACATTTCACAATACTTTTTAAAAAAAAATTTAGCCTTACTGGTTATGACCGATAGATAGATAGATAGATAGATAGATAGATAGATAGATAGATAGATAGATAGATAGATAGATAGTGTCAGGGATGCCAGGGGCAACGACCTGGCCGGGACACCGTGAGGGTCCGGAAGAGGGTCAAGGCTCACCCTGGATCACGTGGGGGCCGTCTTCCTGGTTGCTCTGGGGGCCACGGGTTGAGGGCATGGAAGCCCCACACTGTAGGGGCCCGTGGTCACCGCCAGGAGGCCCCAATGCCTTGGGGACCTGTTACCTCAGCACTTCCGCCACACCAGGAAGTGCTGGGGGGAAGAATAAGGACGATACCCGGAGAGCTGCCGGGAGAACAGCCGGCACTTCCGCCACGCTGGGGCGTGGCCAACGGGGGAGTGTCGGAAGCACCTGGAGCTCATCCGGGTCATGTATAAAAGGGGCCGTCTCCCTTCATTTGAAGCTAGAGTCGGGTGGAAGTAGGATGAGGCACGAGGAGAGTGTGGAGGCGGCCTGAAGAGAAGGCATTTGTGGCCAGGACTGTGTTTGGGGTGTTTTGTGCACAATTGATTGGGTCTGAGTGACCATATTTGTAAATAGTTGTAAATAAAACGTGTGGTGGTTTGATGAACAACATGTCCGCCTGTCTGTGTCCGGGTCAGCTCCACAATAGATAGATGTGAAAGGCACTATATGATAGATAGATAGATAGATAGATAGATAGATGTGAAAGGCGCTATATAATTATAGATAGATGTGAAAGGCACTATATAATAGATAGATTTCCCCGATTCTACTGTATATTCCAGATAGATAGTTAGATGGATAGATGTCAAGGCCATAGGAAAAGCATGTGCAGCGTATTGAATAACATTGGATGGCTGGCATCCCACCAGAACAGATGGTGAATTACATGGCTGAGGGGGCCTTTTAATTGAAGAATATGGATGGACCGTCATCCTGATCAGGTTGGTTAGTTGTACCTTTCCTGTTTGGGAGGCTGTTATAATAGATGGTGTCATGCATGTGTGCCATAGAATCACCTTCCAGGCTCACGTGAAGTAAGTAATTTCACCCTGGAATGAGTGGGGACGCTGCCGCTAGCAGACTTATCTCCTTATTCCCTCACAGTGTCCCCTGTAATGTTGTTTATTTTTTTCCATAATCCATAAGTAATTAAATATTGTTTTTATCAGTATGCTGCTGCTGGAGTATGTGAATTTCCTCTTGGGATTAATAAAGTATCTATCTATCTATCTATCTATCTATCTATCTATCTATATATCTTTCTATCTATCTATCTATCTATCTATCTATCTATCTATCTATCTATCTATCTATCTATCTATCTATCTATCTATCTATCTATCTATCTATCTATCTATCTATCTATCTAATTTCATAATTTCATAATTCCATTTGGGCATGTAGGGAGCCTGGAGTCGATGATTGCAACAAGGCAGGAACATGTCCAGGGTAGGATGTCTGACTTTTTTTCCTACTATTTTAATTTTAAAACTAGGCAAACGAGGAAATAATCCAAATTATGGTCTGCTTTCTTAAAGAGATTCAAGCAGAATAGCCAAACTGGTTTGTCTTTGCACCTACGCACGCACACAGACACACAGAAGCATAGGCACTTAACTGTCTCGGATTCTGTGGCTCACACACAAAAGCCCTAATCCTCTTGCCTGGGGCCTGAGGACCGAAGCCAATACTTCATTTGTCATGACAGGTACACTCCCAACTTTAGAGGAGCGTCCTCGACCACCTAGCTAGACAGCTGCACGTGTCCCGGGACATCCAGCAACACCCTCAGCCCACAGAAGAGACCTTTGCCTGTTGGTGGCAGAAAAATCCCAAAAAAAAAAAATCCATAAAAACTTGGCAGTCGCTTCCTAGAAAGCTGTGATGGCCTTGTCCGAGATGCTGGCCAGACTGTGGGGTCTTGCATTGATTCTGGAGCACCGAGGAGAGAAGAGCAGCCGCTAATTGCGCTCTTCAGGCAAACAGAGCAAAGCCTTCTGTCAGATGAGTCATGGCGTTGCTCAAGTTTTATTTCATAATCAGCGGGATGGTGGAAGAAATCTGGAAATTAATTATAAGTTGCACTGCAGAAAAAGCCTTTAATTGATATTTGGGATATGGGAAATCAAACCTGGAATTAACACTTTGGAGCTACACGGTTCATGCTGTTGCTGCTGTAATTATGAGCAAACATTTGGTTACAGAATACATACAATAGGATGTGGAAAACTGAAATATTGTTGTGGTGCATACAAAAAAAAATATGTTTAGCACCAAGAAGATGTTTGAACTTCAAAATGGATGGCTGCCGATGAAATTTTATGCCTGGACGCTGCAGTGTGGGTGTGCGCTGGGGTGTGTTTGGGTACATCTTTAAAATCCTGAATGCCCATCTTGTGTTGAACTTGGACCTGAATGACACTGTTTAAATGATTCTTTATTTAGCTTTCAGTGAATTCAAAAAGCTGCAGCAAGAATCACTAGCAAGGCGAAATATGTCCTTACAGAGGCTTCCCTATAAGCTTAGGACTACCATCAAAATCCTCCATCTTAATATACGTATAAAGCTATTCATGACTGAGGGCCTGCTTAGCTATTTGAACAACAGTGGGAGGCCGAGCTTTCAGCCATAGTGTACTGGAGTCACGTGTGATTATTATTCAGGCGTAAATAAATTCTTGCTGCTCAGTATTACATATTGTTTCAGGGTTATTTCACATTTTTGAAGGTAATCTCCCAGTTATTGTCTCAAGATATTGTGTTCAATATTGGTGTCACTATTTTGTGGTCTCATTACTATGACGTGATGTGCGATTGTTAGGGTGCGTGTTCTGGCCATTGCGGTGTGTGATGTTATTGGCACAATGCTTCAAAAGATGGCGCTGCATGCTCATTGGCATCTGAGATGTTTGTTGGCTATTTTTGGTTGCCTTTATCTGACTACGCAACTACCTGACCTTTTACTTTCACTGCCCGGTGTTCTTGATCTTCTGGTTTTGATCCTTAGAGTCCTACAAAGCAGGTGGAGAAGTCCCTGCTAAGTAATCAAGCTATTTAATGACCACTGTGGTAGAAATTTAACACCTTATCAAAGAAAGAAACATCCTCTAACAGGACAATTCAGTAATCAGGCAGGAGAAAAGCTGTTCATTGTATCTTTTAAATACTCCTTGGCAAAATGCCTTGAAGGGAGCATTCATCAAAAGCAGTCTGTTACAGCCTGGTGTAGAAGAATAATTTTAGGGTAACATAGCATTCATCTTAAAGAAATAGCATAAAGGGTTAATAAATGTGGGAAACCAAATAAAGGTCAAGTGAACAACAAAATGTACACTGAAATATAAGAACTGGTTTAGGAAAAATACTGAGATGGTCAAGTAAATAAAGAATGTACCAGAAGAAAGGTTGATGTGATATACAAAAATGTCCTGAAGGAGGACTAAGAGATGGCTAAGAAATCAGCAGCTGCCCTATAAACGAGAATGGACAGTTGTTATAGGCACAGAAATTTCAAGGTGGTGTCTTATCTCAAAAGGTATAAGAAGAACTAGAAAATAATACAATAGACTTTTATTTTTTATAAAGCATTTGGGTGTAAACCAATGAACCAACCAGAGCAAAATGTATGCATTGATTGACACTGTATGTAAATTCAACAGTTTGTTTCTCTGAGCATTCTGGTCATTCTGACCAGGCTGTAACAGAGTGCTTTCGATGAAAGGCATTTTGCCGAGGAGTAATTAAAAAATACCATGAACAGCTTTTCTCCGGCCTGATTACTGAATTGTCCTGATAGAGGACGTTTTTTTCTTTAATAAGATGTTAAATTTTGACCACAATGGCCAGAATGTTAAGAGAAAACAAAGAATAGAGGTTCATTTTATAAACTACTGAATTTACATACAATGTCAATAAATGCATACATTCTGGTTCTTCTTATAAAAGGCCCTTAACCTGTGATTGCTCCGTCCTGGGTATGACGTCCATCCCTGCATGTAGGCCATCCAACCTGCAGGGAAAAACTTGGGGGTTGGTGGCAGAATTGGCACTCCAGCCACCATAAAAAGCCTCACGCTCTTCCACTCTGTCTAAACTAGTGTGGTGCTGAGGTATCACCCGTTGCATGGCTGCACTCGGGTCCTAATCTGGATCAGATGTCATGTGGTGGGTGCAGCAATGCGTTGTATCAGTGCCTGCTCCTAACGTCTCTCTTATACAGCACCTGTGATGGATGGCCGGCCATTTATCCCGGCCCATTCCCCCAAGCCGCCAGGTGGAGCCCTCCTTGCAGCGTGGAGGTCCCTAGAAGACCAGCAGGGCATCATGGACATTGGAGTTTTTATGCAAAGCCCTGCTGGATGCCGTGGGGGCCACAGGAGGGAGCTGCAGGGAGGACCGAGGGCTTCTTCGTGCCCTGTGACCCGGAGGTTCGTCACAGGAAGAGCGACGGACTTCCGGGTTGAAGGAACGGACTATTTACCCTGACCCGGAAGGAATAAGGACTTGTGGACTGTTGGGCAGAAACACTTCCGGGTCAGGAGTATAAAAGGACTATGGGAACTCCCAGACAATGAGCTGAGCTGGGTGGAAGGGTGGCAACGCGTCTGGGAGCTGGAGGATTGTATTATTGTGGTTTATTGTAATTATATGAGTATTGTGGTGGAGAGTGTGCTTTGTGCACTGTGGCGACAAAATAAAGTCAACTTGAGGACTTTTACCTGGTGTCTGGAGTCGTGGACAGGGGTTCAAGGGAGCGAGAGCACCCCCTATCGTTCACACACCTTTGAGTTGCGCCACCATCCTTGAAATTTCTGTGCATATAACTACTGTCAGTTCTCGTTTATAGGGCATCTGCTGATTTCTTAGTCTGTAGCAGTGCTACTATGAATTAAAACTGCATCTCCCAGCAGTCCCTGCAGGGGCTGTTGGGGTCAAAGGTGGCCAAAGTAGTTTAAAAGGAGGACAGGTGGCTAAAGGAGGGGATGGTGAGTTTTGTTGTTGTATTTTGGTTCCGTTTAACTGTGAGACTGCCTTCTGTTGTTTAAGCCGTAATTAGTTTTGTGTCCTGGATTGTATTCGTTGTTGGGGTCTGGATCGCCTTCTGTCTACCTGTGTCCTGAGGATTGATTATGGATTCATTGGCTTCCCCACAAGAAAAGGAGCGCTCCTGAACCATCCATCCATCTTCACCCTTACAGTGGCTACCGGTAGGACTGTTTTTCATTCCCTTGCAGCGTGCAGATCTCTGGACTCACTATCGTCATCTTTCATTTCATCCAGTGTTGTTTCCATTGACTTTGCTGTGTGGAGTTGTTTGTGTTTATATGTTTGATGTAATATCGCTGTAGGGGTACTGGAGTGCTATTATTGGTTTCATTTATATAATTTAATTTCAATGCATTCTTTAATTATTGTTATTCCCCAGTGTGCTGTATTTTTGTCTCTGTTGGGAGTGTGTGCGGGTCGAGCCAAGGCTGGGAATGTCCCTGGGATCCACTATAAAAAATCAATAAATCACCATCACCTTGACGGTGTGAATCTTAGCGCCACCTGACCGCTTCAAGTCGTCGCTTAGTCATCCTTCAGTGCATGTTGTATATCACATCAACCTTTCTTCTGGTACATTCTTTATTTACTTGACCATCTCAGTATTTTTTCCAAAACCAGTTCTTATATTTCAGTGTACATTTTGTTGTTCCCTTGACCTTTATCTGGTTTCCTGGTGTGCCTGAACAGGTTTCTGACATTTATTAAGCCTTTATGCTATTTCTTTAAGATGAATGCTATGTTACCCTAAAATTACTGTTCCACACCACCCAAGACTCAAGTGATATTGCAGAGCAGTAGATAAAGTAAAACACTAATTTTGGCATTTAAAACGCAACTCTGAAAAAGTTATCAACTACTTCGTTTCTGTAGCCTACAAACTCTTCACTTGAGTGATAGTAAGCAGAATGGAGAAAAACTTGGACAACCAGCAAGCATGAGAACAAACCAGCTACCGTAGTTCAAACTCCACTGTGTACCTCTTAATGTTGCAAGCAAGAGGTGTCAGTCAGTCGTTTTGTCATTATCCAAACCAGTATATCATAGATAGATAGATAGATAGTTTTTCACACCACTGTATCTATCTATCTATCTATCTATTTGCCCCCCTTCCTGATTTCTTATTCTTTTGCATGTTTGTCACACAAAATGTTTCTGATCATCAAACACATTTAACCATTAGTCAAATATAACACAAGTAAACACAAAATGCAGTTTTTAAATGATGGTTTTTATTATTTAGGGAGAAAAAATCCAAACCTACATGGCCCTGTGTGAAAAAGTAATTGCCCCCTGAACCTAATAACTGCAATCAAGCGTTTGCGATAACTTGCAATGAGTCTTTTCCAGCACTCTGGAGGAATTTTGGCCCACTCATCTTTGCAGAATTGTTGTAATTCAGCTTTATTTGAGGGTTTTCTAGCATGAAGCGCCTTTTTAAGGTCATGCAGGTCATAGCATCTCAATTGGATTCAGGTCAGGACTTTGACTAGGCCACTCCAAAGTCTTCATTTTGTTTTTCTTCAGCCATTCAGAGGTGGATTTGCTGGTGTGTTTTGGGTCATTGTCCTGTTGCAGCACCCAAGATCGCTTCAGCTTGAGTTGACGAACAGATGGCCGGACATTCTCCTTCAGGATTTTTTGGAAGACAGTAGAATTCATGGTTCCATCTATCACAGCAAGCCTTCCAGGTCCTGAAGCAGAAAAACAACCCCAGACCATCACACTACCACCACCATATTTTACTGTTGGTATGATGTTCTTTTTTTGAAATGCTGTGTTCCTTTTACGCCAGATGTAACGGGACATTTGCCTTCCAAAAAGTTCAACTTTTGACTCATCAGTCCACAAGGTATTTTCCCAAAAGTCTTGGCAATCATTGAGATGTTTCTTAGCAAAATTGAGACGAGCCCTAATGTTCTTTTGCTTAACAGTGGTTTGCGCCTTGAAATCTGCCATGCAGGGCGTTTTTGCCCAGTCTCTTTCTTATGGTGGAGTCGTGAACACTGACCTTAATTGAGGCAAGTGAGGCCTGCAGTTCTTTAGACGTTGTCCTGGGGTCTTTGTGACCTCTTGGATGAGTCGTCTCTGCGCTCTTGGGGTAATTTTGGTTGGCCGGCCACTCCTGGGAAGGTTCACCACTGTTCCATGTTTTTGCCATTTGTGGATAATGTCTCTCACTGTGGCTCGCTGGAGTCTCAAAGCTTTAGAAATGGCTTTATAACCTTTACCAGACTGATAGATCTCAATTACTTCTGTTCTCATTTGTTCCTGAATTTCTTTGGATCTTGGCATGATGTCTAGCTTTTGAGGTGCTTTTGGTCTACTTCTCTGTGTCAGGCAGCTCCTATTGAAGTGATTTCTTGATTGAAACAGGTGTGGCAGTAATCAGGAAATTGAACTCAGGTGTGATACACCACAGTTAGGTGATTTTTGAACAAGGGGGCAATTACTTTTTCACACAGGGCCATGTAGGTTTGGATTTTTTTTTCTCCCTAAATAATAAAAACCATCATTTAAAAACTGCATTTTGTGTTTACTTGTGTTATATTTGACTAATGGTTAAATGGGTTTGATGATCAGAAACATTTTGTGTGACAAACATGCAAAAGAATAAGAAATCAGGAAGGGGGCAAATAGTTTTTCACACCACTGTAGATAGATAGATAGATACTTTATTAATCCCAAGGGGAAATTAACTACAGGGTCACGGGGGTCAGCTGGAGCCAATCCCAGCCAGCACAGGGCACAAGGCAAGGACAAATCCCGGGCAGGGTGCCAGCCCACTGCAGGGCACACACACACCCACAACACACCAAGCACACACACGGGACAATTTAGGATGGCCAATGCACCTCACCTGCATGTCTTTGAACTGTGGGAGGAAACCGGAGTAGACACGGGGAGAACATGCAAACTCCATGCAGGGAGGACCTGGGAAGTGAAGCCAGACGGGTCTCCTTACTGCAAGGCACTGCAAGAGGTGTTCACATGCTTTTATGTCTAATGTACATGGATTACAAGAAAGCATTCCACATCATAGAGACAAGCATGATAGAAAACTTCTTGAGAAAACAAGGAATACACGAGACATACTGTAAGTCTGGCTGCTTGAGACAATAAACCGAGATCGCTCAGCTGATATTCCCTTATTCGACCATTCAATCAACATTCCAATATGTCGAGGTGTTGGCAAAACTATTCACAGAGACTGTAGATGGAATTTCAAAGTACTCAGTTGTGGAGACGGAGGCATCAGTATCGATGGTGAGAAATGTCTTCACCTGTGGTTTGCATTGACATTGTGATCACCACCCACAATGTCGAGGATGCGGAGCGACATCTGTATGATGTTGATAAAGCAAGTAAAGCAGCGGACCTGGGGATCGATAGAAGTAAAACACAGTGCGTATGCAACCCTTTTCGACCATACGGAGAGATAAAACTAAGGGGCTGACTTGATTGAAGATGTCAGTTCATACATCTACAGTACCTCAGCCAAGTAATTATCTCCACTGCAGAGATGGACACTGAAAGATATCGCTCATAGATTATATTGAAGACATCATCACAGTGGCGTTAATACGAAAGTACACATGGACAGGACATGTGGTATGCATGTCTGATGACAGAGAGACACGAAAAGTGACACTCTGGTGGCCCTGCAAATGAATTTGCTTAGTTTGTAGATCTCCAATAAGATAGTGAGATGGGCTACAGAAAGACCTGGCTGGAGTATCATAGCAGAGTCACTTAGTCATTGTCTAACCCACTTAGCACTGCACAGGGTCGCAGGAGGTGCTGGAGCCCATCCCAGTTACCATAGCGCACAACGCAGGAACAAACCCTGGGCAGGGTGCCAGTCCATCGCAGGGTGAACACACACATACACACTCACACAACCAAACACACACTAGGGCCAATTTAATGTTGCCCGATCCACAAAGCCTCCATGTTTGTGGACTGCGGTAGGAAACTGAAGCACCTGGAGGAAACCCACGCAGACGTGGGGAGAACATTCAAACTTTACACATGTTGGACCTGGAATGTGAACCCTGGTCTCCTTACTGTAAGGCAGCAGTACTACCACTGGGCCACCGTGCTGCCTCATCATAGCAAAGGACCAATTGAAATATCAACAGCTATTGGCCTCCTTGCTTTGGATGGTAAAACCATCTGGAAGAAAATGAGGACTGATGTATCTTGTTTTATCCTCATTCCCTATTTGCCAACTTCTTTTTGTAGCAAAGACGTTTGGCTTTGTCTGTGCTGTGATCCAGCTGAACCGATAGCTCCTCAGTCTGTCATTTTGACAAAGAATATTTTTTCCTTTGCCTTTTTCCACTGTGCTAGTACACTGTGGAGTGATCGGTCTGTTTGTATATCCATCCATTATCCCACCCGCTATATCCTAACTACAGGGTCACAGGGGTCTGCTGGAGCCAATCCCAGCCAACACAGGGTGCAAGGCAGGAAACAAACCCCGGGCAGAGTGCCAGCCCACCGCAGGGCACACACACACACACCAAGCACACACTAGGGACAATTTAGGATAGTTGTGTGAAAAAGGAAGTACACGCCATATGCGGACGTATCAAGATTTGTTGTTCATTTAAACAGTACCTATAGATAAAGGTGAAATAAGAAAGACCATGCTCCATTTACATTTCGGAACATTTTGTATAATTTAAATTAACACGACTACAAATTTTTCATGTGGAAAAAGTAAGTAGACCTCCACGTTTATCACTACCTCAAATATCTCAAATTAGATTCAGCTGAAAATGATTAGAATATCATTAAAAAAGGATCTTGAAAAAACAGGGAAAATTTGACTTAAATTAACAAAAAATGAACAAATGCTGTAAGCCAGTTTTGCCTGTGGAAAATGTAAGTCTGCCCTTGGCTCTAAGAACTGGTATTGCCCCCTCAAGTCGGCATTTCCTATAACTGTCTAGCTGTCTCTGACATCAACTGGCAGAAAGTTTTTCCCACTCCTCCAAGCACAGTTCTTTCGGCTGTGCAGTGTCTGAGAGGTGTCTTATGTGTGCAGGCATCTCGATGGGACTCAGACCCATCCGGGCTTTGACTTGGCCATTCCAGGACCTTCCATTTCATTTTTCTTTGTGAATTTCTTGATATGTTTAGGGCCATTGTCATATTGGAAGTTTCACAGTCATTTGAGCTTCAATCATCTGATTATCCTCAACAATATTCTGGTGTAATGAAGAATTCCTAAGAGTTCCTCTGATCCTGTAATGGTGAGCTACCCAGGCCCTGATGCAGCAAAGCAGCTCCCAGAGCATCTCCAACACCTTACTTTACATCCTTGCTATTAGGTTAGGTTATCAAATCCTGTCACAAGTTTTTTCCAAACATATCTTCTGGTACTGAGGTTAAATACTGTAACTCTGGCTTTGCCTTGTTTTTTCCAAGCTAGGTGTCCATGGGCAAACTTTAGTCTTGCCTTGATCTTCTTTCTGGACAGCAAAGCTTTCTTCCTAATACACGTCCCATGCAGATCTCATTTGTGCAGCCTCTTTGTGATGGTAGACTCATGCACTTTGACATTG